>NC_134568.1:280989335-281589335 GCF_050947875.1 Dermacentor variabilis
TGTACACTGGAACAGAAAGTTATTCAAAGCGATTTGTTAGGTATTCACGAAATTTTTGCGGTCAGTACAGGTAACGAAGTTGTCAGGGAGCGCATTCCAATAAACGATTGCATCAGGAAAGAAGGAAGTGGTCATGGCAGATGAGCGGCTGGGTAAACGTGCTATGGCAGAGCTGTGACTTATGCGAGAGGAAGTTCGTAATGGTGGTTTAAGAAGGTGGTGCCTTGAGCGTGGATTGTAAAAAAAAGAGTGCAGCAAGCAAAGACGTGATATGATGCGGCGAGACTTCAGTGTTGGCAGACCTATCGTTTGTTTCAAAGAAGTGACACTAGTGTACCGTGAATAATGTGAAGTGATGAAGCGGGCGGCTCGGTTTTGAACGGATTCCAATGATGCGGCTAGGTAATCTTGAGATGGATGCCAGACAGCAGAAGCAAATTCAAGTTGTGGACGGACAAATGTCAAGTATGCCAACTTCTTTACCTCTGGGGATGCCTTCTTTAGATTTCTTTGTAGATACCCGAGTGAGCGCGCAGCTTTGCGACGTATTGTTTCGATATGTGTTATCCAAGAGAGTGATGACGTCAAAATAAGACCCAGGTACTTGTAAGATGAAGTGGCGCTGATGTTGACAGAGCTAATGCGATAAGTGGACTGAAAAGGACTGCGTTTTCGGGTAAAAGACATAGATTTGCATTTCGATAAGTTGAGAGGCATGTGCCATTTTTCGCACCATGACGAGATGGCATCGAGGTCACGCTGCAGGCAAAGAACATCGTCAGAGGAGTTAACAGTGTTGTAAACTACGCAGTCGTCTGCGAAAAGTCGTAGTTTACAATGTATGCTAGTAGGCAAGTCGTTTACATAGATTAGAAATAATAAAGGGGACAGACAGGCGCCCTGAGGGACGCCCGAAGTCACATCGGTAAGAGGTGAGCGGTGATTGTTTGTGGAAGTGTATTGTGTGCGCCCGGATAGGAATTGTTCAATCCATTTCAGTAAGCTATTACAGATTCCAAGTCCAGATAGTTTTTGCAGTAGGAGCTCGTGAGGCACCTTGTCAAAAGCTTTTGAGTAATCTAAGAAAACGGCGTCGATCTGGAGGTTCCTGTCCATGATAAGCAGAATGTCGTGGGTGAATTCGGCGAGTTGGGAATCACACGATAAGTGTTTTCGGAAACCATGCTGAAATGGGTAGAAAAAATTTTTGCTTTCAAGGAATTTCATTAGGTTTGAGGCTATAATGTGTTCAAGTAATTTTGAGGAAATGCTTGTAAGGGAGATTGGGCGGTAATTGGTAAGGTTGGAGCGGTCACCTGATTTAAAAATTGGCAAGATATTAGCTTTCTTCCAGTCACCTGGAACGGTCCCCGTCTCTAGCGATTGTTTGAATAGTACGCAGAGTATTTGTGCTGATACATGAGAGGTGTTCTTCAGAAGTTTACTACTAATACCATCACAGCCAGCGGAAGATGATGGTTTAAGGCTATTGATTAGGTTAAATATGCCCTCCGCGTATATGTCTAGGTCTGGCATAGTTTGCACTGAAGCAGTAAGTGTGGGCTGGTCAGGTACGTGAATGGGAGCAGTAAATACAGAAGAAAAGTAGTTATTTAGGGCGGTTGCGCATTCATCATTATGGATAGGTTCACCATCGAGGTCAACGAGTTCGATGGTGTTAGATCTGTCTTTAGTGGAGAGCATGCGCCAAAATTTATGTGGATTTGATTGGAGAATGGAGAGTAGATCGTGACTGTTAAATTTATCTTTAGCTTGACTAACCTCCTGAATATACAGTTTTACGCATGCGCGATACCTTTCCCACGCTGCAGTGCTATTAATTTGATTTGCTTTCCTGTAGAGACGTTTTTTACGTTTGAGAAGAGATTTTACACGTTTAGTGAACCAAGGGTTGTTATAGTCTGATTTTACGACAATAGTGGGTATGTACTTATCTTTTAGCTTTAACATTGCGTTTCTAAATAGCTCCCAGTTGGAGTTCACTGAGCGTGACGAAAAAGTGGTCTGAAAGTTTTGCCAAAATGACTCTAGTCCACTGTTTATGGCCTCATAGTTACCTCTCCGGTAGTCAGAGATTAGTTTTTGGGTAGATGATTTCTTACTCAGTGGAAGACGAACAACAACATGCAGGAGACAATGATCGCTGAAGCCAGGTATCGCGGTAATGGCGGAAATGTCGTCCGGGTGAGTTGTAAGAAGTAGGTCGAGTATGTTATCGCCTCTGGTGGGGCATGCTATCATCTGCTGGAGGTTAAAGTCTTCTGTTACTTCAAGAAACTGCATTGCTTCAGTGGAAAAGGTCCCTGTTGATACAGACAGCCTACTCCAGTTAATCTGGGGGTAATTAAAATCTCCGAAAACAAAAACTGGTGCATTCGGCAGCTTGTGTTTAATGTTTGCTAGGGATTGGGACAGCAAATCAATGAAAGCTTGCTGTTTATCAGGTGGTCTATAACAAATGCCAAAAACTGTTCTTATCGTATTGTTATAGACACATACCCATGTAAGTTCAAGGTTACTATCGTGACATATTAGGTAGGATGATAATGTCTTTCTAACAGCGATAAGGACGCCTCCTCCCCTTCGGCCTTGTCTATCGTTACGGTATAATGTGAAGTTAGTGGTAGACGGAAAAACTTCGTTATCGTCTATGTCCGAGCTCAGCCACGTTTCTGTTAGCAAGACGATATCGGATTCTGTGTCGCTAATATAGCTGTGTAACTGATCTCGCTTTGGCACTACACTTCGTATGTTAGTGAATGCTATGTTGAAATTCAAAAATTTAGGCAGCCTTTTGGGAGTGGGACTTGAGCTAGTATTCTGGAGGCATCATTTGGTCAAGACTGTGGGTGTACTTACAGAATTTATGGTTCGCGTGTACGCATGACGCATTGGTGGTGTGCATTCCTCAACTTTGGAAGATGCGATGTCACAGAAAAAACACTTACTACCGATATGAAGTTTATCGAAACTGAGTTTGAATGCACATTTCTGAGTTCGGGCGAACTGTAATAGTTGAGCTCTAGACACGCGCGTGGTAGCCTCGAAGTCTTCTCTGATGGCATAACTGGTATCTTTTAATTTTCGTCCATGAGAGAGGATGTTGTCTTTTGTCTTAAAATGGGTGAATTTTACAATGATAGGCCGCTTCTTTGATTCGCAAAATTTACCAATTCGGTGCGCTCGCTCTATAGAGTTGGGTTCTAATTTAATGTTTAGATTATCTGCGCACAATGCCAGTATTTTATCTTCGGACTCCTTCCATGACTCACCGACACAATCGTCTAATCCTAAGAATAGTAAGTTATTTCGTCGCATCCTATTACTAGTTTTTATGCTTGCAGTTTTTAGGGCTGCAATATCGTTGCGGATCTGAGCTGTTTGGGATTTTGAAAAATCATTGCCTGGTGTTTGTCTGGTGCATTCCAGCAGTGTTACGCGTGATTGAAGGGACAATAATATATTGTCTTGGTTTGCTTGAAATGCTCGTATTTCTACGATTTCTGCTCGAATTGCCTCTAACAAAGGGGTGAGGTCGGTAGCAGCAAGTGGGCCTGGATTCAACTCGACATCACCTGACAATAACAGCATAAGCTCGGAAAGCAGTTCAAAAGCAATCATGTCACTACATAAACAAATCACATAGCGCCAATTTACGTGAAGTAAATTGGCGTAAAATGTAATGTAAAAGTAAAATGTAAAAGTAAAAAAGTAAAAGTAAAAGTAAAAAGTAATGTAAAAGTAAATGTAAAAGGAGAATTCGTTTTTCTCGGCAACCACTGCACCAAATTTGACGAGGTTTGTTGCATTTAAAAGACAAACTTAAAATCTAGTGACTGTTGGTTTCGAATTTTTGAGTTAGATTGTCAATTTTTTGTTAAAAATTGGCAAAAATCGAAAATTTTCAAAAAACGAAACTATCAAGTTTACAACTCTGTAACTTAACCACAAAAAATGATAATACAATTCTGTGAATTGCATCTAATAGTACATCTAAAGCAGACAAAATTGATATGATACACATGAATATAAAAGAAATTAATAATAGAGAAATACAACTTTTGCAAAACCGTTGTAACCAACGTAACAAATTCACGTAAGATGTAAAATGACGTATTGAATTTGTCCGCTTTGAATGATCTAATGGATGCCGTTTACAGAACCGCGATATCGGTTCTTGATGCAGAGCTATGAATTTATAAACTTCGTGCTTCTATTTTTTTCAAACGGTCAAATATTTGAAAATCGTTTTAAGAAAATGCAAGCCCTAAATCGAAATTCCGCTTCCAACAGTCACTAGAATTTAACTTTCTCTTTCAAATGCGACAAATTTCATCAAAATCGGTCCAGGGATTATCTCATAAAAACGTTTTTTGCGTTTTACATGTATTTGAATAGGCCGCGTCGGAGTTGGGCCCGAGCTAAAGCTTCCTCTTAAGACGTGCAGATACGAGATTTCGGACCAGTCGCTTTTCTTTGACACGTCTTCCATAGTGTATGTCACAGTTCTTCTAAAGAGTGCAGCCCTTCCAGTTGCGCGTAAAGTAACGCGCAAGCATCTTCAACCTGCTGCTGCACCTCCAAGATTGAGGGATATTGAACTATGCTAACTTGTTCGAAACAAAGGGCTGCACAAAGCTCGTTTAAAATTTCTCTTTCAGACAAGCCACTGTAGTTGTACAAAGGTCTTCGAATGGGCTATGCGGCTTACTGAATGAAGTGAGATACCTACTACCTTCGAGATTTTAGGCAATGGGGCTTGAAATGGAGTGATCGAAATACAAACTCAGGTTATCCACTTGTGACTCAGCTTTCGATTATGCCCCTGTTAGACTTGCGATGTGCAACTTGGCTCTCGTGGTAATATTCAAACCTTACGGAACGATGAAAGTGATCGCTCTACTCACCGTCTTACTTTTCGTTTTTAGGAGACGTTCGTAGTCTGCATAGACATCGCACACGGCTACATGTGTACCGTGTGGTACGGGAGTAGCGGCTAAGCATAGCTGACATAAACACCTACAATTCTTGCACTTCTTCCAGTCAGAAATTTAGGAATACCGCTTAAATTAAATGCCACAGAAAAGTGTCCGGTACATTACAACCTGGATTAGTTACAGATTTTACAGTTGCAGAATCACTGGTAGAAAAAGGTGCGATGCGACGAGAAAAACTGAAGTTGAAAGCGAGAATTTAGAAAGGGCCGATGCCCTGAATAATCACTTCTTTCAAACTGGAGCTCACCCAGACTAACTAACCCTGGAAGCGTTGGCTAGCGCCAACACTCACGGCCTTGGCGGCGAATGGGGAACGCCCTTTCCGTCGCAAGTATCACGTCTACGTGAACTTTTTGGTTGAATGGGAGACGACGACGAAGTGTCTCTTGGCGGAGTGTTGTTTTTCTACCTCTGGCTACTCCTGTGAAATCTCCAGTGTATCTATCAGTCGTCGCACCTAGTTCGGTGGCGATGTACGTAGACCGTCCAAGGCCTCTGCCGGAACCGGTAGCCTCAGCGACGGCCGCCTCCAGGAAACGGATCGGGCTACAGACTGACAGCGACAGCGAAGGCACCGATGTCTACTCGCTCAGCAGCGAGCACCCTTCTGATGACGACAAATTCGAGCTTGTGCGGAGCCGCAAGGCGAAGAGAAGGAACACCAGGAGTTTTTCGTCCTCCAGTACACAAACTGTTGGGCAACGCAGAGCCCCGACGCCAACACCACCTTGTTTATGCCTGTCATACCCAACAGTAAGATGAGGAGGAGGAGGAGTAGATTTTAATGAGGAGAAAGGAGGAGAGGTCGGCCTGGCGAGCGTGTCTCTAGCCTGCTACTCCTCACTGGGGAAAGGGGAAGTGGGAAATACAGGGAAAGGTAGGTGGCGGGTGATTATGTTAAGGTACAATGAGATACTATATACACGTTGTCCAATATGCGAAAGCGCACTGAAGACGCAATACACGTAAGAGTAATCTTGTCCATACAAAAAGTAATCTTGTCACAAAAAGTTATTGCGCAAACACATTTCGCACTGACTGCACGTCTCACAGGTTCTAGAGGCGATCGTCTAAACCAGTCTCACTTAAAAAATTCAAAAGTGATTTTATGGCAAGTTGGGCACAGTCAACACTCCTCCACGCATCCAAAAGCTTTTCTTCTGAAAAGGGGCGGGAGTCCAAGCAGTCATCAGTAGATTTGAGTCTTCTTCGTTCGGCTGCATATTGAGGGCACACGCAAAGTACGTGAGCTATTGTCTCGAGAGTGTGACAGACGCTACATTCAGGGTCCCGTGCTTGTCCAATCTTGTGAAGGTATCGGTGGGTGTATGCCCCACCCAGCCGTCAACTGTAGCATGAAGTGGCTTATAGGCAATCTGTCTCAATTCAGCTGGAGACCGTGGTGCCCAAACGAAATCATGAGCATTAGATTCAACACCCGCATAAATGTACTGGCGGTTGATGGCCTGCATGCGGGTGCTCTTCGCGCCCTACGCAAGGTAACATATCTTCATGTCATGCAGGCGCGCTATCACATCCCGCTGGGCTCTGATATAATCACTAGTGTCATATAGGACGCAGACTTGGCCATGCTCAGCAATGGCTTGCCGATTCTGGTTAAAGAAAGCGAATGATCATGACGTCATTGTTGATTTCTTGCGCCTGGGCAACTCACGTTGCGTGAACATTGTGTTCAAGGGCAACTGTCTGCCGTCGTACGTTAAGGTAGGCCACTTTCGTCATCCTGTCCGGCCTTTCATTCCGAAGCGTCTGCAATGCCGCAACTGCATGAAACTAGGACACGTGAGCAGCCTCTGTGAGAACGAAACGGTGTGCCCCCGCTGCGCTGACCCACACGCCGCTGATAAATGTGCAGCCACTGTCACAAAATGTCCAAAGTGCCACGGACCTCATGAGGCTTCATCTAAGGACGGCCCATAAATTAATAAAGAAATTGCTATCTTAAAAAATGGCAAGATATCATTCCTCTCATCGAGAAGCCGCCGCTAAAATCAGGAAGCGGTCGGTCGACGCTCCCGTTGCCGACGTTCTTCAAGGAAAGCTGCGTTGGTGACGCGAGTGCCCCGTCCACTGTCACCTTCTCCACTGACACCCAGGCCACGCACATCAGAAAGGTCTAAAAAGGACCAGGACAACGGCACTGAGAAGAATATGGACACTGAGGCCTGGCCTGCGCTGCCAAAACGGCAACCACCCGCAGAATCACTGCACGCCGACGGAAGTAGTCCACCCCGAGCATTTCCTGCCGGACTGAACAGGATCGGCAAGTGGTTATGATGGTGCGATCACTAATTCGCATGCTACTGATTCGCATGCTACTGAACAAGCTGCAGACACCGACAGCTCAAAGCGCATTGCAAATACAGGATGCACTGAATCCAGTACTTGCAAGCCTCATATAAGCACCATGGCTCACCCAAAACTTTCTTTTCGCACTGGAGTTAGAAGCGCGACGATTTTTCAATGGAATGCCAGAGCCTTTAAGTCCCGCATCTCGGATTTGAGCCAATACTTCTTGAAGAACCGATTTCCTATACTTGTTATTATACTTGCTATATGTTATGAACCGAACGTATCAACTCCTTACAGATTATCTGGTTACGAAGTTTTTGCTTCTTTCACATGCAAGGAACGAAACAACGTTCTCATTTACATCCGCACGGACTTGACCTTGACCTATGTTTCGCATACTGTTCAGCTTCATGACTACATCCAATACGTATGCCTCCGCGCCAGAAAATCTAGACTCAAGGGAGTGATCTCATTCCCACCTACCTAAAGTTTAATGGACTCACTTGGTCTTTTTCTCGTGGTGTCTTGAAGAACACTGACTAGACTATGTTCACCTAGCTTATAGAAGAAGCGTGCCGGGGAGATTTCGCCGACGACGTCGACGACACTATCGCAGTAGCAATGAAAGCTGCCAAGTGTTTATTATCACTGTCGTCAAACCGAACGGATTTCGACATTCAACTTGAGAGACTTCGTGCGATTCAACGGTGTGCAGAGCGACGATACAGACACACTGAATCGATTTATGGTCTCAGACACGCACGATGCATTCAGAAGAAAGTTCAGCGTCGCACAGTCAAACTATAGAGTGAGCGATGGAAGAGATTCTGTGAATCACTGGACCTTCGCAAGCCGCTTTCACATATGGAGGACAGTCCGCAGTTTTCGTTCATCCTCGCAACAATGACACCCATTCGCAGCTTTGGCCCTCTATCTAGGCCAAAGTGAGCTCGTTGTGGCGGAGGAATTTCGTACGAGAGTCACTGGCGCGCCTGCCAACACCAACATTCATGTAAGTGACCTCCCTGTGGCTCGGTTACCAGAAATGAACGTGTCCTTTACCATGGAAGAAGTCGAATATACCCTGGCCCTTTCTAAACGATCATCCTCTCCAGGTCCTGACAGCGTCACCTATGCTGCTCTGGAACACCTTGGACAAGAGGCAAGAAGAGTGCTTCTCAACAGTTTCAACAACTCATGGCATAAAGGTACACTTCCGCGGCAATGGAACTTAAGTCGGCTGGTACCTTTGCTAAAGCCGGGAAAACCTCCGCTGGACTTGGCGGCACATCGCCCTATCGCTCTGGCCAGCTGCATCGAAAAGGGGATGAAAACGACGGTCCTTGCACGTCTAGAATGGTATCTCGAGCGTTACGATATCTACCCCGCTTCCATGGCAGGCTTTCGTCGGGGTCGTTCCTTATTTGATAGCGTGGTTGACCTGACAACGTTTGTGCAACAGGAGGAAAGCCTTAAGCGCATATCAGTTGCGCTCTTTCTCGGCGTGAAAGGCGCGTATCACAACGTTGCACATGACGCCGTCATCAACCCCCTGGAGACTTGGAATCGGCGGCCGCATGCTTCGCTGGGTATGCGACTACATAACTCGCCGGTCGTTTTGCGTACAAACAAAAGATGGCCCCACAGCTCAATATTACACCTACTGCGGCGTGCCTCAAGGAGGAGTATTGAGTCCCACTTTGTTCAAGTTGACACTCATTGGACTAGCTGACGTTTTACCTAAAACAATCTATTTCTCGACATACGCAGATGACATCTGCCTCACGCAGATGATAAACGAGAAGAAAGAGCGTTAACCGAGGGGCCCGATTTTTATTAGTCATACCATAAGAAGCCAACAAACATTGACACCAAGGACAACATAGGGGAAATTACTTGTGCTTAATAAAGGAAATAAACAAACGATAAATTAATGGAAATGAAAGTGGATGAAGAAACAACTTTGTGTAATGACATTGTGTAATGTTTTTGAAGTTATAATCACCCATACAGATTGTCTCCATTAGGATACATACCAGCAGCAAGGCCTGCATTGCCCTTGTGGTGTCACTAACAGCCTCAGGTGTGCCTAAGTATTCCGGCTGTAATGAAGAAGGCCAATCACCCAAAAATAGCTGTCAAACAGATGACGCTGCTATTAATGAATGAGACATAGGGTGGCCGAATGCACATCTATACAGATGCTTCGGTTTCATCTACCAGTTTTCAGGTGCCGTTGTTATGCCGGCTACAAAAACCACAACAAAATTCAAACTGTCACGCACGACAACATCAACGGCAGCAGAGCTTGCTGCACTGCGTGCTGCTGTCAAATACCCCCTGCAAGAGACACCTCAAAAATGGGTCATCTCTTGCTATTCTAAGGCAGCCCTTCGGCGTCTGCATATTGCCCTATATCTTAGGATTCATGAGTAGCTGACATATGAAATAAGAGAAAATCACCATCAAGCTATCGCTAAAGGGCATGAAATTATATATCAGTGGCTACCTGGACATACTGGCATTGCTGGTATTGATCTCGGACGAAGCCGCCCGGTCCGCCCATCTGGAAGCCCGACCAGTTCCAATCCCCTTATCCAGAACCGACGCTGCAAGAAAGCTTCATATCGTGGCTAAAACTATGACACACAAACACTGGTCTCCTCCCTACCTCCCGAAGTGTCATCTTCATAGGCTTGATCCATCCTTAAAGCTACAAGTGCCATCCAAAGCTTCCCGCTCTGAGGTGACAGTATTGTGCCGCCTCTGGCTCGGGGTGGCATTTACGAAGGCCTACTCATTCCGCATTGCAGGGGGGGGATACGCCCATGTGCGACTCTTGTGGAACCGCAGAAACGATTGAACACATCCTATGTCTCTGTCCCCAGTACGACGTCGAGCGTGAAGCTCTCCAGACAGCAGTGAACCAGCTAGACTCTAGACAATTTTCGGAAATGAAGATCCTTGGACCATGGCCGTACGTGTTGATGGCACAGAAAGCCACGAAAGCGTTGTTGAAGTGCCTCAAGTCGACAGATATTGGCAAGCGTGTGTAGATTGAGTGCGAACCTTCAAGTGTGCGCGAAACTGTGCTCTATCTCCTCTGTCTGTCTCTTCGTCCCTATACCCCTTCCCCCAGTGCAGGGCAGCAAACCGGACGTGCGTCTGGTTAACCTCCCTGCCTTTCCTCTCTTCTATTTCTCTCTCTCTCTCTCTCTCTCTCTCTCTCTCTCTCTCGCTTGCGTGAACTGGGAACGCAAGGTTAGTTCTAGTAGATAAAACATAAATATCCCAGAAAGTAGATGGGAAAACGGCGCTGCGGTAGCTGAATTGGTAAGAGCATCGCACGCGCAGTGCGAGGACCTGGGTTCGTATCCCACCTGCGGTCATTTACTTTTTCATCCACTTTCATTTGCATTTATTGATAATGTTTTTATTTCACATAAGAACTACAAGTGATTTCTGCTATGCTGTCCTTGGTGTCATTGTTTGTTGGCGTCATATGATATGACTAACAAAAATCGGGCCGCTCGGTTTCCTTTCTTTTCGTATACAGGATGTTTCAGCGAACACTTTCCAATTTTTTTGAAGGTTGCCTATGGCAGATAGCACAGTTATAGTCCATGAGCTGGCCCGCTCGAGGAGGCGAACACTACTTGCACGAAAAATTGAAATCCACTGCATACAAATTAACAAAATTCACTAATGATATTTTAAAATATATTACCTTATGGCCGGCCCATATTGTAATTTACGAAGTCTAGCCGTGGAGTTCGCGAATTGGATCCACTTGAAACGAATTCTCAGAATGATACCAGTTTCGAGATGTTAATTAAGATACTTTCTTAACAAATCGTCGTTTTATGCATTGTGTGTGTGTGTGTGTGTGTGTGTGTGTGTGTGTGTGTGTGTGTGTGTGTGTGTGTGTGTGTGTGTGTGTGTGTGTGTGTGTGTGTGTGTGTGTGTGTGTGTGTGTGTGTGTGTGTGTGTGTGTGTGTGTGTGTGTGTGTGTGTGTGTGTGTGTGTGTGTGTGTGTGTGTGTGTGTGTGTGTGTGTGTGTGTGTGTGTGTGTGTGTGTGTGTGTGTTTGTGTGTTTGTGTGTGTGTGTGTGTGTGTGTGTGTGTGTGTGTGTGTGTGTGTGTGTGTGTGTGTGTGTGTGTGTGTGTGTGTGTGTGTGTGTGTGTGTGTGTGTGTGTGTGTGTGTGTGTGTGTGTGTGTGTGTGTGTGTGTGTGTGTGTGTGTGTGTGTGTGTGTGTGTGTGTGTGTGTGTGTGTGTGTGTGTGTGTGTGTGTGTGTGTGTGTGTGTGTGTGTGTGTGTGTGTGTGTGTGTGTGTGTGTGTGTGTGTGTGTGTGTGTGTGTGTGTGTGTGTGTGTGTGTGTGTGTGTGTGTGTGTGTGTGTGTGTGTGTGTGTGTGTGTGTGTGTGTGTGTGTGTGTGGACAAGGCGCTACTCTCAACTTTCTCAACTACTCAACTACTCTCAACAGTTTTTGCGCTAAACAAAGTATTCATGTGTTCAATAGTTTCTGCAGTTCCACAGGAGTCGCACATGGGCGTATCCCCCTTCCGATGCGGAATGAGGAGCCCTTTGAAAATGCCACCCCGAGCCAGAGGCGGCATCGCGCTGTCGCCTCAGAGCGGGAAACGTATGATGGTACTCGTAGCTTTAGGGATGGATCAAGCCTATGGAGATGACATGATGGGGGAACCTTGGGCCAGTTGGTCCGACACGTTTAAAGAGGAAAAGAACCGCGACTTCAGACGTGGGATGTAAGACGAAGGAGTGTACAGGACGAGCAGCACAGCTCGTCCTGTCCACACCTTCGTCTTAGGTTCCGTATGAAGTCGCGGTTATTTTCGCTTTAAACATGGAGATGACACTTTGGGAGGTTAGGAGAAAACCAGTATTAGTGGGTCATAGCTTTAGCCCCGAAATGAAGCTTTCTTGCAGCGTCGGTTCTGTACAAGGGGATTGGAACTGGTAGGGCATTTACATGAGCCGACCGGGCGGCTTCGTCGGCGAAGTCATTACCAACATGCTGGTTTGTCCAGGCAGCCACTGAAATATAATTTCATGGCCTGTAGTGATAGCTTAGAAATATATAAACACATACTTTGTAACCGAGATATGTGGCGCATTATCGCGTGAAAAAATAATGTGTGATCTTGGGCTGTCATCTTGTATTGTATGCTATATTGTGAAGTGCTTTCGAAAAATGTAAGTCGAATTGTTGCTATTTTTGTTTGTTGTCTTAATTACGGTCAACATGCTTCTGTTACCAACGTCGAACTGTATGGGAGGCAGGGACCTGTGTCAGGCATTTCTATGCCTTTGATCCTTGTCTCCTCTCGCTTGTACGAGGAATATCAATAAATCAATTCAAATCAAATCAAATTTATATTACCTGATTCTGCGCAGTGCCCATCCAAAAGTATTCGCAAGGATGCATCTGCCAATGTCTGAAGCTATATATACAAGGTGGTCATTTTGAAGTTTTGTAGAATCTTTAGAAATAGCATGTTGCAGTATCATAATTCTAATCCTCGAGCTGGATTATTCAGAGAGGCGGACATTACTTGCACGAGAAATCAAAACACATATTCAACTAATTAACAGAAATTCACTAATTATCTTTTGAATTAGTTATTCTACGGCACCTATTGCAAGTTAAGAATTGTAGCCGGTGAGTTTGCTAGGCGTATTCACTTGCAATTAATTTCCAGAATGATGCCAGTTTGTAGATATGCGCCATCAAACGTGCCGTAATGATGCACTGTTGTGCATCATCCACTTACTTTTTTAACAAAACTTTCTTTTATACATTGAAGCACGAAAGTAACTGGAACGCCCATGTATTTCGTCCCACACTTTGGGAAATACTATCTCCAAACTGGTGTCATCCTGGAAATTCACTTCAAGTGGATACATCCTGCAAGCTCAACGGCCACAATTAGTAAATTGCAATATGAATTGTAAAGTAATTAATTAAGAAGTTATTATTGTCATTGGCGAACCACGCCTTCACAATGTCATACGATTATCTAGCGACGAATCTTTCAAGCATGCTACCTGCAGCGACCGCAGTAAAGTAGTCGTTTATATCAGGTGCGAGATTACCTATATTGAGCAACCAGTAACACCTTATGATAACAACCAATACGTGTGTCTGACAGTAAAACGCAATAACCTCACTTTCACGCTAGCAGGTTTACATATTCGAGCCGCTTTGACGCTGTGAGATTAAGCGCTTTAATAACAGAGACACCTGGGCCGTGGATTATCACCAGCGATTTCAACGCTCATCACCTAGTATGGGGAAGCCATAAGATGGATCGTCGGGGAAGACGAATTTTCTCCTTCGCGTCAGATCATAAACTGTATTGTGTAAACGACGGCAGTCCTACGTTTTTACGGGGACTGACCTATAGCAGCTGTCTTTACCTGACGTTTGTGTCAAGCAGCCTAAGTAACTAGGTACAGTGGTTTGCGGACAACGAAACTCATGGAAGTGACCATATTCCCAGCTACATAGAGATCAAAGGCCTAGGCGAGTCGCGTTTATTCACACATCCGTTTATTCACACATCAACTGGTCAAAGTACAGGTCACTCACGGAGGAGCTGTGTCAAGAAAATGATGAAGGTTTTCTTGAAAACGTAGAAGGCATAATCAAAACTGCTACTCAAAACGCGGCCTCTAATTTTACTCCTGTATCACAGTTTTGCGAATATGAAGCGGAATTGGAGCGGCTCCGAGCAATCCGTCGTCTGGTCGAACGACGGTATAGGCGCACAAAATCCATCTACGATTTGAGGGAGGTGAGACGGCTGCAGAAGACTATTCAGCGCCGAATCCATGTACTCCAGTCTCCAAGATGGAAATCTTTATGCGAGTCGCTCGATCCACACAAGACTCTATCTCAAATATGGAAGATTGACCGCGGCCTACGAACATTGCATCTTCATCAGCCGCTGCGGTCATCGCGCGCGATCACCCAATCACAACATACGTATATTCGCGTCGATGCCTTGAGAATGCACATCAGGCATTTCGCCCGGATTCCATCACACCACCTCGCCTCACTATCTGCTTCTATAGGCCACACTCTGCATTCAGCGATATTATTTGCTTCGCATTGTGAAGTGATTCCCTCGAACTTCACGTATGTAGCAAGACCACCATTACTGTTGTGGTGCCTACATCCGCTCGAAGCCCTCCTAACCATTCCTTGAATCCAGAAGAAAACAGTCGTCATTTTTAGCCCTACAACAAGCCACACTACTGCTCCTGCATGAGAAATACAGCGGACCCCTTCACATTTACACGGATGGTTCGGTTTCTTCTGCAAGCTTAGCAAGAGCAGTGGTTATTCCCGCGAAGTCCGTCACCATAAAATTTAAGACATCGCTTTTTACATCATCGACAGCTGCAGAACTCGCCGCCGTCCGTGCTGCTCTAGAGTTCGTAATTGAAGAGCCGTCACAGGCATGGTCGATCTTCTCCGACTCCAAGGCCGCTCTCCAGTGCATTATGTCGCCATTTCGTCATGGACCGAATGAGCAATTAGTCACTGACATAAGGCTTGTTCACCACCACGCAATAGAGAAAAAACACAACATAGCAAATCAATGGATACTGGGGCATTGCGGTATCTACGGAAACGACCGTGCAGATGAGGCCGCCTGATCTGCTCATGATGGTCCCCGCTGTGTAGGAACAGACGCAGCTACAGGGCTTCGTTCGCTCGCACGTGAACTTACACTCGCACAGTGGAACTCGACGGAATTTACCAACGCTCGTCTCCAGAACTTGGATCCGAATCTACGGCTCCGCCTTCCGTCAGGACTACCTAGAGTTGAGGAGACGCTTCTGTGCAGCTTGTGGCTTGGCGTGGCCTTCCCAAATGCGTACTCATTTCGGAAAGGAATGACCAAAAGCCCTACATGCGCTAACTGTAGCAACGTAGAAACAATCGCCCACCTTCTATGTGAGTGTCCCCGCTTCAGTGTTCCAAGGAAAGAACTTTCAAGAATGCTAGATAGTCTTGACAAACGCCCTTTGTCGGAGGAAAAGGTCCTGGCCCGGGACACTAGCCGATACCGTCCTCAGCACAGAAGGCTTTGAAAGCATTGTTTCGCCTCTTGCGGAGGACTGGTCTTAGACACAGATTTTAAGCAGTGCCGTATTCTTTCTTTTTTCTCTTATTTTTGCTCATACCTCTTTTTCTTTTGTAATATCTCTTTTATATTATCTTTTATTCCCCTTAGCCCCTTTCCCCAGCACAGGGCAGCCAGCCGGTCTGAGAACTGGCTAACCTCCCTGTCTTACCGTCTGTTTCTCCTCCTCCTCCTCCTCCTCCATTTCTTTCTGCTAAGCACGAGGTCGCGTGCTTAGCAGAAAAATTCCAGCCACGGCGGTTGCATTTGGATGGGGGGCGAAATGCAAAAACGCCCCTGGACCGTGCAGTAGGTGCACGCTGAAGAACCCCAGGTGGTCGAAATTAATCTGTATTCCCCGACTAAGATGTGCTTCATAAACAGATCATGGCTTTGGCACGTAAAACCCCATAATTTATTATTTTTATTCTCTTAGTCTGAACTAGAATATTATGTACCTGCATACCATATCTAATCCATACTACCATCTTCCTGTCCCTTGAAGTTGCACCTATACATCATACATTCGATGAATCAAAAGATGTGTGACCATCGGAATGCAAGGCAACGTGTGTTCACTCTCTGCATCGAACCCTCCCCATCTCGCTGCCCGTTGCCAAATGTGTGGGTACAGGCCTGATTTTTGTGACACGACTATTCCATCCCGTGATATTCAGCAGTTGACCCGTGAGACCATTGAAGATTTCCATATTAGAAGGAAATGTGGCGTGTTTGTCAGTCAAGTGTCTATCGCCCTTTGTGATAAAGAATTTCAACATCTCACTAACGCTTGCAAAGTACGACGAGTTTAACCTTTGTTTATTGTGCAATCGCGATCATAATCCTTTCATTCAAAATTTTTCCTGTAAGACTTAGTTGTGAGTTCAGTGCACGTTCAATGCATACTTTCTTTAATCCTCGACCCAGCAGCGCTGCACAATACTATAATCTTTCTTTCCATCTCTCACAACGCGGTTCTCAGCTCACTGATAAATTTCTTTGTCATCCCCTGTGTCTCTGCCCCATAGGTTACTATATTACCGAAATGAACTGATGGCATATTTTCTTTTCAAGGATATCCGTGAGCTGCGGTTTGTGACTCGAGAGAGCGTGTCAAATGTATTTAGACGAATTTCCCATCATTTTCAGGTACGCTTTCCCGTGATCCGCTTTTTCTACGACTACGTGCCATATATAAGAAGTGCTCATTGACTGCTTGAACAGGCTCTCTACCAATCACGAACTCTTGTTCCCTCAACGGGCTACTGAACATTACTTAAGTTTTCTGAATATCAATATTTAAATCTGTCGCTAGACTTTTAGTTGCATATCCTCAATCGTTTGTTTTAAGTCGCCTCCCACGTTGCTGAACAGAACAACGTAATATATAATCCGCAAACCTGCTACAATGCTGTATCCGGCTAAACCTTACAACTATCGCTCCCAACCAGACCTCTCCAACCTATCTGTCTTGTTCATTAACGTACACAGCGTCATCCCTAAGCGCGACTCCTTACGCAGTCCCATCCATTAATCTACTTCTTACGTAGTTCTGTTAAAAGAAACATGGCTCTACTCATCCATCAACGATCGAGCCTACTGTCAGTAATAACATTTTTTCGTAAAGATAGAGAAAGCAGCTTGCGGGTTGATGAGGTACTCATTGCCGCACATGACCAATTAGTTTGCACTCCCATTAATTTAACATCCCATTAATTTAACATTTAACTTCCACACGTACTAATCGGCATCTCCTACCGTCCACCCTGCGCTGACTCGTCGTTCATATCATTGTTTCAGGACACTATGCGTACCATCTTTACTACCTATACAAATTCATTGGTTCTGCTTTTTTGGTGATCTTAATTTTTGTTGAATAGACTGGTCTGATCTAGCGCCTGCGATATCAATAAACAACTTGGCTAGTGACTTCGTGAGCACGTGCTTTAATGTCGGCCTATCTCTACTAAACAGTGAATCAACGCGTACGACTACCCCGTTCCATACTAGCACTCTCGACCTGGTTTTAACAACACACCCTGAGAGCTTCTCCGATCTCAAGTACTTTCCAAGCCTTAGCGATCACATTGCCATCCATAGTGATTTCTCCTGTAATCTAGACACTAGCAAAATAACTAAGGCGCTTTACGACAAAGGCGACTATTTGAACACTATTGAACGAGCAACGTTCTGTGATGATTTTACGTAATTTTCACTTACGCTACGTCGCGTCAAATTGGCAGCTGTTAAAATCTGATAAACTACGTTTCATAAAACTACATATCCCCACTACGAAAATCACAGAACGCACATGGTCCCCATAGTTCAATACAACTTTGAAAATGTTAAACAATAAGAAAAAAGTCCTTCGATTTTTCCTTGAGTTCTTCATTACCATGGTAAATGTATTACGCTACTGCGAAGCATTATAACTCACTTACAGCCCTATGCAAATATAATTTATTTTCTACTACATTACCCTCAGAGTTACACAGGGATCCAAAAACGTTTCTGGGCAACCATTAACCCTCATCCAGAGAATGATATTTCACTTCGTGATAACTCGGACTGTGTTGTCCCTGAAGATAATGTCGCTGATCATCTGAACTTGACATTTTCTTCCGGTTTTACTGAAGAATTTACTGATAGCTTGCCGACATCCTACCATATACCCATGCTCGAATGACTAGCATTACGTTTGACCCCCCTGGCAGTGTTAAATTATTTGCTTCATTAAAAATTCGTCGTCAACTGGAATTGATGGAATCACACTGAACTACTAACAACACTAAGCCTCTTTCCAGCATCATTCTTTCCAAAATTTTCCAGCAGTATCTTGATAAGGATTCTAGTCTAGTCGACTGGTGAATTGACAAGGTAATCCTATTGTTTTCAACAAAAGAAGTAGAAAAATTTCTCCTAAAATCTACCACCCTACTTCTATCATAAACGTCCTCTCCAAATTTATAGAACATGTCATTTACTTTAATGTAGTGAAATTTCTGTCAACCTAAAGCTTTTTCCATTCGAACCAAGATTGTTTTCGTAAAGATCATTCCTGCGAGACACAGCTCGCTTTATTCTTGCACGATATTCACGCATTCCTCAATCGTAATATACTTATCCATACCCTTTGTCTTTCTTTGGAGAAAGCTTTCGATAAAGTATACCCCGTATACCCGTTTACTACTCAAGCTCTGACTATTAAATATGCACCAATCAGTTCTCAGTTGGATTCAAGCATCTTTAACTGTCATCAGCTCGCTTATGGTAATGCATATTCATCGTCTTTCTCAGAAGTCTTCTCTGGTGTTCTCCAAGGTTTACCTCTTAGTTTCTTATCGAAAACATACCTCTTTGTCGATGACTGTATTGTTTACGGACCCATAACGAATGCGTCTGATATTTCTATCCCTCAGAACGATCTTCGTCAAATAGAATAGAAATAGAAATTGGCTGATATCTCTCAGCGTTAGTAACACTGTACTCATTTTCTTTCGCCGTAGTCGGAAGTTTCCCCCCCCCCCCCCCAACATCATTGACAATTGTCCTATATCTCACTAACTCGTTCAAATATATCAGTGTTCACATCTCTCCTGGCCTGACTTGTACCAATCATCTTAATTAAATTTCTAATCCTGCAAACCGTGTCATATAGGCTACATCCGTCGCAACCCATCTCAGGCACCCTCCTCTGTTAAGCTCTTAGCATGCAAAACACCTGTCCGTCTGAAACTTGAGTATGCAAGTGCAATATATGACCCTAACCAACTAAACTAAATTAAAGCACTCCGAATCTGTCCAGAACCACGCTACTGTAGATACATCCTAAGTGATTATTCTTATAAGTCTAGTATTATGGCACTAAAATCGCAACTTGATCTACCCACCCTGGCTGCCGTTGCAGAATATCTCGACTAAACCTTTATCACAAGTTTATTTTTTTTTCATTCGGTATAGCACCTAACATCGAGCTCATCATACCCGTAAACCGTGTGTCCAGCACCACCCACCCGAACGCTCTCGTGCCTCCGCGTGCCCATATACCACAACGTTCCAACAGTCTTGTTTTATACGTACTGCGCGTAACTGGAATTGGCTTCCCTGCCATACTGCAACAATCACCGAACCTGCTGGCTTCGGATCCACCATCGAAGAAATCGTGTGTATCGGCGATAACACTTAAGAATATCTGTATGTGCTACTGTGCTGATCATTGTTATTGTATTCGCTGTGACTGTAGCCACCCAGCATATAATATTCCTTACGCCCCGGGGCCTCTAATGTATTACAAAATAAAATGAAATAAAATAAAACAAACAAACAATGCTTCCCAGTCCAACGCTTCGAACATTTCCTGCAGACATGCAGTGGATAATAACGGATAGAGTGTGCGTCCTTGCCTGCTACTTCTCACCATTCTTGTCCGTAATTATGGTGATTTGATTATTTGACTAAGTTATTACTTGAAGGTGTCGTATTGTCTGGAACTAAACGCAACATTCCTACTTGCATTTGTTGCGAAAGCAACAATTTAGCAGAGAATACCGGTTGTTTCCGACAATGAAGCCATCGAACGCAGAAGAATCAGGCGCCAAATTCACAAAGCTTTTCATTCGCAAATTATCTATGCCATTGGCTCGCTGCATTCACGAATAATATGTCCATCATCTGGGCCCAGAATAGCATCCCATAGCTTCCGCTAACAAGGCGGCAGCTTCTGCGGGACGTCGCCGCAATTGTTCTTCAGAGGGTAGTTGAGCATGCAGCGGCTCTTACTGCAAACTCCGTAGAAAAGTGGACTTGCGGCAGTGCAAGGGTGATTTTATTCTTGTGCGGTGGAGTAGTACTCACTGGAATGATTAACGCCGCTTTGGGCCCGCCCATCCTGTGTTCATTGCCTGTAATCTCTCGTGACGTTTAGAGCAGCGCGCGCCGTGAGCCAATGCGGAGGAAGAAACCGCAAGGAATCTATGACTGCGTTCCCTTGCTCTCCACTGGCTCATTCTTTTTCCTAAGCTTAAAAAGAAGAAATAAGAGTCGAAGAACGGCCTGAAGGCAGAGCTGAGGGTCTATAAATGTCGGCTTTCGAACCGCCAAGTATACCTGTAACGCAGCCATGGTGCCCCGATTTATTACAGTTCATGTGATTAGCTGGACGATGGTTCAAAGAAGTGCTTGGCCATTTCGCTTGACGCATGTCTCACATGAGAGAGGCATGTGGACGCGCTTCTTACAACTAGGGCATAATAGCTGACACTAAAATGACGAAAACGTTAACTAAAGCACCATGGCCCGTGGAGCAAGTTTGTTAGCCTCTACGTCATGGTCAAAACGGAAAAAGCAAGATTAAAATTAAATAAACAGCAAAATTTTTTTAGGCAGCTATGAAACGACGTGAATTACGAGTGAGGCTTTCGGGGGCAGTGAAATGCCCAGGCAGCGTCGTGCCAATTTCGGAAAAGCTGTAGCCGCATAGAGGGCCAAGCGACCATGGCCAGGGCTGCGTCGGAACGGCCACATTCACGGACCGTCTCCCCGTTGCTCCGATGGCTGAAAGGCGTGCGCTCCTTTTGTGGGACGCTCGGTGCGTGTGCCACAGCCGCGGCCCGGACCCCCAAAGGGGCGCGCGATTATGTTTGGCGCGGACTTCATCTGTTTGCCGCCGAAAAGAAGCCACGCCGGGTCGCGCTCGCTCTCCATATTTCAAGTCGGCTTAGGGTGCTGAGCGATCATGATCTGCCAAGTGGGACGGTCGGACAGTGGCGCACAAAGGCACACGGGGTGGGATGCGCCCACCGGGCCGTTAATTCGGAGCATCTTCCATGGAGGCGCGCAGCTGTGAAAGCGCCGCGGGAGGCCGCTCGCCCGGCGGCAGAGGCACAATGCCGCCCCAAGGAGGATGCCGTAGACGGCGAGATTAATGACGTCATTGAATGCACTCCCCTCCTCCCTATCCTTTTCCCTGGGCCGATTTCTCGCAGCCTGCCGTTGCGGGATCCGTGGAGCAGTAAATTGTCCACGGCATGGCCTCGTCGTCGCGTCTGTATCCGCTGCACAGGCCTGTGCACTTCCACAAAACGCTCGATTAGATGGAGCAGAGTGTGAGAGAGGTTGCCTGTATCAGCGTCAGACCACTAGAACGGCCTGAGCGGAAGGCTGAAATGTTCTTTACTAAAGTTTAATATACCGTGTGTCTCACGTGTCAAATATTAAAATAAAGTGATGCACATGCTGAGCCCTACGTCGTTTAACCTCACGCTGATTGGCTTCCTTGATCACCTTCCAAACACAATTAAATTATCAAAGTACTCGGACAGCATATGCGTTTGGGCTTCCGGAGTGACCTGCTTGCAGCTGCGCGCAAGGCTCTCTACCTCCTCTATCAAGGCCTGGAGATTTCATCGGATAAATGTGCACTTGTGGCATTTACGCGTAAGCCCATGACGCACAACAGTGTATTAATCAATGGGCAGGTGATACTAACTGTACGGTCTCACAAATTCTTGGGTGTCATAATTGACAGAGATATCTCATGGAGCCCCAATGTATTGTGCATGAAGAAGCGGTTGACATGCATCTGTCTCCTTCTCAAGTTCTTCGCTGGAAAGACCTGGGGAATGTCCACAAGCTCTATGCTGCAACTATATAGGGTACTTTTTCTCGGCTTCTTGCGGTACAGCTTGCCAGCATTGACTAACGCAAGTAAAAGAAGCCTATGTACTTTTCAAAGCGGTCAGGCTGAGGCGCTCAGGATTTGTCTAGGTCTACTTCAAAGTGCGTCTAGGGCGGCAACTATTGCAATCGCCAGAAGCCACCTCATCAAGACCCACATCACAGTTGAAGCACTAAGAGTGTATGTAAGGCACCTTTCCCGCACTCCTTGCCGCCATCTAGCCTCTCTACCTATACTGAGCTACCACGTGCCTCGTTCTGCCGAACGGTATCCACACATTGTGAGGCTACATACCTCTTTGCTTAACACCTGACTCCTCCTTGGCGCCTCATTCAACCAAAGATCAACCTGACAATACCTGGCGTCCGGAAAAAAAAGCAGATATGTCATCGCCGGCTCTTAAACAGCTTACCTTACTCCTATTAAATGAGGAGTACCAGTATTACACCCACATATACACCGACGGCTCCGTCCTGCCGAAAAGCTCTACCGCAGCTGTCGTCATTCCAGCAAAAGCCACCGCTATCAAGTTGAAAAACATATCACTTGACAACGTCGACAGCAGCAGAACTCGCAACGGTTCGAGTCGCCCTACACTTTATTAATGACGAACCAATACACAAATGGTCGATTTTCTTTGACTCGAAGACGGCACTACAGTGTTTATTGTCAGCCTTACAGCGCGGTCGGCATGAACAGGCGGTATTTGAAATTACAGCAGCTATACACCACTTGACTGAGAAAGGACATTAAATAATTTTTAAGTGGCTACCAAGTCACTGTGCCATCACTGCCAATGAATGTGCCGATCAAGCTGCTCGTTCAGCTCATGCAGAAGACAACCGCCTATTGATATCGCTGTCTAGGACAGATGCTGCAAGGATGCCCTGCCTACTTGCACGCCAATGCACTAGGTCAGAGTGGAATGAACCACATTTTATGCACGCCCGTTTATACACCCTAGAACCAACCTTAAAGGGTCCCTCACCAGGCCCCATAGCTGGAAGTTGTTACGTGTCTTCTAGGGAGCATTCTGACTCAATTTTTTTTTTAAATGGGCACATTAATAGCCGAGATTGAAATATTTCAGTGCCGCGAACCCATGATTTCAGGAGGCGAGCTCCACTGCCAAGCGAGACGCTCTCTCCACTTGCCCTGTCTAGCCTCCGCAAGCGAGATTCCTTCCCTGCGTTATGATCCCTAGAGTATACCTGCGTTCTCCCATACCGGAGCTCGAGTATCACGTGACATATACGTCACGTGATATATATATTCTCCACGCTTTTTTGCAGTGCGGCGCACTTTCGCTGGCGGCGTCGCGCGTGAGCTGTTCTGCTCGTTTCACGCAGCGCGCGATTTCGGGCGCTGTGCACGAGGACACCTGACTAGCGTTATAAGTCAGTGCTACACGAATACTTGGCAGACACAAGCGGATCACAGAGTGTGGTCCCGCGCATGAACACGAAAAAAAATGGCATATTTTGGCATAGTTGTTCAAATGGCATAGTTGTTCAAAAGAGCAAATGGCATAGTTGTTCCCACGTCGTGCCACTGCACGACGTGGGAACAAGCAGACGAAACGGAGGTACATCTCTCTTGTGTTGCTGCCGTGCGAAGTAAAATAAAAGCATGCAGACATTCGGTTTATGTGTTTTATTATTTCTCCAAGATTTAATTCGTATATTTTAGCAACATATTACACAAGTAACAGATTTTGCCTTGAATGATTCTCGAAGTCACGTGTCGCCACGAGCGACGTCACAGCGTGAACACATGTACGTAGGCGCGCTAGCACGTGTTCGTCATCCTCCGGCTTGGAGCGCGGCGGCCGCGAGGAGAAGGGAAACAGCGTTCGGTTTGAAATTTCATATCTTTCCGCGGCGCGTAGCGATATGATACTTTGCATACGCGATCGTTATCGCGCATTGTACGCTCTGCGCTTGTCAGCTCAATATGGCCAGACCTGGTGAGGGGCCCTTTAAGCCTCCGACTTCCACTAAGACTTCCCTGAAGAGACACGACCTTCTTGTGTAGGCTATGGTTGGGCGTCGCGTTTACCAATACCTACGCGTTCCGCATAGGGATGGCCGACACCGCAGAATGTGGCGATAGCGGCGACGCGGAAACAATTCGTCATGTTCTATGCCAGTGCCCGCAGTACAGTGTGCAGGGACAATCGCTTTGCGTCGTGCTGAACCAGTTGAACGACCGGCCTGCGAACGACCGACTGCGTTTCCTTAGATCGACCGGCCTGTGTGAACACCTGTGATTGCAGCGCGTTTTCTGTTACCTGTTTTCTTTTTTCCTTCTTTTTGATATTTTTCTCTTTCTTTCTTCTTCCTTTTTTTTTCTTTTCTCCTCTCGCTCTTTGCCGTCTCTATAACCTCTATATCCCGCCACCCCAGTGCAGGGTAGCAAACCAGAAACTCGCCTCTGGTTAAGCTCCCTGCCTTTCCTCTCTCTCTCTCTCTCTCTCTAGAGTGATACACCTTACACAATTGAGACCAACGGCATATTTTTCGTAGTTGCCCCGACATGCGATAGGGACAACAACTTGAAGTGCGATTTCATGTTAAGTATTTACATCTAATATGTATCATTTATTATATTCGTTTTACTGTATACGCGCCGTGCACGTCGACGGACGCGCCACTGGTGGCGCCCTTGCGCAGAACACGCGGGAGAGGAGCCTGGCGCGCGCCGTAGTTTGTTGTGTCTTTGATCGTGCTTCTCTGTCTTATTCACGTTTTCAGAGCAAGATAGGCAACACCATTCGCACGTGTGGGGTGGCCAAAGCTTTAGGGAATGTCGAAGAAGAATTGTTGCAGGGTGAGGGGCTCAAATACCGGTGAAAACGTGCCGGCGATACGGTTCTAATCATTCCCGGCAAAGCCTCATCAGCGGGAGCAACGGCAGCAAAAATGGATCGTCGCTTCGAAGGGAAATTTCTTGTTCTCATCCCTTCCTTTGTCTCGTCGGTGTTTTTTTCCACTCGACCATAGTTAGACGCGTGAGCAACGAAGTTCGTATGCAGTGCAGCATGAGGTTTAAAGGCATTTCGCTAAAGTTCGGAATGCTGTTTGCCGCTTATATTGCTTTCCGCTTCATTACCGCGTTGCGCTAGTTAGGTAGCAAGACTGCACGAACGCATTGCGTTGTATGTTAAAGCTACTGAAGTTTGCAAGAACTGAAATTGTTGGTTTCATGTGGCGCGATACATCCTCGCACCAGCTGTCGCGCACTTCATGCTTTTACATCTATTTTATGCGTGGCTTCGCGCATGTTTAACTGTTGCTAGTTGCTCCATGCATAACTCTTGTCGATTCTTTTGAGCTGCGAAGTTTTCACCCTGCCTTGTCTGTAAAGGGCATAAATCACACTGTGTCTTATCGGAATGATACCAATGAAGTGCTTCTTTAACAGCTTTATTCTTTTCGGCCGAGGGCATCTTAGATATCGTTGCGCTGCTCTGCCTTTAAATATATCATGCGGCACGTCTCTCTAGTAATACAAAAAAGTAGTGAAAAGTTAGTCTTTGGCTTTGGAAGTTTCCAAGCAGCTCCCTTGGGGAATTTAAAATGGCACAAACTGCAGCGGGAACGGTAGTTCATCGGCGTATGCAGCAGAATTGCATCGGCGGTACAGCACTAACAGGCGCTTTTATTAACCCGTACGTTTGGTGACTGCGTTGGTTAGTGTACGCGTTTCCATCAATAAATTTGCAATTACTCTTTTTGAGGCGACTTAGGCTGCACTTATTCGGCGATGCCACATGTATTCATCGGCAGAAAAATCACAACGGCATATGCAGAGATTGCACCGTGCGGATTTGTTTGATATAAGTCTGCACTAACGACAGGTGCGTATTATTCAGGTACAGAAGCAGCATTGCGGCAAGGGTAGAATAAAAAGAAAACCATCGAGAGATCGCATCGCTCAACAAAATTTATCGGCTAGTGAACATGAGCTCCACGTCATGTAAATGGGGTTCATGGCGTTTGTCTGCGGGACACCTTGCACGTATGTGGACCATGTTGTCCCAAACACCGGTAACATCGTGTTAATACCCGCTCGCACAGAAGTTAGCATCTTCCCTACAGCCGTCACCGCAGAAGAAGCAGCCTGGCACCCGAAAAAAAGGAGAAATATCGCAGCCGCGAACTTCAGCCATCCTTGCTGCAAAGGGTTGTCGTCTGCTACTGCTCCCGCGTGTACTGTTGGAAGCGTCCGCTAGGTGGCTTTCAGTGGCGCCTCTATAGGCGGCGCACGAGGCGTATAAGCCACATTTGAGAATTTGAGAAACACCCACTGATGTTGTTTCCTTGTCGTTATCTTGTACGCGAATCTTTTTTCTGAGGTTTCAATAAAGCCAACGAGATACGAAAAAAAAAATGATGTCACTCTGCTCTTGCGCGTCTCGATAGCAGGGCTCTCAATTGTGTTTCTGAAGAACGAAGCCACCAAGCCCGCAAGCCCATTGAAAGCCGACAAGTGTGTTTGTATTCTTGTTCAGCGCCGGCCTATCTCTTATCACTCCGGACCGTGTGGCCGATTTCGATCTTCGCAAAGAAGGCGCTTGCATATACGCTGGTCGCCGTGGGCGATCGCTTTATTCTTGTATGATGGGTATGCGGGCTTTGCTCTTTAGAGAAACGATTGCGAGCGCTGCGGTCCAGACATGCAAGCGCGCTGTAACTTTATATATATATATATATATATATATATATATATATATATATATATATATATATATATATATATATATATATATATATATATATATATATATCTATGTAACCCGCCGTGGTTGCTCAGTGGCTACTATGGTGTTGGGCTGTTGAGAACGAGGTCGCGGGATCGAATCCCGGCCACGGCGGCCGCAATTCGATGGGGGCGAAATGCGAAAACACCCGTGTACTTAGATTTAGGTGCACGTTAAAGAACCCCAGGTGGTCGAAATTTCCGGAGTCACCCACTACGGCGTGCCTCATAATCAGGAAGTCGTTTTGGCGCGTAAAACCCCATAATTCACTATATATATATATATATATATATATATATATATATATATATATATATATATATATATATAGTGAATTATGGGGTTTTACGTGCCAAAACCACTCAATGCTCAAGTCTGCACCTACGCCCTCTTTCAGCATCGTACGCCGACTTCTAGGCTGAATTCACTCAGTAGCCCTAATCATGAAAACTAGAGAATAATCATAGTAACTAAAATCGTACTGTGAATGCCATAATTGCATTGTTTTTAAGTATTGGTGATATTCACCGACAAGAACGTGCGCCTAGCCGTTCGTGCCTTGCAATTGTGGACACGTACGACTGTGAAACGCTTCACCACTTGCCGCTTCGAACGTGCAACTTTCAGCAGTTGTCGCGATGTGCTGCTGTGCAAGTATGCCAACAACTTCATCTTGCTTGAACTATCTTTCTTTCTTTTCCCCCGCTCTTCTAGCGGGTGGGAATGGTGTCCCTTTTAGGAGACAATTGCCAGCCCGCTTTTCTTTCTCTTTGTGATGTTTGTATATGTTTACATGATTAAGAATTATTATACTGTAACAAATTTCGTGGAAATAGTCCTGCCTGGTCCGACATGCTGACTCGCTAGTAAGCAAAAACATTTCTTGACTGTTCTAGGGGAAGGCTTCGCTGTATTGTACCTTCCACGATAGATTCCTCGCAGGCTTTTCTGTGCTGAGAAATTACCGTATTATTAATATTCACATGCGCCGTGTTTTCAATAAAATGAGCTGAAAGAAAAACAGACACACACAGCGATTTAATTTATTCAGTGGAAATCAGTTTAAATCTGTTCGCGTGAGTTGTCTGCCATGGGCTAAGTGAAACCAAACGAAAACATATACTTCCGGAAGCAAATAAATGCATAAGCATGATAACCACGAGAAGTAGTAGCACCCAATCAAAACTTCCTAGATTTGTCTGCATGGAAGATTCCCATCCCGCAAATGGCATCAATGTATTTTCAATGGCGGCATTACCTTGAAAGAACACTTCTGTCTAGTAAATGAATCTGATGGCGGTCAAACGTTCTTGTAATGCGGCTCACTATCCTCGAACTTTTTATTTGTGCCAACCATACTTTGAAACAATCTTGTTCGAAGCGAATTCAACGTCGATAGAGCTATAGCGAGATGTCCGTATCCTTTAGGCACTATATACTCATCGTTTAAACAATCAATTCAAAACATTTCAAAGAGCTCCACATGTTTCGCACCACGCGCTTGTGTACGAGCCGCCCCAAATGTCGTTTTCGCCATTAAAGTACAGTCGTTGTATGCATGCAACTATAGTGTGCAAGTCTGCGATATTAAGCTGTCTGAAGAAAGCATATGAAGAAGCTTTGTTCCGAATGGGGGGGGGGGGGGGGGAGTGCACCAAAAACACTAAGCAGTGTGGGCGCACATATACCTACCCACTTCTGTCATACGTGAGACTCTAGTAACACAACCACATTCTAAACAAAAGCAATTTAAGACGTTGTCAAAGCAAAACACAAGCACCAATGTTATTTTTAAGTCCGATACGACGGCGGTTTGATTATTTTTGCTCGCTGCGAATGATTAGTGCACATCTAACCCGCCGAAACGTTTCGCCGTCTTGGGATGGGGTGATCATGGTCGACGAGCAACGCCAGCTGATAGGACGCAAAGCAGGCGTCAAGCAGGCGTAAAAGGAGGCAAAGCAGTGTCCCATTAGCTCTGGTCGACACCGTGCACGATTAACATATTCGTTCAAAATAATAAGGTATTGGTGCTGTTAGAGTGGCCTATAGAGTACACGTTCGCGCAATATTGTCCATACGCATATTTTCCTCATACCATCATCATCATTCATCAGCCCTTTTCCTCCCCGTCCCTTTTCCCGGGTGTAGAGTAGCAGGCCAGAGCAAGTTACAGCTCAGGCCGATCTCTCTGCCTTTCTGTAAATCTCTCTCTCTCTCTCTCTCTCTCTTCGAACAATATGGAAATATTTCAGCTTCATGTGTATGCCGCGAGTGTTCAGCTAGAACGTTGCACTTGTCTTAATGCAATTGCTTGTGGGCACTGCTACTGGAGAAACTACTGAGGACACCATCATTGCTACCGAAAAAAATTTTGACTCTGCACTCCGCAATAAGCTGGACGCCCTGTGTGTTGGTGCTTGCTTTTATAGTTGGAGAACATGTCATGCATGAAGAGCCCCGACTTTTCCACGTATTATAAGAATATATATAAACGTGCTTAAAACGGTCTTTTATGGCACTTTCGTTTGGCTGCATTTCACGGTTTCTCTTGAAATAATAGAACACGTTCTTGGGCGGAACGTTAATGTGTCGAAGTGGTATTACTTGCTGTATTGACTTTCGAGTATCTTTAGAAATAAGGCGCCATGTCAAGAATAAAAGGAAACGAATAAGCGAGAACTGGGCTGGCATCATGTGAGTTTTTCTCTTGCTAGATTTTATTCCTTTCTCATCATCCACCATTCACGATCGTCCGGTGCGCACTTTAGCATGTGCTGGTCATAATGTACGCGGACAGCCGCTTCAAGCACTGAAGAAGCGCTAAAAGAAAACAAAAATTGGATCAATACATTATCTCGGCTCTGAAAGCGTTCACAGCAAGCGCGTATTCATTGAATATTTATATGCTCCTTGTAAAAACCGAGGGCAAAGAATCCTCCTCTATAATTACAATACGAGGTTATGTCCTCACATATATATTTTTTTTTTGCGAAGTCACGAGATAACTGGGGCCTGTATTCACAAAAAGTTCTTACGCTAAGACTGCTCGTAAGTGCAAACGCCAGCCATGCAATCGTGGTCACAGCACAGTGCAGCGAAGTCGGCCGACCAATGGCAAGCAGCACTTACTAACGAAAGGTTTTGCGAATTCGTTTCCTCAAAGCTGGCCGACTTGGAATTGATTCGTAGCCAAACTTTTGCGTTGTCTTTCGCGCGCGCTGCAGTTCCACATTGAAGTCACGAGAACCTCAACGTGCCGAGGGGATGCATTCTAGCGCTTAGCACTCCGACTACTCCAAAAGGCTGAACGATCCACCAAGCCGACTTCAGCGCTCGCGATGTATTCCGCTATAGCGCCCGATTGAGATGTTCGCGGGCGATAAAAGGTGCCCATGCATCACAGCCCACTTGGTGCTGCTGTGGGCGGGGCACGGTCGAGTCCCTGCTCGGCGGGGCTGCGTGCGCGAGGTTCGGTTGCCACCGAACCCGGCCCTGCGGTGCTTGCCATATATACAGGCCCACGCCGCGGATCCCGCACTGGGACAGCGCGCGTAGCCAAAGCGCGCCCCTCCGGAAACATGGGAGTGTCCCTGTCCCGACCAAGGTGAGACTAAAATGCGCTAATGGCAGGCGCCTGAGGGTTGTGCTTGCGCACCAGCAATGGACGTATGCCAGTCACATACATGCGGGCTGCGGTGCGGCCCTTCACCTGCAGCCGCGCTGTCAAGCATGTCTGGCTGCTCGGCCATATGGTTGCCGGATTGCTCGCCACTTTTGCGGGCGCTTGCTAGGAGCTGCGAGCGAACGCAAAACGCCCACTTAATGCTCCTTCGCTTTCGCCAGTGCTGCTGTTGTCTGGTCCGGCGGGTGGGGAATATTCGACGCTGCAACTGCTGACGCGCAATCTGTAATATGACGACTGTTGCGCGGTTGTTGGAACAGGTGGCTCTATTTCGCGCACGCGCATTTAATGGGCGCTCACTCTCTTCTCGGGAAACGTCTAAGTTAGGGCGCTTCAAAATGAAGTCAAATCTGTGATAAGGTTGCGATGTTTGCACCTTGGATTTTATGAGAATGGCGAAAGCTGTTTCTTCGACTCGGCTGTGAAATATATCTGTGCAGGCCTGTCATAAGTGCATCTATATATCCCTGGAGATAAATGCGTTTGTGCGAAGGAACTGCTGTGCGGCACTGAAAGTAGTTATGACGCACGACCACCGTAAGCACCGCAATCGCGTATAAACTTACACTATATCTGCAGTTTCCGCAACATATACTTGTGGTTGTCGGAGCCATGCAGAAAAAACACGACAGACGTCGTCCGTAAGATGTAATGCGCACTGCTGTGTGGAGAAGCGTGAGAAAAGAAAGGTCCCGGAACCGATCACAAAGCGGTAGATTCTGCTCAGCCATTAGTCAGTGTCTCATCTGCCAGACGAGTCAAATGGATTAATTGGCCGCTATAGCAGTTTTCTGACAAGCGTTGACCTTTGCGCAAAGCTTGTCAAAGATGTGGAGTTAAAAGGTTAACGTGTAGAAAACTGCGTTCTCTATACCACGTGCTTTTCAAAGTTCGCAACGTTTTGCGACTCGATAACGAGATTTTTGCACCTTGTCTCAGTTAAGATTTCTCGTGTGTGAAAAAAAAAAAAAACACGTGTTGGAAATGTAGTTGCAGTTCAGTGGTGAGGAAGGATCCTTAAGCCTAATATAAAAATTTAAGTGAAAATTTAAAAATATTTGGGACCCGTTTTGCGACTGACCTCATCTGAACATACCCAGCCGGCTCATCCGCTGCAGTATCGCATCGCGATTTTCCGTTAGGCTTGTGCAATGTTCAAGTACACGGGGAGCATTTCAGATAGCATATGTAATTATAGATCAATGCCAGAAATAGGTTCCCCCGACTGGTCTCAAAAAACTTGCTGTACGCGCTCTCGCGTGCTAGCTACCTCAACATATACCGTGGTAGGAATAGGGATGCAGGAGCTCTGAAAACTCGAGCGCAACTCATTTCATGGCTAAAAAGAGGCAAGCAAGAGCCAATCTGAGTCACTCTCTTTTATTACAACAAAAATAATGAGTTCAACATTTAATATGAGTGCGATTTTTATCTTACTATACAAGGGTCTTCAAATAAGCTCAATTTTTATTTATTTATTTTATTTATTCAGTACCTGCATCGCCTTGGAAGGCATTACAGAAGAGAGGTAGATACATATCTACATCAGTTGTCACTCATTTCAACACACAAAGCGCGGTAAAAGTTTTCATTACATTGTATACCTGCATTATTTGACGGGGGAGCATTCCAGTCCCCCGTGGTCCTATAAAAAAAATTCATAACGCAAGGTGTCCCCCTTAAAAGGAAATTCATGAAATTTCAAGGCACGGTCCCTTCTACGCGAGATATACTACGGTAATGTAATATATTTATTCTTGTCAATAGCTGTTTTAGAATGGTAAACACTGAGAAAATTTTTGAGTCTGAGGCCCTTTCTTTTGTCCTTTAGATCCTGCCAATGAAGTCTGCGCTTGCTTTTGGTGATGCTGAGGTTTTTTGTAGTAATTCCCCAGAACGAATCGAACCGCTCTATTCTGAATTTTTTTCAAGTAAATCGACTAACTGACACGTATAAGGATCCCACCAGATACACGTGTACTCATGTACCGAACGTACGTGAGTGAAATACAACCGTTCTTTCAATTTACTACGTAATTGGTCAAAATTTCGACGTAGGAAGCCCAATTTTCGTGCCGCCTTCCTTCTTACCCCCTGTACATGCACGTTCCACCTTAAATCCGAGGTAAACAAAACTCCTACGTATTTGCATTCCGTAACCCTGTGTAGAGTAACTCCATTTAATTTGTACTCATATGCCTTGTATGAATGTTTCCTTGTAAAGGTGATGTTTAAACATTTTGAAACGTTAAGCGACATTTCGCATTTCGCACACCAAGTTGAAACTTTATCTAAATCACTCTGAAGTGCATAAAAATCACAATCACTATTAATAAACCTATACACTACGCAGTCGTCTGCAAACATCCTAAAAGATGACGTAATACCTCTAGTGATGTCATTTATATACAATAAAATAAGAGAGGACCCAAGACAGAGATTTGAGATACTCCAGAGGCCACTGCAGCAAGATCAGAGGAGATGCCATTGAGAACCACAGACTGTTGTCTATGTGAAATATATTCGGATATCCATGCAATTACCTTTTTTGTGCAATTTGCAGGCGTGTAATTTGCTAATAGGTACGTCATGGGCCGCAACGTCAAACGCTTTACGAAAATCTAGGAAGATGCAATCAATTATCTGCCTTTTGTCTATTTCTAGGGCCCAAATAGTGAGTGAATTCTACAAGCTGGTAGTACAAGAAAAAGCCTGCGAAATCTGTTTTGGCTTGCATTTAATAGATTGTGTTTAACTAGATCCGACATAATACAACTATATATAACGTGTTTCATTATTTTACATGTAATACTGGTCAAGGCCACTACTAGCCTGTAGTTCTCAATGCAGTTTTTAGGCCCACTTTTATATACAGGCACAACATTTGCCAATTTCCAGTCCGTAGGCACGGCACCCATGTCTAAACACTTTTGGAAAAGAAGGCGTAAATACAGGCATTCACGACAACTACTAATCATTGCTGCTGCTATATCGTGTGGCCCATTTGCCTTTCTGGGAGAAACATTTGCTAATAGCTTACGTACACCTTCCAAAGCAAACTCAACTTCGGGCATTTCTTCATTGCATAGCGAAAAATCCACACTTACAAACCGAAATTGGCGATTACTAAATACGGAAGAAAAATAACTTCTAAATGCTTCAAGTTTGCGCTTGTGGAGTACCATGCCTAGGTATTCAAGAGGAGGGACAGAATTGTCGTTCTGGCCATTACACCGAATATACTTCCAAAATTATTTGGGATCTTCTACCAACCGTTCCCCAAGACGAGCGAAATAATATTCCTTAGCCGATTTGGTTAAATTTTCAAAATCAAACTTCAGCCTCTTTTGTTTGGATAAGTTTTCCAGGGGCCTGTGTTTTTTTATAGTTTAAGTATACCCTCCTCACCCTGCACAGCAAGATGCGCTGTTCCTGATGAAACCACCGTTTATCTTTATCACGTTTAGATGAAAACATCCGCGTCGTTACTAATTTATCTCGAAGATCGAAGAGCTTCTCTTTAAAGCTTTCCCACATGTGTTCAGCTCTCAAAACATGCGCTAATGTGTCAAACGTGTCTCACTTAAAATAGGGCAATATGTTGTTGCATTACTACATTTACCAGTCTTGGCTTGGTATTATATAAAATTTTCATAAATCTCAGCGATGATATTAAAAAGGAAGTCTAAAATGTTCCAATTTTCACTATTTTTTCAATCTTGCCAGTTTTGGGATTTTATAACGAAATAAATACGTGGTGTAGTTGCATACTTTCTTTTTTAGTTCGCAAGAAACATTTTGAGGATTTGTCACTAAAATTTTTCAGCTTCATCGCCTTAGCTTCGTCGATTAAAATACCTTGAACATGCGATCCTATATCACGGCGTCCAATGATCGCCGAACGCGCGCGCTGCACTCCGCCGTCTCTCCTAACTTCCGAGAGATGGCGCTGCTTATTCACGCTGTTTGGCAGGAGGGCTGTTCAACGTGTTGAACGGGAACCGAAGGCGCATCCAAAAGCAAAGCGCGGAAGAAGTGAGTGAGATGGGGGCTGTCTGCCCGGCCGTACAGATCGCGGTGTGCAGCGTACCCGCGGGGGTGACGCGCCAACATCGATCAACAAATGGTAGAACTAGTAGCAAACGCTGCAGAAGAAATCGAAAGAACATCGAAGGATTGGGATTTCGGCAAACTTGAGAACACGATAACCGGAAAGCAAATCAGAAAAAAAAAATGCCTGGTCAAAAGGATTTTTAAAAAATATGCCGCTGGCAGAACAATACGATTAAGGATGATATCTAAGAGCGGTTTAAAGTGTTCTTCGAATATAAAGGAGCAAGAAAAGGACAAAGTCGTCAGAAGAGGAAATATACAAAAAATGGGAGACATCTCAGTGCAAGAAATTGAAAGTGCACCTTCTTTTAAAGTTAAAAATCAAAAGTGCAAATAATTGCTGGCTCTTAGAAATAAATGAGAAAAATAAAAGAGCACCGAGACGATCTTGAAACCCTGTCAAATATCTCGGAAGAAAGAACGAAGCAGTATGGTATCAATGGTAATGGTATCATATCAAAAGGTATTACAAAGGTAGTGAAAATAAAGCCATAATTAAATCGTGCATACCGATTGCAGTGTAATCGGCAGTATGCAGATTAACAAATCGAGCCAATAAGTGGAAATTTCAAGCATCGACAGAACAGAACGACGTATTTAGAGAACTGTGGGATATTTTTAGAATTACCAGGGGCATAATAGTGACATGTTCGCAGTCACACAGAGTATGTAAATAGCCAATGAATAGAACAGGTACGCTGGCCTTTCTTTATCTTACCGGTGCTTACGACGATACAAACAGGGAAATTTTGTGGATTCCTTCCTTAGGTTAAGGCAAATATACGTGAAACATATATAGATCTCATGCAAAGTGGTAAGGACTATAACTAATGACGCGTCAGTGGATATCCATAAACGTCTACGCTGGTTTATAGCCCGCTATCAATTCATGATGTGCATTATAGGCATGGAAAAAAGACTGGACGCAAGCTGGTTAAGGTATAGTCGTCATTTTAATAACAGCTCCTCCAGATATGTGTAGAGAGGACGACGTTTAGTAACACCACTAGTCGGCCGGTCGTAATACAGAAACATCATATACCAATGATATAGGAAAGCACAAATACCTGTGAGGACGAATCAAAGAGGGACACGGGTATGTATAAAAAAAAGATGAACATACTATAATGTAACATAGAGCCATTATGGAGGCACAGTAAATATCATCTTGAAGTGCGAGGTGTATGGAAATGGGTAATGGTTCCCAGGTTTACATCTGGTAACTCGGTGCTGTGTGTGCGTGTGCGTGCGTGCGTGCGTGTGCGTGCGTGCGTGTGTGTGTGTGTGTGTGTGTGTGTGTGTGTGTGTGTGTGTGTGTGTGTGTGTGTGTGTGTGTGTGTGTGTGTGTGTGTGTGTGTGTGTGTGTGTGTGTGTGTGTGTGTGTGTTTTACGCACAAAGGTTATATAGAGGACATCAGGGATCTTTCATTGGAGAGGGAGGTAAGAGAACGCGAAGATGTAGTTTTAGGCCATCCAACGTTGGATGCGTCGCGCGACAGGCCTTGCATTTATTAGTAACAATTTCGAAAACCTAGTTGAAATACTGATCGCAAAACTTAATTACGGCTGGTTTGTACCCTCTGTAACATCAATGGTCCTCTTTATAAGTTTACGGTAAGTAAAATACATTGTTTCTTTAAAAAATATAATACCACTGCATACAGGTATAGGAAATGACTGGGCAGTGATCTTTTTTTTTTTTTTTTTTTTGAAGCTGACATGCACTGTTTGTATAACAATGTTACTGTGCTTCATGGTGGTTAAATTTACTCTTTAGTAAGTGTCCCCCCTAAAATATGCCCAGAATGCCGATTAAAATGCCTGAGTGAATGAGACTTCCCTTGACTCGCTTGAAAAAAGGAATTTCTCCTCTCTCTTTTTTCTTTATGCAAGGTATCCCAGCCACGGTATTAAAATATGCAGTTGAAACTTACGGGGATGAAGCTGATGAAACTTAAGTAGCAACATTGAGCAACATAGGATATCATTTGTATTCTATCTAAAAAAATTGTTATTTAAAATAATAAATAATGTTCTGAAATAGTGCCTTTTTCACCAATGTTGCAATAAGAGAATTTTAGACCTCCGTCAGGAACGCCTAATTAAATTGTTCATGCAATGCTCCCTTGCGCATGGGCGTTTACTCCGTTTTAAATAGGCAGTGATAGTGTCAGAGAGAGAGAGAGAGAGAGAGAGAGAGAGAGAATTAATCTATACACGCTGGAGGACTTTCGCGCCGCCACCTCACTGCCCTGAAGCGCGCTGCGAACGTGCAAGCTACGTTCGATGTCTTTCCCGGTGGCCCCAATAATGCGGCAAAGCATCGATTGCTACATTGGCGACCGTGCAATTTTTGTCACCCAATGTTCTAGCGTGGCGTTGCAAGTTGAAACAGCGCGCTCTATAGCTGTCTCGCGATGTCGGTACGTGACCTATATACGCATGAGAGTGGCGATACCACGCTCTCACGCCCAACGCTGACGATTATCGTGGCCCCCGTCCCTTGAATAAGTACATCGGACCAGGAAAAAAAGTTGGGTTCCTTCATTTGCAGGGTGTTCCAGCACACGAGTCGCACCCCCCCCCCCCCCCCGGCAATTTTCGGTTTCTCGCGGTTTCTCTTCAGCGCAAAAAAAAAAAAAAAAAAAAAGGACAACGCTAATGGTGCGGGGCCATGCAATTGAATTTGATGGCTTAATTCGGCGACGCTCTAAAGCGCTGTATTATAGACGCATCTGATATAAGCATCCATTAGTTAGGAGGCTAATTAATTCCAGCCAAGTTAGTGATGGGGTAGAATACGACAACTATATAACCTAAGCTACACAAGGTGAACGCGAGCAATTCATCAATCTTATATACGTTATTAGAAAGTTATTACAAAGTCATTATTGTGCGTAGGTTGCGGTGTTATTTTTTAAGAACTTAGCTAAGCGGTGGCAGCCTGTATAAACGAAATTACCCACCACTACGTGTCGCGTTAGGCTTTTTCGGTCTGAGAATCTTGTTGGACGACTTAGCACATCTTGCGAATGAACGGGAAACCAGCGACCAGACGCTTGCAACGCCGTGTAAGCATATGTGCAAGCACGGTATATTCAATGCGAGACCAGTGGCTTTTAAATTATCATGCACGGTTGTTCTTTGGCCTATAAAGGAGGCGCTGGCTTTCTTTACTGGCCCCAGTGGGGGCCGAATTTTCAAATAGTGTTTCTTCCCGTTCTTGATTCAGTTCAGTGTAGCAGTGCAGGGCGGGCGGAAAACTTAACGATATCAAGGCTTCTGCTCCTATACGGGAAGAAACATGTGAGCTTTCCCTTAATTGTGTCGTAAGAAAGAGCCAGTCCTCCTATAGGCCGCTTCAAGGCCTGCATATCAGCGTACAAATACATTCCTCCTTTCGAAGAAACTAAATACAGTCTTTAAGTGCAGTAGTAATTGCATAGGTTCATTGCACGCAACGATAACCGACGGACGAAGGGTGTATTAAGAACTGCTTCGGCTTGCTGCTTCACAGGTATATTTGTTAAGAAGGAGATCGTATGACGCGAGCAAAATAATGAACCGCAACTTGTTATATAATGTAACACGTACGAAGAATCAATGGCAACCGGCTGATATAGTATGAATGGAAGTACGTACCTGCAGTGCACTGCAGATACTTATATACATACTATCCGCCGGTTGCCATTCTCCGTGCATTTAAACATAGAATGGGCTCCTGTGGACACGTAAACCAAAGCAAGAAGCTACAGAAGAGCATCTTCAGTAGTTTGTTATGTAAATCATTGTTAGAAGTAGATGATCGGCTGTTCCTTCTTGCGTGCGAGAAGTCGGTCCTTTCGAGCGGAATATCGAATATCGAGATAATCATGGCAGGCATACTCTTAAGTCACCACTTAATTTTGCTAATACTAAACTGTGACGCTGAAACTTGGATGAAGCTATAAAGACTGGGTATATAGACAGCGATATGGAGAGGAAAATTAATTATAGGTGTAGCCTGAAGAAATAATGCGCTATAGTACGGGCTACGTATCATGTGCGGGTGAGTGATAATATATTTCTGATTCAGACGTGATTGATTGATTAATGCGGTTTATCGTCCCATAGCCACTCTGGGGCTATGAGGGGCGCCGTTGCGGAGAACTCCGAAATAATTTTGACTATACCTAGAGTTTTTTAATGTGGGCATAAATTGAAGTATACGTTTTCGCATTAATTGCTCCCCCAATGAAAGAGATCAAGGGGAGAAGTGGAAAGACATTGTATAATGCTCAGATCAATCGACCGGTGGTTAATTTCATTAACAGAACGGATGCCAAGGGGATCGAGAGAAACGCAGTCGAGGGTAGCATAGGACTACATCGAGTAATGAGGTAAGAATATTTGCCGGTGACGGAATCGGTTGCCGCACGATAGAGGTAAACGCGACCGGAGAATCGCGTAGCTGCATAGTGGAATTAAACAGGCTGATGACGACGGACTCCGGCCAACATGTGTGCTGACTTTAGTCATCATTTCGCGTAGATTAGTCGCTGCGGCCGGTGACACATCAATATATCTGCCTGCAGGTTTTTTGCGGAGGAATTCGTGTGGATATTTTAGAATGGGCGATGCACGAACTCTGGCAGCATGTAACACATCCAGGCGTTGCCATACGGGGCCACGTTTAAGCGGTATTTAACGAAAGTAATACCCGTAAACTTGCCACGTTTGCGGATATGTTACATGTGCGCGGCCCTCGCCGGCGATAATTTACAAGTAGGCCGTGTAATCGCGTGTATCACCTTTGGCTTTTATTGCGATGGCAATTATGCAAACACTCGAGGCGCATTCGCGCCGTCGCCGTGCTGTCACGGTATAGCGAACACATGCGCGGTCCTCGCGTGGAAGGTTAGGTCTCCAGAGACGCGACAGACGCGCCGTGCATTTGGCTGCAAAAACGACGAAGCCAAATGGACTCACCGTTACGCTACAATATCACTGCATCGAAGTCGGAGCAGTGTTCTGCCTTGTGCTTCCGGTCATGCGCGTTGTGCGCACAAACACTATAGCACACCGGCTGAGCAGCTGTGATCATACCACACCGTTGTACGGATGCAGTGGTCCGAGGGGAACAGAGAGTGCTCCTCAACTCGACAGCGTTGCGATGCCCCTGGTAGCTGCCAAGGCTGTTTCTGGTGCGCAGTTGCCTCGCGTGCTGCGCCGTCCGAAGAGCTTGAGCGTTACGCTAAACCTTGCTATCGCTTGCAAAACTGCCTTTGCTAACCTACCAGGCCGGGTAATAGATAGATAGATAGATAGATAGATAGATAGATAGATAGATAGATAGATAGATAGATAGATAGATAGATAGATAGATAGATAGATAGATAGATAGATAGATAGATAGATAGATAGATAGATAGATAGATAGATAGATAGATAGATAGATAGATAGATAGATTTAGCCATTGGGTATGTGCCACTGTGGCACGAGAGGTACTGAATCTTTAAATGCAGCAAGATATGTGTCTCGTGCCTATCTACGTATACGCCTGTCATCGCCAATCTTCCCTCGACAAGCATGGTACCTCGTCTACGTCCTCATGACATATCGCCGAGTAAACGCCTCATACAACGGTGCTTGCATTTCGGCATGTGTGTAGCTCGTCAGCGGTGTGGTTAGTGCGTGAACATGAAAATTGCATAAGAATAAAGTTGAGACCTTTGAGGTGTACAAACATGAACACTGCATGAGATTACAGGTTGCGTAAAATGCAAGTAGACAAAATCGCATACGTACCACCATTAGTTGTACGACATTTAAATAACCACTTCACAAAGCTTCGCTTCACATAGAATTCAACATGAGCATTGTATCCGCACAATGGCTTCTTTTTTTTTTTTTTTTGCTAACGCCCTTTTCGGGTGTTCGTCGCGTCGCCTACGCATGCATAAACTAATTGTATGTAAGCTTCGCAAAGCCGACTACATCTGCTCGAAGGGACGCGAACGAAGACAGGCCAGTCCTCGTCGCACTTTTCTCTCGCTTTTTCACATGACCTACTAAGCACGCCTTGCGCGTGCTGCAGTGCCTTGCCATTTCACTGCAGCCATGCAGAGATTAACAATATTGTTTTGAAAGTGTTATATATGTGCCCTGCGATGCAGCGACAGCCAGAAGCACTTCGTAATTGCTGTGAATCCTTCGTAATTGCTGTAGGCTCTTTTCGCGCGGCTTTATGGCACGTTCAGCTCCACTTACGCTGAGACGTGGTATAAAATCCTGCGTTGTAATCTCTCTTACTTTTGGGATCGCTCTGATGATGACGCTAACGCAAACCAACCAGAGCGTTTCTGGTATGCGACGCCGTTCTCAAAGGATAAGTTCGCTTGATCTAAGCGAGGGGTTTTACTCCGCAGCGCAGAGTGTGTTCGATCGTCGTCTTGTTCCTTCCCTGTTTGAGCTTTATGCGTTTACAACATGCATCCAGGTGTTGCGACGTTTTGGAAGAAGAAAACAAAATAAACACCAAAGAGAAAGCTCTAATAGGAGTGTTCGAATAAAAAAAAGACATGTTCATGCGCATAAGAGAATAACGGCACCGATATTTTTAAGCTGCCTGGAAAAATATTCCGATATCTTGTTGGGATAATTTTTTAATGTCCAGAATAAGAAATGGATTCAAGTGCTATCAAATGGCATTGCCGATAATGTAACGTACCCTGCAAAAAGTGGATGCTGTTACATTGGCTGTTTTGTTGAAATCTGTGCGCTATAGAATGTCTTGGTCCGTGGGCTAGTTCAGCTCGCAGAATTATTTCCATTTTCATGCTGTTTGTGCATATATTCGCTTCTCAAGGACTATTTTTTTAATTGTATGTGCTTTATAAATCAGCAATGAGGAAAAATGGCAATGAAGTGGCATTGAGGCGATTTTCGTTTGTCGGTGTGCAGATCGTAAGCGAAGGAGATGTACAGTCCACTGCGAGGCATAAATGCTGCTTAAGGGAGTGCTGCGTCCCATCGTATTCGCATATCCTGACCTAAAGTGGGATATCGCCAGGTATAATTGATAATATGTGAATGAACTTTTCTGTTTTAAGAATTTGCTTCTCAGTACAGAACACGAGAGTCGATTTGAAAGGCAACATCTCATTTGCGTGCAAGACTGTGTATCCCTGCTTGTTTCGCTGCGAAAAAAAAAAATAGAGGCAGTACTGGTCGACGGGAGAGCTACTGTTTCGCATGTATTGGATAATGAGCTTCGTACTCTTCCATCACCTGCAAAATTTTCTCATTTAACTATTAGCTCAAATGCACTTTCACTTTAAGACATCTTGTCAGAAGAGGAGATTATTTCTTTTAATATATACGTCTTGCAAAATAGATCTGCAGCAGGAGGACACGACATGTGCGCCAAGGCTGGGTCGACTACGGCTGTTGGCTCTAGAATGTATGCGCCTTTGACGTACAGTGCGGTCATCTGTTAAAGCGAACAAATGATTGACAAGATACATAAAGGCCTGGCTTTGCACCAGAACAAGGACTTGTGGTTGGTGGCGTTGGCACCTTTCTACGCACCTTTCCAGTTCATTGTCGCAGCTTCGACCGGCACTTGCAGCTATTGAGCGCCAGCTAAGTGAGAGCCTCAAATTAGTGCGTTCCTTTCAACAATGGATCGCACTGTACATTCACAACCACGTGCTTCACAATCGAATTTTTTTCTCGAGCAAATTTTTTTCCGAGAAATTTTCATACAAACAGAAATTCTCAGTGGCCTTAATCATTATTCAACAGCTTCAATATTCTCATATTTCATCACCTTCAAGAACGAGCAATATATGCACGTATAAATGTCTGCATAGAGTCAAATTGCATAATTAGTAGATAGCTGCTGGGCCGTAACAAGTGAGCGATGTACGAAGCTTCATTACGCATTAAAAAAAAAAGTCTAATATAGAAGAGCAGCTTTCTTGTACCTGGATTTTTTTAGGTTTCCGGAAGGGAGCTTATTCAGTAAAGCGTGGCGATCTATTGCGTAAACTGCAGTTGTATGGGATCACCCTTACTGAAGCCGTGTTAAACCGCTGTTCTTTTTTGTGTTGACTTTACGTTTCCTTGAATAGACTTTCTGTACAGGTGAAATTCAATTCACACATGTACTTTGCAAGATCAGAGGCATTGCTTTCCTACTCTTTAGTAGTAATTGCTATCATCTCCTATTCAACTAATAACATGGCTATAAATGTGGAAATAGCGTCATCAAATACGGAGTTCCCCAGGAATCAATTCTAGGGCCGTTGTTATCCACAACGTGCATGGATGATATAGTCAATAGCCCTATTCACAAACGAAATCATATTGTACGTCGGTGATATCAGAGTTTTCTTCTTTCTTTTTTTAACCCTTTGGTACAGATCCTTAAAGAAATGTCAAGAAATTGGCCGCATGAAGTCTGCAGATGGTCTTTATGCAACAAACATAGGCTTATGGCAAGACGATTTCGCGAAAGCCCGCAAGGTGCAGAAAGGTCCATGAAAGGAAAAACTGTCATATTTAATGTCCCTATGCCTCGAGTTGTCGATTAATTTGGCCTCGCTCTGCGATCTGCTCTCCTGGTTAGCTCACATAGTAGAGCGACCATCTGAGGCAAGGGGGTTGGTCCCAGGTTCGATCCCCGGACAAGGACGAATTTTCACGAAGCTACGAAACTTTATTTCGGCGAAATGCGTATGGGTTTCTTCTAAAGCTTCCTGCAACACTCGGATGACTAAACGTGAACGCAATGAAAAGAAAGAAACGAAAGTTATGTTTCTTTTTCTCAAAATTAAGCTTGAGTTCTATAAAACTAAACTGCGCTATAGTGAAAATTCACAGCTTCTGTATGATGGTAGTGTTGCGTTTCGCCTGCGACACGTGGTTTTGCCGGCGCGACTGCGGCGGGGCGGCAGACATTTTGGCCCGATCGTCGTCGCCGCAACGCCCATCGGCAGGTGTTTCCAGGCGCGACTGCGGCGATGCGACCGCAAAGGATCACCCTCGCATTCCAGTCATTGTGCCAGAACCAGGCGATGCGAAAGCAGGGATCATCCTCTCATTACAGTCATTGTGCCCGACCGGCAGCGCTACAATAGGGTGCTACGAGATCGTGCTCGACATGGTGCTACGGCAGCGCTACAACAGGGTGCTACGAGATCGTGCTCGACATGGTGCTACGGCAGCGCTACGACAGGGTGCTACGAGATCGTGCTCGACATGGTGCTACGGCATCGCTACGACAGTGTGCGTCACCATTAGCCCATTGTACATTCACGTGCTCGTCTTTTGAGGGGTTCCTTCTTGCCCTCAACTGCGAGAGTATAAAAACAGCTGCCCCCGGACGCCAAAAGGGAGGGCTCCGATTTCTTCTGTTGAGTAAAGTGCTCTCCCGTCTCTCTACTTCGGTCAAACCTGACCGCCAACTCTTTGCGATGTTAAAATAAACAAGTTGTTTCGTTGTTACCAGTCGACTCATGCTTTGCCGGGACCTTCGGATGCTTCCAGTTGTACCCCAGGCCGCCAGGCCAACGCTACCCTTGGGGCTTGCGACCCAGGTACAACCACGGGCGTCAGCGCCGAGTTCCCAACAGATCGTACCAGCAGTCCGATCCAAACATCTGGTTGGCAGCGGTGAGATCGCCTCCGACTTCAAACAACTGTCTGCCAGCGGTGAGATCCCGACAACGGAGGCCAGCAGCGAAGAGATGCAGTTGACTGTATGCTGAGCAGCTCAACGACGATCCGGGAGCAGTGCAACGAGCCCTGTGTGACGACTGGTTGCCTGCAGCGGAACGACTGCGCGGAACTCTTGACTGCGAGGTTTGGTGAGTGCGGGACTTTCTTCTTCTGAGCTTTGCCAGGCTTTTGTTAGTGTCAGAAACAGAGCTGGTAATTGTGGTTGTCGTTGCTGCCGGGTTAGTTTGCGGCAAGACAATAGTAAGCAGTAGAGAAAGCAGCATTCAGAGCAGCCATGGATTTGAAGTCGTTGCGCAAACCGAAATTGTTGGAGCTTGCAAGAGAGTTGGGTCTGGATGTCTCAGACAAACTAAGAAAACCTGAACTGCTAAAGGCTATTCTTGAGTTAGAGGCTGAGGATGACGAGCTGTCGGAATGCCTTGAGACCATTGAAGAGAGGGAGACTGCAAAAAGACAGGAGCGCGAACTTAAAGAGCAAAAAGAAAAAGAAGAGCGTGAACGTAAAGAACAGAAAGAAAAAGAAGAGCCTGAACGTAAAGAACAGAAAGAAAAAGAAGAGCGTGAACGTAAAGAACAGAAAGAGCGAGAGCAACAAGAGCGTGACCGTCAACACGCTTTGGAAATGAAGCGTCTTGAGGTAGAGATGGAACGCGCTCGTAATGGAAGTCAGGCACACGGTGCAGGAGAACGCGTATTGTTCAAAATGACTGACCTGATGCGGCCGTTTAAGCTTGGAGAGGACATTGGTTTGTTCCTGGTTAACTTTGAGCGAACGTGCGAGAAGCAGGGTTCTCTCGGAAACGTGGCCACAGCGCTTGCTCACTTTGTTACCCGGCGAGGCGGCCGACGTAGTCGCTCGCTTGGATAGAGAGGAAGCAGAGGATTTCGACAAAGTAAAATCGAGTCTGCTAAAAAAGTACCGGCTGTCTGCGGAGGCGTTCCGTCGGAAGTTTCGGGAAAATGAGAAAGGCAGAAGTGAGTCATATACAGAGTTTGCGTATAGGCTTATGTCGAACATGCAGGAGTGGCTCAAAGAAGAGAAAGCGTTTGGTGACCACGATAAAGTTCTGCAGTGTTTCGGGCTAGAACAGTTTTATAGTCGGTTACCTGAGAACGTGCGATACTGGGTCTTGGATAGGCCAGACGTTTGTACGGTGGCTAAAGCCGCTGAGCTAGCCGAGGAGTTTGTGACGCGTCGGGCTCGCGGAGCTAAGGACGGTCAAAAGGGTGAATTTGGCTCGAAATTTGAGAGGCCGAAGTTCACACCCATGAGATTAAAGGGGGACACGCGTAGTGCGGATGCGAGCGAAAGCAGTCCGACCAAACGTAAAGAGACGGCGGCAGCCAAACGCAGAAAGCGGTTCGAGATGAGGCGAGCGGGCGTGTGTTATACGTGCCAGAAGCCGGGTCACTTTTCGGCGCAGTGTCCGGAAACAACACCAAAAGTTGTGTTTTTTTCAATAGGCAGCACTGACGAGAACATGAAGCTTCTCGAGCCTTACATGCGAGACCTCCTCGTGAACGGGAAAGAGTGCCGAGTGCTTCGCGATTCCGCAGCTACGATGGATGTAGTTCACCCGTCTTACGTAGAACCCCATATGTTCACGGGCGAGTGCGCATGGATCAAGCAAGCCGTGGAAGCTCATAGCGTGTGTCTGCCGGTAGCAAAAGTGCTTATTGAAGGACCTTTCGGAGCGCTTGAGACGGAGGCGGCAGTGTCATCTATGCTGCCCCCTGTTTGGATCGGACTGCTGGTACGATCTGTTGGGAACTCGGCGCTGACGCCCGTGGTTGTACCTGGGTCGCAAGCCCCAAGGGTAGCGTTGGCCTGGCGGCCTGGGGTACAAATGGAAGCATCCGAAGGTCCCGGCAAAGCATGAGTCGACTGGTAACAACGAAACAACTTGTTTATTTTAACATCGCAAAGAGTTGGCGGTCAGGTTGACCGAAGTAGAGAGACGGGAGAGCACTTCACTCAACAGAAGAAATCGGAGCCCTCTTTTTGGCGTCCGGGGGCAGCTGTTTTTATACTCTCGCAGTTGAGGGCAAGAAGGAACCCCTCAAAAGACGAGCACGTGAATGTACAATGGGCTAATGGTGACGCACACTGTCGTAGCGATGCCGTAGCACCATGTCGAGCACGATCTCGTAGCACCCTGTCGTGGCGCTGCCGGTCGGACACAATGACTGTAATGAGAGGATGGTCCCTGCTTTGGCATCGCCTGTTTCGGGCACAATGACTGGAACGAGATCCCTGCTTTGGCATCGCCTGTTTCGGGCCCAATAACTGGAATGAGATCCCTGCTTTGGCATCGCCTGTTTCGGGCACAATGACTGGAACGAGATCCCTGCTTTGGCATCGCCTGTTTCGGGCCCAATAACTGGAATGAGATCCCTGCTTTGGCATCGCCTGTTTCGGGCACAATGACTGGAATGCGAGGATGATCCCTAGGCGGTCGCACCGCCGCAGTCGCGCCTGGAAACACCTGGCGATGAGTGTTGCGGCGACGACGATCGGGCCAAAATGTCTGCCGCCCCGCCGCAGTCGCGCCGGCAAAACCACGTGTCGCAGGCGAAACGCAACAGACCGCCCCGCCGGGGGAAGGAGATCCCGATGGACAGGGGACTGCATCCGCTGTCCGGAGGGATGTCGCTCGATGATGCTCATAACCGAAGTCGGGCGTCCCTCGACGTTTCTTGAGCGCAGCGCACAGAGAAGGCCTCGTTCTCTCGTTCAGGTTCGCACGGGACACTGCAAAGTGACTTCGGGAGAGTTCACATTTTTGTTCTCGTTCCCGGCAAGCGTTAGAACTACGCTGAAACTCAACCGCTCAGTCAGCAAGCACGGCACAACCCTCACTAAGCCCTGCCAGGCTCTTTCCCCTTTTTATACCACTGCCTAGTTCCTTACAGTAGTCTAGCATCACTCAGAACGCGTCCACAAATTGAAAAATTGCACTAGAAAGCATATCATCACTTTGAAACACTAAACAAAAGCAATATGTTAAAAAAAAAATCCTGCCTCAGGAAGAAAAACATCAGTAACAAACAATTTTGAGGCTGATTCCTACGTTAGGGGCTTCGACTTAAGCCATCGGCGTTACCGTTGAGACTCCCCTTTTTGTAACGCACCTCAAAGGAATATTGTTGTAAAGCGAGGCTCCAGCGCAGGAGGCGGCCATTTTTGGGAGAGATGGTCTGCAGCCATTGGAGAGGGCAGTGATCCGTCTCAATGATAAACCTCGAGCCGGCTAGATAGCATGACAATTTCTGAACGGCCCACACGAGACACGCACACTCTTTCTCGGTGGCGCTATACGCCTGCTCACGACTGGTCAGCTTACGACTAGCATACAGGACGGGGTGTTCTACTTCTCCATTTTCCCGTTGGCACAGTACAACGCCCATGCCTCGCTCACTAGCATCGCACTGAACAATGAACCCTTTTGTATAGTCTGGCGATCGTAGCACAGGCTGGCTTGTTAGGGCACTCTTTAGGGCGCTAAAAGCTCTTTCCTTTGTCTCGTCCCAGACGACTGTTTGAGGCTCTGTCTTTCTTAGAGCATCCGTCAGGGGAGCCGCGATATCAGAGTACCTAGGAATGTACCTCTGATAGTAGCCGGCGACACCCAAGAACGACCGAATATCGGTCTTGGTGCGCGGTTGCGGAAAGTCTCGCACAGCGGCCACTTTTATTTCAGAGGGGCGGCGACGACCCTGACCAATCACGTGACCGAGGTAGACAACCTCGGCCTGTGCTAACTGGCACTTAGGAGCCTTGACTGTCAAGCCTGCTTCGCGCAGGCGGGTTAGCACTGCCCGCAAGTGTGTCATATGCTCAGACCAGGATGCGGAGAATATCGCTACGTCGTCTAGATACGGTAAAGCGAATTCTTGCTGTCCCCGCAACACTTTATCCATGAGGCTTGAAAAACAGTATGGCGCGTTCTTCAAACCAAAACTCAACACTTTAGGACGGAATGTTCCCATTGGTGAAATGAACGCCGCATACCTACTAGCCTCTTCTGTAAGTGGAACCTGCCAATAACCCCTGACAAGATCTAGGGTGGAAATAAACTGAGCGCTACTAACTTTCTCAAGGCGCTCCTCGATGTTAGGGATCGGATAAATTTGATCCTTAGTGATGGAATTAAGCCTGCGGTAGTCGACGCAAGGACGAGGTTCCTTGCCCGGTACCTCAACTAAAATCAAAGGGGAGGTATAATCACTCTCACCTGCCTCAATAACACCGAGCTGTAGCATTTTCTTTACCTCAGCCTCCATAATATCGCTCTGGCGGGGTGACACCCGATACGCCTTGGATCGTACTGGCTCTGGGGAGGTAAGTTCTATATCATGAGTAAGTACAGAAGTCCTACCAGGCCTCTCAGAGAACAGACCTTGAAACTCTTGTAATAGCTGGTGTAGTTCGGTTTTCTGCTCAGGCGACAGCGGTGCTTTACTGATAAGGTCACTAATGACTTGACCGGTGTCTTCCCTGTTCGTCACTGAGCCTAGTCCCGGAAGCTCGACCGGAAGCTCTTCAGGAACGTTTACCATCATGCACACCACTGCTTCCCTTGGTCTATAAGGTTTGAGCAGATTACAGTGGTAAACTTGCTGTGCTTTCCGCTTTCCTGGCAGACTTACCACGTAGTTAACGTCCGACATTTTCTGAACAATTCGTGCTGGCCCTCCCACTGCACGTCTAGTTTGTTGTTTAGCGATGTGCGCAATATCATGACCTCATCGCCAACCTCAAAACGACGGGCCCTGGCTGTCCGATCATAATAAACCTTGGCCCTCTGCTGGGCCTTTGCCATTGCTTCACCTGACAACTCCTGTGCCCTTCTTAAGCGTTCGAGGAGCTTAAGCACGTACTCCACCACGACTGGGTCGTCGCCCCTACCTTCCATGATTCTCGAAGCATGCGAAGCGGAGATCGAAGCGAGCGACCGTACACCAGTTCAGCTGGCGAAAACCCCGTAGCCGCATGCGGCGCGGTCCTTAAAGCAAACATCACCCCACGCAGACACAGCTCCCAGTCAGTTCGATGTTCAAAACACAACGCTCTCAACACGCGCTTCATGACGGAGTGGAGCTTCTCAACGGAATTCGACTGTGGGTGGTACACTGAGCTGTGTAACAGCTTTACCCCACACCTTTCGAGAAAAGTTGTCGTCAAAGCGCTAGTAAACACTGTGCCCTGATCTGATTGGATTTCCGCAGGAAAACCAACTCGCGCAAATATGGACAGTAGTGCATTAACTATCTCAACGGAGCTGAGTTCTTTAAGCGGCACTGCTTCAGGGAACTTTGTCGCTGGGCAGATCACAGTCAAAATGTGTCTGTACCCCGTGGCTGTTACCGGCAGAGGTCCCACTGTATCAATAACGAGCCGTCTAAAAGGCTCCGTTATCATAGGTACCAATTTCAACGGCGCCCTCGATTTGTCCCCTGGTTTGCCCACCCGCTGACAAGTGTCACATGTCCTCACGAAATGGTCTGCGTCCCGAAAACACCCTGGCCAATAGTACTCTTGCAAGAGACGGTCCTTAGTTTTCTTAACTCCTAGGTGTCCGGACCACGAACCCCCGTGTGACAAGCGCAACAGATCCTGACGATAGCATTGAGGCACGACCAGTTGATCGAACTCCACTCCTCGGCGGTCTAGATACTTCCGGTACAGGACTCCACCTCTTTCCACAAAACGCGCAGTTTTCCTGGCGATACCTTCTTTGACATTGCAGCGCACGTTTTCCAGGCTGCCATCCTTTTTTTGCTCGGCTATCAAAGCCGACCGGCTGACTTTTAGCAACCTATCAAGTCCGTCTGACGTAGGCGCGATGAGCAAATCAGTAGATAGCTCTTCTAACTTTCCCGCGTCGGGCGTTTCCTCTCCAGTATCTGGCGCCTTTAACGTTACAGACTCAAGTTTATTCAGTTCGGGCGTGCTCTGAATATCAGCTTGCTGCGCCTCTGACCCTTTTTCGTTGTTTGATAACGTCGGCCCCGCAACTACCGCCTTTGCAGCGAGCTCCCGAACCTTCGATCTGGTTAAGGCCTGAACACTAGCTTCACCAAACAAAAGCCCCTTCTCGCGCAGGAGGTGATCGGACCTGTTTGAAAATAGGTACGGGTACTGGGGTGGCAGCATAGATGACACTGCCGCCTCCGTCTCAAGCGCTCCGAAAGGTCCTTCAATAAGCACTTTTGCTACCGGCAGACACACGCTATGAGCTTCCACGGCTTGCTTGATCCATGCGCACTCGCCCGTGAACATATGGGGTTCTACGTAAGACGGGTGAACCACATCCATCGTAGCTGCGGAATCGCGAAGCACTCGGCACTCTTTCCCGTTCACGAGGAGGTCTCGCATGTAAGGCTCGAGAAGCTTCATGTTCTCGTCCGTGCTGCCTATTGAAAAAAACACAACTTTTGGTGTTGTTTCCGGACACTGCGCCGAAAAGTGACCCGGCTTCTGGCACGTATAACACAAGCGCGCTCGCCTCATCTCGAACCGCTTTCTGCGTTTGGCTGCCGCCGTCTCTTTACGTTTGGTCGGACTGCTTTCGCTCGCATCCGCACTACGCGTGTCCCCCTTTAATCTCATGGGTGTGAACTTTGGCCTCTCGAACTTCGAGCCAAATTCACCCTTTTGACCGTCCTTAGCTCCGCGAGCCCGACGCGTCACAAACTCCTCGGCTAGCTCAGCGGCTTTAGCCACCGTACTCACGTCTGGCCTATCCAAGACCCAGTATCGCACGTTCTCAGGTAACCGACTATAAAACTGTTCTAGCCCGAAACACTGCAGAACTTTATCGTGGTCACCAAACGCTTTCTCTTCTTTGAGCCACTCCTGCATGTTCGACATAAGCCTATACGCAAACTCTGTATATGACTCACTTCTGCCTTTCTCATTTTCCCGAAACTTCCGACGGAACGCCTCCGCAGACAGCCGGTACTTTTTTAGCAGACTCGATTTTACTTTGTCGAAATCCTCTGCTTCCTCCCTATCCAAGCGAGCGACTACGTCGGCCGCCTCGCCGGGTAACAAAGTGAGCAAGCGCTGTGGCCACGTTTCCCGAGAGAACCCCTGCTTCTCGCACGTTCGCTCAAAGTTAACCAGGAACAAACCAATGTCCTCTCCAAGCTTAAATGGCCGCATTAGGTCAGTCATTTTGAACAATACGCGTTCTCCTGCACCGTGTGCCTGACTTCCATTACGAGCGCGTTCCATCTCTATCTCGAGACGCTTCATTTCCAAAGCGTGTTGATGGTCACGCTCTTCTTTTTCTTTCTCTTTTTGTTCTTTAAGTTCGCGCTCCTGTCTTTTTGCAGTCTCCCTCTCTTCAATAGTCTCAAGGCATTCCGACAGCTCGTCATCCTCAGCCTCTAACTCAAGAATGGCCTTTAGCAGTTCAGGTTTTCTTAGTTTGTCTGAGACATCCAGACCCAACTCTCTTGCAAGCTCCAACAATTTCGGTTTGCGCAACGACTTCAAATCCATGGCTGCTCTGAATGCTGCTTTCTCTACTGCTTACTATTGTCTTGCCGCAAACTAACCCGGCAGCAACGACAACCACAATTACCAGCTCTGTTTCTGACACTAACAAAAAGCCTGGCAAAGCTCAGAAGAAGAAAGTCCCGCACTCACCAAACCTCGCAGGCAGGAATTCCGCGCAGTCGTTCCGCTGCAGGCAACCAGTCATCACACAGGGCTCGTTGCACTGCTCCCGGATCGTCGTTGAGCTGCTCAGCATACCGTCAACTGCATCTCTTCGCTGCTGGCCTCCGTTGTCGTGATCTCACCGCTGGCAGACAGTTGTTTGAAGTCGGAGGCGATCTCACCGCTGCCAACCAGATGTTTGGATCCGACTGCTGGTACGATCTGTTGGGAACTCGGCGCTGACGCCCGTGGTTGTACCTGGGTCGCAAGCCCCAAGGGTAGCGTTGGCCTGGCGGCCTGGGGTACAACTGGAAGCATCCGAAGGTCCCGGCAAAGCATGAGTCGACTGGTAACAACGAAACAACTTGTTTATTTTAACATCGCAAAGAGTTGGCGGTCAGGTTGACCGAAGTAGAGAGACGGGAGAGCACTTCACTCAACAGAAGAAATCGGAGCCCTCTTTTTGGCGTCCGGGGGCAGCTGTTTTTATACTCTCGCAGTTGAGGGCAAGAAGGAACCCCTCAAAAGACGAGCACGTGAATGTACAATGGGCTAATGGTGACGCACACTGTCGTAGCGATGCCGTAGCACCATGTCGAGCACGATCTCGTACACTCTAAGAAAAAAGAGAGTAAAAAGTGAGTCACGGCAACTTGACTCTCTTTTTTTTTACGAAGACCCATTTTCGCGCGGGTAGAGTCACAAAACAAGAGTCAACATTTGTGTATGGGTCGTTTGACTCTTAGTAGCACGCGAAGAGTCGTCGTGGAAGATACCGACTCCTCAGATATTCGAGATGAGTCTGGCGAGAGAAAGATTAAAATGCAGGAGAAGAAATACCAGATAACGTCTTCTGTTTTAGACGGGCCCTCGGGTTCCTGTCCTGGTTGTAATGCGGTGTATCATTCTTTCGTCCTTGTCATGTTCTGCAATTACATCGAACTCCAAATATCGATTTTCCTTGAACATGTTTGTTAATATCTCACACGCTTAAAGCTGGCTTCTATACTAAGGAAGACCCGGATTTGTCACACTGGATTCTACTATAAGTAAATCTAAAGAAAAGCATTGGCTACTAAAGAGAGCACTGCAACGAGATAAATTCAGTAGGCGCACTCAACAGTGTCGATTGTAAATGTAATTGCGCTACGTAAAATTAAATTTTGAGGATTTAGGTTCGAAAATCAAGATCTTGTTATGAGGCGCACGGTAATGGAAAACTGCACATTTATTTTCAGCAGCTCGGGTTATTTAATGTGCACGGAATGCACAGTATACGCGCGTTTTCGCATTCTGCCCCCATTGGAATGCGACTGCTGCGGCTTGATTGGACCCGTGACCTCGAGCTCAGCAGCGCAACACCAAAGCCACTGGACTACCGCAGTGCGTTGCGTCCCGCGACCAGAAACAACCATTAGCGTACGCAGCACTGCTTTTGAACCCCCTAGAAATGTAAAAACAAAAATGTAGCAGTTTTCCCCCAATGCTGCGTGAACCACTGCACGAACAACTGCACGAACCAAGCTTCGTAGTTTCATCGCCTGAATAAAGTGCAGTAAACAATCGCTTACTCCGTAAACTAGCAAGCACGGGGTCACGCGCGCACGTGCAAACATGAACAGATCTCACTCAATGACCGCGACCACTCGCTGTCACAGAGTCGGCGTGATGAAGGGCGCGAACAGAGCGGACAGAACGCTTCTGCTGCCTCGTCCTTCAAAGCGTCTCCGAAACTTGAAATGGCGCTATAAAAGCGCCCCCCCCCCCCCCCCCCCGCTTTGCACCCATCGGAAATTATCGCCAAGACAGAGCGAGAGTGGCGCCAGACCGGGCTAGAGCAACGGCCAGAGGAGGAGCGTGCTAAACCAGCGCCTCCTTTCCCCGGCTTGCGCGCGTTTTATCACGTGGCCGCCTATAGATACTTGGACACCCATCCAGGCACTATACGTCTCGGCTCACCCTCGTACGCTTCCTTTAACGCGCCCAGCCAACGGCGCAGGATGGGATCTTATCGCACTTGACTATGGACAAGAACGGCACCGAGAGCGGCGCTGCTGCGCCGGCGTTGAGAGCGCCGCATGCGAAGCAAAATTCTATTAGCGGTTGGTACCCCTCTCCCATCTCTCGTTCGCGCCGCCTTGATTGCCTCCTGCACTGCGCGTGTTTGGGCACGTTTCGTGACACGCGCGGTGTGTGCCTACGTGTGTGAGCGTGGACATTTCCTTCGAAGGGCGATGTACATTCTGTTTCACATTTAGGGGAAAACTCGGAGCGCATTGCATCGCGTTGCGGCGAGCGCTTGAGTGAGGCGGCGGCAGCAGCTCGCGCAGGTGCTCGAGGGGCGGGATCTTGAACGGCGTCGTCTGCTACGGCGGCGCGCGCTGGCCGCATTGTCGGGAAACGTTCTACTGTCAGTTGCAGTGCGCTGATCTCATCGTTACTGTGTGAAATGAGCCGGTATTCTTTACAAAGCGTTGTGCGACGCCCACTGATGCGCCTCGAAGGTAAGTTCATCGCTGCAGGGCAGTCATAGACGACGTTCTCATTCGATACATTCGCGACGGCCCCTTTCTGGAAGGCGCCTATATATTCTAACGCCATAGGCCGCCGATCCACACTGCTCGCGTTGTGCAAGAACTGCTAGAAGAGCGCGCAGTCACTCTCTTGGAACGGCCGCCTCAATCCCCGGGCGTCTGGGGTTCGTTGGAAGTATCGCTGGCGCACCATCCCATCTATCACTCGCCCGAGGAAAGGCTTCGATCCACCATCGTCAGCGACTGAGACGTGCTGCGAGTGAATACATCCCTGATCAAGTCATTCTACACTTCACTGCCTTCCAGGATGAGCGTCGTCATCGCTGCCGCTGGGACATGACGAGATACTAACTGAAGTTCCGAGCGTGACGTGTCCAATTCCCCGGCGGCGGACAGGGTCTGTCAGGTGTAGCGAATGATTGTCGAGAAAAATCACTTCCAGCTCATTGTCTGAACCTAAAACATTCATATAACCGTATCCGTTTGTTTCATCGTGTTCGACTCCCATAGTTATCATTGTTGAGTGCTTTGTTTTCCTTTAGAGTCAAACAAAGACTGAGCACGTTGCACGCACACTTTGGCGCGTCTTGTAGCTGCTTATTACGGTAGCACACACAGTGAATATACGTGCACTGCATATACAATGCATATACAATGCGGCCAGCGCGCGCCGCCGTAGCAGACGACGTAAATCACGACTCCGCCCCTCGAGCGTCTGCGCCTGCTCGAGCTGCTGCCGCCGCACGACTCCATTGCTTGCCGCATCGCGATGCAATACGTTCCGAGTTTTCCCCTTAGTGTGAAACAGACTGTACACGCTTCTATTTGCCTTTAAGAAGATCGGTACGCTTGACGATTATTTTTATGGCTGCAATGCGGCGAAAGGTCAGCGTCTGCTTAACCATGTAAGTGACACTGAACAGGTGATTGGAAACGACATCGTATGTACCGCTGGAAAAATCGTCAGCACATACGATGCGGCACATACATACGGCACATACGAGCTAAAGCCATTTTTTGCAGTTTGCTACAAATCCGTGTTGTCTCTGATGGCGACAACGGACTTCCATAGACACTGTGCGGAAATAAACAAAATATATCGCTGCATAGCACAAGTACGACATGCGCACACAACTTTAACTAGTACGTCCCCTACAATATAGAATAGAGGCAGCAATGTAAATAGCTTGGCCATTTTTTAACAGTGCTCAAGAGACGGAAGTTGAAAGTATTAGTAATCATTCCTGCTTCAGCAATACCGGCGCGACCAAGACGCGGGCGTGTATCGTCCAGTAACTCGATCGATCGGTGCGGTGGTGAAGCGGGAATGAACTCCGGTCATGTTCAATGCATCGTGCACATATTCAATTTCTCGGCACGCGTGAACTTCGGCCACTGCTAGCGCGTACAACAGAAGTGGTTTCCATTCTTGAGCAGCGCACACACAAACGAAGCACGAGAAAGAAGACAGGACAAGCGCTCGTCGAACAACTTAGTTTTTATATGAATAAAAGGATTATGTACCCAGTAATCATTAAATTGATGTGGGTTACATATAAAAACCGTCATACACTCAGGAGTGATCAATGAACGAGCTCGCTGCGTTTGCCAGTTGTTTGCTTCGCTCGGCGCACCGCAGTAATCCATGCCTGTCGTCTGCTTTTTTCGTACCATTTTCTTGTGAATCGGCAGAAGTTCATTGGCGGCATCAACGCTTTCGTGTTTACATTGCTGTCGTGACAGTTAACAACATAATAATAATTTCCGGTCATCCGAAAAGGCGCCGTCGCAAACAAGAGACGTTTCACGCCCAGCGCGAACTGAACGCGGGCGCGACCGGCGGCGGAAACCTACACCCGTTGGAGACGAAATCGTGCCTCCAGGGGAGAAACGAGCGCTGGCGTCTAGGATGAAACTTGGCGTGCGGTCGTCTATATACTTAAGCTCACGGCAACACCGACAGGTATATTTCGGCGGTTGTGTCCATATAATTGCTATTGCAAAATTCGCAATAAACAGAAAATTTTACTAAGGAGCAACCACGCTGCTTCTCCATGTCGTGATAGAGCGGTGAACTATAGTTCTAGAATATGTGTTGCTAAATCTCCGCCAAATGACTACGCTCGCATTTGGTGACAGCGGCACACAGTCGCAAGAACTTGTGGAGGAAATACCGTAGATCTGGCAGCTTCAAGTGCACTAGATCATTCAGTAACATGGGCGGCTTTGTAGTTCTACCTTACATCAGAGCAAACTGCACTCGACAAAAATCAAGGGCAGCCGCACCGTTATAGCTAAGCAAATTAAGGACAATTACGCCGCGTCTTCACACTTCGAGCACGCTCCGACAGCGCGATAGATATTTCAAGCAGCCACACTCGGACGAGTAAATTTTGCTTCTGCCAAGTGAACGTAGCGGGTATTTCAAGACGCGTGTTAAATTCATGGCGGTTTCATTCGTGAACATTACTTAAGTGACGTGAAATTATCAGTGAGCAAAACAGTTTTTATCTCAACGCGAGGAAACAAAACCGAAACTAGCGCAACTGTTTTGCTCAGTTGTGCAGATACAAAATGATCCAAAGCCGAAGCCGTCAATAGCATGACGCCATTTTACAGTTGCGCTGCATCACGCGCGAGTACGTTGTCGTTGAGTGGTTCTGAAATCGCTGTGCTAGGGGCGACTGCAACCAGGCGTTGCGGCAAGTTACGGTGGGAGCTTCTGTCCGTGCTGTGTGATTGCGACGTGGGGGACCGCCGCCAGCAGCAGCGTGTCGCCGATGTCGTCTTTGCCGACATCGAGCAAGTGCAGCTCGCCGGACCGTCACAAGCGCCCGAAGTGCTGCGGTTTGCACTGCATCTTTCATTGTGATATGGGAGATCGCAACGGACAGAGACGACCAGATGCATACGAGCGACTACCAGCGGGCAGTGACCTGTGCCATATTTCTCTTAACGTCTAAGGTAAGCATATCAGCTTTTGTTCCGAGTTTACAAACGGCGCGTACTCGGCCCTTCCGGTATGGCTACATTTTGCTCCACGTTTCTCTTGGCAGTTCACGGACGTTTCTTAGGCATGCGTGCGCCTATGTATGCGAAAATACTACTGGCAGACGGAAGCCTCAGGAGAGCGTCTGAAATTATTGCAAAGCTGTACTGCCAGGAGAAACACCCTTCTTAACGACTCTAGTGACGAGTGGCCTGTCGCATCGAAAAATTCGTAGAATATCAAGTACTGCGTAACTTGAAGTGTATTACAATACTCGCACCAGTGTGACTTTCGCTGGCGAAGACAGGTAGTCGAAAAGACAGCTTGTGTATTCTGAAGATTTACTAGCGCTTTAGGTATATTACCGCAAATAATAAAAATGCTACAACGCTGTATGGCAGTGTCAGGCGACTTGGTAGCACGTGTCTTTTCGTAGCGGTAAGGCGGCTGCATGCACGAGCGAACAGACACAACGCTTTAAAAGCGCTGAAACAACAAATTTAATGTGGATTTGGCTGTCAGTCGGAAACACATTACCTCACAATATAAGCCGATGTTTAATGTGATTATTTTTACGTAATCTTTATTTTCACGGTTGTAAATATTTAAAAGCATGAACTTGCTGCAACGTTTATATAGTAAATCCTACTAGGCTTACAAAACCTGGCTGTGGTATGTGGTGAAATTGTAATATTGCTACTGGATTTTTTTATATTGAGTCCGGCGCTTTATGAAAAAAAGGATCCTTTTATTTGTAGTTTTATGTTAATGCGTATATTTGCCAAGCAGCAATGAGTTCATTGCAAAGTTGTACCTTCCAGTGAGCTGCATAGGAACCCAAGTTTATCCTGTCTTGACTATTGTAATGTGCATACAACAATTTTAAGTATATACAGCTGTAGTTAGCTTTGTCGCTGCAGCATATTTTGTAAAAGTAGAAGGCCATTTATAATTTTGCTGCTTCCATGCAGAAATACCTTTTTTTTCTTGTACCAAGAAATGCCGAGAATATTGAATGAAATGAAGTGTGGTGTATTTTTCTACTAACTTAATAAAGGAAATTTCGTCTGCCGTGTATCAGAGATTAGTTTACCTTCTTGTACTAAACAATGCGTTATGTCCTCGGCTACTGCTGTTGTCCTGTGTATTTTTATAATTTTGATATGTATTTTATTTTAGGTATTCAAGAAATGGCAACAGCCAGAAGTCGCCATCTTATCCAGCACGTTATGGGTGAGACAAATTGTAGCAGGCACTTTTGCATATCTCATTAGCATATGATGCTATCTGTTGTAATTTTTGTGTCCACTTTCCTGTCTTTATGCATTTTAGTATTATTGTGCAAAGGGTAATAGTTTTACTTTGAGACAGAGTAATCGCCCAATGACTGGAGAAGACAACATACACAAGCCTCCTTTGTCCGTATCTCTATATTGCGCAGTTACTCTGTCGTTATCTACCAACAAGGCCAAATTCCTCATCAGCTACATTTACTAATGATCTGTTATTACAATTTCATTGACATAACATTGAAAGTACAGAGGTACACAGGAAGACAAGAGATTTGACATGATGAAGAGCCATAGAACAAGGAGCATCGCTGGAGCCAATGTTTCGACAAAGAGGAGCTTTTTCTCAAAACGTTGGCTCCAGTGAATTTTCTTGTTGTATCACTATTTACGGTTAAAAGAAAGCAGTATTGCTCTTGCTCAAGTATTATGCATTATGGAATAGAAATTAGCAGGGGGAAATATCAGGAATGTCAAAATTCTTGTATATTCCAACGCTAGAGCGAAAGCCAGAAAAACAAGATGTAGAGAACCACATTGTTATTTTTCACTGCCCAGTTTGGCCAGCTTCATTCCGAGCTTGCACTTTGTTGCATTAACGACCACTGGAATTCGTTAATTTAATTAGCTTGGTGATTTACTTATGTTAAGAGATTTTGAACTTGTATTAATGCAGCTTACATGATGCATGTAAAGAAATTTACAATGACATTTTAAGGTGGAAAGCTTGCAGTTGACTAGCAGATCACTTGATGGTATGAGCTCAGGTTTCAACCGAGCTTCCATGCACAAATCAGTTGCACATTTTTTTCATTGTTTGGATTTTCATAAACCTAAAGGGACACTACAGTGAAAAATGATTTCTTCTGCATCAGTAAATTACCGTACTGCAACACCAAAAACGCCACTCTTACAATGATAAGACGTTTGACAAGCCACGAAAAGCGCAGGAACGAAATACGGGTGGCGACGCCTACTTAAATTCCCGCACCTGGGGGCTGTGATGTCTTGGATTTTGATGGCATCTTCTAGGGCCTACTAATTATATATAGCGGTACAGGTTGACTACATTGTGTTCTAAAGGAACCAAATAATAAACATGGGCAGTTTCGGGAACCTTTATTCAGCCAACACAGCCAAATGCGAAAACATACTTTAGAATCCCTGACGTCACGCTGATGTACCGGCACTGGGGTTTCGGCGCGTAATTCAAATACTGATACTTGGACCTTCATTTTCTCATCTAATAATCAAACTATTTTTTTGAAATGACTGCCTGCAGGGTTCTGAAACAATACTTCATTAGTCCAAACTGATTTATTGTTTCACTTTAGTGTCCCTTTATGTACCGTTTCTTTTTTGTCGGGGTTCTATTTGAGTGGTAGGACCTAACTGTTTGCCTTTATTTGTATTGGTAGCCATGTTACACAGACAGCTCAATTTTTATTGTAAATCGTGACGTGGTAGAACTAAGAACATTTGTGTAAATTTGTTGCAGGTACACTCTGGCGGCTCCTACCCCTGCGTCCTACCACCACCCTGTCCTGACTACGTCCACTAGGGAGTTGGGAGCCTTTGGCGGCTTCTGCCACTGCATCCTGCCACCACCATGTCCCGACCACGTCCACTAGGGAGTTGGCAGCCTTAGTGATGATGCCAAGCAGGCTGACAGCAGACAAATATTCAGGTAAATACCTGCAATTAAGCGGCGTCTTTTTGAGTGAAGTGGCTTGTAACCACTCAGCAATGAAAGAAGTAACTTCGAAGCAGTTTAGACTCCCTTCTGTCTGTGCAGGGATGCTCAAGTCTATGCATTTTGTCTTAGCTTCCAAGAGGCTGTGTGTATTAGACGAAACGCGATGCAAATTTTGAAACTACAAGAGACCAATTGTAAAATTGTTTTCTTGCGTAACACAAAAACTATTTTGATAAAGCTTTACCACTTTAAAAACAATACAGTGTACTCTCATACATGGTATTTGGCATAAATTTACTAGGGCTGCCTCAATGGTAAGTAGGCCGATAAACGTACACCAAAACTGACTTCTTTTCCAAGTTCATCCTCCTCTCTCTGCTCTGCTGCATAATGTATCTTTCTGAAACCAGTTCTTGCACACAGCACAAGTCCTAAACACATGGATTACATAAATTTGCAGCTTTTGCTGTAGGTCTTTTTTGTGAAAATAAAGTTAATAAGCCATTTGGTCCATTTTTAATCGGCCATAATAAAGTGAGCACTGGCTAATAAGCAGTTAACTTTTTGGTGCAAGGTCTTTCTTCATTGTCGTTAAAAATTTGTCCCTCTTAATGAAGGAAGCAATTTTTTTGGCTATGCCATTTTATGATGCATAGTTTGGTGCGTTACACAAAATGTGACATAGTGTTTACGCCAGTAAAATTTTTTTTGCTTTAAGCATTGCGTGAAATTCCGATTTGTTCTATATTAAAGGGCCCCCAGTTTTCAAAAATAAATTCCAAGTGGTCATGTGCCAGGTTGGAACAGCTGGCATGGAATAGCCTACTGACACAAATAGGGAGGGTCGTGTACACTTGACTTTATGTTAAGATACTATTATTGATCTAGAAAAGACAAAATGAAGGATACCATCCTACAAGCAGCTCTTCACATTCATTTACACTTTTGCACATTTATGTACCTTGAGTCTGGTGACTTGTGTCTGTTTTCATCATCTGCTATGTGCAGATGGTAAACTTCAGATTTGCCCTATGGTGCAGAATATTTTGGTGCTTATATATTTGGATCTGTGTTTTTCAGGTTGCCTTGAAATTTTACCCAAGCCATGCCACATACTCGGGCCAGGCCTCTAGCGAACTACGTATAACCAGGCTCAACGCATCAGTGTCGAGTGAGTCCGGAGCTCAAGGAAACCTGCTGTGCAACCAGCGCGCAACACTTGGTGACCTCTCTACGCGTTTCATCTATTTCACAGCTGTACCTCAGTTTCCATCTATCCAAACAGCATCACCAGCTGTTTCTTTTCTTATCGATCACTTATCGAACCATGGAGGAATGTTGGGGTGGAGTGATTTGAACAGACATTCTATTTGTCTCTTCAAATTCTTTGCAAATATTTCTATTATTATAATTCATGTTTCTTTAGTACCTAGTCTTTAATAGTTCCTTTCTCGTAGAGTTCTCACCATCAACTCCTGCTATTATAATGTATACCTGTCTTTATGCCCCGTTTCTCATAGTTCTTTTGTACTTGTGGATGTAATTGATAGGTTCTTAATTCTTGTTGTACATAAGGCTAAACTGAAAACTTACGGTATTTTTTCTTCCTTTGATAACCTACAGCACTGCAATGTGTTCAAGAAATTTAACATAACACGGGCTCTGGTGCAGGATAAATTTAAGAGCAATATAGAGTACTTATTTCAAGCACCCGTTATTTTTGAAAAACTCAAGGATATAAGAGCACAAAAAAGAAAATATTAAACTAGAGAAACATGGGTTCCCCTCATATGTCTGGTAATAATGTGACTTTTTTTTCACTGCAAATATACCAGTGGTACTCACATACAAGGTTTGAGACATAAAAGCTATGATACCCTTGGCATTTCTCAGTGCTTATTTTCCACACTGACGAATGTCAAAGGCAGCATAGGTTTCATGCACACATTGGTTGTATTACACCTTTTGAGTATTGCATTTCTCAAACACACAGGTTTACAGCAGTGCTTTGCATAGCAGATGTATTTCTTAATTTTCAGAATTTGTTAATGCAAGATTAACGCTACAGATCATGTATAAATAATTTTACAGACTATATGTCCATGGATGCATGCTTCTTCTGATGACGAAGCAGTGCCATGTGGTCGGGGGATGAATGTGTTTATTTCAGATTTAAACATTGGCTTCCAGGTCTGGGTTAGTCTCCTACACTGAGTATTCTAGGTCAGAGCCCATTTACTAGAGGAAAGTGAATTAAACTAGGAATTGTAAACACCGAAAGATCTTATTCGGGACAATAATGTGACAATCAGCAAGGTTCTTTGTGCATTCATTTCCAAATTTGTGAGATTATATTTTGACTGGTTTCACTAACGCGAGAACAAATATTTGTTTGTTCTCACACTAGAGTTGGCTGCCCCCATTGCCACACAACCCCTTTACAGGCTAAAAATTCAGTGTATTAATAGGCTGTTTTTTGGTTTTGCGCACTCAGTGTTAAGGGATCCAAACGGAGACATTCAACAGAATGCAGAAAAATGACTAAGGAATACAAGCAGGGCGTGGGGCTTTCTATGCAGATTCGTGCATGTGCTATATATAAAACTCCCTATGGTATGCCGGAAGGCATTTTCTAACCCTTTTGTAGAAACACTAACACCCACTTATTAAGGGGAAGTGCTTCTCGAAACAACTTTTTTTTAACTTGTACTAGAGGTTTGAATATACTGCCATCCATAGGGAGTTTTATGTAGATTTGAATTGTCATTGGCTTTTGTATAGCTGGTGTTTCTTAGTTATGTCCTACATAGTGGCAAAATATTTTTACGCGCACTTTCTCGTAAATATTTCCCAATTATTTTTGCAGTCTACAATTTTTGCTAATGATGGTATTCATTGCAGAAAGGACTAGTACATGGCATTTAATAAAAAAGTATTGGTCTGTATATTTTCTGTCTTCAGCATTTGTTCTGTTCCACAGCTGTTTCTTGAAATCTGAAATGATGTACCCATCTCTTTGTTAGCAATAAACAGGGAAATCTGTCAGTATGTTTTGTTTAAAATGGAGCTGATCAACGCAATAGTTAGGCTATTTGCTAATTATAAATTACAATAATAGCACAGGACCATAAAAACCGATTGATGCTGAATAACAGCTGTGCCCAGCTACATCCACACAGCTGTGCCACACAATGTGCATGTGTTCAGAAGAGCCAAATGCCCCAGAGAGAAAGCAAGAGTAACTCATTGTTTGTCATCTTGTACAAGCAGATTATGCGCCAGATGTAATATATGCTCAGTAAATACATAAATCAGTCATGTGAGGTGTCTCACCTCAGGTTGCAAGTTCGAACTTCTTGTAATCTTGCTTGTTTTTGTTTCCTTTGTGAGCATGAGTGACTTAGTTGCCGTGGCACATATTGTCAAAACTGTTTCTCCACTGGGAATCGCAAAATTTCAATTACACATAATATTCCCAGTTAATGATATCGTAGACTTCAAGCTTAATTCTCTTATCTTTCATATGTTTATCTACTAAATAGTTTTATCATTCATTGAAACATATCCATGCAATGCACAGTGGGAACCCAAATTTTAGATGTCTGTTCTTGCTTTCTACCCTGCTCTACAACATAATGAAGATGCAAAGCAAAACTATAAGTTTGCAATTGTCCCCCATAACGACAGTTTCGCTTAGAATTTGAAAAACAAAATTGACATCCTGCTATGGTATGAGAGTTGCTTTGGGCACCAAGTGAACTGCGTAGCACCTGTGCTAGAGTACACAACAAAGCAGAAAATCTCACCATATTGGAATGGCAGTGGTAAGTTAAGAACAGATGTTTTATTTCGCGCACCATTAATGTGGCTTATCATCTGCTCCTGTTTTGTTTTGGGGGAACGCATACATTGGGAAGACAATTTTTTGCACCACTCTTACCTTAGCGGGACACCAGAGAAAGGTAGAAATCAAGAACAGGTATTCACACTTTGTTGCCCAAAGTGTATTATCTGGATGTGTTTCACTCTACAAAAGACTACTGTGGTAGATAATCAAAGACAAAGACAAAAGAATTAAAAGAGTTATGTGTCAGTCATCCTTCCATGGCCTCCAGTGTTTATAGAAACACTTCTTTCTGTATATATGCCAAGCCGTTGGGAGGCTTTACGTAACTCAGTCATGCTTTCCAAGTTAAAAATCGGAATAAGGACAATCACAAGAACATCATATGAGGGATTTGTAAATGTGGCACCTAATGTAACTTATTTACGTATGTGCTGAGGGTAGATTACAGGCAGTGCATAATCTGCTCTTACAGGATAACTTGTGATGAGTACAAAAAAGCCTTCCTCACATCTTCCTCTTTGTTTCTTTTGGATCTTGGTGCACCATGTGTATTGTTATAGCTGCGTGCATACAGCTGGGTATAGTTTGTTTGCTATCTTGCTATCTTTGCCATAACAAACTGCAGCTACCTGTGCTACATATTTTGTCAGCGTGTTTGCATTATGGCAAGTTTTGTATTAGTGGTTATTGCAATCTGTGAAATTGTCTGTGTCAGCTATTATTCTTCGTCTTGGAAAAGTATGTTTGTCAACATAAACAATTAGTATAAATGTTGCTGTATTTATTTTTGTAATATTATCTGTTGTGAAGCTTTTATACATTGTTGCATGTTGTATGACAGAATAAAATTGATGCACAAATTTTTAATGTGGTATTTTTCAGATCAATTTTCAACTGACGCTGACACGCACAAGTTGTGGGGGAAAAGTGCCAACAAGAGTACCATAAGGTCAGACAGCTCTTTTTACTGTTAGATTGGATTATCAATTGCCAACCAGTTGTTTTCAGCAAGCATAGTATAATGCATAGATTATGTAATCTAAGTTGGAATATTGTTTTTATTGCACTTGATTATCTGGGTCTCCTTTGTACATAAGTGCAGCCTTTTTCATTTGTTATGTGTAGCTTACTTGCTTAAAATGTTAAATCGTAAGTTCTAAGTAAAACCACTTCTCGAAGAACAGTGAAATAGGTTTAACTTATAAAATTTTGACATTACAGACTTGTGCAGGGCTGAATTGAACTTCTACACGAGTTACATAATATTTTGGGGTCTCATTATGGTTCTGAGTTGCATTGCAGTGTCATGCATATGCTCCTGCAGGCTACATATTGGATGTTTATTTAAGACTGTTTTGCATGGTTGGCTATTGATTCCAGTTTAATAGTAATGAGAACTGTCTTGCTTTCATGGTGATTCTGTGCTGACTAACACATTTGAATTTTCCAGAAGACGACAAAGGGTGATGAAATGTTAACTTTTTGTTGCTAACCTGCCATGTCCTTTTTGGCAAGTTTGCTATGCATTCTTATATGTTGTCTTTTTACAGTGATCTTGAGAACTAGCCGTAGTTGTGTGTACTTACAGCAAAAGTTGGTGACACATTTTGAAAAGCGGCTCGACACTGCCATCCGAGAGTCAAACGACTTACATGGATTAGTTATGCACCACACACTAAGGGTAACTTGACACACACTGCTGGAGTCATCAGACTCATCAAGAATAGTTACCCGAATCCTTCAGCAGTGGTCATGTGACCCCTTATCTTGAGTCGTCTGACTCATGCAGAGTAGTGAACGGACTCCCTCAGCACTAGTCGTGTAACCCTTTTGAGAGGGTTAGGAGACTACTACAGGAGAGTATGCATGACTATTGGGTGTGGAGTCACGTAACCACCTTGTATCGAGCACGGATAGTCTCGGGACCCTCTTCCGAAAGGGAGTTAGCGTGTCTCCCACAAAGTGTGTCGTATACGTGGCGAATCCAGACTCTCCGAAAAGAGTAAGAGGTACTCCTTTTTTTCTTAGTGTGTAGCACCCTGTCGTGGCGCTGCCGGTCGGACACAATGACTGTAATGAGAGGATGGTCCCTGCTTTGGCATCGCCTGTTTCGGGCACAATGACTGGAACGAGATCCCTGCTTTGGCATCGCCTGTTTCGGGCCCAATAACTGGAATGAGATCCCTGCTTTGGCATCGCCTGTTTCGGGCACAATGACTGGAACGAGATCCCTGCTTTGGCATCGCCTGTTTCGGGCCCAATAACTGGAATGAGATCCCTGCTTTGGCATCGCCTGTTTCGGGCACAATGACTGGAATGCGAGGATGATCCCTAGGCGGTCGCACCGCCGCAGTCGCGCCTGGAAACACCTGGCGATGAGTGTTGCGGCGACGACGATCGGGCCAAAATGTCTGCCGCCCCGCCGCAGTCGCGCCGGCAAAACCACGTGTCGCAGGCGAAACGCAACACCCCCCAGTACCCGTACCTATTTTCAAACAGGTCCGATCACCTCCTGCGCGAGAAGGGGCTTTTGTTTGGTGAAGCTAGTGTTCAGGCCTTAACCAGATCGAAGGTTCGGGAGCTCGCTGCAAAGGCGGTAGTTGCGGGGCCGACGTTATCAAACAACGAAAAAGGGTCAGAGGCGCAGCAAGCTGATATTCCGAGCACGCCCGAACTGAATAAACTTGAGTCTGTAACGTTAAAGGCGCCAGATACTGGAGAGGAAATGCCCGACACGGGAAAGTTAGAAGAGCTATCTACTGATTTGCTCATCGCGCCTACGTCAGACGGACTTGATAGGTTGCTAAAAGTCAGCCGGTCGGCTTTGATAGCCGAGCAAAAAAAGGATGGCAGCCTGGAAAACGTGCGCTGCAATGTCAAAGAAGGTATCGCCAGGAAAACTGCGCGTTTTGTGGAAAGAGGTGGAGTCCTGTACCGGAAGTATCTAGACCGCAGAGGAGTGGAGTTCGATCAGCTGATCGTGCCTCAATGCTATCGTCAGGATCTGTTGCGCTTGTCACACGGGGGTTCGTGGTCCGGACACCTAGGAGTTAAGAAAACTAAGGACCGTCTCTTGCAAGAGTACTATTGGCCAGGGTGTTTTCGGGACGCAGACCATTTCGTGAGGACATGTGACACTTGTCAGCGGGTGGGCAAACCAGGGGACAAATCAAGGGCGCCGTTGAAATTGGTACCTATCATTACGGAGCCTTTTAGACGGCTCGTTATTGATACTGTGGGACCTCTGCCGGTAACAGCCACGGGGTACAGACACATTTTGACTGTGATCTGCCCAGCGACAAAGTTCCCTGAAGCAGTGCCGCTTAAAGAACTCAGCTCAGTTGAGATAGTTAATGCACTACTGTCCATATTTGCGCGAGTTGGTTTTCCTGCAGAAATTCAATCAGATCAGGGCACAGTGTTTACTAGCGCTTTGACGACAACTTTTCTCGAAAGGTGTGGGGTAAAGCTGCTACACAGCTCAGTGTACCACCCACAGTCGAATTCCGTTGAGAAGCTCCACTCCGTCATGAAGCGCGTGTTGAGAGCCTTGTGTTTTGAACATCAAACTGACTGGGAGCTGTGTCTGCCTGGGGTGATGTTTGCTTTAAGGACCGCGCCGCATGCAGCTACGGGGTTTTCGCCAGCTGAACTGGTGTACGGTCGCTCGCTTCGATCTCCGCTTCGCATGCTTCGAGAATCATGGGAAGGTAGGGGCGACGACCCAGTCGTGGTGGAGTACGTACTTAAGCTCCTCGAACGCTTAAGAAGGGCACAGGAGTTGTCAGGTGAAGCAATGACAAAGGCCCAGCAGAGGGCCAAGGTTTATTATGATCGGACAGCCAGGGCCCGTCGTTTTGAGGTGGGCGATGAGGTCATGATATTGCACACATCGCTAAACAACAAACTAGATGTGCAGTGGGAGGGCCCAGCGCGAATTGTTCAGAAACTGTCGGACGTTAACTACGTGGTAAGTCTGCCAGGAAAGCGGAAAGCACAGCAAGTTTACCACTGTAATCTGCTCAAACCTTATAGACAAAGGGAAGCAGTGGTGTGCATGTTGGTAAACGTTCCTGAAGAGCTTCCGGTCGAGCTTCCAGGACTAGGCTCAGTGACGAACAGGGAAGACACCGGTCAAGTCATTAGTGACCTTATCAGTAAAGCACCGCTGTCGCCCGAGCAGAAAACCGAACTACACCAGCTATTACAAGAGTTTCAAGGTCTGTTCTCTGAGAGGCCTGGTAGGACTTCTGTACTTACTCATGATATAGAACTTACCTCCACAGAGCCAGTACGATCCAAGGCGTGTCGGGTGTCACCCCGCCAGAGCGATATTATGGAGGCTGAGGTAAAGAAAATGCTACAGCTCGGTGTTATTGAGGCAGGTGAGAGTGATTATACCTCCCCTTTGATTTTAGTTGAGGTACCGGGCAAGGAACCTCGTCCTTGCGTCGACTACCGCAGGCTTAATTCCATCACTAAGGATCAAATTTATCCGATCCCTAACATCGAGGAGCGCCTTGAGAAAGTTAGTAGCGCTCAGTTTATTTCCACCCTAGATCTTGTCAGGGGTTATTGGCAGGTTCCACTTACAGAAGAGGCTAGTAGGTATGCGGCGTTCATTTCACCAATGGGAACATTCCGTCCTAAAGTGTTGAGTTTTGGTTTGAAGAACGCGCCATACTGTTTTTCAAGTCTCATGGATAAAGTGTTGCGGGGACAGCAAGAATTCGCTTTACCGTATCTAGACGACGTAGCGATATTCTCCGCATCCTGGTCTGAGCATATGGCACACTTGCGGGCAGTGCTAACCCGCCTGCGCGAAGCGGGCTTGACAGTCAAGGCTCCTAAGTGCCAGTTAGCACAGGCCGAGGTTGTCTACCTCGGTCACGTGATTGGTCAGGGTCGTCGCCGCCCCTCTGAAATAAAAGTGGCCGCTGTGCGAGACTTTCCGCAACCGCGCACCAAGACCGATATTCGGTCGTTCTTGGGTGTCGCCGGCTACTATCAGAGGTACATCCCTAGGTACTCTGATATCGCGGCTCCCCTGACGGATGCTCTAAGAAAGACAGAGCCTCAAACAGTCGTCTGGGACGAGACAAAGGAAAGAGCTTTTAGCGCCCTAAAGAGTGCCCTAACAAACCAGCCTGTGCTACGATCGCCAGACTATACAAAAGGGTTCATTGTTCAGTGCGATGCTAGTGAGCGAGGCATGGGCGTTGTACTGTGCCAACGGGAAAATGGAGAAGTAGAACACCCCGTCCTGTCTGCTAGTCGTAAGCTGACCAGTCGTGAGCAGGCGTATAGCGCCACCGAGAAAGAGTGTGCGTGTCTCGTGTGGGCCGTTCAGAAATTGTCATGCTATCTAGCCGGCTCGAGGTTTATCATTGAGACGGATCACTGCCCTCTCCAATGGCTGCAGACCATCTCTCCCAAAAATGGCCGCCTCCTGCGCTGGAGCCTCGCTTTACAACAATATTCCTTTGAGGTGCGTTACAAAAAGGGGAGTCTCAACGGTAACGCCGATGGCTTAAGTCGAAGCCCCTAACGTAGGAATCAGCCTCAAAATTGTTTGTTACTGATGTTTTTCTTCCTGAGGCAGGATTTTTTTTTAACATATTGCTTTTGTTTAGTGTTTCAAAGTGATGATATGCTTTCTAGTGCAATTTTTCAATTTGTGGACGCGTTCTGAGTGATGCTAGACTACTGTAAGGAACTAGGCAGTGGTATAAAAAGGGGAAAGAGCCTGGCAGGGCTTAGTGAGGGTTGTGCCGTGCTTGCTGACTGAGCGGTTGAGTTTCAGCGTAGTTCTAACGCTTGCCGGGAACGAGAACAAAAATGTGAACTCTCCCGAAGTCACTTTGCAGTGTCCCGTGCGAACCTGAACTAGAGAACGAGGCCTTCTCTGTGCGCTGCGCTCAAGAAACGTCGAGGGACGCCCGACTTCGGTTATGAGCATCATCGAGCGACATCCCTCCGGACAGCGGATGCAGTCCCCTGTCCATCGGGATCTCCTTCCCCCGGCGGGGCGGTCTGTTGCGTTTCGCCTGCGACACGTGGTTTTGCCGGCGCGACTGCGGCGGGGCGGCAGACATTTTGGCCCGATCGTCGTCGCCGCAACGCCCATCGGCAGGTGTTTCCAGGCGCGACTGCGGCGATGCGACCGCAAAGGATCACCCTCGCATTCCAGTCATTGTGCCAGAACCAGGCGATGCGAAAGCAGGGATCATCCTCTCATTACAGTCATTGTGCCCGACCGGCAGCGCTACAATAGGGTGCTACGAGATCGTGCTCGACATGGTGCTACGGCAGCGCTACAACAGGGTGCTACGAGATCGTGCTCGACATGGTGCTACGGCAGCGCTACGACAGGGTGCTACGAGATCGTGCTCGACATGGTGCTACGGCATCGCTACGACAGTGTGCGTCACCATTAGCCCATTGTACATTCACGTGCTCGTCTTTTGAGGGGTTCCTTCTTGCCCTCAACTGCGAGAGTATAAAAACAGCTGCCCCCGGACGCCAAAAGGGAGGGCTCCGATTTCTTCTGTTGAGTAAAGTGCTCTCCCGTCTCTCTACTTCGGTCAAACCTGACCGCCAACTCTTTGCGATGTTAAAATAAACAAGTTGTTTCGTTGTTACCAGTCGACTCATGCTTTGCCGGGACCTTCGGATGCTTCCAGTTGTACCCCAGGCCGCCAGGCCAACGCTACCCTTGGGGCTTGCGACCCAGGTACAACCACGGGCGTCAGCGCCGAGTTCCCAACAGATCGTACCAGCAGTCCGATCCAAACAGTAGCCACTCATTCAGTCAAGGAAAGCTATGTTGCACTGACCGTTACGCAACGTTCGCACGCAATTTTGTATATGATTCCATGTATACAGTCTTCATAACGTGCAACATGCTTCTGTGGTTCAGTGACGGGCATTCTGTTGATGAGAACGAGTTGGGTCGCGGGTTCGAGTTGCGAGTGCGGAGACACTTGCGATGTGGACGGAACGCAAGAACAGTCGCGTTCCGCGCATTGGGCGCACTTCAAAAACATTGCAAATACTGCATACTAAAAAATACTAAATGAGATTAGCACTATGCCCTGCCTGCAACGTATTCGAGGACGTAGCCCACTTAATCAGCACTACCGGGCTATTTACTTAGAAAGAGCAACCCTAATGTTCGCATGGAACATTCATCAGACTGTCATGCCTTGAGCTAGAGTACTGCACGGGCTCGGGCTTACCCGACAGCCCAGGCCCGGCACGGCCAGCGCGCCGGGTTCGGGCCGGGCTTGGGATAGGCAAGCAAGTTTTGATGCGGGCCCGGGCCTGGCTCGGGCCGAGGAGCTTCGGGCTCGGGTCGGGCCCGATCTTCAGCCCGGCCAGTAATAGGCCCACTTATGCTATGTGTAACTGTCGACTATAAACCTTGGTGTCCTTACCGAATTTTGGTTCTGTGGCGCCTGTTGGCTTGTTGGAAAGCAGGGGCAGGCCGGCCACGGCACACCACCGGTAAACTCCACCGAATATATATGTGTTAGCGGCGCCCCTCGGTATTTTGCAAAATGATACCTGTGGCCACCCGCGCCTATACTTGGCCCACTTTTATCCTGTTTCGTCTGTGCGACACTCGGAAACTCTGGCCAGCAAAATTCCCAGGTTATTCAGACCTCGCATTCCTTGAGGCGAGCTTCACGTTCGTGTGGGCCGACGTTCAAACGCAGGTGACGAGATGAGTGACAGCGGCCCCGCAGGATAGGGGAACGGGCATCAGCCAGGTGGGGAGCGGCGGCGAAGGGCGAACTTCAAGAGCGGCAAGACGTCACGGAGCCAGAATATAATGACGACTATAGTTAGGCAGATATTTGCATAGCGATTACATTGAAAAATTGAGGCGCGTGCTTGAGTGTGCAAGGCTCCCAGAAAAAAAATAAAAGAAACTCCCTATACTGTCTTTAGCGCTCAAAAATATTCTTCGTATGAGCACAGACCCGAACGAGTTTATATATACGATTGTATGGTAAAGAATGATCGGATGAACGTATACACACCAGCGAAGTGTTGTATTCTTTTCTTGGTCTGTGTGTTCGTAAGCTGGTACTTTATACGATGTATTCTTCGTACGGCAGCCATAAGCGTCAGCAATTATAGAAGTTGCTGTGCAAATGCATGTTACATATTATTCAAAAGCAAAAGACGTATTTAATGCAGAGTCGTTGGAAGATATTTCGTTTCTGCTCAAAATATTTTGACTTTAGCCGCAGTGAATAATTAACCGCATTGCCTTCTATTACCCGTGATAATTCTAATGCCAGAAAACGAATGAAAAACGTTTTGAACGTTTTCTTAGAGGAATGAAATAATTCACTGCCGTAGCTGCAAATTATTTCTGAAGTATACGTTCCCAAATTAGGTTGCGTAAGGCATAGTGCAACAATAACTACTGGTTTCCAATTTCTTCCGGTTTTCTTCAAGCGAGTTGACTAATGTACCGTAGTATATCACATAATTCGTCCAACATTCCTGGATTCATACTTCGAGGTTTTCCTTGATAAATAGCTCAAACAAAGGCGGATATGCTGCAAGATTTTGCAACGCTTGTGAAGCGGATGTGGAAGATAAAATTGAACGCAGACAAATTTTATCTCTCAATGAACTTGTCTTTTGGACAAAATTTTGTAACGTAAAATTGTGCGGCCTTCGTCTTCATTGCCTTGAAAATTTTTTTTTTCTCTGGCTCTACGCGGATTCACTGGGAATTGCCGTGAACGAAGAAGTACGACATTTCAACTTGACAGAAGAAAGTACGTTGTGTAGTCTGTAGATGGCACTGTGCTTAAAATCCACATAATAAAAGTAGAGAGAGCCGAAATTTCCCAATTTTGGGAAACACAGATGCTTGAATTGCTTGCTCAAAAACTGACGACATTAAAATGAAGCCGAGTAAAGCAACAAGAGTACATTCTTCCAAGTGCGAATATGGTCGCACCTTCGCGTATCACCTGTTTATAAATGATGGATCTAGAAGAGCTCTAGCAGCAGTGGGCGGCAGAATTCTGAAAGCCAACAGACTAGTGTACTTCAATTTATAATCCCGCCAATATTATTTGCTCGAATCTTGCATTGCACATATAGCAATTATTCTTCGACATTCAAGAGTGAGATGAAATGACTAGCGCTGTGTATAAGAGCATACTAACTTATGCCTGCCGTACAAATATTTGACGAATGTTTTGGGCGTTCATGCATATCACACGGTAACGCACGAGCATAACGAACAGAGTGTGCAATCTTTCTTTTCTTTCTTTATCTGCTCCTTTGTCAGCAACAAATCAATTGGACAGGCTGACACCCAGTCAAATCTGTCTCTATAGCGAAGAATATCGGGCGGCTGTTGTCTTCCCAATACCCGAGAACTAGACAATGCTTCGTTTAGGCTCAAGGGCTAGCAGGACGGGCTGGGTCCAAATCTGTCGGGCCCGGGCTCGACTCGATTGGGTCAACTCGTTCAGGGCTCTACCTTGAGCTACAACACGTACTTGGTCCATGGTCCTTGGTTGCCAGCGCGTCTCGCACAACGAAAGGCATATTTAGCTTTCCATAGAGACACTGCATGCCTTCAAATATGAGATACTTTAGTTCGCTGGGTGTTGGGGTATGTTTTGAGGCATATCGTAGTTATGGCATGTAAAACCCGAGATTTTTATTAAAATTAATTAGTACGTCATTATACGCCAAAATGTGGGTCGATCCTGAAGATAGTGCAGTCGAGAAATTTAGGCAGTCCGACGCTCCTCGTACTGCCCTCACGCGATCGGTGACGGGACAGAGTGCGGTCGCAGTGACACCGCCCCATTCTCACCCAGAACTCGCTGAGGAAGAACTTGACTTCAATTGATTTATTTATGCCTCGCACTCGACTACATACACTTTCGCTTATGATCAGCGAAGGATAACGCAGAGTTCGCTAGTCGCAGTCTTGATATAGAAGCATCGGGTATGATTTACGTCAAACATTTATAGGGGCTGAAAGGTCGCGGACTATTTGTGCCAGACAACGATTGCACGTCAAGTTATATCGCTCAGCAGCGCGCACCATCGCGTTTTTTACATATCTAAATATTATAAACCTTCATGTGTACTTTCAAGCGTATGTCTATATACTATGCTGCGTGGTGTAATTAATATCTGGTATGTTATCGCTTTCACAGTTTTCCACACATTGATCAAGAAAGAAAACAAAAGAGGATGTAGTTCCTGTACTTGCCTTTATTATTTCGACTCTCGCTTCAAGTATGCACTTCTTTTCTTTATGCACCACTTCTTTATTTTACCCACAAGGTTCTCGTACTTCTAAGTTCATCGTCCACTATTGTGAACAGTGTTCACTTATGTACTTGTTCTTGCGTGTTCAAATGGCATCGGTATGATTGGTACGTACGCAAGATCGTTGTCAATGTATCTGTACCTAAAGACATCACTATTATGAATCCCTTTTACGAAATCGAGCGAGGACACTTTCTCCTTTATGCTTGGCTCGTAGAGGATATGTTGAATTACCTGGAGTAAGTGAATAGACTGAGTAGATACTGGCTCCGCAGGAATCGCCTCTGAATAGATGCTGGTACATACGAACCTCACTGCTACAGGAGATTTCATTTTACTCAAAGCAAGCACAGTCCCAGACAGATGTGTTGCAGTAGTTGACGGGATCACGCACAGTAATCATAGAACTACGTTGTTTTGTCTTTTTTTTAATGTTTCTGTAGTGCCTAGGCGAAGCAGGACTACACCACTTGAGCCACAGGTCAATTATTCGGAGCCGGGCCACCCATAATAGTCAGGTAATAATTCGGCATTTCGATCTCGTGTAGTGCACAAATGTTTACCAGTTCTTGCGACGTTACAGACTTTCAACAAAATTAGGAATCAAACGTTCTCGGAAATTAATCCTGAGCCAGTGTGCGGAGGAGCGCATGCTGCGATGTCAGTCATTCTGAAGATGGCGAAGATGGTGAAGTGTGGCAACTGTGTCGGTCATTCTGTAGAATCCGACGTTCAGAGTTCGGCCACCAAAAGCAGAACATTCGCAACGAATGAAACATACGCAACTGCGAGCATTTTTTATGTATACGTTTTATACAATTCTTCGCATGTACAGCTATAGCATTACACATAGTACCCAGACTAGACTCGGTCCTTGGTTGTTCAGTTCACAGAATAGAATTGCTTCAGCCACCAGAGTGAGAACAACACACTCAGATAGATTAATACACAAACAGCGTGCTGCACCGCATTCAGAGGTGCGAGCACGAGAACGTATATTAAGAGCAGAAGTTAACTGTTGCGCACACACACACACAAAAAAAAATATCACACTGTTAAAATTTACTTAAGACATGTTTGCTAACGCAGTAAATCCTATACAGTCGCCTTTGAGCAGAGCAGATACAAAGTATTCTGAACAGATTATTTTTTTTTGTGACAACCGCAACTGCACTCCAGAGAATGCAATCTGCTGAGAGAACAGTGTCCTATCAAGGTGAGTGTTAAAGCAAATGACGAGGGGGATCACTAAAGATCACTAAATGTATTCTACGGTAAAGGTGTAATGATAATTTCTGGAAACATATATCACTTAGCAAAATGACATGTATTGTTGTGGTGTTAAGCAGAAACAAGCATTGCGCCCATCAAAACAGCATACAAACAATATAAAGACAAAAGACGCGCCATGTAAAACAGACTCTGAATGCGGTAAGCTTGCGGTCTGTCCCTGAATGCTTGACCACATGAACCAAGAAAATATCAACGAGCATTTGGGTGACAGACACAAAGCGAACCATGACTATACAATACGTGACCGTGGAGCATCATCTCAAGAAATAGGCGACGCACAAGAAGCAAGACGAGGACACAGCTGAGCAGACAGATATATTCACAATATCTACAGGAAACAACGGGAACAAAACAAACAGAAAAAAAGTTTATCCGGGTTATCATAATTCTTGCTCATGAATTCGTTTTATATATATATATATATGAAGCAACCGCTGTGCACAAACTTCCGCGTTCAGGAACCAAAGCTTTGAGGCAGCGTCACCTTACGGCTAGCTTCTGTCTTTAGAACTAGAAGCCGTTGTGCCGTTAAAATATTGAGCCTGGACATAGTTGGTGCGTATGCGTACAAGGCCCCGTCTGCGACGACAGTGTACAGTTCTGAACAGGAGCGACGCCCACAGCGGTGCACGCAACAGTAATGCCAAGAAGTACACATATCTCCCGAACGGAAAGAGCGAGCGCTGCAGAATATAAATACACTATTGTACATGCATATAACTGCGAGCAGCGAAGCCGAGTCTTCCGTTGGCCCCGAAGCCCTGGCTGCGCCGTTAGCGCGCGTCTAGCGACGCCAGCCTCACGGAGGAGGACGCGCTCGTCGCAGCCGGGGGCCCGAGCCGTTGCCCGAGGTGAGCACCGGGCGCGGGCTTCGCTGCCGCCCACAAATAAGGCCCCTCGTTCGACGTGGACGCGTGTGAGCACAACTGACAGAGGCGAAGCAGCTACACCGAAAGCCGGGAGATGGTAAGCACACGCGGGTATACACTGCGCCGACCCCTGCACCGTCCTTCTAACAACACCCACCCCAAGTGATCGGAAAGAAGGATGATTGCGGTGTTGATTTTTTTTTTCTTTTGGATTTGTGGAATCATCTATGTCGAGGCATCGACTCGAACGCGTATTTAGAGATTTCACGCAGTGGTCCCGAGTATTCTCTGTGCACTCACCGCGGAATGAATGTTTTTACTAGGAGGCCACAAACGAAAAAAAAAAAGCAAGATCACAGTTACCAAACAAAATCAGCACGGTCACTTCATGTTTTTTCTCCCGAGCATTTCTCATCAGAATAATTATCACATTGCCCGTCTGAGCGTTCGGCGTTCAGCATCTTTTCGTGTCATTTAAGTGTCCGCCTATACGAATCATAGAGGAATCAGTGCGATCATGTACAAAACGCAAGAAGTACAGCGGCGTTGATAGCCAGGATCACATGACGCGCCGGCCAGATGCGGCAGCACCCGCGGTGCGTGGGGCCAGCCTCGCTGGCATTCATCGCAAGCTGGCCTTGGTCAGGAAGTCAGCCGTCCGATGCGTTGGCTTGGATGTTTCATTGTGGCGCCACTTCACAAATTCAGTTGCTCGCAGATCCACCTCGATCGGGGCTCAGCTCTTGGTGTTTCCTTCTCGCCTGCACATTACAAGAAAGAGAAGGCCACTTGCGTTATAAACACACGCACGCAGCTAGCAAACGCACACACGCACGCACGCACGGACTCGGAAAAACTTCTCCAAGACAACGAATCTTCACGTTGCACTCCTTCACCCTGTAACTAGTCTTCACGTACATAGTTTTCATGCTTTTCACTTTGGTCATTGAATTATCGCGGCATTTGCGGCAACACTCCACATTTGGTAGCGCGCAGGCATTCTTTGGCATCACTGGCGAATACCGAAGGTTGCATAGTTCGGTGCGGCTAGGGGAGCAAACACGATTCTTGTCACCAGGAAATGCTCCGGGTTGAATACGCTTTCATCGTTGTTGGCCCAGCCAGATGCTCTTCTTTCACAACATGCTGAAAGCGGCGCGACAAGGACGGTTGCTCCGAGAAAGAAGAAGCTGAAGCAGACGGAAAGAAAGAAAGAAAGAATCAGCCTTTTTTTCTTCTTTCCTTTCCGTGCTGCACGGAAGCGATGAGGCACCCCCGGAACAAACGCGCTTAACGCTGCCATCTTTCCGGCGGATCCTTTTCACTGTCCTCGCGAATCCTGTTATCGGCCAAGACAGCGTGCAGCCCAGCGGTGGGCACAGTGAATGGGATGACCCTGTGTGGACCTCACTGTTGTCAGCAATGCGACGCTTGGAGGGCGTATCGTGAGAAGTTCGCAACATGGGCGTCGGAAAAAAAACTGCGAGTTCTCTTTTTACGTTCACCAATATTTAGAAGCAGAGATATGTGCGAGTGTAAATCACTGTGCTTCAAAATACTGAAGGTAGCACACGGGCTTCGAAAGGTCGTAAGAAGCGAGCTTAACGTTTTAACCACAGTATTTCAGGGAGAAAAGAAGGGAAAGAAATGATAGAAGCTTTGTAGAGCAAGAAGTAATGTCGCACCAAGAGAATATCAAGCGCCACAACAATTTATGAACCCTTATGAGTAATCCTGCATTCATAGAACGGACACATGGTGGAATGGATCGTTTCATGGTAGTAAATAAAGAACCCTCGCGTAGGGACCTTTCAGAAACGCTATATTCGTATGCTTGAGACTGCAAACATCACGTCAGGAGAGAGCCACCAGTGTTTGCAAGTTTATTTTTGCCAGTGTGCATCGCTCGAGCACGGCTGGCCGGCCGGCCACGAGACTGCGCCGCTGGCACGTGGCCCACAGACGCTCAGCGAGCCGCGCGGGCTCCATGAGAGCTCTTTCGCTCCTCGTTTCAAAAAATATCGCAGATCGCCCCCGCTGCTTTCGTTTTCCCCAGTCTTTCGTTTGCGCATTCAATGGTCTTTCCGTTTCTGATTTTTTTTTCTTGCTGCGAATTTCGGGCACCGAGTTTGATCCGATTCCTGCGTTTTACCCCCGAGTTTCGGTCGAGAGCGCTCTTACCGTGCGCGGCAGCGCCAGAGGTGCGGTTCCCGCGCCGTTTTGTTCGCGCGTTGCGCGAGCCGCGCTGTTCGCACGCCGACGTCCCACTGCTCGTAGGGCCCACACAGCGCGATGGCGAGTCGCGCGCTGGGCAGCCGATGATGCCAGGGAAAGCGATTGCTCGGTCACGTGGGCGGCTTGTCCGGCCTAACGTGCGCGAAGCGCGAACTTCTTTTTGACCGTTGTCCACCACTGTCCGGCCCGCAGATTCGGGTGTGGGAACAGTGGGGAACGGACTGACCAGATCATTGCGCGCTGAGGCAGAGTCAGATGAGTGCGCAACTCTTCGAGTTTTACCCGTACGGTGGCTGTGTTTTCTGCGTGACTGAACAGACGTCGTCCATGCTCTTCTTCTGATTGTTTTATTTCTTTTTTTTTTCCTTTCCCTCAGCGTTACGCTTCTGGGCACGCATTCCATTTGGTGACCTGCGAACTGTGGACGGTAGGCTCCCAACGTAACGTCTAAGCGTTTCGGTTATACTCTAAAGCCTTCGAAAGCAAGAGTAGTCTTAGCGATTATCTTTGCGTAATACCGGAACCCAGCGGCGTGCCTTCCGCTTCCAGAACATGCCGTGGTATCTTTTTTGGGGTGTAGCACTGCGTAGCACGTTGCCGTTGTGATCGTCGTTCCTTTCCTTCCTTTTTTTTCCTTCTTATACTTTTTTTTTGTACGCGTCGTCCAGCGCGGCCATCGGTCGAAAAGGCAGCAGTAGTCACCGCTTATCCCCTCATCTCACTTTTGAGTCGCGACTGCACCTTTCAGCGCGCGCTCTCAAGCGCGAAATCACAAGTCAGCGCGCCAATATAGGCGCTAATCCACGGCCACGGAAAAACGCCGGCTGTCAGGGCGCGCCTCGCACAGCGCGGGAAAATATTTATACGCGCCGTAAAATAAACGCCCTTGTCTGGCCCCACTCCTGCGCCGAGGTGACCCCCACAGAGAGAGGGCCAGACTGGCTTGTGCATCGCCGAGGATTATCCCCCCGTATAATGGACGCTAATGCGGTAATCCGGCTTTTGTCGACGCGCTATGAAACATATGCAGACGAGCGCGGGGTCCTCCGTAGGGCCGTTCGCGCCCCCCCCCCCCCCCCCCCCCCCGCCGTCGTCGGCGGCCCCCGGCTCCGCGCGGACCCCGCCAGGTGCGAACGGACGGAGGGGCCCGAGTGCGACCCGGGCTCGGCACTCGCGCACCACGCGCGCAGCCCGCCGTGCGGGGGAAGCGGGGACGCCACTGTGTACACACGCACATGGCCGCGACGCGCGCCTCGGCGGCGATCGATGAGGAGGACGCTGTTTGCCGTGCACTTTGCAGCGGCCACGCTCAAGGACTGCCACCGCCGCCGCTCTCGCAGCATCGCGGGCAGCTTGCGTCCCTCGTTCGCTCTCTGCACTTCTCGAACTATATAGTCGCCGAGACACAGATTCGCTTTCTCCGCGACAGACATTCCCGAAAGGATCGCTCTGGCGGTTCCGACTACGCGACAAAAAAAAAAAAAGAAAAAAAAAGAAAGAAAGAAAGAAAGAAAGTGTGAAAGCGATGAATATGGTGACGAGTCTGCGAATTCTCGCTCGTGTAAGCAACAGTAGTAGTATCAGCGACGACAGCCGGCAATACTTACTAAGGAACGTCAGGTTTTCTTTATTGAATTTAATTTCTTCTTCTCTCCGCAACGTTTTCATTTTTCTATCCTTTGGTTATTGTTTGTACAATAAAACTCAGTTCACAACGTGAGTCAGTGATCTCCTCTTTGTGCTCTATATTCAGAGCCGCTCTGCCCGTCCTCTTCTGATATTTTGCAGCGTGCTTTACAACGTCGCAAGTACATTCCAATTTTGCCTGAAGTATATATATAGTTAATAAAGGCTTTTCGTACTTTACAATTCTAAGTAACCGTCAGAATTCTAAAGGAACCGCTCCAAACCCGTCTCAGCTCAAACATAAAAAAAGATGAACCAATTAGTTACCGGGTGCCTGATCGTGCAGATGCCTTTTGCAAGCTGGCCTTACGGCTCGGCGAAGTCGGAAATATGGGACATCGGTTTCACGGTATAAGCCGCAGCTGCAGAGCTCTGGGCAAAACGAACCCCGATCGTGCGCGATTCAGGCTTTCCGCTCTAAAATCTATCCTACTTATGTGCATTGGAAAATCGGTAAGTGCACCCTCTGGACTGCGACCTCCAAACGCGAGGAAGCGCCTTGCCTCTTAACCTACATAACCGTGCTTCCTTTCTTTTTTGTTATAAAAAAAAGCAAGACCTTTGCTTCACGCGTGACATGGTCCAAGTGTATTGTTTGGCGCGGCGATATGGATCCCGTTCCCCGCGCGGCTAATGGAGAATCGGCGAATGCATTGTGAACCCTGCGCGACTTTCTTTGCTGCGGCTCGTGCGGAAGTGATGCGGCCACAGAATCAGGGCTGTCGTTTGGGCGCCCATTCACTTTGCCGCTTCTGTGTTTTGCTGGCCTTTCCTCGCTGTCGTTGACGCTTGGTGAGATTTCCGAACGTACAGCGAGCCACTACATCGCAAGTTGCAGGTGCGGGTAAACGCAACGGTCGCATTTTCAACGGTAAGCATTCTACCAAACGAACTATATCTTGTACTTGGAAAAGCTCCGCTTAATATCAGAACGGTGCAGGCCTAAAGGCATACCTGGCGATGCAACCAAATTCAAAGGCGAAGGATATATTTACCTACGTTAATTCAAACCTACTATGTATGTACAGTTGCTCACAAAACTACAGAGGACACGGATTCCGCGCAAATATGAATGTCTGCTCTCTTAAGCATGACACATATAACGTAATGGATTGCAGTGTAGGTCACGAAAGCTTCTACATATTGAAACTTTGAATGCGGGGCTATGTGCCCATTTTTCGCGGCAATTCAGCCTCTTCGCAAATCCCGTCTCCCGTTAACTTTTATGGTCGAATGTATGTGTCTGTGTTCATGAATGTTTATGTCTGTATGTCTGTGCGTGCGTGCGTGCGTGCGTGCGTGCGTGCGTGCGTGCGTGCGTGCGTGCGTGCGTGCGTGCGTGCGTGCGTGTGCGTGAGTAACTGAAACGTGAGATAAGTTTCACCGCGAGACGATGTTTTGACTGCGCAGGCGAGAATCATTCGCTCGAGGAGCGCCTCATTTGCCGAACAGAGAAGCGCGATGTCGCACACGCCTCACCCAAGAGCGACACCCCGCTCCGTCTCCCGTTATCTCCCGCTGCGCCTCCTTGCGCCGCTTCGGAAAGAGCCGCACGAGGGCACGCGCCAGCACCGGCGCTCCTGAGGCACAATCGTGGCGGGCTCAGCGTGGCGCCCGCACGGAAGCCCGCTGCTTCGCGCGGCGGGAGCGCCGATCCCGGGGCGTCTTGGGGCGATCCATCTGGCCCACAGCTCAGCAAGCAAGGGTTGAGCGGCTAGGGATTACTGTCGCGCCAAGACAAAGGGCAGATGTACGGGGCACGGCCAACTATGCGGCACAGGATTATTGAGGCCGCTGTTTTCGCTTGCTTCACCGGAAGGGTTGCAAACAGAGACAAGTTCGTTTGCATATGCATACGGAAGCGATGACACCCGCGGTACGCAGACGAGCCTGTGTGCGGCGGCAGCAGCCTATACGGCGATCGCGGATCAAGCCAAAGGGGGCTGCCCTTTGTACACGCTTGTTTTTGCTTGTCAGTGAACGCTGATCGCGGCGTTTTGTCCGCGCTCACAGCTCTACGCGCATAGCAAAGCGAGCGGCAATAGGGAACACAAAGGATGTGGTGGCTCCGCATCGCGCTACATAAACAGCTATTCGCTTGTGAAAGTAATAGCCTCGGTGCACAGCGACTTTTCGTGATACAGTCATTGAAGCGGCAAACTAGTCTTCGCCCATAAATGGACTATGGACACCAGAATAAAGTTCATCCCGACTGCCTTTGAAAGCAATGTTTCCCATTAACAGAATGTACGTCTAAAAATACTTCTTCAAGTGCGAGAAAACTGACGACGGCTTTTCAAATCTTACGCAATGAGGCTGATGACGCCATCATGACGGATATAAAGGAATTGGTTGAGGAGCGCAAATATCTCGGAACGAAGCACATTAAACCATTCCTAGTTACATGTTCCATGTGTCTTTCGAGAATCGGCGCGAAAATGAATACCGATATTCGAGCAACAGCATAAGAACGTCGAAACGAAATTACTTTATGCAGATTTCACAGGCTTCGTGCTATTTTTGGTTTCCGTTCGATGTCTATGGCTTCGATAAATTTCCATTCTGACGTCCTTCGCAATGAAATACGACGCGTTATGTACTGCCGCTGCGTTTGAGCCATGCGGCGGTGTACGAAATGTTCGCCAACGATATCTTTCTGTCTTCCTCCAATAACCATGTATTGCACAACGACTCAATCAATTTTCCCCTCTTTTCACCTTCAGCCAAATAGGTTCGGATGCCGCCGTTGTCGTCGGAATTGGTCATTTGAAACGGATGGTAAGAAAATAAATAAACATGAACTGAGTCATTGCAAAATTCCGGCTTATATAGGGACCAAATTTCTGCGGCTATTTCCTGCGACAGCCTTTCAGCTCACCTGAATGTGTATTACTGTACGTGAGTTCGTGATTGCGTGCGCGTGCACTTGTAGCCTCTCTCTCTCTCTCTCTCTCTCTCTCTGCTTCTTTTCTTGTTTTTTTTTTTTTCGTTCAGAAAAACAATTGCCAGTGCATGACTGACGTCGTGTCGAAGCAGAACAGATACGCAAGCTAAACAAGGAGACATATTAATTAAATACGCTGCTTTGCAATGTTTAGCCAACCACATCCTGAATGATGCATCATCGTAGAGCGGGGATACATGTTTGCTTGATGAAAGGCTTCGCGGCGGGCGAGCACATCTCCGTTTGCGCAGAATGCCGCGGGTGTTTCGTACTGACTTGCATCAGTGGGCTTCCTTTTGTCCTCCGTTTCTCGTTTCCCTGGTATCGTCAGGCCAAACTTCGGTTCGACGCATCCTCTATTTGCGAGCAAAGCCTTTCAGATAATCACTTTTGTCGTTGTTTGTTGCCTCGGTTCCGCGCGTACGAAATGTTGTGCTATAGCGCTGGTGCACAGCCATCGCGTTTCTCCGCTTCGTTGCTGATTTGCCCGGATGATTTTACAGAAAGGGAATTCCCTGCGCGCTTTTCTCTCTTTTCACCCCAAAAAAACGGGAGGAAAGGGGACAGAAATGACGAGCCCGAATGCGCGGGCATCCACCAAGGCTGCACGGACAGCGTCGCGTGTTCTTTTTCATCGTACTTCTATTTTTTTTTCTTTTTTTTTCTACCCTGTCTTCCCCAGTCGCTTGAGCTCGCGCATTCTGGCCCACAAGCTTGTAATCGGTAGAGGCGAACTTTGGGAATCGCCGAAGCATCTATTTTGGTCGCCAGCAAAGAGAAGCGCAGGCGCAGGGCAATAAGAGAGAGAGCGCGTGGAGGGTTTGCGCAGCCCGCCGCGCAGCTGCCTTCAAAGCGCGCGTCCCTGCAGCGTGAAACTCAGAAGGGGAAGAAAAAAAAAACCAAAGAGGAATCAGAGGACGAGGGAGATGGTCTCATTGCGAACGTGTGCGCGCAACACGGCCGAAAGCAGAATTAGGCGAAAAAATTTCCGAGGGTCGGTGGCGCGCGCGCGTTGAAAAAAGCAGGAACTGTGCCGGCACCCCTTTCCCCTTTGTGCGCGCATTCGGGCGGCGCTTTTGTCATGGAGACGACGCGCGCGCGACACGCGCTCAGGTGCGCGCGCCGCGCCAGATGCGGAGGCGCCGACGCCGCGTGTCCGCGCTCCTCGCAGCGGCAAGGGTTGCGCCCCCGCGTTTCCGCCGGGCCGCCGCATTTTGAGCGGATCGCGCGCAACGGCCGCAAAACGCGGGTGGGAAAGTCTCCCCGAAAAGCAGGAAAACCGTGACCCGACGGCGTCCTGTTTGTTTGGCACTTGGCCGACCGGCCGCGGTGCCCCGACCGAGCCAAAGGGTTGCGACCTCGTGTTTGCGCTGCCTCGGAGAGGAACAGTGGCGAGGGCGACTCCATCTCTCGCATCGCAAGAGGTGCCTTTCCGGGCAATGAGTCCGGTGACGGGCGTCGAGTGAGTGCCGCGACAGTTTGTGTCGTTGCGAAATTTTCGCAGTCGTTGCAGTCGTTGCTTTGTCAAATCTTTTTCTTCTCCAAGCACTATGAAGACACGCAGTTTGCTTAAATAGAGAGCGAATGGATATGGATATATATATATATATATATATATACAAACACACACACACACACACACACACAGGGCACAGGGTGTTTCAGTAACATTAGCTAGAGTTCAAAAATATGCCGATGCACTCTAAGACGATGGGACCAAATGCACAAACTGTCTAATCGGACGTTCTACAACTTTCTAATTGGAATCTATTGCCTAACTTCGTTGCTTCAGAAGTTGATTAATTACTCTTCACTAATTATCTAATTACGCAAAATACAAAAGATAACGTGACACCCAACACACAAAAGGGAGCAACATGCATTTGGTCGCGTCGTCTTAGAGTGCATCGGCATATTCTTAACTCTTGGCTAACGTTAGCTGAAACACCCTGCATATATAGCAGCGGCTTTAAACGGGTGTCAAAAGTCGTATTTCGTCCTTGAATCTCGCGATAGTTTGTACGTAGAAACAATGGGGTAAGCTGAAGCAGACACGCGCTCGCGAATCTTGAAACATGCATTGATCAAGACACCACTAACTCCTGTAAGTGTGAGCATTATAGAGTTGAGCGCGACACACGACGAGCGAGTTTTATTCTAAAGATGAACCAACCAGCCCCTTTGAACACACTGCTCACCTTGCGTCCCACAGTGTTTTGCAGACTACCACGTCAACATTTAGTATAAATTGTTTTAAACTCTCTCTCTCTCTCTCTCTCTCTCTCTCTCTCTCTCTCTCTCTCTCTCTCTGTTACCCTTTGCTTAATTTATTCGTTTGTTTGTTTTTTATTCAAGCAAATGGGTGCTCGAACGGCATAGTGTAAAGTACTATACATTATGGTCACAAAGCCAGCACGGCAGCAGCCACCATTCTGAAGCCACAATTATTCATCAGCCTCACCCGGCGTGGTTGCTTAGTGGCTTTGGTGCCCGCGCTGCTAAGCACGAGGTCACGGGATCAAATCCCGGCCACGGTGGTCACATTTCGATGGGGGCATGCAAACCCCCTAATTTTATTTAATTTTTAATGCATCGGCCTCGAAGCTCGTTTGCCTCAAAAGTTCCAGCAGTTTTGCACTGAGTAGCAATAATACTATGCGCAGCCAATCGCCGAGTTGGCCACGGCGGCCGCATTTCGATGGGGGTGAAATGCGCAAACACCCGTATGCTTAGATTTAGGTGCACGTTAAAGAACCCCACGTGGTCAAACTTTCCGGAGTCCTCCACTACGGCGTGCCTCATAATCAGAAAGTGGTTTTGGCACGTAAAACCCCATAATTTAATTTTTTTTTATTTTAATCGCCGAGTTCACTGGTCCTTGCTTTTCCTCGCTTCGTATACAGCTAAGTTTAAACTCAAATTTCAACATCGCGTTTAAAGACCTCACGTTCTCTGACGCAATTGATCAGCAGAGCCTACCTCGAGTTCTGCTTCCGCCTGCCGTTCGTGGCGCGCTCGAAATGCCCTCTGTTTTTCCTCAAAGTCTCGCAACCTTTGGTTGTAGCATTCGATCTGGTCTCGGAGCACGGCGTCTTCCAACTGAAATAGAAAGCACAAAAGTCGTGTTAGTATCAAGCCTGTCTACCATTAGTACGCTCCTGATGAGCAATAATGTCCTTGTTGTCTTTGACTTAACAGCTGATTAAAGCGTAGTTATGTAGGTAGACGCATTGGACATTATTTCCATCAATTCAAGTACCAAGACCTTTATGGCGGCACAAAATGTTCTATACATCAAATAAGAAATAAAACAAAGAAACTTAAACAGGGACGCTTGAATATCTGTTTGCTTCACGTAGTGGACGAGGTCACATCAGCACGCAAGTATGCTGGGAAATTAGTAAACGGCGTGAAGAGCTTGAGCCTCAATTTTATGCTATAGGCCAGAGGTGGCTGATATTCGCTGTGGAAGGCGCGTATTCAGTCTAAAGATCTTATGGAAGTGGGGCTTCTGCAGCCACCGTTACGTCACTTTGGTTGCACTTCCGCGACATAAAAGTTGACTGACAAATTTAACAAACGACCTGGGACATCAACGACTCTATGTATCTTCTCGCGTATGTGACGACTGTTGTCTGTGACAAGCTATAATACTTGCGTTTGTCACGTTTGCGCATTTTCTTCCCCTGCACATCGCGATCGTGGTTGTGCGACGCTCATTTATACTTGTGCCCATTCGCTCGTGAGCAAACGCTGGACACCTGACGAGTACGCCGCCTCTCTCGTACTGCCCGCAGACGGCGGGCAGGCCCGTCTGGCGCGGCCGGCCGCTGACGGACGTGTTCATCAGTGGACGGCAGTTGCTAAGCGGCCACCGCCGCTAGCCGGCTGGCATGGGAAAAGTGCGCGCTGATCTTGGCTGCCGCGGCGGGCGAGGCGCACCGCGTTCGCGGCGGCAACCTGCAATTAAGACGTGCCGCTTGCGCAAGGGTTTGGCCGCAAAGAGAGTCGCGACACCAGCAGCGCGCCCGCAGTGGCCGGCGTTCCCTCCGTGGCTGCTGGCCCGACTGTAATTAGAACCGGGCACCTGTGGCTCGCTGCGATGGCCGGCCGCGCCCGTCGCAGCGGGCCATTCCCACGCGGCCTCCGGCGGGGACGCTACCGTTCGCCTCGCCGGCCGACGTCGATCGGAAGCGCGACAGCTCGGGGCGTGCTCGCTGCAGCGAACGGTGCACTACCCGCCGCGAATAATCTTGCAGAACGTTTGCATTATGCGAGACGAAGCCGCGGCGTTTTCTCGTCTCTAAGAAAGAGAGACACGCTGGCCTTAGAAACTCTAGACATTAGCCTGGGCCTGGCGTACTACTCCAGGCGTTTCGTGAGAAATTGGATATTCACAGTGATCGCACGGAAATACGAACACCCCCCCACATGCACTCCGAAACTAACCACAAAGTCCCATGAATGCCTGCAAACCTTCGTGACAAGAACGGACCTGAGTCTGAATAACTTAACGATTCTATTCAATTATTTTCGTTTTCTATTCAATTTCTTTTCCTCGTCGCGCTTCGCCAATGGTCCGAGTGCCGCACCACCTACGGTGTCGCCAGGATACGCCAGTCGTTAGCGGTGTACTTATTTGTTTACTTAATACATATACTGCTGACTCGAGATCCACATCGAGGGCAGAAATTCAAAGGAACAATACAGAAAACATGCGAGTACAAAATCGTTAAAATTGCAAATGCAATCGTCACTGAGTGATGTGACGCAGTGATTTACCTAAGCAGTTCCAATCAGCGATGGTGCGCGGGAAAAAAGAAAAAGAGTATTTAAATAAGTTAGTTCGGACAAAGTAGGGGATGATAGAGCATTTTGACGGTTGTGCCGAGTGTGCCTCGTCATTAGCGGCGTTTAATGTGACGGGTCTAGATACAGTTCGTTACCGCGTAGTTGGGAAATAAATTCCAGCCGCAATTCTCTTCTGCGTAACTGAAGTAACGGAATGTTATTAAATTTGACTAGTTCAACTGGACAGCCCAAAGTCGAAATTCTGTTACAGACAAACCGGACAGCATGTCTTTTATAAGCAAGGAATAAACGTGTTCACGGCGACCGGATACCATGGGACTCTTCTTCAACGGGGAAGATAAAAAGCGTCGTGACTTAATCCTTCAGACGCTCTACGACACGATCGTTACGCAGCCCCCGACCTTGAAGTGGGTATGCCCTGTGTGTGGGCATAACGTTTGGTGATGTGTATATCTATTACGAGCCCAATAATGGCAAATAACTTGACTAAGTAGAAAAGAGGCATGCATGTGTGGTTGTCATTCTATCGTAGCGTATACGAAAACCAACGACAGCTTGTACAAGCTGTCGTTGGTGAAGCTGAATGATGAACTATGGTGGGAAAGGATTAGTTCTAACATTAACCAACGCATGAACATTCGGCTGAGTGCTTAATTCATCATTAGAGTAAAGATAATATATGGCATCATCTTCTTTCTTGCCCCCTCTCTCTCTCGCTCGTTCTTATTTTCTTCTTGTGCTCTTGCACTGCAGGTGAGCCCATACGTCTACCCTGCCGGCATTGTAGAGGACCGTAAAATGCTGGGAACGCGATCATGCCGAACACAATAGCCGCCGTACATACTGCCCGCGCGTGTATGTACACGGTTTCGTGGAATAGCCGGCTCTCCCGCCTCCCCGAAGTTCGCCTTCCGCGCACGTCTTCGCCAGGAGCTCGCGCGCGCGCTCCAGCATTGTGCGGGCCCGAGGCCGGAATGCGATCCGCCGCTGCCGCGCGGTCAGGTGTCCCGTAGCTCCATCAGCCGCTGGGCGGAGAGCCCCGGCTTGGCGGCCCCGTTCCGCCCCGGTCGAAACAATCTCGCCGCTTCGTCATGGCCGCGTGTGCAGAGGTAACAATTAGCGCGGGAGTCGGCCGCCCGCGCGCTCTCCTCCGGCAGCACAGCGCGCAGGCCAGACGCCGCCGCCGACGCGCGCTGTAGCCCGCGAGCAGCACCATCGGCGCAGACGGTTATTCCGGGTCGGCTTTTAGGGCCGTCCGCTAATTAATGAATGGGGTGCGAGGGCGCCGCTCGAGGCCCAGAATTACGGGCACGCGGGAACGGCGAAAGTTGGTGGAATCGGTGGAACACGAACGGAAACTTCATGCGTCGACCGAGTGCCGTCCTTGGCGAGCACGGCGAGGAGGGGGCGATCGGGTGAGGGCGCTCCCGGGGGGCGAGCAACGAAACAACGCGGCCGCAGAAGTGATGAAAATTGGAGAAGGGGGTGTGACTTTCTTTTTCTCTCTCTCCCTCTCGCGGGCAGCCGGCATCGGGTAAACACTTCGCTATTACGCGGTATTTGAGGTTTCTCACGGGAGCTGTAATAATAGTCGTCGTTTTATAATGAACAGTAATCTTGTGGTGAGCGACAAAGCCTACACAGTTATGAGGCCAGTGCGGAACCGCTACACAGCTACTTTAATATTTCTGTCGATTATTTTTTCGATCGGCGAAGTTTAACCTGCATGTAATGTGCGCACTTTGTGTACCACGTGTATTGCGGTTAGCAAAGCGACACCTATGTTTACGTATTTTCATGTAATAAGAAATCGATTCCGAGTCATTTAAAGCAGCTGAAAAACGCCAGGGCTTCTTCCATATTTTCTGTGTACCGTATGGCTTGGCAGTAAAGGTAAGCAAAGGGAAATTTAGCACGGTCCGGTTGTCTAGCCTCTAGGTTTCCGAATGTACGACTTCAGGTAACTGTTCTGAAGAAGAGCAACATCAGTTTCAGGTGCAACATTTGCTGATATTTCCTGATGACCAGAGGCAACTAATGCCGAAGAAACCCCGTCATGCCATACTTCCTTCGCCATTCGTCGGGAAGCACGAATGAACATTCGGCCAGCATAAAGGACTGGGTGTTGTTTATGCATGTCTTCACTGTACGGGCTCGTGTATACGAGCGACATTGAGGCGCGCCGCTTACCCGTCCTCGCTCTTCGTCGTACTCGAGGCAGCCAACACCGTCAAGGCGGTCGAGGTCGATCCATCCTCGGTACCGGACGCAGACTCCGTTCATGATGAAGCTCGACTTGATATGCACCTGCGCGAGAGAGAAAAAAAAAAAAAGCAGAGCCGCACGTTGAGTTCTGGAGGCTCAGGGAAGCCGAAACGCGAGTCCCGAGCCTCGTTCGGCGTGAAACTGACTCGGGAAGGGGGCGGTGCCGGCCGCTTGCATTGGCCGCGCGTGTTCGAGCGAGGCCCGCGGTGGGCAGAGCTCGTCCACTGTCCACGCGGCCGCAAACTGGAGGCGCGCCGGTCCGCGGCGCCCATAAATCAATCGTCGGGCCGATGCCTTTCTACGGAATACGAGTTCGCTGGAAATTAGAACTGGCCTCGGGACACACCCCGGGCACGCTCGCGCCGGTGGCGGGCGGACCCGCGTTGATGAATGATGGCTGCCGGCCAAGCGTCTTCTGCGGGGCCCGGGCCCAGGCGGCAATTTGCGCGGTTTCCTCGCGCGCGCTGCCGAGACAAGAAGAGCGCGTCCTCTTTGGGAGTCGTGGAAAGCGCGGAGAATAGAGAGCGGCGGCCATTCACCGGAAATGACGCCGCGCGGCGGCGATCTGCGTGCGCGCGCGCGTTGCCCATTGTCGAAGGGGCGACGTGTGCGGACGCCGCGATCACAGCGACGTTGGGGAGAGCGATGGGCGGCGCAGCGTCCGGCGCTGCGCCAACGAGCCATTTCCGCAGTTTGATGCCCTGGCGTCCTCCCACGCGATGTAAACTGCTCTCCTCTCGGACAGTGTGTGCTCGCTGCTACTGCGAAACGGTAGCAGAGAGGAACGGGCGCCGAGAACAATGGCCAGCATCGCGTCTCGCCTTCGGCGTCTATTTTCTCCACGGACGCCCTTTGCGAGGCAAAAGCTCTTAGCGTCCGCTGCACCCTCGAGTTTGTTGGACTTAAACAGCACTTGGCTCACGCTTGTTGCCCAAACGACGAAGAATGTTCCGAAAAGACAAAAAAAAAAAATTGAGCGGGAGAGACAAGGGCCCGTCTTGTTTCCCTTTGTTCGGAGTTGATGTCCTGCAGCTAGCTCAGCTCGACCTTGCTACTGCATCGCTACGCTCCCGTACGCTTACGTACTCCCAGGGATCGCCGACTGTATAGAAGTGCTGCCTTTCCGACTGAGAATCTGCACGAGGGCGCGGACGTCGCTGGGATCTATAGCGAACAAGGCATAGAGCACGGCATACGCTGAAAACAATTGCTTTCGTTGCCTAATGCTCTCGTTCTCCTTGAGCGCTTGTGAAAGAAAAGAAAAAGCAAGTTCTTCTCCGTACAGACGATTTTAAAAAACTTTTTAAATAAAGTGGTTTTTTTTTCTTTTTTTTATCACTGTCTGTACGGAGCAGAACTTGCTTTTTGTCGGACCTGGGACGTAACCACTCACCACTGTCTATTGCTATCTCTAAGTTTCGGTTTGGTCAGGCGGCATATTTGGGTGTTAAGGCTTAAATCATGTGGGCATAAGTTTCATAAAAGGGGTTGAGGAATGGTAGACAGCCATTACATGACCGCTATAGGTTAGCTTATGCTGGCCCGGCGAAATGTCCAACCAATCTATTAGATCACAACTACGCGTTGGTTGGCGCCTACAGTCGGTTCGAATAGCGTGGAAATGCCACCGATACTCCCAGTATACCACGTCCTCATTTCCTGGTTTTCTCCTTGCCTATGACCGTTAGAAGGTAGTGCGAATTTCGAATCGTGTCACGGCGACATAATTGTAACGAGAAAGCTGGAGGAGGGGGGAAGGGGCATGGCACAACTGGTTAAAGCAAATTTATATGCACTGCAAAGCTCGCAATGACGCTCCACTGCAGCTCGAAATCCGGCTGATTGTGTCCCTCGTTACCTTGAAGTTGACGTCATAGCTACTGTTATAATGTCAATATCTGTAGACAACTATAGTATCTACGCAAGCGAAAGTTTCTAATGAGCATCTAAAGTATTTTAAAAATTGTTGTTGATGTGAAACCGAAGACGAATGAGTTCGACTGTTTCGTTCCAGACTGCGGAACTCAACTCATCATGTAATGTAAACGGGCAGCTCCAACAAGAAGAGAAGATTAACTTTCCACGCATAAGCCGATATAGTTAGCGCGTAGACATCCAGAAATCGAGGCATGATTGGGTGATTAAAAGCGAACCTGCAAAAAATAAAAGAAAGAAGGCGAGAACGAACAAGATAACTGTTCTCCGCATGCTCAGTCAGTGTCCGGGCTGCTCGCTGTGCAGGAACGATTGGTTCCTGGAGCACGAAATCGTTATCCCACGCAATTTCAACTTTAAGTCCATATTCCAAAAAATTGGATACCAAATTCTCGATTGCAAGTGAATAACAAACAAGATACATTAGAAATATTGAGTATTCCTGCACGCCCTCAATACCTCTTTTTTTTTTTTTTTTTGCGTGTGTAATAAAAGAATTGTATATCGTATACGAAAGTATTTTGAGCGTCCCCTCCGCCATCTTTCTGTCCTCTATTTCACTGAATCCATGCAACGTTGAACGGTCAGCGAACGCGGTAGTCTTATATGCAGTCAATTGGCCCTCACGAGCGACCAGCCTACAGATGCCACCAATCAGCAACTGGTAAAACATGTGAACGGTGACTTGAATTCGATTCACATTTGCAGGTCCGAGTGAGACAGGATAAAAGGGAACAACGCATCAGCGCTAAAGTGCCTGCAGTGTTTGCTATACCCACTCGGCGCATTTTCAGACTTAAACACGGTAGTGCCCTTGCGAGTACGCCTCAAACACGGATTGCACGTCATGCCATGCGACTAACGCTGCAATACTTGACAGTACAAAGCATAGTACTAATAATTTTATGGAACACAACCAGAAAATGTCATCTGTTTGCGAAACGTACGCGCTTGGAATTTTTGCGGGGCACTCCTGATGCGAATTGCGCATGCACATTCGAACTGGAAATCGCCTTGCGCGCCTGCGGATACTGCCGCCGATGCCGCCACCTCTCACCGTTATATACAAGGCCGCTGACATGCCATGCGCAGTCGACGCTCGCGCAAATTATTTTTTTTTTAATTGCAAGGGTTTATATCCAAAACACGCGAAATGCGACCGCATGCTCTACAGTTGTGGCAAGTTAGATGAGAGAGTTCGTGGCTGTTCTCCTTTTGATACGTGGCTCTGGTCGTGTTACCAAAACTCAGCCTATACGTGCCATAAAGGTCACGTGCAAGATCCATCAACGTCCACGCGCATCACCCGGCATTTACATGTCTTGCCAACTAAGAATCTTATCTCGGCGTCGTGCTCGAATCAGCACATCAATATTTCGGTATTTACATCGCCCGTTATCTCAATTGGAAGATGCATAGACTTCATTGCAAGCAACGCCAGTAGCACGCTCGGCTATATATGTGTATGTATATATATATATATATATATATATATATATATATATATATATATATATATATATCGCAGTTTGTATCCTGCCCCGGCCTCTGTTAAATTAATTTCTTTCAGAAATCCGCGTGAGTTCTTATTTAGAATGTGTTTTCTAGATTTGGGACCATGAAGTTGGTACACTATAGTTAACCAAATCGTAGTATTACAATACAACTCGGCAAGTTTTATCTATTTCAACTGCTCAAGATCTGCCTGTGTGTCTACAACAAAAAACTGTACGTATACTGTAAGTTTACCATCAGTAACTTCGAGTCGCAAAACTACACTTCTTTGTTTTATAAAATCATCATGTCAGCCTACAACGGCACTCCCCGCCTCTTATTGTCCATCACATTTAGATCACTCACACGCATATGATTAGTCCTGTAACGCTAAGAAAACTTTCCCACATTATCACTTCAACCTAAAACGGTTATAGAACCACCATCGCTGCTCCGCCGCCATTGTTTGTTACGTTAACTTGTTCAACTATGAAGTCTGTAGCCATCGAATAAATAACGAGTTGCTCTTTTCCTACATTCTAGATTTCGATTATTGAAGTCTACATGTCTGATTTGCTATTATTTTGCTCTGTAGACCTGAAGTCTATAGTTGTGATCTTTTTCTTGCCACTCCCCTTTTTAAATGTATACTGCTTTGCGAGGGTATATGTGAAACAAATAAAGATGACTAAACATAAAACTTGTAGTAAGTGCGTGCAACTCCAGTTCGTTGAAGTTGGCGAAGCCGGCGCTGATATTTTCTGCACTCGTCAATTTTCACCTCGTGGTATATAGGTATACGAATGCATAGCAGTTTCAGCCAGAAAGCAGAATTTATCTAATTTATTTACAAAGACTAGCACTAATTCAGAGAATAACTTCTTTAATGTCGCAGTGTGGAAACGACTCGTATGGTAAAATCAATCGTCATTATAATAAAATGATAGAAGCTGAAAGGCACAAAGGGACCCAAAAGAAATTCTTCGGAATAATGAATACGTTTAATTCCCCTCCTAGAAAAGGGTGTGGCAATAAAACGCAAATACTTTTACAAAAGCATTACAGCTAGTTCTCATTAAATGTATTTCTTAACCGGTATGTTAAGACATGCAAATGCGCGAAAGAAACAGGTGCGATTCTTTGGTTTACTTTTCAGATAATGAAACCGTATTTTGGGCGATAAGTTGAGCCTTAATGATGCAGGTGTGCGACATCGGTCGCGCAGAGACGCATCGCACACGCAGTGTCGAAACAAGCATTTTCATCTTGCGAAAAAATAGCGATTTGCTTTTTGCCTGAAAAGAAAGAAAGCAAGAAGTGCGGTGACGCGATGAAGAGTTTCATGCTTACTTGTGTCGCCGTGCAGCGTCTGCGCTACATGAAAGGCGCTTCAGCGTTGCTTGCAAGGTTTTATCGCCCATGCCCCTCCACGTCGATCAATAAGCGACTTAAATGTAGCAGGAGAATCTTGCAACAGGCCAGTTGGTTCATCGCCCGCTAAAGACCCAGCGCAAATGAAACAAGGGCACGAAGAATAGTAGAGACGAAACAGGACCAGGCACTGCAGAAAATTAGCATCGACGTTTTCTGTACTTAGCATTTATTCAACTAACATATCCGACCTGTTTGATTCCTGTAGAAGAAAAAAAAAAACGTTTGTCAACCTAGGTGCTTGCAAAGACAAATACACGAAAGGCTATTTGGACACAGAGCGATTTAGATGCGATTGCGCCTTAGGAGAAAGAAAAAGGAATCTGGCTGGCGATATCGCTACTCGTTTTCCTTCTTTCTTTAGCGGCTGGGGTGAGGTCGTGTCGGCGCGGTGCAGCGCATGCCGCTGGACAGGACGTCGCCTGCGGGACGCCGCCATGGCAACGCCGTGAAGACGATCGATAGGCGCGGCCATGTTGAGCCGCGGTCGGAGCCGGAGCCCTCCTCCGGCCGGCGCTCATTGGACCGTCGCCGCGATGCGGGGAGCGCGGCTGAGCCAAATCCCATTGGACTAAGAGTCGGCGCGGGGAGGACCGCGCCGCGGCGCGCACAAAGTAACAAACGAGCTCGCGATACGCACCGTGACTAATCCATTGAGGGGCTCTCCTCGCTGGGTGCCACACGGCTGGGAAACGGCCCCCTTTTTCCGCTCGGCCCTTTTTTGCTGCGCCCTACTCGCCCGGAGAACAAAGGAGCGAGTCGAACCCGGCCCGCGAGAGCGCGCGTCCCTCGTAATTTCCGTGCCGGTCCTCGTAACACGGCGCCAAAAGGGCATTGTGCGCCGCTGCCTGCCCAGCAGTCAATCATCCCGCCGGCCCATCGAATGCGACACACTCCTCGAAGGAGCAGCAGCGCCGGGAACAAAGAGCGGGCTCTGCGCGCGCGCCGCTCGGCTCGTCCAAACGTCGCGTCCGCCTGTCGAGCTGCGCCACGCACCCGGTTGGTACACGTTATACACTGCTGGCTCGACGGGGCCGTTCTGTGCCTTTTCCGACGAAGCGAGTCGCCGACTTCCTGCTGAACCGTGGTGCACATGCGTGAACTGGAGCCAGCTGTCTGAGCCTCCTTACGACGCCACCCGAGAGGGCAGGGTGGTCTTGGGTGCTGCGGCGTGCCTTCTCCTTGCATGGCCGGCAGCTTGATTGACAGGGCCCGCAGGCGACTCGGGGCTCGTTTACCCACGGTCAATCACATAAATAGGCCCAGTCAATCTCTTTTCTTTCTTTTTTCCCCAAATGCGGCGCTTTTCGCGGGAGCTCGTAAGACTCGCGTAAAACTGCACAGCTTGGCAAACAAAGCATAAATTCTGATGTTATCGCTGCCCGCTTTTGCCTGAGAATCGCCTCATTTTCTCTACCCTGACGATGGCTTCGAAGAGCCTGCTCGCACGACAGCGGAGGTGAAACGAGCGCACACGGCATTCCGGGGGGCTCGTTGTGTCATAAGGGTTTTCCATATTCATTTCCCGGTCGTGAGCCGTTTAAGATACGGATCTGACTGCTGAAACACCGTAGCAGCTTTCGTTAGGGCCTGAATTTGTGCGCTTCAAGCTACCGTGCACGCACAGTGGCAAACGCTTAGCTCCTATAGCTTCAACACACTTGAAATAGGGAGGCAGATGCGCAATAGCATCCATCACTCACACGTACGTTGCATGACGACGCCGTTTGATTCCGACAACAGTGTTTGAGCGCTCCAACCTGCTGCGTGGCCTCGAAATAAAGTCCCACAGCAAAAGAAAAGAATAGGGAGAATATACTCGGTGATTGCACAATGTGTATGCAAGACCTGCGATCAGATATTGCTTTACGTGTATACAACGGAGCCGCCGCCAAACACTGCCCTTTTCAATTGTCCAGGTGCTGTTATTATCGTTTCCGTCTCGACACAAGCTTGCGTGACTAGTCTATATTTTTCGCTGTAGCGCTGTGTGACGAAGAGCTCTCACGAGGAAAAGCAAATTTGCAGATTATTTCTCAGCGAGTCGCAAGGGGAAATTATTAGTCCAGAATATGGCGTTATCCCCAAAGTGGCTTTGATCGGCGTCGTTTACGTGAAAGTGCAGTTTTTACTGCGGGATAACTCTGGGTTTTCCGTGCTTGTGGCGTTCCTTTTTTATCTTACAATACGTTTCTTACTGTATTACTCTTATTTGAAAAGGAGTAGACGCGTCGCCATTAAGGGGTGACTAAATATATTTCTTTTATATTAATTTCAATAAAAAAGAAAAAATAACGGGGAGCCACAGTCTTAGACTAAGGGGACCTGCCATATTCAGCTAAACGCGTTAGACATTGGACAGATGATGAAAAACTGGAAATAGAATCTCGTTAAACTAAACACCGGCCAACCTCAACTGAACGTCACTGAAATGCACACTGCACGACACCGAAATGGACATCGTTGCTATCCTGCCTGTGTACCGAGATTGTATTTTTTTTCCCCTGTCCAGCTGAACTTAAAGCCTGCATTGGTCGCACTCGAAATAATGCATACTTCTGTGGCAATGCTTGGAGGAAGCTCAACGCACAAATACGATCGAGAGTTGCTTCCCACACACAGAATTTGCCGCAATCATGCAGACTCCGGACAGGCAGGGCTTACTCGAAGGAAAAATATCGATAATCATTGAGAACCGTGAAGGCTTGTTGAAATAGAAGCGCCAGATTTAAATTCGAGTGTATCTGGGGCTGACAACTGGTGTTGCGGCCTCTTTGGTGGACACTTTGAGGGCATGTATACAGTGAAGAGGAACTGTAAAATGCCGGCGATGATGTAGCCGAGCCTCTGCAGTAGTTGGCTTTCTCAGTACACTTTGACTCAACTGGGACATACACTGAATCATTCGAATACACGCCATGTGCATTGTACTCCCCGATTTCAGGCTGAATGTCTATAGTCTGCGAAATAAAGTTGTTTCGCGGCCCCTGTATTCTCCAAACTTTTGTTCGTGATTGTTCACTCGCCTTTTCTGTAGGTGCAGCAAACCAAACATGCACATAGTTTACCTCCCTTTCGGTTCCCTTGCTCACTCTTTAGATATATCTAAGCACGGGCGACGTATGTTCAGGTTACAACATATAATCAATAGATGATGCATTGTATGCACCGCCACGAAGCTATTAATAGCTCACGTGACTACGGCAAGCGCCATGCCTGCATACTATTATATGGCACGTTCAAGTGTAACTGAAAGTGACTAAAATGCTGGCCCCTTTGGGAAACAAGCTAGCCGTAGTATGTCACTTATAAATGAAATTGCATCATACTCAAATGGAAAAACGAGAAATGATCATTAGGCCTTGCTGCTGTGTAAGCAAAAACGGCCAGATTTAGTTCCTGTTTGTCACGCGCACGGCTATATAATTCTGTAAGGCGGGTGGTACGTTTATATGATGCAGAATACTGAGAACATACGCAAAGCTAGTGTGAAGCAAAAAACAAAAAAAAACATGATGGAAGGAAAGTGGCGCTGGCTTCTGGAACAAGTGCTTAGTGGATGAGCATTAATGAAATTCGAATAAGGATATTAGCAAATAGCCCTTGCCTCTTCGTTACAATATCCTGCTGCAATCACTCAAATTGCACGCGGATAAGTCATGCGCATGTTTCTCAAGCGCCTCCGCTATATGTATGTTACTTGTAACGAGGGATAAAATGGATGCAGCCGCTTGGCTCCCCGAGAATCGATATACCAAGAGTTCTCACAGCGCAGAAATATACAATGTGGTACCACTAATAAACGTTCGTCAGGCAAAAGAGGGAGAAAACGCGCGAGCAAACGTACAAATAAGAAAGAGCAACAGGCTCGTACAGAAAATGTTGTATCGCGTTCTGACAGCGCATATTATGCACACGTCGGTGGCTCGCGTGGCGCATCCGCGAAAACTGCGTCTGGCTCGGCCCCTGCTGCTGCTTCTGCGGCCACGCCGGGCGCAGGGTCATCGGCGGCGCGCGGAGCAGACCGATGCGGCCGCCTCCGAGCCCATGATTAGCGGACACACCTTCGGCGAGAACCGCGCGCATCCCGCTCGAGGCGCCGGAATGCCGAGGTTTTTCCTCGGCCGCTGCGGGCCCAGGGGCTGCTGCCGCAGCCGCAACTGGGCCAGGCAACATGGGCCCGCGCGCCTCGACCGCCACGCCGCAACACGCCAGCGTGGAGAAGTGCATTAGCCGCGTCTCTTACTCCGCGGTGCGCCGGCCGCTGTGCCACGGGCATCCATCACACGCCACGCGTTCCTCCCCCGGGCCCCGCATGGTCCTCTCTCGCCGGCGCGCATCTCGCGAGCACAATTAACCTCGCTTTCGGTGGTTGCGCCGCGAATTAAGGAAGGCCTGTATACTGCGCCGTCAGAAGAGTGCTACCGACAACGACCTGCGCACATAGGAGGCAGCCAAACGATCAACGCAACGGCTTCGCGAGTGACGCGTGAGCGCGTCTCGGATGCGCGCGCTGTGCTTCGTCGGGAAATTGTTGAGCATCAGGTATCCGGCCACGCGATGGCGCTGGCGCTGCACGGGAAATTGCGGGTGCGGATTCGCAAAACATGGCCGTCTTGTACACAGCCTTATACAACGAAGCGGCGTTTCCACGTGTGCTGACACCCTCGAACTTTTGCTGTATATGCGCATATTTCTGCAAGGAGCGTACGTCCCTGTATATGCTGACGACTGCATGCGGAGGCTTGCTCCCGAGAGTGCTGCGTCTGTCTGAATGTAATTCAAGGAGCGTAGAACTTGTCTCGGTTGCCTGCTGACCATATGGCATGTGCGGGCGCAAAACCTGTAATAATTGGCCACCGACAAGCCAGAAGTTGCCGGAAGCGGCGACAGATCAGCGGTTGCAGTGCCCGACCGCGCTCGGCGTGCAGGAGCTAAAGCGAGCAGATGAGCCGCGTATCCGCGAGGCCCACTTTTAATTAGCACAGCCCCGGGGCTTGCCCCACCCAGCGCTCCCGTCGGCGCGGGAACGCGGAGAGAGTGCCCGGCGGAATGCCGGTATACCGTGGGACGGTGCCATATAGCGCTCGCGCGCCGCATGAATTAAAGATGAGTCCGCCCTAAGGGCCACGTCGTCGCCCGACGGGCCCGTGGTCCGTCTCTCGGGTAGTTACTTATGCGGTGGCAAGCCGGCTTTCTGCCCGCGGCGGACCCAGGTAGCTCTCCTTTCCTGAACTTGGCCGCCGCCTGCATCATCGCCCTCTGATTGCGCGCGCGAACCGGCGCCGTGGAAAGACAAGCAGAAAGCACGCGCAGGCAGTCTGGAAGCCGCGAGTTTAGGCTTTCTGTAGTATTGAATTCTGAGTCCATGCGCCTATCTCAAGCATCGGTCAGTGAGCAGTCGATGTCAACGTGATTTCTGAAATAGCAAAAAGATATTTTTTTTATACAGTTGAAACTCGATTTAACGAAGTGATGACGACGCTCGAATTATTTCGTTAAATCGGGAAGTTCGTAAAGTCGAGAAAGAATTTTTTCGGTCCCTCGAAATCTAAAATTGTAACGTAGCGACGCGCAAAAGCTACCGCGGCATAGTATTTGCCGCTAATCCACCATCTGTCGCACACACCATGAAATAACGAAAGCAACCACCACCGGTGCCATATATACCGAGGCGATGTTGAGTCGGCCGTTGCGTGCATAGCTTTAGAGCGCATGCTCGAAGAAGAACCCGTGTCAAAATTAGAAAGAAATCACGGCCTTCTTTTTGCTCGTTTATTTCAGGAAAAATTTCGTTAAATCGAGTTCGGCCAAGTTTGTTTGGTTTTTTTGGGTTGATGATAACATTGAACCCTATGGGTACTTGCCGGGGAATGGAAATTTCCTCGTTAGATCGGGAACTTCGTAAAATCGGGTTTCGTTAGATCGAGTTTTAACGATAGATAGATAGATAGATAGATAGATAGATAGATAGATAGATAGATAGATAGATAGATAGATAGATAGATAGATAGATAGATAGATAGATAGATAGATAGATAGATAGATAGATAGATAGATAGATAGATAGATAGATAGATAGATAGATAGATAGATAGATAGATAGATCATTTATTGCGCCACTGTTTAGGCATGATTGGTGAGATTTTCCCGCAGCTCCTCTACTTTCTCACGCCCCCCATGAGAGTCGCACTGTGTGGGTCACACCCTGAATAGTCGACCCATCGCATCTCTGCTGCATGATGAGGCCAGAAATTGAAAGCTCTATACAGTACAGCTAAAATAATATTTAAAAATCAGCGTTATTGATCGAAGCACATTTATGAAACTACGGCCATCGCCTGTCGCCTTTGACATCAAGCTAATGAGCTGCTGAATGGTCACATTACACCTGCAGTGGTCATGCTCAGCAACCGCCACTATTCACCGTTCGCCACGCCGGCCAAGACAAGGTCAGCTCTCGAGATTAAAATTGCCTGCATAAGCGGCTAGATGGTCCTTCGTATCGAACGCTCCTCTCTTATATCTGGAGGTGAATTTATAGACTCCCTGTTGTGAAACTAGAAGTGCGCTACTTTTCCCCATCCATTCATAGAGCACAACGACAACCAATGCCTAAATGCGTCCTTAAAGCATTCGTTTGACTCTTCCTTATTTTCCCCCTCCCTGCCTTTCGTTTCCTCAGCTCTCACAGTGGCTGATAGATATGCAGTGCAGTATAGAATTCCTTGCCATGCATAATTTGAACAGTTAAGATGGCAGAGTCCTAGATGCACTTTCTTGCACACTGCGGCTGTCCGCAGATGGATATGTTACGCATATAATGTGCATGATGCATATGTAGGAGCTATGTGATCAATCTTCACAGGTATGTGTATTTAATAATTCTAGGATGATTTGTTTTCGTGCAACCAACTAATATATCGTGAGAAAAAAGAATTACTCTGAACATTTTGCAAAACGGTAGTTTTGTCTTTAAAGAGTAATGAAAAAAAAAAGAGCGTTGCTAGAAATGTCTCTGTCATTGTTCTTTATTTCTTTTTTATGAACGCAATCACTTAAAGACTTCCTCGTTGAAAATAGCAAAGCGCTTCCAGCTCTTATCAATTTGCCGAGCTTATTCGATCGGCAAATTGTGAAACAGTGAAAAAGCAACATTTATTGTTAGCCGTGCAGAAGCAGGAACAACGAAATATATTTTTGACATCCACAGAAAAGCGCAGTCGTTGATTATCATTTCCGTCTTACCAGTATACTGCTAGGGGCATTCTGGCTGGGCCACACACAGCATATCCCATCCGAGGAAAAATGAACAAAAACATGCACTGTCCTTGGTCCATGGCTGGTTTAATTTGCCCAGCCTTCGCTCCTGCGCAGTGCTACGAAGTCCGATTCCTCGCTGATGCTATACTGAGTACTTAAAGATGTGTCCAACGTTGGTAGACATAAAATATATCCCGTCAGAACACGAGGTTTTTCGAAAGGGAAGTCTAATTAGCAGTATAACTTATGCTGTGCAGTATACAGAATGCAGTGCGACCCCTGCAAGCGTTGTGCCAAAAATTCCCCGCGACGCGTGACTCGAATGTGTCCCCGGCGAAATTCCGCGGCTCTCGCAGGCGCTGCAGCCAGGCGCCCGCGCCATTCAAGCCCGGAGAGAGACGCACCGGGTAGCCCCAGCGAAATTCCCCCACAGCGCGGAATGGCGGCGCCATTATGCGGCGCGCCTACGAAGCCCGGGAGGGAGGATGGGGAGCGCGGTGGAGGTTCCGCATCCGTTGCCATGGGGACCGCGACCGCAGCCCCGGCCTCCGGCTTCCCCAGATCTCCCGGCGGCTCTCCAGCTCGGTTCAAGATGGCCGACACCGCAAGACAAAAGGCGATTGCGTGCGCCTAAATCCGCCGCTCGCCTTGGCGGAGGTGGGCGCTGGCGTCGCCCAGCTGACGGGAGCACGGGCGTCGCGTTCCCTCTCGGTCGAAGCGCTGCACCGGTCTGGCATTTGACAGCGTTCGCGCCTCTCTCTCTCTCCAAGGGTGAGCACACTTACGGGGGAGTAAACGGAAGATATGTCGCCAGATTTCAGTGCTGCGAGCAGCGACTTCTCAAAACGTAATTTCGTTATGATCCGAGACAATTTCATGAGCAGTGTGTACTTTTCTTACCATCGCTAACTTGCAGTAACTGTGTCTGCGTGACATTCACGTTAAAGGACCGGAATGTGAGAATTAAAGAAAGAATGCAGTTCTATAGAGTTATGAAAGTATGGAATACACACTGGAGGCCAATCGCTCGATCACGTGTTCTCGCACGGCACCGCTTCAAGAAGCGTGGACTAGAATTACAGAGAATTCGGCTGCATCCATGGGAATCGCGCGGACAGGACTAAATTTCGGGGCAGTTTTTTTTTTCCTGCTTGTAACACGTTTCTTGTTGCTCTTACAGGGAATAACAAATTTTAGGGGAATGTTGTGACACCAACCTTCTCTAGCCAAGCGCCACTGGGACTCAGTATACAGAAAGTCCTGCAACGATACTGTGGCTTCTCATGACTTGTTTGGATCCGACCTTTGTACCACCTGTCTGAAAACGCAGGTAAGAGCAACGAAACATCTTGATTGATGAATTTTCAATTACTTTTATTACAAATATTCGAATGTTTAGCGTAGCTTTATATGATCTCTGTTTAGATGTATTAGGTGGCGACATCTAATACATCTTAGCAGAGAATCTAAGGGGCATAACCCCCGTGCCATTAGGGCCCGAATTATGGAAGGTTATGTTGAGGACGCTTGATGATAGTGTGCCTTAAACCTTTCGCGGTGATTTAGTTTCCTTCAGATAGCTTAATATGAACAAAATACATATGAAGAAAAGTTAAACAACAACAACAACAACAAATCCTGTATTCTTTTCCTAACACTTTTTTGAGATTTTCTTTAACATATACACCTGCAAGGCCTGATATTGCAGGCATATTCATGACAGCGAAAACACTATATATTGGGGGCCGCATTTCGATGGGGGCGAAATGCGAAAACACCCGTGTGCTTAGATTTAGGTGCACGTTAAAGAACCCCAGGTGGTCGAAAGTTCCGGAGTCCTCCACTACGGCGTGCCTCGTAATCAGAAAGTGGTTTTGGCACGTAAAACCCCGTAATTTAATATATTGTGGGATGAAAAGGCCGTGTTCGAGATCAAGTAATGAGCCTGCGCAAAGATAGGTTCAAGCTGGCATTTAGCGTTTTCGTCGAAAAATATTACTCGGCTTTAAGCGGCAATTTCACACGGTGGGTCCGACTCCGAACCTCGCAGTTTGTTCTCGTCGTCTTGCGGCGCAAATGATCGCTATAGCTCACGGCTTCACTATGACTTGCACTGTTTCGCAAACACAACGCGGCACCTGTTTGGGGGACGCACTCGCCGCAACAGTGACACGGGAAACCCGCGTCGGACGGGCACAGCCGAGCGGTGCCGCAGGTGAACAAAGGGGGCCGCCGGCGCGGACCGCGGGAGGCTCGCGGCCACAGGGCGTACGTAACCCGATCGGCGGCGCCGCAGCTCGTGTCAGCTGCACCGAACGAGCCCTCGCGAGCGACCGCCGCGTAACCCGTGCCTGTCAGCGACAGAACGGCCGAGACGCGCGTGGCCTGGACAGCGCGCTCTGCATGTTCGCGTCCTCCCCCGCTGCCGAAGCGCGATGCCGCCGACTCCTTGGGCGCGGGCGGCAATTTTGCCGGCAGGAAGCAATTAGCAGAGTCCAACCAGCCGAGAATGAGGGCCGCCGCGGACGGAAGCGGCTACTCTCTTGGCGGCGCAAAATGGAGCCTCGTTCCTTAAGCGGTCATGCGCGGATCAAGTCTGGCCGGCGAAGGACGTGGACGGCCGTGCGTGGTGCCTTAATGCCGCCACGCGCCCCGGGCACGACGGCGTCTTTCTGCCCGAGCTCCGCTGCCAGGATCATTTTCTACTCTCGGCTCGGACGCATCGCCGCGCGCGCGCCCAGCCTAACGAGCGCTGGCTCTGGTCGCCACGAACCGCGACAAAACAGGTATACTTGCACGGAACACAGTTGCGCCCGTGTTGCGGGAACGCGAGCGCGCGCACAAACAAGCCGAATGTTTAGATCGGGCTGGAGAAACAGCGCAACGGGCAAAAAGAAAAAGAAAACGAAAGAAAAAGTGAGAGTATAGCTCACAGTTCGCGTGCGCGCTAGAATAAAGCTTATGCGCGTCTCGTGTACCATATGGTGCCAAACAAGGAACCGCCATTGCTTGCGGAAAGTAGCCGCAAGCCTTCTTTTTTCTTTTCAGAAAAATAAAAATAAAGTTAGGGGATATCATGAATAAAGCATATGCCACTGCATGTTCGTCATTCGTACTTCTGTGCGGAGAGCACTTTGCGCGCAAGGCAGGCCTCTCGAGAAAACGCTTTGAGGCGCAAAACAGAAGGAGGGCGGCAAGCGTCAGCAGGGAGAAACAAAACGCAGCGATTCGAAGGGAGCCCGTAATGAGGGGGGCAGCGTTGCCCGGCAGTTGTTCGGACGACTGGCCCATCTCGAGCTTCTCAAGACTCGACCGCCTCACACAGTCCCTTTGTGCGGAGCATGAGGCATCGCTTGCAGAAAGTAAAAATGGAATGCGAAGAAACAACGGGCAGAGGGGAGACAAGCACAATCGTCTTTACTCGTCGAGCCGGCAGCCAGCAATTTCGACTTGGAGAGCCGCTTGCTTGAGAATATTGGAGAAAGCGTTTTGGAAAACAAACGAGAAAGTGCGATTGATGACTGAGGAACGCTGATGCATCTGTGCCTCGTTTACCTCTGAGGTGTGGACGCTGGGCAGTTCAGATCAGGCTGAACCTTGACAGAGGTGCAAATTGAGGCATTAGCAGTTCACGACTGTAAGAGATATATTGCAGGTTTAAGTGAGGCACCAAATAATCCGAATATGGCCACATAGTACCGGTCTTGGGTAACGTTTCGCGACGCGGCCGTTCTTTCGCCACCACGATTCTGTCCACTGACGCAGCATTTCACTATTGATACAAAACATACGTAAAGCCAGCGGAGGCAGGTGCTGCCAGTTTATAGCGTTCTTCACATTACCTTTTTAGGTGAAACGATACCACGAGATAGATCGGCGCAACGACGAGGACGCACGACACAGACGCAGATGCCGTTTCCGCATAGATTGTTTTCTGTCGCGTTCGGAAAGTGCCGAAGCGACGTTCACACGGCGGCCGCCGGCGGAAGAGCGCCAGGCGCATTTCCGGCGCGTAGCGATCTCGGCCGCCGGGTCCGAGTCGCGCTACCACGAGCGACGCTTCCTGTTGTGTCTCGGGCTCCGAAGCGCGGCATTCTCTCACGCTGGCGCGCGTGGGACGGCGCACTGTCGCAGTGCGGCCATTTCGCGCTCCTCTGCGCAGGGTGCCGCTCGTGGCGGATCTAATTGGCGGGACGGGCGCGCACTTTTCTGTCTGCCGGGGCGTTCATCCGCGCCTGCCGCTGGGACGCCGCGCGCGCGCGCCCGGCACCCTTTGGAACACTGCGCTGCCTTCCAAAAAGGCCCGGCGGCAGCGGCGGAAGAACGCAGCGCGTCCTGCGTAGCCTGGCACGATGTGACGTATATACCTGGCGAAACGCGGGCGATGTGTGCAACCGATCGGGGCATCTGGCGGCCTTGACCGGAAGCGTTCCACACACATCTGTGCCATAGAAGCAACGAACAAAGGGTGCACCGAAGACCCTACATCGCGTATACAACGGAGCACCGTCGCTTCGCCTCAACCGTCGCTGCGGGGCCGTATTTGTGACGCGAAATGAGCGCCCGTACACGAATGTCGCACTCTCTCGCGTGAGAACCAGACGGCGAGCAAAGTGGCTCGTTGATGGCAATCGCAAAACAGTTGAACTCGTTGCTGCGAACATCCTCGAGAACAGACGGCGGCGCGAACTGTATCTCGATCGCGCCGCTTCTGGTCAGCGAGTCCCAGTGAAGGGTGGGAGGGCGCACCCTGCCTGCGAGCCTCGAGCGTGCAAAATCCTTTGTGCTGCTGCACCTCGCCGCTCGATCTCTTTCCCTTCGAGTCGGCGGCGCTGCAGCCATGTATTGCCAGGTCAAATTATAGATCGTCCCCGTCCCTTCATGTCCCCGTAGGAAACGCTGTCAATCAAATTCTCTGAATGAAGTTGGCTAGTCGCATGCGCGGCCAACACCGTCATTATCTTCGACGTTTGGCGACGCTCCGCAAATAACAACCTAACAGAGATTGCGCATGATGGCGTTCTGCGCGGCGCTACTCGCGATGAATTGCCTGCCGCGCCTGCCTGACGCGCACGGCAAAGTGCCGAAGGGCAGTAAGGCGAAGCCAGCGCGTGTTTGCGAGTCGAACGAACAGAGCCCAGTGCGTACAGCGCGAAGGCAATTTCGAATTAAGCATGCCTGGCTTTCTAAATTTAAGGTCTGTATCCGCGATGTCGGTGTTGCTCTTGAGCATGTTTAGTTTCTGTAAAATTATTTCGCGTTCGCCGTTGACAGCTTTAGATAATGACATCGCGTATGGTGACAGGTTGATATCATTACACGATTCTTCTTCCTTTGCCTTCGGTTGCCCGGCATAGAGCGCGGAATAGATTGAAAGGAAGAAAGTATGCCCCTGCTGAACACAAGAGAGTGGAACATTTGCGCCGTCTATTGTCTGGCGATGAAGAAAGAAGGGGAAAAAAAAAGCACCCAGTCTAAACCTTTCTTTAAGCTTGCTCAAGCGAGTTTGCCGTTGACTGCTTGACTAGCTTTGTGTAAACCTTGCCGAGAGTAAATATATTTATCTTCCGCTGCGGTGTTAGCATACCGACGACTGCAGGTCCCAGTTCGTGGCCTTTCTTTTGAGGTCGCTGAGCATTTACGAGCACTTTGTGAGCTCAGTCGGTTGTCTTTACTGCGCCTTCCCCGAAGGGGGCAGAGCACGTTAATTCATGCGGCTCGCTCTTTCTCCTTGCTTATTGCGGTGCTTTTTGTCGGCATCAAGATGTGGCAGGTACCCGTCTTTCGTCTCACCTGTCGAAGCGAGTATAGGAGACAGCTAAGTTGTCCGCCATAGGTGCAGTCTGCTAAAAGTAGTCACAACCGAGCTGCGATAAATGTTACAGAATCACTGGGTCCACTGAGGAGACTTTCATGTCGCTGAAACTTCCTTGCGCCGCTTTGTATTCACAACAGTGTCATTGTGCGCGCAGAACATACACCTGTCTGTTTGTGGTTCGAGAAAATGCGCGACGGACAAGTTTTTAATAAGCGCTCAAGGGTGGTTATATTGGCATTGCACGGATGTAACATGTGCTTCTTGCTCGGCAGCTACACTGTCGGCATTTTTTCTGCATTAGTTGCGCTGACATCGAACATCTCGTTTTCAGCTTTCAACACTCTGTGGTCGTACCTTTAGCGTTAAATGTAGTGATGCTTAGTGTAATGAGAAATTTTTGTTAAGGAGGACTGCTTTTAGGTTGCTGCTGAAGCGGTTATATAGAACGGAGATTTAGCTTTCTTGTAATGTCGAAATAAAGGTTACCATTACAGAAAGACGGCAGAAGAAAGACAGGAACGATTGGCTAACACTTCTTTCCATATGCAGTGATAAGCTGACAAGTACCACAGATAACGATATGATAAATCGCGTAGTGAAGCGTAGTGAACTAAACAAGACGAAATCATATATAACGTGTCAGTAATTTTATAAACCATCGCTTGATACGAGGTCTTGCTGTGGCTTGCGGTGCAAACAAAGGTGCTCCAATAATGAAATTTACTAAGGAATGACCAGTCTTGAATATATAACCGAGCACAATGAAATTTTATAAAACAAGAAAAGCTTTTATATCGAATCGAACACTGAATATTTCGTTATACTTAAATGTGGGAAAAAAGAAGAAAAATAAAGATAATAACTGCAATAAAGAAAATTACTTGCGTGGATACAAATCCGTTGTATTAGGCCACTTGTAAATCAGCAGAATGTGAATAGCCTCGACATTAATCGGCTCACTTATACATTAGACACTTGCAAATACTTCCGCCCCGAGTCGCATGCATCGATTCGAACAAGTATTCTATTCGTATTGTAAATTTCGAATATAATCAACCTGTATGTACTAGCTATGGTCAGGCAGCATTAGTTTGCACGGTCACTTCGAAGAAAGTCACCGTAACAGTGTGTTACGGCAGCAGGTGTCGATTGCACACGAGACTAAATTTGCCGAGCTTAGACTAACAGTCGGGCCATATGCCGTCATAAGTACTATAGAGCATTATCCGGAAGGACCTGCAGGGAGCCAGAAGACGAGGGTCGCCCAATACATATACGCACTTCGCGCCGCAGCGACCCACCGCGCTTAGAGCAGAAATTTAAACACCGGCCAGGTGGCTTGAATAAAGTGCCCGTGAATAGGGAGCGCACGCTCTTCCATGTTTTCCGTGGCGTGAGCGGGCCCCAATACCAACAACACTTCTGCGCGATGGCTGAAGCCTGCAAGGTGAACTGACGGACAAGCTTCGTTGATCTCTTTGGTCCACAAGGCTGTACAAAGGTTGTTTGGCGAAGGACTCCATACTGCCGCTCGCTGACGGCGTATGCGCGAAAGGAAGCCGTGCGTCGGGGACAGATAGGAGGGGAGGGGGGACTCTTGGTGTCGTCCATGCGTACACCGCTTTGTCAAACAGTGATTAGGAATTGACCCGTGCGCACAAAGACTACCGAGAGAGACACGCGAAAAAGGATCCCGCTTGAGGACCTAAGTGTTTGCGGTCTAGGGGATTTGTCCAGCAACTTGGAAGAGCGGAGGCGAAGGTGTGCCCGCGGCGCAACCGCACCCTCTGCGGCTCGGACAGAAAACGCAGGCTCCTTTTTTTAGCCGAAATTACACCTCTTGAAACAGTCGCACAGGTCGGCGCGCGCAGAGCGAAGCAGCAGTTCGAACCGCCAGAACCGCAAACGGCACTCGCATACGACTGGCCCACAGAGCCACGTAGATGGACGACGGTCTAACGGTGGATAATTTTGGGGTAGACGAGTGCCTAATGACCGGGGCATTCATCAGCAAGGGGAGGGCAACACCATCACCGGCGGCCGCTGCCCCTCCGGGGGAGTGCGCCGGTTCTGACCTGCTCGTCGGGGCGGCAAGTTGTGCGAACAAACACCATTCCGCACCGCCTTACCGGACGAAGCAAAGTCAGCGACGCCGCGTAGCGCGCGACCTGGCCACGTGGTTACTCCGGGTTTCTTTTGAAAACGTGCAGGATATATGCGCCTCACGTGCGTCTCATTACTACCAGCCATCGTTGATCAGTCTCGAATAGGCGTTCAAATTTAAGATGGAGCTGATACTGTTCATCCGCCTAGCAGACGGCCCCTGCTGAGTCGCTGCCCGCGGCGCGTGTTGCCTCCACGCTATGTATGGCACTGCCGAGCGACCTGTTCAGGAAGTGCGTTTCGTGCGGTTTCTCTAAATTGACCACACTGCTATTTCTCCACAACTTAGCACCGTTCCGCGCAGTACTTGGAGTTATATCCTACCTAATGTTGTTAGTGCCATCAAACAGGTGGAACGCTCAAGCTAGGAAGCACGCACGTTTCGCAGGGATGCCTGCGAAGGCGCAGAGAACTACGGGCGTCCCGGAGCCCTTTCCTTTTTTCTTTTGTTCAGCTCAGTGCAGACTAGGCGTGCTTTAGGAGCGTTTCCCGCACTCTTGCGCACGCGCGACCACGGGTGCGGACGAGTGCTTGCAGAGTTTACGCGCCGTGCGTGGGTGCGCTTCATCGTTGGCGAACTCGGGGAGTTTATCTGCGCACGGCACGAGACAGCGGAATGCACGGAGGAGGTGCCGACAGTGTGGCCGCAAAAGTATAGTAAGCAACCGCGGCTCCTTTTGCCTCGTGGAGGCGACCGTGGAATGCTGTGGCGGCCGGCGTGGAGGAAACAAGCGCGAGTCCAGTTGGGAGCGGCCGCACCTGCAATTAAAACGGCCGGAGCAAGCCGGGTGGGGCTGACGCGTGGGGCGGGGGCGGACGGGGGTCAGGCTGGCGCGTGGCCGCCGCCAGGCGCCGCGGCTCCTCGCGCGCGCGCCGCACATAACCGATCTGTTGGCCACAGAGCGGGTCGGTAAAGGCCTTCCCCGTAACCATGAGTTCCCCGTTCAGAGAACTCTGGGAGGATAGACTGCGCCGCCGCCGGCGGCAGAAAACCACAACGGAACGGAACCGACCTATAACGTGTACGACATTTTCCAACAGTCTTTCCCAGACACGCGTTCAGGTGGCTACACAAGGCGCGTGTGTGTTCTTGCCAGTATGCGATGAAACGTGGACATTGCTGCCCTTATTACAGTATCATAAACTGTATGTTATGTTGATATCTACACTCTCGACTAAATCTTCGTGGACGCCGAAGCGCCGGCACATTCGTTAAAATATCTATTAGTTCCACTGGACTCCGCTAAGCTTGAAAAGCTGAGCTGCAAGACTTATGCTTATGGTATTAACGTGATGGCTAACTGAATGGCGCCACGTGGGAGTGGTGTTCCTCGAGAAACGTATAAAGCACTTGAGTGCGTGATGAAGCGGCAGACGCAGATCTCGTCATGCGCTATACCTCTCTGCGCACGACTACGAAGCAGCGTACGATTAAGCCGCTCGTCGTATGCACTCGGGGGAGACGTCTTGGCGCTTAAACCTATGCTTGCGGTCGCGAGGGGAGGTTCCGCGGACAGGATGTGCCCAAATGGAATAAAAGCTTCCGCTCAGCATCCCCGTGGTTGAGGTTCGCGTGCACGCGAGCACTCGCGGTGGTCTGTGCACGCAGCTCGCCGGCTTTCGGCAAACAACAGGGGCCTCTCCGCGACCCGAGGTGCCGTCGTCGGCTTCTGCGGTCGGCGCACGAGAAACACCTCCGCGAGGCGACGTGCGCGGCACCACTGGCGTGTGCGCGCAGCTTTTTTCTGGCGGCGCGCATTAGACGAGCCAGCGTAGCGTGACCGTGCAGTGAGCCGGTGCACTTCCTCATGGCTGTTTTACACCGACACGGACGGCTTGGCAGCTGCCAGCGCCGGCCTGTGTACACAAGCGGGCGCTGCAGGCCGGCGCACTTGCTCGGCGGCGGAGCGCGCGCGCGCACCCGCGAGGCGATTGCCGTCATCGGGCGCCTGATGACTGTGTTGGTGCGCGCGCCCAAAGGGATCCGCGGCGCCCAGGAGCGGCCGCGCGAGCCGATAGCGATCGCTTATGGCAGCCACGTTCGATTGAGAGGTTGCTCATACGGAAGCGCGATTGCTACAGTTCGATGACTGTGGTCCTTGCGGGCTGTTCCATGTCCAGCCATTCACCCCTGCCGCGACGGAATGGATCGCCGGAATCCAGCGCTGCTGCATCCGGCCTCGCGTTCCGCTCGTAGCCGCGCTGTGTCGGATTGCTGCGCGGCGCCGAGCAGCTTGCTTGCTTAATGGACGGCGCTGACCGTTTGGCGTAGTGCGACCCGCGGGCGCAAGATGCTGCGTAGGCCGACACCCTTGGCTGCCCGCAGCACACCGCGGCCAACACACAACAGCTGATGGGACTCGATTCGTCCTCGAGTCACACTAGTCCCAACTTTCAAGCCGAGGTGACGAAAATTGGTCAAACAACGCACACCTTTCGTTCAGTAACATTTAGTGCATGTGCTCAAGGCACAATCGATTAATGCGGCTTCAATCAAAGCAATTGCGACGAAGTTTACACTCCATCTGAAATATAATTCTGACGCACGATTGCGCTCAGATATGTGAGCTACAACGCGCGCGACTGCTTTGCCACGCGCTTTTATGCTATAGAGCTCATCTTAGCGCGATTGTGCCACATCCTTCGGAGTCGTCGAAAGACGTGTATGGTGCTAACACAGTGAGCTAATTTGAAATGCGTAATTCGAGAACTTTGGCCGAGGTATGTCTGCTACAGTGGAAGACTAGCTGTGAGTATTATGGTGTCAGTGGGAGGACAAGGCAAAGAGGTATGTCTGCTACAGTGGAAGACTAGCTGTGAGTATTATGGTGTCAGTGGGAGGACAAGGCAAAGCGAATTCAGCAAAACGCGCAGAGGTTATAACTGATCGGAGTTCTGAATGGCTACTCGGCGCGGGAGAATAGCTAAGGTGCACTGTAGGCTAAGACATGCCAGATTAGTCATTGTCGGGAAAGCTGCTTTTACTCGAAGTGTAATATCATATACCAAGAGGTGTCATTAAGAACTGACCCCCCTCCCCCCTCAAATACACAGTAATAATAAATAAAAAGGGCGAAAGTGTTTCAGGAGGTACGTACCCACCACTTATTGTGACGCAATTTGTTATCTTTACCCTTCGTTTCCTTTGCCTACGTTATTTATTTATTTATTTATTTATTTATTTGATACTGTCAATCCCCTTCTTGGGGTCATTACAGGGAGGGTGATGTGTAAAGAATACATGATACATAATTTTCTTTCTACGCAACATACAAATTCACTGGCGCTTTTGGTAGTTAACAGCAACAACGAGAAAAAAAGGAGCAAAGAACAGTAGTTATACAAAGAAAAGTCAACAAAAATGCTCGTAGTAAAAATTCAGTATACATCCTCGCAAAAGAAAGTATCTAACGCATTTTCAAATTCGGCAGCGCCCTCGTTGCTCACAACTGCATTAGGCAATCTGTTCCACATTTCAATCGTGTCAGGAAAAAAGGAGAAACGAAAAGCATCAGTTCGTGTTAGATAAGGTTGAATATAGCTCTGCTATTGTTGAGACGATCGCATCTCCTTCCTGTAGGTTGCAGATATAGATACTTGTTTATTTTTGTTTGCCCACTCATGATTTTAAAAAGAAACTTTAGCCTATGCTGACGTCTGCGTTCCTCCAGAGGCTCTAGTTCACAAGATTTTAACAAGGCTGTAACAGACTCCATGCGTCGGCATTTCCCGCATATGAAACGGACTGCCAATCTTTGTATTCTTTCTATTTTTGCTTTCAGGACTTTCTGATGAGGGGACCACACAACGCAAGCGTACTCCAAGACTGGTCGTACAAAAGTTTTGCAGGCTGTTAATTTCACGTCCCGTGTAGCGCATTCCAGTTTTTTTTTTCTTTAAAAAGTATAGTTTTTTGTTTGCCTTGGAACATATATTATCAATGTGTGAATGACGGTATACATGCTGCAGCATAATTTCGAGTTGGGAAAGTTGGCGGATGTTCATCCTGAAGCACAAACAGCTCAAGAAGGACGAGCACAGAAGGAAGGGTATACGAAAAAAGTTCTTGTTTTCTTCGTTCATGTTGAGCTGCTAGTGCACAAGGGCGAATTTAACTCCTACCTACATTTATTGCGCATGTAAAAAATTCTTTTTTGTCCTTTTTTTTTTAAGGAGAAGTTAATTTCAGGTACGCTTTTCTTGGCTTCGGAGTCTTGTGGCTTTATATGGTATCGCTACTTGTCCATTGAACTCACTCCTCTCGTGCTCGAGAGGAACAAAGGGCATTCGTGACCTTTGCACACCGATATGCCAGTCCTACTCCAGCCTCACTCTCTGGCCTGGCGGTGTTCACGCCGCGGCGCGCATGCACCTTGCACTCTCGGCGCATGCATTGAAACGTGCCACACACCGGGATATGGATAAGATAGCTGGACCTCGCGAAAATACTTGACCGCAATGTTGACAACTGCCTATCTGCGGTTCAGGGAAACACTGTCTGTTTACTCGGCCATGGTTGCGCGATGCCCTGTTCGCTGCTGCATGCACTCGTGATTCGCGCAGCTGTCTGAGACGGCTGAAGCCCTTCCATCGACGCGCCTTCGTTCTGGTCGGTGCACCTATAGTGTACACCTATAAGTGCACCTATGTAGTGTAAAGGTATGGTGCAACGCGCAACTCCTCTCGCTGACGTAGCATTAAAAACCTCGAAGGATTCGTTCACCTTATTACGCATACACGATACCAGACGATATTAATTTGTATGAACACGAGCTTTTCCAGCTTTTTATTATTGTTATATATATTTTTTTACAGAATTCGAGAGGGTAACGAGAAGGGGGTCAAATCGAGTATGTGCTTTTCTACTCGGGGCTTGCTGCAGAAAGAGAGGGAGGGGGAACAAGGAAAGGCAAGGAGGCTAACAAGACAGATGTCCAGTTCAGTAACACGCACTTCGGAATTGCGACGGGGCTTACATAAGAAACATTGCACGGAAGTTGAACAGCGCATGCAGTGAGATTCTATATTGCAGAGTCAAATCGACCTAAATCTTCGAAGAAGAACAAAAAAAGCAGAAGGAAATAGTACTTAAGGGAGGAGGGACCACGAGTGCAATATCTGATTTTGAGACAGGCATTCAGTCTTGCACTGCGTGGTATACGACGGCAACAGGAGACGTCTTACACTCTGCGGACCGACACGCGCCTCGTTCGTGCCTCGAGGCACTGGAATGCACCTCGAAAGAAAAAAAAAAATCGTACAGCTCATCAAGATCGTTCATAAACGTGAATACTTTGCAATTAGCTGAAACGATAACAACAGTAGTAGACAGGTTCGTTTGTTAATAACTGAAGAATTTCCCTGAGAACTACAAGGGAAATGAATAAGTGCAGTACAGTTCGTTTTGTTGTTTGTAACATTTGACATAAGTGAGGTATATATGTATATGGACATTGAACCAGACAACGTTTACGCAAAGGTTTCTGACTCGTCCATGGATTTGTACGCGAAAAAACAAGACGCGAGATACGGAGACTGGGTGGAGCACATGCAGTTGCAAGAACTTTTCATTACTTTGCGTATATTTATAATACAAAGAGCCAAAAAGGCAGAAGAAGGGAGATCAACCTTTCCTCTGCCTTTTTTGTGTGTGTATTTATTGGATAATACATCGTCCAATCTGTTCTAGAGTCAAAGCCAGCTTATGGGTGGAATTCAGTGAATGAATGGATGGATGAATGAATGAATGAATGAATGAATGAATGAATGAATGAATGAATGAATGAATGAATGACGGAGGGAAAGAGAACTCACGCCCTAACGTAAGCAATGGTACAATATGATTATTATACTTAGTCTCAACCAGTCAACAACAGACTTGTAAACGGTGAATCCATCCAATAAGGTTTCGCCATTTGCACATTGCACCCTATTAGGCGTTGATGCGCCTATTTACAAAAAACAAATACATGTACACAGAGCACAGTTCGAACATCGCTATGCGGAAACACATGTGAGGGTCCAAGACAGGAAGCCCCAGTCATTCATCACCCCCACACTTGAGACGAACAGTAGAGAAAAGAAAAAAAAAGGGGGGGGGGAGAAAAATGCAAAGATACGCAGCTCCACTGACCTTTCCACGTTCCTTATCGAAATCGCAGCAATCCACGTAGCCGTTGTGGCAGGGGCTGAACACAAGCTGCAGGTTGGTGCCCGTGGCGACGAAAGCCTGCGAGAGCGCAGAGGGAGAGAGAGACAAGCGCGGGTGTGAACCGAAAACGCTCCTAGACTTCGCACATGCAGGGAAGGGGGTCGGGGTGGGCAGAAAGCACTTTCCTGCCGATAAGTCACGGCAAATGGCTCCGCAAAAAGAGAAGACCGAAATGGGCACCGACGCGGCAAAAAGGAGGACGCATCCCGCCGAGTCGACCAGTGTCGCCAAATGTTTGCAGCAGCGAGCCTTTTGAGCGGCGACGCGCTCGGCGGCGCCCCAGGCGGCAACGAGAGAGACTGCCGCCCTTAAACGCCGGGCACTCTCGGGGGTGTGTGGGGGGGGGGGGGGGGGGGGGAGGGAGGCTGCCGAAGACGACCCGTGGGTGCCCCTCCGAGATGGGGCAGGCGGCCGGTTTTTGTTTGGCCTCAGCCGACGACAAATTGGTCCGTGCGTGCGACGGCGGTCAAAGGAGACGCCGACGTATGTCACCCCGTGGGCGTCGCTGCACGAGCCGGGGAAGACAATGGGCGCCGCGGCAGGCCGCTGTCGGGGTGAGGACTCGAAAAAAGGGCCGCCGTCGAGCGAGCCTTAAAAGCCCCCGTCGCCGCCTCCGTGAAGATGCGTGCCAAGTGCACCAGACCCAAAGCTACGATTCACAATGCCGAGACGAAGAGCGAACTGTAAGCTTTTGGCGAATCACTGCCAAAAAGAAGCCATTTTAAAAAACTGCAGGCCTTGGTAAAGATCACGGATATCTCTTTTCCCGGGGGAGGGGGTGTCCAAAGCTCCTTCTCCAGTTTCAGAAACATAGAGGTGTTTTCCGACCGTCATATTCGAACGGCTCTTCGGAAGATCAGAGTACAGCGCAGACTGTGGAGTATAAATACAAACAGCCTCTATAACACGTGTAATTTGCATTTGAAGCGCTGGCGGGTGATTAAAATACAGCAGGGGGAAAACGTTGTACCACTTGACCAACACGACGGGCACTGGCTTCGTACTTTGTTTCAGTCCTGTTTGTTCTTTTACCCCTTTCTTGCTTTTACGCTTTGCAGTCCACAAGTATACGTGAGCCAGTTTCTATTCTCTTCCCCCAACTACAATAGACGCACCGTACTCGTGTACAAATTGTCGCATTGACTCAAACATACACTATCCTGTCAAGCTTCTGACGCCACTTTTAACGCCTGATATCGGTTATTTCTAGCTCGCGTGACTTATCGCAGGAAATATTAGACATAGTTAATGAGACCGAAGGACTCGATTCTTAGTTACGACCATATGACAGCAGACAATAAAAATCACACAAAGCCTAGGGAAAATTAACTGTTCTTTGCAATCAAAATGTAGAAATAATAAGGAAAGGAGAAATTAAAGTGGACGAATGGACAACTTGTCGCAGAATATTGGGTACCTCGCCGAATCGCTTCACTGAACAAACAAGCGCTATGCCCTTGTTACAAGGCACACACCAAGCGCCTTTCAAACCAAAGGACGAGACTGCGAACGGGATTACAGCAACCACGCAGCTAACCGACCAGTTTAAAACGTCTATCAGCCAACCAACTTTCAACATCACGCGCCGCGCGTCAGTTGTGTGCACTATGCAATGGGGCTTATTTTCTGGCCTGTACTTACATGCGCTCGTGCCTATGGATTTAAAATATCACAGACGATGTGTTGAATTTCTACTTTTCTAACATGGCGCAATATAGGCAAATTTTGAAACTAATGATGAAAGATTCTGCCTGCCTGGATGATAGAATAGGTTTATGAAGAAAAACGAATCAACGCGTGACGCTTGTACTTTCAGAAGTTTACGCATTTTGTCAAGCTATACGGTGAAAGAACATCGAACATTCGGGATGACCCGCATATGCACCTCGAACGACGAGCACATCCCGAAACACGCGTCGTGATGTAGCCACGGATGGCTATACCAAACGAGCAAAACCATCAGTACATTATGTATTTATGAAGCGCAACAAGCCCTGTATTCGACATCGGCCCGACATCCGCAGTGTCGTTCTCCCACTTCAGGACCAAACCTGAATACCAGGCTAACCGACCTGATGCTATAGGCCACCCGAAGCGTGGGCTTGCCGTGGCCCCAAGTGACCAGCGATTACGTGAGTCACCTGAACCGCTCGTGAAAATTGACCATATATAGTATATGTCATACGGGGTCCACGAACAGCTCGTGGCAGCGCTGAAGGCGATTTTTCCCCCTTTTAGTTTCATTACGGAGCGCTCGAGTGTACAGTGCAGTGGCTGACGACAGTACTATAATATGCAGCTCGCGTTTACGTGTTTTATGGCGTCCGCGCAAGCCGAGCTGCGTCCGGTTTCGTCGTCTGTGCAATCGAGCACCACGCGGTCAACGGCGTATAGTGCGCGACGTTCGGCGTCACCGTTCGAAGCCACACTCGTCCGGAGACACGTGTGCCGATCAGCGACGAAGAGAATGCCCACGAGTGGCGAGCAAAGTTCGTATCCCAGCGGGCCTTTGCTGCTCGGGGCCTTGGGGCCGGGCCCCGCACTGTTGCTGGGCCGAGCAGCTGCGTGTATACGCTCGAAGCGCGAAGGCTGAGCCGATAACCACGCTCGCGGGCGGCCTCGGTCTCAGCGCGGTCGCATAGAGACGTTTCCGCGGCCCCACCATTAATGTCGGCTGAGTGGCTAATTGCGATTTTGAGGCCCTTCAGCGGCAGAGCTATATACTCCAATCGTGCCTCATCTAGGACAACCCGGCGAGATACGCCCCTTAATGAGGGGGAGACGCCGAAGTTCCGTGGGCGTGCTTCATTGCACGATCTTTATGATCCATCGGTTGAAGCAAAGCGCACGGGACACAGAAAGGAGCGACGCGCGTTAGATACATCGAGTGCCGACATTTGCCTGCTATTGTTTCGTCGTTCCTAGCCGCTGAATCTGTCTAAATGAAACATTTGCCCACGAGGGGGACTGCGAACTGTTTATATTTCTGTCCCACGCGCTTCGCGTGCTGCGCTGCATACCGTGAAGCCCCGTGACAGCATCTGCGTCATTTGGGAGCATCGTGCTGCAAATGTGCGGCATTGAAGTCAGTGGCTGCCAGCCCAGGAATATTGTTGCACGTGAGAGAAAGTCTATTGCCCATATATAGAGAGAGCGATGCTGAGAGAGTCTGCACTTGCACATCACAAGCAAACGCGCGAACTATTCTCTATTAGGTTCTGCGACTTGCTCCGTAAAGCCTTGATGCCTTTCGCGTCACACACTGCGTCTGTAAGTCGGCATTAAGCACGAGCATCAAGAAGCTTATGCGATATGCGTGTATACAACATATGCTAGAGAGTTGTTTATAATGTAATATCACATATAACCAATTAATAACTCACTATATGTATATCCGGCGAAAGCAGCTTTGTCACACTTTCTTTTCTTTTACAATAGCGACTACGAAAATTTTTAGACAAAAGGGCAATTCAGCACTGATCTGATGGAAGCTTTGCTTTCAATTTGTTTGCCATTTCAATACCAGCACCCGTCTCAAGACATCTTCCAAAGTAAATAGATTGAAATCTTCGTCACAGCATCCGGACTCGCCCGGCTCAAAAGTTGATGGCATTCGTTTGTCACCCCATTTCTACGCTGTAAAATATCGATCGTTTAGAGCCCGCACATCGGATGACATCAAATTACTTGATGCGCGTCCACGAAACACGCACGACTATACGTGCTGGAGAGCAACTGTGTCTATTACGGCCACTCTTGGATATGAAGGGCACAAATCTTTCGGGGATGGGTGTGCACGTGCCCGAGGGTTGTCGCTGATTCGTGTACGTACGGGCTGCACTAATAAGTCCATTAGTGCCATTACGCTATCACGGAGCGCGGGCGGTGCGAAACGCACGAGCTCGCTTTCGCGTCTGTGTGTGCCCTCATCACTCCGCGCCAACGCGGTGGAGACAGCCGCTCTTGGCCGTTTTGCACCGTACTCGTGACTGTGCCATTGTGACGGCCGCGCGTAGCTGGCACGACGTGCCGCGACGCTGTCGGTCCCACAAACAGGCGTGACTAATGGGGCCCGCGGAGTCACACGCCTCGGCGCCCGCATAAACTGCCACGCAGGAAACGCTATAGCTGAGAGCCGTGTGCTACGGTATGGTCGACCATAGCTACGGGAAAAATCGCCCCAACAAACGCCGAGCGCGGCGCGGACCTGCGACGCACTGGAATGGGCGAAACGCCGCGAATAACAGCGGACGTATTAATGGCGGCACTAGATTGAGGAGGGCGCGATTTAATCGCCCATTCCTTGGGGAATACGGGGACCAGGAGTGAAAACAGCGTCGCGGTGGTGGTTCGCGCGCACGGGACAAGAAAAGCGAGCGCTGTCGGTCGCGGAGGAAGCGCTCCGGGCCAAGTCTAATTGCATCGGCGCAGCATTTGCAAACCAAGGAGCTGCTGGGACGCATCACAAGCCCGTCGGTGATTGCCGACGCGGTAATGGCGGCCAAGTTCCCAAACTTGTGTCCGCGGGCTGGACGTGCCGAGAGAAAGATGGTGCATATGGGCCCCACTCGCATGCTTGGGCCGTGCCAGACGGCAGCAGCCCGATCGGAATGCGATTAGCGACGCTCGAGGCTTCGCGCCCGCCGCCGGACCAGCTCTACGATTGCAGCCGATGCTGTAATTGGGAAGACGTGTCCCCTGCACGGCCGACCAGTATAAATGACCGCACGCAGCATGCTAATCGCTGCCCGGGCCTACCTGCCCGATTGCGGTTCTAAAGAAGTTGCGCGACAACCATGCGTGCATGCCTGTTCCCGGCAAGCGTGTGTACAGCGCTTGCTGCGCACGAAGCGCCTATGTTATACGCCGCACTTCTCGGTTGATTGCAAAAGCCCAGGAATACGTAATGACAGCAGTGCGCGAATGTGCCTATGCAATGCAAGTGTATGCATAGCCGACTCCGCGCACACGTATGTGATGCAAGCCACCTCAGTATGTATACACTTGCCGAAGCGGTCCTGGAATAGTAACGCGGCCGTGTGTCTGAGAGACGGTGGAATGCCGAAGACCAAGAGAAGAGGCAAAGTAAACTACTTCGTGGTCTGTTACTTCATTATGTTTTAATTTGTCGAAGTTTTTCACGCCGCGCACCCTAAAACAGAGCATATACTCCAATCTGCTTAAAACTTGTAATGGCCGAACGTTCGTATCTATATAGGGTGCGTCGATGCGCTCCGTCTCCTCCCCTGACGGAACTCATCGAAGTACCCTATAGTCGCGTGTTCGTTTGACTGGTTGCTACATCTTATCACACAGCAGATGCTTTTTAACAGCGTCACGCAAGACGTATGAGAGAGGCACAGAACAGCGCTCTGTCCTGTTCTGTGACTCTTTTCTTTGTCCTGTGTTGCGCTTTTAAAAAAATCTGCTCTGTGACCGTATAGTCATCATCATTTTTTCTTAATGTATGTGTGTGTGAGGTAGATAGATAGATAGATAGATAGATAGATAGATAGATAGATAGATAGATAGATAGATAGATAGATAGATAGATAGATAGATAGATAGATAGATAGATAGAGCAGACAAGGAGAGGAAAGGCAGGGAGGTCAACCAGACGAGCGTCTGGCTTGCTACTCTCCACTGGGGTAAGGGAAAGGAGTAATAGAAAGAGGGAAAGAAAAAGAGAGTGAGCACTGAGTGCACATGGGAGGATGCACAGGGACACTATAAGCGGTCTCTCAAACCGGCGCACTTCAAGTACTGTATACTAGTGCTCGAATCGACTTTTGGTGCTATCGAATGATGTGGCCACGGCCCGAGTATCTTTGACACAGCGGACGGCCTCCTTCGCATTACGTAGCGGTGCCAACACATTTCCGAGCCTGATGTTATTGAAGACCGTGCGTAGCCAGACTGCGTTCTACGGTATTGACTTGACAAGCATGTCGTATATGACATCTCTACGGGGGAAGTAGCCGTCATGCAACCAAACGGCGCCCATTTAGGTTGCTGTGGAACTCCTGATGCCGGGACGGAGGTGCCACACAATATGCGAGTGCACACAACTGTCATGCATGCTTTTTCCCTATATTTTTTTTTACGGCTAGAACGTGACCTCGCTTATGGCACCTCATTGCGAACTTGTGTGATGGACTGTAGGCAGTAAGCGAAAATAATTCTGATGAGCAGATCTTGGATTATATAGTGAACGTTATTGAGGTAATTGCGTATACATAAGTTCAAAAATGGGTTGACCGAGCGAACAATCGGGCGTTTTAACCCTGCTTTTACACGCAGTCTCTGATGTAAGGCTAACGGGGATTAGACCGAGAGGCTCGAAGCGTTTGCTTCCTGCTACCGTTTCACGTCTGAATGTGTACGAAAACTCAAAGCTTAACAGGTTGCAACACATGCTATCGGCTTTCGGAATGTGGTCAAGCAGGCACTGTGAATGATGAAAATATGTGAAACTAAGTAATTATTAAGCTTACAAAAGGACAAACGAGAAAAAAATGTCACAGACGCACAGTTTCAGCGCAACTCCAGAGTATAACCGGGGTTTTCTGTATGCGTTGGAAGCTTATAGTGGGGTGATGCGGTTCAAGTCAGATAGAGATTGGATGTCGCTTATGTGACGACGGCCAAGCAGTATACGCAGTAGAAGGACTTGTTGGGCTAGTTGGTGTTCGCTTACGGACATAGTGTAGCACGAAGACACAATTACAAAGAGGAGACACGGAACACGTCACAGGCGCCTGTGACGTGTTCTGTGTCTCTTCTTTGTAATTTTGCCTTCACGCTACATTATATGGGTAGGTATACGCAGTGCTTGGCAGGTATGTTTCTCTCCGCCCTGTTCTTTCCGTCTTTCATTTCCCCTTCCCCCAGTGCAGGGTAGCAAAGCAGAATATCATCCGGTTAACCTCCTTGCCTTTCCCATCCCGTTTGTCTCTCTCTGGCAGAAACGTAACTGCCGAAGCTTAAGCACTACCATTGCGCGAGTATAACGACGCACATGTGATCCCTTTTAGTTGCGCAAGCTGTGCCGCTTACTAGCGCGAGCTTTTTTGCATTGCGAGACCTTACGAAATCGCACTTGCTGTGCGTCACTGCAGTGTCGCCACTTTGGATGCATTCGGGGCTGTATAGGGATTTGGCGTCCCTTGAGAGCGGTGACTCGGATTACAGCAAAACGGAGGCAAATTGGATTGGTGAACGATCTGCAACAGGCCAAGTACGCAGAGGTGCAGCGAGGCAGTTTAGCTTACAGGGAATAAATCAGTTTGACACTTTCTATCCCAACACCATCTGTGAGATCTTTTGTAGGTTCATCTAAGGTGACTTTGGTTAAATTAAAGAGTGAGTTTTCTCCTAGGGTTGCTTGTTCGCTCAAGTATCCACCGTACCCGTTGTAATTTCTATCGCACTGTCTGAGATTTTCTTTTCTTTATGTTTCCAACGAACAAGAAAAAAAACTCAAGTACAGAATTTAAGAAAATGGAGCACGAATTGACGCACAAGTAGCACTTATGCTGGCGAGCTGCCATTCACGCCATTGCCGGAACGGCTGAACTCCAGCCATGCTGGGCACTTGGGGATATCTGCACCGCAGGCTCACGTGTGTACCTACATAACGCCGCTGGGTCCAGCGTGCACTATGCATACCGGCACTGCCGGCCACAGTCGTGGGATAAGATACAAAGCCCAATGCGACAAACAATTAGAGGTCATCCCTGAACAGCGGCCCTGAGCCACTACGCACTCGACGTATTTGTGTGTGTCCTTTGAACACGCGCCAGGGGTGGCTATCTGTTGTTTGCGCTGCCGCTAGCGAAACCCTTCGACAGAAGTGTCGCCGGTCTACATACAGCGTCGTCTGGCGAGCGTCGCCCAACTCGTGCGACGGACATTCATGCAAGCGCTGACTCGGCCGCCCGCTACACGTGCACTGTTTGTGCATCTCAGGGATTGCCTGCAAAAGCGCTGCTCAGCTGAAGGCGACGAAAGGGCGAGACGTGCTGCCTCCGCCACCCGCACGCCGCAATATGTATGCAGCCACACTTGGGAGGAGGAAATGGAAGGCGTAGGTTTCGACGCAGGTTCGGAGGTGCGCCAGAGAAAAAAAAGGAATGTTTCCGTTGACGGCAGCTCTGTCGCCATCGAGGCTTCAGGTGGTCCGATTAAAGTCAACTACGTGACAATTTAGAAACGCAGCATTTTGACAAACTCGATCACGTCCAAGGGGAGCACGCGTACCATATATAGCTGATGTCAGCGGAATCGGCTTTGTTTGCTGGCCATGGATATTATTGCAATGTTGGATGTTGCAATGAAAGTTCTTGATATTATTATTTTATTTATTTCCGTTCACAGGATAGAGGGCTATGGCAAGATTTCCTTTTCGTTCTACTCCTTTCATATATCGATTTATAAATATTTACACGTAAAAAAGAAGTAGGTCGAACGGCTGGGAAACGGGGTAACTAGAAGAGAAACGGTATGTACAACGACTTACACCATGAGTTTTACACAAAACTAAACAGAGCGGACATACTGCTAAAAATTTTCGCACGACCTTCCCCATCCGGGTTGTTTTCTATGATGCGGCGAAAATTGAAGAAATTTTCATGTAGCTATCACGTCGAACTCACATTGTCGGTGGTTTGATTGTCCACGTGTAAGAACAATCGCTTAATCGGCTACGGGTGACTCAAGTACACCGTTGTCCGCATTAATTAGAAAATGAGACTTGCTAGCCAGATGAGGACAAGCACGTGCTGATAGCGGGAAACTTATATTAATTGTAATGCAGTACAGATAATAAAGTTTGCCTGAAGCCATGGAACTAAAAAAAAAAAAATAATGTTAACGTGACCAACTATTCATTCTCGAGCTTCTCCCATGCAGCCCTATACAATGAGGGGGGGGAAAGCTGCATCTTCCACTCGGGTATTTCTGCAGTCTATAGAAGACTGCAGACGTCCGTCGCTTATTTGGCAAAAGTGAGCACGTTCTGAAATTTGTTCAGCCTGTGCCGGACTCCCGCACCACGTGCTGCCGGGCTTTTTTTTTTTTTTTTTTTTTTTTTAGGGCGCCAGAAACTCGCGGGCGCGCTCCTTCCGCAACTTGGCCGCCGAAGTGCGTGAGGCGCGCGCGTGTGTGCGCATCTGAGCAAACAAGGGTTTCGCTTACCACTTCGGTGTGTCCCTCCCGGCAAGCGTTCTGGAAGCGCACCTGACGTTCCTCCAGTGGCCGGTCCCGGTAGCCCGTGTAGCGAATCTGCGCAACGTGCAGACTTGTCACATACGACGCCAGCACTGCGCGTGGCTCCGCACGGGAGCGCATGACGGGCTTCAGACGCGCGCGCCATGCAATAATAAACGACTTGCATACGACATCGTCTGGAGCATTCGCATGGGGGGGAGGAAGACCTCGTTCATCTGTAACCCTCTTTACTTTCTCTCTCTCCGAATGATGACCCTCTTGGACAGTTTACAACCCGCCGCGACGTCTCAGTGGCTATGGCACTGCGCTGCTGAGCACGAGGTCGTGGGGTTGGGTCCCGGTAGCAAGCAGCTGCATTCATATATGAAGAAGGAATGCAAAGGCGATCGTGTACCGCGCATTAACTGCAGGTGCACGAACGCCAGGTGGTCACAATTAATCCGGAGCCCTCGAAGTGCGGCGCCCGCCCCCATAACCCACTGGGCAGCTTCGGGACGTTAATTCGCAAACTTTAATTTATTAATAATTCGACAGTTTGCGAGAAGAGGCCAAACAGCGAAATGCACAGAACAATCTGTTTAGGTGCGTTCCGTTCGTATACGAACAGAGCGCCCACCGTCAGATGTACAACCGGCCACTTGTCTCACATAGTGTTATGGGAAATGTCGCACAGCCGTGGATATATATAGAGACCGTACATTTCGGCATCCAGACTTTATGCGCCAACGGGAACATGCAGTAAGTGTCATGGCGTTAAGCGCAAGACTGCACTCCGTAACTTGCTTCAATGGATACGTATTGCTCTGCGCAAGCTTAAAAAGCTTCACTCTGTTTTTAGCACGGGTCGATTATCTGTTTAAGTGCATACACTTTTTCTTAGAGTGAAGAAATCACAGAAAAAGACCAAATCTAGATACATATGCGCCTACTTGAACTACAAACTATGCACAGTATAGTTACGTGCAACAAGTAAACTATACGAATGGACGAATGTTAATGTACCATTTCAAAGGTTTCTGACGCTGAAGCCATGCTGCGATTGAGGCAGGTGGTCAAGGCCTGGTGAACCATAGCCAGCAAGCTATCACTTTTTAAAAGTGAATGGGTACAATGTACTCACTTTATTATATATCTGTCATGACGTTATAGTACAAGCAGTGATTCAGCGAGCCGCATGGAAGAAGGGTTGCCAGGTTTGGTTATACTTTGCATCAAATCGGTTACATTTTGGAACTTCTTAGCTACAATGTTTTTTGGCCTCTGTTGCTTGATTATATTTTTTGGAAACGTCTGTTATCAACATAAAGCACCGTAAAGTGTCAGTAATACGGGGTCTTGAGTAAACAGTGTAGTATGTTGCAGCGTAGCGATAGTATGCCTGAAGGCTACACTAAGTATTCGTGCCTTTAGCGCTAACATAAAATGTAATGCCTCCACGTTCGGCAACCGTAGAATTCGTCTCTTACCCGCATTTGTACGAATGCGGAGCCTGTGCACAGGTGGGATTATTTCACAACTTTTTTCATCCGTACATGCATGCTTGGTGCTTTAAGGGACATTGTGCCTTGGCAGCTGGCAACCCTGCTTACAGGCAGCTTCCCAATCAGAAGAACGATGCATTCAGTCGCTAAGAATTCCTTGTAATTTTAAAGCATCGTTCATGCTAAATCATTTTCTCGATGGTGACGATGGGCATCGAGCAAATGATCTTAGGCCGAAGCGAAAAGCGCGTGGTTAGGCATGTGTCGCATACCTATCAGTCATCTCAAATAACGGCACCACACGAAAGTCGAAGCAAGGCGCGGGCCATGAAATTAAAAAAAAAAAAAAAATGCACGTCTCGTCTGCTCCCCACAGTATACTTTCATAAAGCTTTCACTGGGAAAAGCTCTTTCTAGGTGCAAGAATTTCAATGAGTAGAGATTCGACATGAGAACGCTTTCTACATCCTTTAAAAACCAGTAGGGTAACACCCGTTACACCACACGTGCAGTAAAGTGATCACTAAATGATCACTAAATACCGAAACGGCCAGGCAAGAAATACGTGAGTGTTCTGACAGCGTTGAATAAAGGTGGGCACTAAGGGAGCTACAGCACGAGGCCTCACCTGTGCAATGGGGAAGGGGTCGTTTTATCTCAGTGCTTAGATAACAATGAAAAATAGACGAGCAACGACAGCATAGCCCTAGGTGCTTGAGACAGTTTTCTCATGTTGCTTACGGTACACCTGAGGTGTGAAACAGTGGCAAGTCGTGTTAGGTATAGGGTTCGTCAGCCCCGTGCTCTACAAACCCTTAATCCGGCCTTGGCCGTTGTGCAACCATTAACGTTGCAGACAGCGCGCGATTAGGCGTGCAATGTGCATCACTGTTCGACAAGCGGGCATTACACACCAGTACGACGGGTCAGCGCATCACGGAAAACCCAGCGTACCAGCAGTTTCGTGTGGCCATGCACGTGACTCTCAGCTGAGTCATGCACAGTGGCGGTACTGGAGAGCCAAACCTCACGCAAAGTGCCACGAGAGTGGGCGGCACATTGCGATTCGGAGGAGGGAGGGGCGGTCACGTACCTCACATTCCCGGCTGAGGCGCCGGAAGAGTTCGTCCGACTCGAACTTTGCCTTCTGGTCGGGCACTACCCGCGGCATCTTGAAGACGAACCGCGGGAGCTGGTCAAAGATGCTGGGCGTCTCGAAGGGCAGCATGTTTGGCTGCAAAAGGCAACGGCCTCCAGCCACGATCGCCACTGCGCTGCACGGGGTCCGGCCGCCCGCTCCAACGGTGCACAGAGAAGAGTGAAGAGTCGTCGTCGGGACGGGGGTATAGCGCGCACGCCGCTGAGGCAGCAAGTCGAGTGGCGTGCTCGCGGCCGCGGCGAGGGTCGCTCCGCCGCCGGTTCGGGGGCGTGGCCTGCGCGCCTGGCCCCCGCACTGGCGTGGCCGCCAATGGCGCTCCGGCGCGGCCGCCATTGGCTCGCCGCTGCGGTGCCACCGCGGCCGCCGCGGGGCTACCTCGGGGGCTACCCGCCGAAGCCGTGTTCTTTTCCGCGGCGCTCCTCGAGCTCGGCTCTTTTCTTGTTGCTTGTTCGCTCGCCCCGGCTCCGACCCGCCGCCGCATAGTCGCTTTTCTTCCCGCATGTGCGCCCCCCCCCCTCCCCGCACCCGACCTCTCTGTTCCGCGCGTCTCTTTTTTTTCCCTTGCTTCCCTCTTCCTCCCATTTCGCAGGCTTACACTCACGGCTTCAAATGGATCCCATCTGGGCTGCGCTGGGAAAAATCACTCTTGTATACGAACAAATGACATGCGCGCGCTTCGGAGTCGCACGTTTAGCGAAGCTTAGTAGCTCTCGTCATTTCCTTATGATTCGTTCTCATAAGCTAGCTTTTTCGCTGAAGTTGGAACTGCTATGAGAAATCAGCGTCAATAAATATAAATGATAAGCTTCTCCGAGGGGTGAACTTGCCTGACAGCAAGGTAAAAAGAACTCTTCCTTCATGTACTGTACTACATGACCTCGTTGCAAGTCTCATGTCCATCATAGCCAGGGAAATACCTGAAACAGCATGTACAGGTTTTGTTTGGTTGTCCTTTTCCTTTCTCACACTTCCATTTATTGCATGTACTCTGAGGAATGGTGCGATGAGCAGGCATCAGTAGCCCTCCACTACGTATTTTAAGTTAAATATGGCGGCTTCTGTCTCGTGTTTTCGGTAAAAAGAAATTTTGTTTTCATGTTATTTTTGAAACGCAGCAGACTATGTATCTTGTTGAGTCAGAACCGAAAATATTCGCACATACAAGTGATTCTGCAAGCTATCTTAGAAACGTCAGCATGCCTATTTATTTATTTATTTATTCGTATGTTCGTTTGTTTAGTTCTACCTTCTGTCTGTTCTTACTGATATTTCTAGATTAAATAAACGATTTATTGTTAAACCATTCAATGTCGTGTTTTGTGAAGTTGGCTTTTGAGTTAAGCACAAGTGTTTAACAGGCAAACAGCTCGAAAACTCACACGAGGAATAATATCCTCCGCGTGGCGAATATTGCCCGTGTTACATCGCAAAATTATGAGATCGCTTGCGTAGTTAATACTGCGTTGTCATCGAATAGTTATTTTGTAACATTACAACAAACAGTTATTTTAGATGCAGCATACGACACTGTTCACCATTTTCCTCGTTCGTTGTTTCTACTCCACGCAGGTGTGCCATGCTAAGATTCACGAATTGAGGGAGCGCAAGCTGGAGTATACACACATGGCATTTTCCCTTTGTCAATTTTTTCGCGTTAATTAAAGGTGCAACCCTCTAAACATTAGAAAAAATTCCGGCTGCCAGCGCGCCCTAAATAATTTACAATTATACTTGCTTATGCGGCCTATAGTTTCGATTTCAGCACCCAGGACGTGGAAGAAGCGTCATCACGTCACGTTGCACTAGCTCCGTCCCGTTGCTGCTATCACTGTAGCTGCCACCCGCGAGCGCAGCTGGAAGAAAAACAAGCAACAATGGGGTTATTTCTTTATTAGCAGCGCCATCATACCTGTAGCCTTCTCGATAAACGAAAAATTCGTTCTCTGTTATGACGTCGCGATAATAGACAGCTTTAGTTACACGTACGTAGAGGCTTTGCGTACGTAGAGCTTCTACGTGTCAGCAGTGCGCATGCGTAGAACGTAGCGGGCGAGCGCGCGTCTCACGGACAGTACGTGAGATTCAATTCTTTGCGTGCGTTTCTTGCGCACGTAGACAGCTTCGCGCGGGAGTTCCGCGAGATAACAAACAAGCGATAGCGGGCCGCGCGTGCGCAGACGGCTTGCACCGAAACACGGCGACAGGATTGAATTGGCTTCCGCCGTGTTCACAGTTCCAGATAGATGTACCTACGGGGTCCCTCTTGGCGAGCGTCGCGTATGTGTTGCTAAAAGCGTTTCAGATGGCGTGCACGTAAGGTACGTAGGCTTTTCGTGTTTGCGTACGTGAAGCCTCTACGTACGTGTAACTAAAACTGTCTAATGTCACTAATGCAAGGATTGGCTTTTTGAGGCGACTTTAGTGTTAAATTAGCATATCTACAGAAGTATTTTACTACCGCCACACTTGTTGAGTGCTATCCTATACGCGCGAGAAGTGTTTCGTAGAGTTTCCAAAACTTCGAAAATGTTCGTCGGTACTCCCTTAAAAGAAGCCCGAAACATGTATTCCACCTTTCATGCGTTGCTTCGCGCGCTTTCTTCCTTTCGGCTGCGCTCCACTGTGTCACTAAATATGAAACCTACCATTGGCAGATTTCCTTGTGCAGGAGAAAAGAGATCTGTCAGAAGTGCCACGAAGAAAAAGCATAACAGAATGACAAAGCGGGGCAGCGCACGTTTTTGTGTGACGCACAGAGGGAGTTGTAAAGATGACAAGGTGCAAGTTGCAACCATGACGTATACTGTGTGTTGTGTCTGCACGCCGGACGCGGTCAGCACTTATTATATCCCAACATGCGTACCTGCGTATTGCATGACACGACTCCATCTGGCGAAGACCGAAACCTGCAGTATACGAAAGAAGAAGAAAAAAGGACGCCGGCTGCGTTTGACGGCGTTAAAATTTCCAGAAGAGTGCTTCATTCAATGCAATCACTGGCCTTCTCAAATGACGTCATTTTACGTGACACGCAAGCCTCGAAGATATCATCGACTTGTCAGGCTCCTTGCCATCTAGCGCGCTTGCGGTATAATGTGTGAATTGACGCGGTGTGAAACAGATAAGTGCAATCTCTGCTCGATTTAATTGACGCCCAGGCAGGTCACAATTTCTCTTGTATAGCCGGCCAGCCAATCATCTAGATCCGGCGCCCGGTGATGCACCACAGCGTTCTGCAACCATATGGCCAACTTGTGCTTCAAAAATCAGCTCCTACTTGATATATCCGATCAAGGGCACGACATCACTTGGGGCTTCCAGGTCCTGATGATATGTGTGTGTGTGTGTGTGTGTGTGTGTACGTGTGACACACACACACACACACACACACACACACACACACACACACACACACACACACACACACACACACACACACACACGCACACACACACACACACACACACATATATATATATATATATATATATATATATATATATATATATATATATATATACACATTAGTCTCTTGGTGGTGCGAGGGGACTCCGGCTGTGAAATTGAACTGTCTCCTGCTATGAGGTCTTGTAATTACTCATATAAGGCCGTCACTTCAGTGTACAATTCTTCCAGGTCACACGACGTTTCTTCGAGAGCAACTGTTATTGACCCTTTCAGCCGCGGCGCACACGTTTGTGGACGCGACTTACTTTTGTCATTACTGTTCAGTCGTTGCAAGCAATATACAACGAACATTAAGCTTCGAGTAAATTGAACATTCTGCTTTCCTAAAGTACACCCATTTCACTTCTGAGTAAAATGTATCGTTTCAGACGACCACTTTGGTGAAGGCACGACTGTGTTTGACGGGTCGTTTGAAGTGGGGCGTTTCGGTAGTAACCGCGAAAGACCTTTTTTTTTTCCTTGTTATGCTTGCACCCAATAATTAACCAGCGCATGTAATTCGAGCGGCTGATTCAATATTTTTATGAAGAAATGTTTAATTGCTAAATAATTATGATGGGCCTATATGAAATGCACAGTCATTCCCATCCCACCTTGACTTGCTTTCTATGCAGTCTCTAGCACCTTGGCATAAAATTATGTAAACTTCACACATTTATCAACGATCATTCCTAATTCGTGACTGATGGCGCAAATACTACTTCGCCTTCCTGGCGAAAGTGCAGCTTCTTTGGCTCTCGTTGGTCGGCGTTTTCGGGTCCGCGTCCGTGGAAAAAAATGTGGGCCGATCCCGGAGGTTGTGCAATACCTTGCCGACCCGCGGCGGAAGTGAGCCAGGCTTCAAGCACTCAGAAAAGTGAAGTGAAAAGCGCACACATTATTAGGAACCACCTGTGCAACATACAGTACAGCATTCAAAAGGACAGAAAGTTGGCCGAATTGGTACGGTAACATGATCTTGGATTGTAGCGCGAAGGGACACGGACACAGACTAGAAGCAGGCAGGACGAGCGCTAACTCTCAACTAATTTTTTTTTAAATTTTTAGTTGAGAAAAATTTAGTTGAGAGTTAGCGCTCGTCCTGTCTGCTTCTAGTCTGTGTCCGTGTCCCTTCGCGCCACAATCCAAGATCATAGCACAGCATTCGTTTCAATAAAGAACAAACACAAAACAAGCATCCGAATCACATAATTGATGACAGAGCGTTTCCTACCACAATATTAAGCACGTAGCCCTCCCCGCATACGTTTCCCGGCAAATATTACTGTTGCCGAAGCTGCTGCGGCGACGGCAGTTTGCGACGTGGAGAGTGACGTCAATGGCCTTTCGTATATAAAAGAAGCAGCATAGTAACTGATTTCATTTTTGTTGGTGCACCACTGTGGGTAGGCAACGAATAGTTAGGACTCCAGAGGAGCAGCGTGAATACGAGGAGCGGAGAAAGTGGTAAAAAAAACGGCAATATGACCAGCGGCGTGCTGTCAAAATTACCATGCATAATTACCAATTACTACCATTAGTATAAATACCATTACTTTAATGCAATAAAGCGTTTCATACCTCCCTCAGCAGTTGTGGGGGTTTTCAACAACTTCGCTGGACATCCACTTTCGCAGGGCCGGGATGGCGAGTCATTTTTTTTTTACTGTGGTTCCGAGTATAAGCGCTGGTGAGCAGGACTGCTATAGATTCTGATTTCAAGTGAATCCGGCTTGGCCTCATTTCGATTACTGAGGGAATTATACATATTTATGACCTCCGCATGCAAGTGGCGATGTTTACATCCCTATTATATGTTGTAAATTATTGTAAGAGTTCTTTTTCTTTTCATGAGTCGTTAGAATTGCCTACTGGAGAGAGAATAAATACTGAGACACATATTATTCACGTACATTTCACATGCCATTGATGAAAGACTGCCGGAGAGGCCACTGCAGTCTGCAGGTTTTTTTCAGTGTCAGGAAAGAACGCAAAGCAATGCGAAGCGAGGGGAACATACAGCAACAGGCACGTACCGAGGCTTTTTTTTTTTCGTTGGGGGGGGGGGGCAACCCAAGGTAACTTTTGTATGCAAATGAGGGGGGGAGGCAGCTTTACCAGTACAAATGTGAATAACGCCCGCCATTCGCCATAAAGAGGCCGTAAACATGCAAAAGAGAAATTAAATAAGGTGTATCTCACAGGTGGTACACCTGTGAGATACACCTCTTTTTTACTTGGCAAACAACGAACCATAACGAATGGACTCACGCAGGAAAGAAGCGCAGAAAGAACACTGTAAAGAACTAGTAAACAAAAGAAAATGCAAAATAAAGATTTTTATTTCCACTGTAGGGCGAAGGCCTCTCTCCCTATAGTAGATTTCTATAGTAGCATACAACTTAAAAAAAACAGCAGTTGGCAACCAAGGCACACGGACCGCGCGGGGTTGTGTTATTCCGCCAGCCAATCACAGAAGCAAACGTAATCGTCGTCATGCGGCCTTTTCAAAATGGCATCGTACTTGATACCTCTGGAGCGTCTGCTGTTCTTGAAGAGTCTTTTCATCGACGGAAGCAACGAGGTGTGCAACAGACATGCACAAAGCATATGGAGTCTGAGCATTTCACTCTTCAAAAGTCTGCCCGCCGTGATTGATTAGAGGCTGTGGTGTTGGGCTGCTAAGCACGAGGTCGTGGGATCGAATCCCGGCCCAGGCGGCCGCATTTCGATGGGGACGAAAACACCCGTCTATTTTGATTTAGGAGCACGTTAAAGAACCGCAGCTGGTCCAAATTGCCGGAGTTCCCCCACTACACCGTGCCTCATTATCAGATCGTGGTTTTGGCACATAAAACTGCATAATTAATTACATCTTCAAAAGTCTGCGGTACAGTTCATTTCACTGATGAGCCCGTTTTACTCATGAAATTTCACGGCCAACTCAAGTGAACTTGACAATAGCTGCAGCGAAGCAAGCATTTTATTTCACTTCAAAAAAAAAAAAAGACATTAGGCTTTCGCGATTCCACTATAGTAGGCGAGGGAAAACGTACAAAATTACGTGCTAATAACTTTATTGTTCTGGTTACCGCCTTATTTGGGTAACAGGAAAAGTTTGAATTACGAATTATTTGCAGCCTCGCGGAGGAACAGTGACTGGCGGTTATGAGGGCGTGCGCGGGGCTTCACTGCAGACTTAAGTTGTACCCGACCACAGTGGCGTTTTTTTTTTTTTAATTAGCTCTGGAAGAATTATAGAGAAATATATATTTGCGGAACAATCACAGGCTCTTTTGGTTCCCTCGTTTACTGCGCTACCAAGTGAAGTGCCAAAACCGACACTCGCATAGTTATTTGGGAAGTTGCGTAATGATGCGTTTGATTGTTGTGTTCATATGGGAGGTTGTGGCCAAGTACTGCACCAGGGTGGCCAATCCTGCTCTGGTGAGGGAGTGCGTTACCGGTTCTGGTCACCGGGATCAGGCCGCACTCCAGGCCTGTTTGTGCAATTTTATCATCACGCGGATTTTTCTTTTAATCCGGCGGAAAATTGCGCGGCACTGGGATTCGAACCACGGTCCTCTTGCATGCGAGGCGGATGCTCTACCTCTACGCCACCGCTGCACAGGGAGAAGCCTTTGCCCTGCAGTGGGCGTAACCAGAATGATGATGATGATGATGATGATGATGACGACGACGACGACGACGACGACGATGATGATGATGATGATGATGATGATGATGATGATGATGATGATGATGATGATGATGTAATGATGCGTGGCCGCCAGTCCCGTAAAACCGCGTAGTATAGAGCGCAGGACGCTTCGGTTTTAGACGTACTGCGCCCACCGCGGAAGGTTAGAAAAACACCTACATAAGCACAACAGAGAAGTAGCTACGTCAGGCGGCTCGACTGATAGCTGTAGAAGTGTCATTCAAAGTACACATAATTGTTCTCCAGTTCCGGCAGCGTTTTCTCTACTTCCTTTTTTAAATAAAAAGATGTTGATCCAGAAATATGTTCATAAACAATGGTTAAATTTGTTAATTATCGTTTTTCCTTCCTGTTTGGCTGTTGCCTTGGCTTAATTTCTCAACTCCTTGCGACTCTTGTTTCCAGTTGCCAATTTTGCACAGAAAGTGCTGCACAATTAGGGAAAAACCAGACGAGGTATAATGGGTGACAGTCATATTGCTTATGGATTTAAGGGTTATTTCAGGGTTTGATGATGGACGCTGTTTCGCATTATTTTGTTTTCCACCTTATCTAACCTATATCGCGGGTATACGGTTCCGACGATCTGCCAGCGTCGCGGCGAGCCGCCACTCGAGCAACTAATGAAGCAAAAGGAAAAGTTAAGCTCAAATGTCGTTTTCTCATTCCTCAAGCATACAGACCAGCTGACTAAGAACCAAATCCCTTTCCTGGATTAGTCTAAACAAAGAAGGTTGAACTAACGAAGCAACAGCCATGCGCGTGACCGTTGAATAAATGGCGACAACTGAACGCATCTCGAGTTAATCGCGCGGGCACTGAATCGATGAGAAAATTGGCCTTCACACCCCAGGAATTGCCGATAAATACCATCTTCCAAAAGGAGTGAAAAAGGAAGCAAAATGTTGACCACCGAATAGCTGTCAAGTCTCAACATTCATTTGGCGGCGCTTTGGGAATGTGTGTGAGGATTAGTGGCGTGGGCGGGAAGGTGGGGGGGGGGGGTATGTCGCTTAAATTCGGGGGTGGGGGGAGGGGCACCTCCCCCTAGGTACGTGACTGTACAGCAACATCTTTATTCTCTAGGCATAGGCTACCCATACCAGTAGGAATAGTTGTTAGTTGGCTAGTTCCTTCTCTTTAAAAATATAATAAAGTTTGTCCTGTGCATACAGGATTTCCCAACTATCATGCACCAAGATATAGAAATATTCAAATGCGTCGTAGCTGGATAGAATCAAGGTAGTGTTATTTGCCGTCGCTTGGAGATACTTAGAATATTTTTTGCATTCCGCATAATTATATAATTATTCTTAATCAACTAATCAACTTCTCAAATGTTATATTTAGACGAAAAGTGTCAATCAGAAAATTGTAGAGCAACATGAAAAACTCCCGATACAACTTTCTGTTGCTCAATACGCGCTACATAAGTGCTTTTCCGAGCGTGAAAGAAGCCCGCGAATACACGCAAGATTGCCGCGCGGCAGGCCGCTCGAGGCACTTTACGTGTATTCGCGGGCTACTTTCATGCTCGGAAAAACACTTATGTAGCGCGTATTGAGCAACAGAAAGTTGTATCGGGAGTTTTTCATGTTGCTCTACAATTTTTCGCTTGACAGTTGATCCGTGGAAAAGCGACAAAAGTTGAGCAATGACCTCACGCGCCTCGACAGCCCGCCGCTGTCGGAGGACGCTATTTTAGGCTCTTGGCCAGACGTGTTTTAAGGGTATCCAGGCCTTACTTGGCTTTTTAAAAAGTAGGTGCCTGGACTGTAGCCTTTGAGTAGACCAAATTGTTTGCTATATGTTTTACATCCTCCTTCTCGCGTCATCGTCACCGATCGTGCGCCTCTTCCTTCCCTCTTTTTTTCCCTTTACCCCTTCTCCCAGCGCAGAGTAGCCGGCTAGTGGAATGTACCTTAGGCCGACCTCACTGCACTTTGTATCATTAAACATCTCTCTCTCTCTCTCTCTCTCTCTCTCTCTCATCAATTTCTTTTTTTCTGTTTCTTAAGTCATTGTGCAAGCTCCGCGTCGTGTTTGTGGGGCTGTGGACGAGGATGTATAGTCCGAGTGCTGCCGGAGGGCCCCGTTTATGCCCAGCAAAGTCGGCAGCTACCCTACAAACTTATTGCGTTGGGCAACGACCCATTGTCGCTCTGGATAATTCTTGGTCCATGACCAGTTGCTTGCCTTTACAGGACAGATGTCATTGCCGTGAAGGACTTGTTTATTAGTTCAGTCATGTGCTAGAAATATTAGGGACAATTTCAATATCGATAACTCGCAATAAATGTTGTTCCACCTTTTTTTTCTTTTTCTTGCAAGCATGCGTTAGTGTTTTGGCCTGCTAAACTATCCATTATTATTATTATTATTATTATTATTATTATTATTATTATTATTATTATTATTATTATTATTATTATTATTATTATTATTATTATTATTATTATTATTGTTGTTGTTGTTGTTGTTGTTGTTGTTGTTGTTGTAGAACCAATTTCTGTTGGCGCGATAAGTGAAATGGAGTCGACGCACGCACTGCTCCCAACCTCTCCAAGTGGACCCAAGTGAATGCTACTCGTATATCCGTGGACTAAGATGGAGTCCGTTGCCTCTACGCACTTACATTATAAATGTATGCGTACACCTTTTGTAACCTCTCAATAACTGGTAGATGTCTGGCTTGTGGCACTTAGCTGCAATATCCCAGAAAGATAACTTTATCTTAGTGTTATCGCTGTTAGAACCACACGGAGTCAGAATGGCGCACCATTATGGAGCTCAGGTATTCTGTACTATGCTATAGAAATGTGCAAGACAGCAACTTTCACATAAGTTTTATCAAATCTCTATATAGCAACAAAGCGCTTTAGAAGTTTAAAAAAGCAATTTGGAGGACGCTATAGGTGATATTTGCTCCTATCAACTTAGTTGTGATAGCTGAAGTTGTGGCTTACTCCTCCACTCTATTTCGAACCATTGTCAGAAGAGATCGCTTGGGAATGTTAACGTCACAATCCGTCGCAGCAGAGGGCTAACATTGAATGCATTGTTACAGTTCTTAAGGACAAGAAAACTAACTGCACAAGTGGCTTGAGCACTAACTATAATGTTCCGGTTATCCTGTGTTGCCTTTGCTCTGTCCCCGGTCCCCTCTATCTCTCTATTTCATTCTTATCCTTATATCTCCACCGCCCCCGAGTGCAGGGTCGCAAACTGGATTTACCGTTCTGTTTAACCTCTCTGCCTTTCTGCTTTCTTTCTTCCTTTTTTCAAATCGCCGGTAGTTTCTTTCTTAACTTTTTATTCTCCTTATAACTGTTTCAAAGCTGCATGCAAATTCCCTTATACGTGTGCTGTTGATGTATTTTTTCTCTTATTAGAAAGTCATGCTGCTATTAAAGCACATATTTCCTAATGAAGCTAAAACGACTCCCTTTGAGGGAGAAATGTCTTACGATTAAAAACCCTCCAATAATGTTTCCACAGAACGGCTCTCGTTTGTCTTTGGCTTGCGCCTGCATCGATAACCGTCGTAGAGAGCAGTGTTCGTAAGACAGGGCACCTCTTAGCCCTTTTGAGTTCCTAATCGAGACGTTTGAAGCGAGAAATGCGTTTATTTACGTCGTCGTTTATTTTTGAAAGATGGAACGTTTTGTCAACAAACAAGGGGATGTCCGCAGCTGGAACGCGTGTATCCCATAAAGTGTGGACAACAGGCTCGTTTACCCGATAAGCAAAGAAAGGGTCTGCAAAGGGAGGAAAAAAAAATGTGCATGAGCGGGGGGCGGGGGGGGGGGGGGCGTAGGGGAAGAACGAGGTGGTCCAGTCAGGCGCTCGATGCGCCCGCGCCTTTGTCGCGGTGCAGTTGAAAGCCCCCGGTGATGGTGGCTGCGCGAGCGTACGTCGGCGCCAAGGGTGACCTGTGGTCGGCCCAAGGCCGTCGCGAGACCACATCCTCTGCCCCGGGGCTGCTCCGGGCCGTCGTTCGCGTGGCCGCTACAAGCGCCGCTGTCAACGACCCTCGGCCGCCCGCCACCATTAGGCGATGCCTCCTCTTTTGCCACGAGCCTTTTGTTCGGGATATCTCTCCCTCTCTCTCTTCACTACTTTTTTCTTCGCAAAAAAATAACAAAATGAACAAACAACGTTAAGTAGCTGGAAGTTTTCGCTGTGCTGTTCAACACTTTCATCCAGATGACATTCTGCGTTTTTTTTTTTCCTTAGGGAAACAGAAATGAAAGTGGGGAAGAAAAGCTGCACTAGTAGGCAGTTATCATCCTGCTGCGTGCCATCCAGATCCAGTTGACATGTTGTACGCAGACGGTCTGTGGTTTGGAGCTTGCTGCCTGCTCAGCTGTTCGTCTGTTCACTTTTTGCTCTTGTTTTGCTTATCGCCCAGCGTGTACGCTGAAAAGCGAAGTCATCATAGGGAAACTTCAGTACTTTTTCATTCTTTGTTCACCAACTTCGTGCTCGTGACACTTTTTACTGATCCAAACTCACCTACGAGCGTCGACGAAAAATAAAAAATCGCACCACATTGCATGTTCCCAACGCGAGATCGACCCATATAGAGCTCAAGTTTGAAGCTTTCTTGCTGACTCCAGCCGATGACATTCGCTATCACCAGAACGGTAGATCCCGAACGTTTTTACCTGTGTCAGGCTTGCTTCAGAGGATTGGCAGTCTGGGTGATCCTCTCTCCTTCGCTCCTCCGCTACCCACCACACGTAAAGAAAAGCCAAATGGAGGAGGAGGAAAAAACTTTATTTTGCAAAGGAATTTGGGACCTCCCAGGCCCCCTGGGTCCCCGCACGACCCCACTGCGCTCAAACGTTCATGTTTAACATGTCCATGACGCTGGCAGCCCGGTTGGCGGCGATCTTCTGCCTTGCCGGGTCCGTGGAGCGTAGTGAGGTCTCCCAGTCCAAATGGACAAAGTCTATGGTTAACCAGCTGCCTTTTTCAAACTGATCTTAAGAGGTACGGGCGATAACGATTTCATCATGTGAACCTGCACTTTCTTTAGAAGGGTGATGGTTTGGGCTAGTTGGTTTTCCGACGACTTATTCCCACAATTAAGCCGTCGGCTGAGCATACCATCTTGTCTGCGACTCGAGCGTGCATGGACTCTCATGTATTGCCACTTTCTTATATATTTTTATATGTCTTTCTCCACTCCCCCAGTGTAGGCTAACCAACTGGACACAGTTCAGGTTAACTATGCACTTCCTTTCCTTCGTTGCTCTCACTCGCATGTTCCCATCAAACATCTAGTTTTAATAATTAGATCTCAATTGGTCTAAACAAGTGTCAAATAAGTAAGAGTGCATTACGTCTAAAATTATTATGCCATCTGATGGGAGCTAAGAAAAAGAAACAAAGAAACATCTTAGATTGATAGGAGAGCAATAATAAACTGATACAACCATTACCGTGCATGCTTGTTTCCATAGTATACAGCCAGTAAAACGGCCGTGAAGTTGGTGATTTGGCGTCAGTAGATCCTCTTCCTGATTCGCAAGTGTGCTTCACTGCATTTCTCTTATGCACAACAAACGGTGGCACCGGTCACGGTTCAAATGAAAAGGAAGCGCTAACAGCGCATACTGGAGCTTATCGCTTGCGCATGGTTCAATCCCGAGAGCCACGTCTACATTTTCCACGCGATAAGAAAAGTGAACGGGGCTCTTACGCGATGTTTGCCAAAATGACTACGCCGTCATTATTTTAGCAAACTCCCTCGCAGGAAAGCTAGCCTTACAGTTATGAAAACGGTACATTGTCGGAACTATCTGAACGAGACTGTTTGTTATTGGCCAGCTGCCTTTGGTAGTAATATCATAATAGTTATCCGGCTTCTATTTCTACTAGCCATTCTAGCTTACCAGCTGCTTCGTGAATGAGGGTCCAGCTTTGCCAAACATAGTGCTGATAATAATCATAAGTCCTCAGAAAACACCATATGGTGTTTCACCGAATAAAATGTCAGCAGTCACCACTGCGATACAGTCTACTTGAATATATATAAAGCTTGCGACTGTAATGCCACCGTAATGCAAACCACTGTAATGCATGTCGCATAACAGACACGCCCGAAAGTGAAAAAGAGGAAGATTCATGTGAAGACTTTTCCAACGGAACAAATAACTGGAAGTGCGTCATAGCTCATTCGAAAAGCATTGTGACGTACGATGGCTGAATGAAAAAAAAGTACTCACATAGTAAACGAAAAAAAAAACATATTTGTTTTTTTTTTCTGTTTCGCAGCTGCCAAATTGCCATTCACATTTACTATTTTACGGGTTCGCATTGTGCACGCGACTTTACGTTGTCCAAACACCTACCAACGCCCGCTCGCTTACTATACGCCCCTTGTCGGTATTGAATTAATGACAGGAATCATTAATTTCACAGTGCTAAAAACAAAGACTATGATATGTGCAAAACTACTAGAGCAGAGTGGCCTTTCTCTTAGTCTTTGTTTTTTGCGCTGTCGAGATAATGAACGTTTACCAACTTTGCCCCCATTTACCGTTTTCCTGACACGAGTCGATCTTGCAAACCGTGCGGGTTTTGGCTTTCTCTAAAGATAGTGGCACGTGGTCTTTCGCCGCTTCCTGGCTCCTTCCGCGTCTGCACGGTTATCAGTTCAACTCTCGCACCACCTGACCCGTGTGGTGCCGACAAAACGCCGTTTGGCGCGGCGGGCGCGCGCGCGATGAGTATGGGTACGTGTCCGTTCATCATGCAGCACTTTGTGCCGCGATCCATCGGAACGACGGAGAGGCGCCGTAGTCCGTGCGCAGACACAACAGCGCGCGCGCGGCGACTGCCGGCTCTCGTCACTTTCGCCGCTCACCCCGGCAAAGAGACCGCTCGGCCAGCAACGGCCCAACACAATGGGCCACTTTTACGGATGATCTGGGACAATGGCGGCCCTGCTACCGGGCCGGCGCGTCCCAAAGTGGACGCTCTGTTTGACACGTCGTTTTGCTCCGTCCGGGTCGTACATCTCTGGCAGCCCCGTCTCTCTGCTGGGCCGCCCTGTTTGCCCATGGGGTCGTTGAGCGGCGGAGACAGGTAGCGCGCTCCTCGCGCAGCTCCCGGGGGACTCCCCCTTCCCCCCCCCCCCTTCCCGACTCCCCCCGAGCGTCACCGGCGCGCTGTAGCCAGTGCGCCGTGCTCGCGAGAGCCGATCGTCGGCCCAGGCTCGCATGCCAAGCGCTGCGTGTCTTCGACAATGTCGCTCCTGCAATGAATACACACTCTGGACGAATATAGTTTAGTGCACTACATTGGGGCACAGCTGGACAACGAAGCTTAGAGACCTTGCATTAAAGCACATTATTTTATTAGAATATATTATATTTTTTTCTTTTCGTTCCCCCCCCCCCCTTTTTTTTTTGCTTAGTCCCACCGTCAAACTGAGGCCACAGTTTCATATTTCTATGTAACAAGAGGAACCAGTCGATCAATCAATCAGTGTTATAGTTTGATTGAGTTTGTGACATCCTTGGACAATTTATCGATAACCACCTATGACCATGTGCCCACTAAGAGGAAAGATTTATGGTAGAATTCCGAAGCATATATTCGCGCTTCCTATACTGCAACGATGGCTCGTATCTCGTGCAGATCGAGTATCTTAATCATACCCAGATGCGTCTATATACAGGGTGTCCCAGCTAACTGTGGCCAGAACTAAGTTAATGTTCTTTGCCATCGCTTGGAGATATTTAAACTATATTTCTCATTCCGCCTAATTATATAATTAGTCTTAATTAATTAATCAACTTATCAAACATTATGGTTAGATGAAGCGTGTCAGTGAGAAAATTGTAGAGCGACATGAAAAACTGCCAATACAGCTTTCTGTTGCTCAATACGTGCAACATAAAAGTGTTTTTCGGAGCGTGAAACAAACCCGCGAATGCGCATGAAATTGCCGCGCCACCGGCCGCTCGAGGCACTTTTTGTGTACTCGTGGGCTTCTGTCACGCTCGAAACACTGTTATGTAGCACGCATTGAGCATGTAGAAAGCTGTATCGGGAGTTTTTCATGTCACTCTACAATTTTCTCATTGACACTTTTCATCTAACTATAATGTTTGAGAAGTCTATAAATTAACGAAGACAAATTATCTATAAATAGGCGGAATGAAAATGAAATTCGTCTAATTCTTGCTAAACAAGTTGCGAGCCAAGTGCGGGTCACCTGCCTCTTACCGCGTGCATGTGCGTGAAGCTGGCGCTCCATGCGTGCAAGACCGTATCTGTGGAGGCTGGCCAGGCTAAAGGCCAAATAAGAGACCCTTCTGCCACGTCCGTACGCCCACAATGTAGTTCTAGGGAAATTACCTTGTGACCCAGTGCAAGGACTTCCGGGGTGCAAATCAATCTCAACGTGTGCGCAGTATGCTTAATGTCATAGAGAATTAAATGAAGAACATTGTGGGGTGGCAATAACGCATTTCTGTTAGCTGGATATTTTCTTGCATCCTTGTTCGAAACAGTGTCTCGTAAAAACAGCGTGGCTCGGTCTATTTTTTCTCCGCTTTGCTGGACGCTTTCTTGGAACGCAGAAGTTTTAGAAATACAGGGGCATTATATCTTAGCACAAGGTTGCTTATATCGAAAGTGGGGCTATAGTCTCAAGATTCCTGCTGAGCCGACATGACTACACTGCTCCATGGTGTCAGTTCGTTCGTACAACATGGATCCTAAAGTTAGTAAGTAAAAAAAAGTCAATTACCACTTGTTAAATAATTAGCAAAATTATCGTCGAAATTTTCCTTGCAGCTAATGTCCGCGTATCCACGTACATCTCCTATCAGCAAAAATAGGTACAATTTTTAAAGTACGAAGAACGTTCCGAAAGTAAGTTTCGTTATTTATTTTCGCACAGAAAATTTATTGCAAAACATAACACACCATAGCATCATGAAATACACACCTTGCACTATTTTTACACATAATCGCCACCGACATTGAGACATTTGTCGTAGCGTGCAACCAGTTTGAAGAAACCACTCTGGTAAAAGTCGGTGCCCTGCGATGCAAGGCCTCAGGCATGACTTCTTCACCACACACGATCTGTATGCGTTCATGGATGACGGACACACTAGTCCCATGTGCCCATTCATACCGAATAATAGCACGCACTTCCATTGGCGACCACGTTATCAGCACACGTCTGTCTGCCATCGTGATTTGTACTCGAATAACCTCGGGGGCTTGTACCACCTTCAATTTGTACCTCTTATTAAGTTTCACAACAAGACCTGCCACCCTCTCGTTAATGCTATAGAATTCCTGTATGTTACCAGCTATATCCTTATTAATCAGGAATCCGACTCCTAGTTCTCGTCTCTCCGCTAAGCCCCGGTAACACAGTACATGCCCGCTTTTTAGCACTGTATATGCTTCTTTTGTCCTCCTAACCTCACTGAGCCCTATTATATCCCATTTACTACCCTCTAATTCCTCCAATAACACTGCTAGACTCGCCTCACTAGATAGCGTTCTAACGTTAAACGTTGCCAGGTTCAGATTCCAATGGCGGCCTGTCCGGAGCCAGTTATTCTTAGCACCCTCTGCAGCGTTACAGATCTGACCGCCGCCGTTGTCAGTTGCTTCGCGGCTGCTGGGGACTGAGGGCCGGGGTTTGATTGTTGTATTCATATAGGAGGTTGTGGCCAAGTACTGCACCAGGGTGGCCAATCCTGCTCTGGGATAAAAGTTGATGGAGAATACCTTAGCAACTTGCGATTCGCTGATGATATTGCCTTGCTTAGTAACTCTGGAGACCAATTGCAATGCATGCTCACTGACCTGGAGAGGCAAAGCAGAAGGGTGGGTCTGAAAATTAATCTGCAGAAAACTAAAGTAATGTTTAACAGGCTCGGAAGAGAACAGCAGTTTACGATAGGTAGCGAAGCACTGGAAGGGGTAAGGGACTACATCTACTTAGGGCAGGTAGTGACCACGGATCCGGATCATGAGACTGAAATAACCAGAAGAATAAGAATGGGCTGGGGTGCGTTTGGCAGGCATTCTCAAATCATGAACAGCAGGTTGCCACTATCCCTCAAAAGGAAAGCGTATAACAGCTGTGTGTTACCAGTACTCACATATGGGGCAGAAACCTGGAGACTTACGAAAAGGGTTCTGCTGAAATTGAGGACGACGCAACGAGCTATGGAAAGAAGAATGATGGGTGTGACGTTAAGGGATAAGAAAAGAGCAGATTGGGTGAGGCAACAAACGCGGGTAAACGACATCTTAGTTGAAATCAAGAAAAAGAAATGGGCATGGGCCGGACATGTAATGAGGAGGGAAGATAACCGATGGTCACTAAGGGTTACGGACTGGATTCCAAGGGAAGGGATGCGTAGCAGGGGGCGGCAGAAAGTTAGGTGGGCGGATGACATTAAGACGTTTGCAGGGACAACATGGCCACAATTAGTACATGACCGGGGTAGTTGGAGAAGTATGGGAGAGGCCTTTGCCCTGCAGTGGGCGTAACTAGGCTGATGATGATGATGATGAACCTCGGGGGCACCCCCCCCCCCCCCGACGGTCTGCTGCTACTGTCTCCTCTTCTTCGGCGCTGTGTGCATGCGTCATTCCTCCTCCGCTGACGCGCGTTCCGTCGTTGAACCAGCAACGGGCGTGGATTCTTATGGCTATTGTTTGTTTCATGTGCACCTGGTACACCATCTTCCCTTTAAAAAAATGAATGACGATCAACTTACTTTCGCAACATCTCTGTTATTCCACGTAAAAAAAAAAAAACACCTGGTATATGCTTGAACGATTGTGTTCTAAATCAGTTACCATCTCTTTTCCAGCTAATGTTTGGTTATGTTCTGACGTGTTCCCCGACTATTCAATAGCTCATTCAGAAAACTGCAACAGCCTGAGATGACTATGTGGTAAAAGGCTTATGTAAAATCACTGTGTATCTTTGTATATTTTCCTCAATACGTGGACTCGATGAAATGGGGCATCGCATCACGGGCCTCACGGCACAAGCTGCAGCTGAAGAAGCTGACAAATGAGGTGGGGAGAAAATGCTGTCTGAAGAGCTAGTACATACTTGTAAAATAAGTGTGGCCTAACTAGCCAGAAACTGCAGCACTGAACAGAAGAAATGCAATGTTTCACTTTGTATAGTTCTGGTGGTCGATGACCTTCCGTCCTTCCTTGTTCGCGCTAAGCAACCATATTTTTTTATGGTCTACTGAGCAATATGAACCGGCTAGCCCAGCAACATGTACTTCTTGATTACAATTACTACCATTGCCTTTAATCTTAGTGGTGCCGTGCAAACATTGTCACACTTTTCTAGAAATACATACAATAGTCTTTCTTTCATGCTGCTTCCAATATCACTGTCACAATGTTAGAAACATGTATTTCTTAGCCAAACTATTGTTTTTGTATTTCATTATTTGTTTCGCATTGTATTTCCAACATTCATTGATTCATGTCCAATTTACGTTTGTAAAGTGTTTTCATTTTTTTTTACGCTATGTGCAAACCAGCTGTACCCACCCTGTTACGGCCAAGACGGCCAACAGTATTTGGAAATAAAAATAAAGACAGGCCTTCATAGACAACAAAAGGCTAGTTGAATATGTATTGTATAAAGACTCTTAAAGAAGTGCTGTATTGAACAGAACGAAAGAAATTGAAAAGTGTCCCATCTTGATGCGATGTTCTTATAATTTATTTTGTCTAATATGCAAAATTTCTGCTAGATGATGTATCTTTAATGAACGAAATGTTCTTTACGTTATGTGAACTCTCAACATTCTTACCTTTATAGATGAAATTTTACCACGAAAAACAAGGTTCAAGCGCTAAAGTGGAAGGACGTAGAACATTTCGTAGTACTAGTACGGTGTATTCATTCCAGTTTCTGAGCGCTAAGCATAGCATACCGACATGATGCCGGAATATGCCGAAACAGTCAATGTACAGCAAGGTCTCACTACGACTAGTGCGCGATTGCGAAGGCTGCCATATTACTAGCCCTGCACCCCCGAACCGCAATTAAATTAATAATTAAATTCTGGATTTTTACGTTCATAAACTACGATATTAAATGAACCCGCTACTTCGTGCTTAGAAGCGCAACCCTATAACCACTAAACCACCGTGACGGGTCATCAACTTATCTCGAACTCCCCAACTTATAATTTTAAATTCCTGTTTGGACTTGTGTGACGTGCGGCGCCACACGAGTTCTCTTCAAAATTTTAATGGAAGGTTGGGAACAGGACGTACCACGACGTAAGCGTTGGACCAGCAAAGAACAAGATAAAGAAAATCAGGACCGCGCTTTTGTTTACTTTAATGTTCTTTCATGTAGTATGTTTTTGTACTCCATTCCCGGCCAAACCGCCATATTATGCATGCGGCATTATCCACAAACATGTACATGCAATTTTTACTGTAACAGCAGTTACGAGCTCGAAACTGGGCTTGCTGTGTCTCTCCAATCTTTCTGTTACGCCATCGTCAAACCATTGTGTCGTCCGGCCTCCACCTCAACAGCGGCTTTCACCTTCACCATCATCGCGAAGCAAAGCATACTTTGCCTACGAGCGCCGTCGTCTCGTATCGAACTCCAGCCCATGGAACGATGCCTGTTTGTTCGGCCACGGCGGCTGCATTTCGATGGGGGCGAAATGCGAAAACACCCGTGTGCTTAGATTTAGGTGCACGTTAAAGAACCCCAGGTGGTCAAAATTTCCGGAGTCCTCCACTACGGCGTGCCTCATAATCAGAAAGTGGTTTTGGCACGTAAAACCCCAAATATTATTATTATTATGCCTGTCTGTTCGTTCGTTCGTTCGTTTGTTCGTCCGTTCGTTCCTTCCTTCCTTCCTTCCTTCCTTCCTTCCTTCCTTCCTTCCATCGTTCGTTCGTTCGTTCGCTCGCTCGCTCGCTCGCTCGCTCGTTCGCTCGTTCGTTCGTTCGTTCGTTCGTTCGTTCGTTCGTTCGTTCGTTCGTTCGTTCGTTCGTTCGCTCGCTCGCTCGTTCGTTCGTTCGTTCGTTCGTTCGTTCGTTCGTTCGTTCGTTCGTTCGTTCGTTCGTTCGTTCGCTCGCTCGCTCGCTCGTTCGCTCGTTCGTTCGTTCGTTCGTTCGTTCGTTCGTTCGCTCGCTCGCTCGCTCGTTCGTTCGTTCGCTCGCTCGCTCGCTCGCTCGTTCGCTCGTTCGTTCGTTCGTTCGCTCGCTCGCTCGCTCGCTCGCTCGTTCGTTCGTTCGTTCGTTCGTTCGTTCGTTCGTTCGTTCGTTCGTTCGTTCGTTCGCTCGCTCGCTCGTTCGTTCGTTCGTTCGTTCGTGAATTCGCGTATCTGCCGAGAATGGAGAAGATTTCACAGATTCGAGGTCGCATACTAACAAATAATTGTGGGCAAGTAGCATGGGCACACCATTCACACGAAGCCTACAGTCTGCAATACAGAAAGAAGGGGACAAAAATATGTTGCTGTGATGCCGAAAATTTAGAATGCGACAACTCTAAATTTGATCTGTGTGTTTATTTTATTTTTTACATGAGCTAAGAGGCAATCTTTTGGCACTGTAAACCAATAGTCTACTTATTAATACCTATTAGCGCTATTTCGCCATAGGAATTCTAAGTGGGGGCCAATTGGCAGGCTACCATGAGCGCATGCTGAAAGTCCTTTAGTACAATAGCTTGGTGGCAGAAGCCGTGATGTTGTTTTCCTTCGAAATTAAAGGTGGCCACTATGATTCCACTCTAAAAAAGGTAGAAAGATGAAAATCGCGAATTACCTACCATTCGCCATTATGCCAGCATTTGCCAAAGTTGTCGAAAGGACATTGCATCGTAGGCTCAATAATGTTTTTGAGAAATATAGTTTATACACACCTGAGCAATACGTCTATAGGACAGGATAATCAACAGAACATGCCCTACTCGATATTGCTGAAAAAAATAAAATTATTTATACAAAATAAATTGCTCAGACTAGGTATTTTCATTGACCTCACGAAAGCGTTCGATGTGCTTAACGCTGACACACTGCTAACCTAATTAGATCACTACGGAATACACGGGAGGTTGCTAACGCTCTTGTCTAACTATATAACTAATATAGGACAATATTTACACGTAAACGATGTGTCATCATCACGATGTACAATGAATAGTGGTGTTCCGCAAGGATCAATTCTAGGGTCATTTTTTGTTCTCAACTTACATTATTGATCCGCCATCCCTTATACTTGAATAGTACATTTTTACGCAGATGATACTAAAATATTTATAACAGCGAGAAATGAAAATGAACTATACGGCAAAGCTACAACAGCCCTAAAAATTATTATAGATAGATAGATAGATAGATAGATAGATAGATAGATAGATAGATAGATAGATAGATAGATAGATAGATAGATAGATAGATAGATAGATAGATAGATAGATAGATAGATAGATAGATAGATAGACTTTATTAAAAGAATAATCAGAAAAAGCGCTAATGGTCGGGGCCCTTAGTCCAGGGCTCCGCTGGCTCTTGCCATATTCTCAGCTCTCTTTATCAGATTGAGCTGGTCGTCGAGGGCCGAGCTGGACAGCAGTGCCTCCCATTGCTCCCTCGTGGTGTTCGTGTCTGGGTGTTCTATGTTGTGTAGTGTGCACTCCCACGTAATGTGGTATAGGGTTGGTGTGGCCCTACACCATGGGCATTCGTCCCTGTAGGCTGTGAGGTATATCCAAGGTAATATGTGTAGGTTCGTGTAAGTGCCTGTCTGGAGCCTACGCCAGGCAGCGGCATCTTCTGTCTTTAGGTTTCGATGGGGTGGTGGATATGGCAAGCGACGCCCTCTGCGGTAGTTCACGATGGCTGAATACTCGAGGTCGACAGGGTCCAGGTCTTCTGCAGCCGACGTGATGAGTGCTCGGTTATGTACGAATCCTTGAGCTGCTCTGTCGGCCTGCAGGTTGCCGTGATGCCAGTGTGGCCCGGCATCCAGATGATGGTTTGGGTGATGAAGTCCTCAGGGTCCTCCTTGAGTATTCCGGCTAGTACTTGTGCAGCAGGTCTTCCAATTTTTCCCTGTAGGAAGTTGCGGCAGGCCTGTTGGGAGTCCGTGAGGATCGTCAGTGGTTGGTTTGCATGTAGGCCCTCGCGGATGGCTAACGCGATGGCCAGCTCTTCGGCTTCCGTAATCGTGCAGGGGCGGGTCGATGCAGCGGAGGTAACGTGGCCTCACTCTGCCTTCATGTAAATAAACTTCTCGCTAACACCGCTAAAAGTAACTATGTTATCTTTGCCCCTAAAAACACTAATTTTACGTCTAATAACTCGCTTGTAATGAATAACACACCATTAGAAAGAGTCAGTAATACAAAATTTATCGGTGTCCGCTTGGATGCAGAGCTTTCATGGCACACAAATGTTCATGAAACAACACTTAAGATTTGCAGGAAAATTCCTCTTCTTTACAGGTAACGTTACATTTCCCGTTAAATACATTGTTTAGGTTATATTATTATTTCACTCATTAACACATTACATAAGCTATAGCAATTTACAGATTAACCTACCAGACAAAGCTGAAAGCCCTTAACGTAGCACAGAACACAGCATTCTACGTGCTATTCTGTTCTGTACAAAAAAAAAAAAAAACAACTCACTTTCATATGTTTACGGATTACTAAACATACAACCCATAACAGTTTCTATCAATTATCGTGCTTTACCAGTTGCTTGCATACTTTTACATAACACTGTTATATGCCCGTCAGTAACGTTAACTTGTCAAAAACCCACATATTCACTACGTTCTACTCATCTTTACTATTATGCATACACTACATAAGGACTAACTATGGATTACATTCATTTTCTTATATTGCTGCGAAACTGAGGAACACTTTATCGTATAGCATCACATCACTCATATCATTTTATCTATGTAAGCAACTTGTTCGCGTTCATCTACTTAACTTACACTAGTAACCATGTTAACAAAAAAAAAAACGTTTTGCCCGTATTTGTAACAAAGCTACTGTAATATTTGTATCTTTTTGCCGTGTTAGGCACTTGTAATCACTTATGTTAGAATACGGACCACTGCCACAACCCTAGAAAAGATTTTGGGGTCCTAACTGCATAAAAATATTTCGTTATATGTATCAGAAACAATAAAAATTGATTGATTGATTGATTGATTGATTGATTGATTGATTGATTGATTGATTGATTGATTGATTGATTGATTGATTGATTGATTGATTGATTGATTGATTGACACACCCTGAGTGTACTTAGTGTTACGCCCCCGGCCACAAATGTCTCTTTCGACGAAGAAGAAATAGAAAAAGAACATCCCTAGGAAGTGATGTGACTCTGCCACTTTTGTGAAGTATAAGAGTACCTTTTCTGGATGCTTGGTTCGCCTTGCATGGCACTGAGAGGAGAAGCGATTATTCTCATCCAACAGGATAATATACAAAGCTTGCGGATGTCAGCGGATTGTGCAGTTGATTGAGTTTCAAGCCTGCTATCATGAGAAAAGGCTAAGATCTGGCCAACGAACAAATTACAAATTAGTATTTACTCAGTCTAACGCTAGCTCGTAATTTTCGACATGGTTTTCCTTGTGCCAAGTGGCTGTGGTGAGTTTCCTCAAGCATTGTGTAATCACAGTTAATATATTTAGTTGATATTAAATGAACTTTTACACATTATTGCAAGAAATTTAGAGTATAATATTTAATTGTTTGTAATGTGTTTCTATTTTCACTTCGTTGGAGAGTAATAGGTGAATATTTTACCTGTATTTTCTCTAGCGTTGATGGCTGAAGTGGAGGCCATGTGCGACGTTTGTGGGACGTGCACGTGTGGACGCATACGTGTAGCTACAGGTGGCATGTCCATTGGCTTTGCGCCGACCAAGTGCGCTACGGGTTTAGAAAGAATCTTCTACCACCAAGGTCCAGCGAAGTAGCATTACAACAATACACAACACTGCACCAGCTGCCGGTCTCAGATACTGAGAGACACCAGCAAATAAAGACTAGTAAAATCAAATGCGTGGCGTTGCTCAGCTAGCTAGCTAGCTAGCTAGCTAGCTAGCTAGCTAGCTAGCTAGATAGATAGATAGATAGATAGATAGATAGATAGATAGATAGATAGATAGATAGATAGATAGATAGATAGATAGATAGATAGATAGATAGATAGATAGATAGATAGATAGATAGATAGATAGATAGATAGATAGATAGATAGATAGATAGAGAGAGAGATTAGCAGTGTAAGTTACCGACTGGCTACCCTGTGCTGGGGAAAGGGCTAAAGGGAATAAAAGGAGAAAGAAGAGAAAAAAAGAAATGTTCACACAGTAACGCGATGCTACGTGCTACAACATTCAAAGACGGTTAGGTGGTTCATTATGTTTAATTAATGATACAGCGTACCACAAAGACGAGAAGGGAGGCCAGCGGATTGGAGCAACTTTTCAACTAATTTTATTTCTGTCAGAAGCCGTCAATTTAGGTAGGTTACCACATATGTGCACTCGGGCAAAACAAAATCGTATGAAAAGAACAGAAACAAATGAGGGGTTAAATTGTGACCGAAACGATTGCGTCACTGGAACATGTCACGCAAGAACCTCTGCGCGCTACTAAACAAAGAAATTGTGCCGATTACCCATGCGTTACCCTGTAGGCGATATAAAACGCTTCCATCAGCTCTCTGGTGTTTAGATATTTGTTTTCTTTAAAAATTTTGATTTATGGAAGTCGTGAAGCGCACATGTATATGCTACAAAGCGCAGTTGGGTGCGGAATACCCTTATTTCTTATCGAGCGGCTCATGCTCACGTATACGGTCATTAACGCAGCGTCCAGTTTGCCCAATATGTGACTTTCTACAAGACAAAAAGAATCATACACAGTGCATTTGCATTTGGAGTGCGCCAGAACGCGCTTCTTGTGGAAGCCACAAGATCTTTTTCCTCCTCAGAGGAAATTCTGGGGAACTCGTTTGTGTTGAATTAAATCGGTTTGTAAAACAAGACATTTGCAACTGTAGAACTTCACATTTTGTTACTCATCGTATAAGATATCAATATGGATTACAGCTGACACAGTGGCATTCCAGTGTTTCTGAACAAGGACCGCTTATTTTTCACCTTGCCCATCATGTAAAGACTGCCCAAGCGTTTTAAAAAATTATGAAAATGTACTTAGTGTCCTGTATGCAAACTTATAAATGCTTTCTGGTATTACTGTATTACTTGTTCTCATGCTCAAGTTTATGTACATTTGCCTTCGTATTTGCGTGCCTCTCACCAAAAACGTGTTGTTCTCTTGTATAGCTACGCCATTGCTGTGTAGGACAGCAGGCCGCTGCTAATGCGTGGCACTATGACTGTTATTATTTTCACATTTGTTCCCGCTACCTTTTGCCTATGTGTTTGCATACTCTTAGCAAAAATGTGTTGTTTTCCTTGTTTATAGCTACGCCATTGCAGTGTATGTTACTGCTGATGTGGTCACTTTGACAATTTCTTGCTCTGTATCTCATGAATGTCGACATGAATGCCTGGGACCATGTCATGCCGGTATATGATGCCTAAGTTCCTGGACAGTGGTTGTCCGAAATATATCTGAATTGAGTGCATTCAAGTGTGCCAGTGCTAAAAGGGTCGTGGTGATTTTCTTCAATGTTATTTTGTATCTCACATGACTGACGAAATATTGTATAGAAAGGACGTCGATAAAACATTTCCAAGGTTGACAAATAATTCGTTCAGTCAATAAACCATAAAATAGGACGTGATACAAACTAGAGTAACTCGCTTCGAATAATTGTCGATGGTATCATAACTCATTGGAAATTAGTTCTTACGCAGCTGATCGTTTGTTTGTTTGTTTGTTTGTTTGTTCGGTTGTTTCTTTGTTGGTTGGTTGGTATCTAGTTCAAAGTTAGTCGTCCGTCTTGATGCTATAAGAGTAGGAAAACTTCACACAGCAGAGGCCAAGTTATAAATTCAAGAATAAAAGTGAGAGAGGTGGCAAGCCCATGAACTCGTTTAGAACTTTGCCAAACTTGGGAAACAGCGGTGTTTTTTTGTCTCCACTTTGCCTCTCTCGTTCTGTGAAAGACGCTGAGGCCTATATATTACAGTAACGTGGTGGCGTCTTTCCTCGTTTTTAGAAAATTGTCGTGATACATAAGATAGTGCCAATGCGAAGCCTGCCAACTTCTGATTTGCTATGATGCCGGGATTATCTAAACATCAATAAAACCGTAACGCCCAGCAGGTGAGGAACAATAAGTTGTTCTCGCACATTTGCAGAGGCATTTCTTCTATGTTCGGCGGGCGTATAGAAGAAAATTTTAAAGGATGAATGGGAAAGGTACGTGAGTTCTAAGGTATGTAAGCACGCTTAGTTATATATTTCTGAGTTTGATGCGCCTTCTCGAAGTCCCGTTCTAAAAGCCCTTTTTTTTCTTTACTGCCCAAACGCAACGCAGTCAGGGATCTCTGCTCCGATGCGGTGAGCGTCCGATCGAAGAGCTTACATTGCGTCGTTCGGCCTCAAAGTGCGTAAGTGTATGTTTGAAGGGGAAGCGGGGAGTTGTCGCCAGGCAGCGAAGGGGACAGGAGGCCATTAAGGGAGCCCTCCGCGTTCTCTCACTTTCCAAAAGTAAAATAAAAAAAAGAAACGCTAAGGCCAAGTGTCGAGTTTCCCAGCCGGAGGCAAGGAAGCGCCGCCGCTCGCACGCATGAGCTGCTTGCGTCCAAACGGGGGCTGTGATTTTCAACGCCCCGGACGCCGTTTCTAACCTCGGGCACCCGTCAAACGAGGACACAGGGAAAGAAAGAGGCTATAGGGAGAGAGCGAACAAAGAAAAAAACTTGCCCGATGGAACACAGTTGCTCACCATAGCTATGACACTGCGCACAGTCTTTGACATTTTGCTTTCGTGTTGTCGCCTCGCGGTGTAGCTTGACTACAGAAGGCTCGCGCACTGGTCTTTAATCTGCCATTAAGGAACACGGTGGAACTAACGCTGCCAGACGACACACGCTCGGTTCTCGCCGTTTTGGCGCGCTGTTGCCCACTTTTTTTCTTTCTTTCTGCCTTCTCTTTTCCCACTCTGCGAAAGCTCGGGGCAGTTTTTTGGCCCCTTGTTCGGGATGACGTTCAACTCGGTCCTGTCGGCACGGCTTGACGAGATTACGTCTCCTTCTGCTCAGGTCCGCGCCTCTGAAACATGCAATTACACGGCGTGGAACGCGTGCCTGCCTACATTCCCGGGGCCCGTTCGACACGTGCGCATGCGCAGCTAAAAAGCAAATGGTGCGGCACGCGCCTCTGTCGGGATTAGGGAAGTGGCGCGACGCGCGCGCCTCCCCGGGGAGGCGCCCCGAACCGGACGCCGCTCCTGACGTCACGGCATTGAATCACGGTCGCCTCCGCCGCGGGGCCAGCGCCGTGGCCACCGACGCGCGGCACGCGGCCGAATTTCGTGCAAAGAGAGGGAGAAAAAAAAAAAAAGAGATGTTGAGCGCAGCAGCGATCGCACACAGGGGGTTAGGCACGCAGCGCGGCCCCCCTGCGAGGCTGCCGAGTGTGTAATTACTCCAAACTCGAGTGCGCCTGTGAAGCAGGCTCAACGCGCCGTGTTGCCTATAGAAATGATTAGCTTGTGATGTCAATACTTCAATGGAAAGATATGAGAAAAAAAAAACGAACCTAAAGTAAACAAATGCGATAAATAAGTGGCCGCCGTATAGAATCCCGTCAGCGATGAAAACGAATTGAAAATTCCAGATAACTGTAGTGAATTGAAGGCGAAGCCTTGTGGATGTCATTTACTGAGAGATTTGTGTGAACCACAGGTTTTCGGAACCTGTTGCCTAGAGATGATACTGAAGCAACCCGGCACGAAGGCAATTGCTCGGGCCTGCACTACTGCCGTCACTTGTCCGAGGAAGCTGCATGTTTACAACGTGGCTTGGAAAACGTCTTGTTATCCTTCTCCGTGTCTTATAAAATGAGATTTTCGCGAGCGATCTGGGATTGTAGAGCGCTTGAAGGTTACTGCATCAATATTTCTTCAGCTATAACTCATGCTTTAGCGAAGTGCGCGTGAGGAAAATGTCATATTGCATCACGACTTGCTTAACTTATGCGAAAACGGCCGGTTTCATTTTCTCGATGGTTTCCAACGCTGAAGGAACCGTTTCGTGGCGTCACCTGCCGAGGCATCTCCAGCGCTGGCGCGCCTTAGACTCTTCGCTGCAGTACAAGCACGGCGTGCAGCGAAGCTCACTTGCGCGGAGCCGGAGTTCGTCTTTGTCGCCGTTCATACACGTACGCAGCCCGCTCTGGCTGCTCTGGTATACCGGGTGAAAGCTGAGCGGAACCGCTCGCGCATCACTAATTTCGGATATTTAAAAGTAACTTACACAAACCATAGCGAGAAATGACGTACTCTTTGCAAGCTACAGTAAGATCGGTATAATCCAAATTCGGATGCTGATATGAGATGTCCTGCAAGCCATAGCACTTTCTGAAGTCAACAAAGTGGGACATCTCACTTGGTTCGTTTGGCAACAGTCGGACGAAGAAAAGACCTCTTTCTTTCTTTCCTTTCGACATAGTCTCCGAATCTAACACGTACGCGGCTGTTTTGTATTGAGACGATACTTGCAGACGTCAGGTCGCCCGCTGAAATGAGACGTGCCTATTATAAAGATGTCTCAGAGTGACGGCCCCGTCTTGTAAACGCAAGCGTTAGTTGCTCTTGCACAAATCAGTGTACATGTACTGTTATAATCACAATCACTGCAACCCGCCGTGGTTGTTAAGTGGCTTTGCTGTTGGGCTGCTAAGCACGAGGTCGCGGGATCGAATCCCGGCCACGGCGGCTGCATTTCGATGGGGCGAAATGCGAAAACAACCGTGTACTTAGATTTCGGTGCACGTAAAACCCCCATAAAGTTTTTTAAACGTTGCATTTTATTTATGCCACCATTTATGCCACCATGAAACGAGCATCCGTATCAAGCCGCGATCTTGGTCGCTTCTTGCTCGCCCGACGGTGAGGCGCAAGCAGCACGCGTCACTAACGGGCGTCTACTATTGTTGCACCCTTCAGCTGTTGCGCCCTTGGGCTGTTCGGTTTCGCTTTTGTGTGTGAAATTGACCGGAGTTCATTAGGCCGTAAGAATTAGCAACGTCAACTTTTTGCCTTTCTGGAAATGATGAGTTCCTCGGATGGTGATGCTCCAAGTCTTCCACTGGGATAAATCCCATGACTGAAAAGCTTCCTCCCCGCTGCTTTTCTCCGTTGCGCACACAAGACTAACCTACCATCGTCGGCTAACCCCCCCCCCCCCCTTGCGCTTTCACTCGTACATAAGGCATGCTTCGCGCGGTAATGATGTTATTGCCCTTGGACTTCATATGAAACATGACGGTGACTGCGACGAGAGGAATGCGCCTTGAGCGTCCATATGCTATCGCAATAATATAATAAGATTATCCGGCAACTGAAAAGTCCCGTGGCCCATTACTTTCCGGAAAAGAAGAAATAACAAAATCGAACCTTCACCATGCGACAATTCCCTGCGCCGCAACAACGTCCTTTCTTTTCCTTTGTGGGGCGGCGGCACCGAAATTTAAAAAAAGACGCAAAGGAAAGCATGTTGGCCACAATCGAATGCCTACTTTGGGCACCTAATGTGGCTACCGAAGGAATATCGAAGATAACGTGAAACGCTTGGTCCACAGAGAACCATATGCATGCTGCTCGTTATCCTACACTGGCGAGACAAAAGACTTTCCGGAGAGGTTGTGATAACATCAAAATGACGGTGATGCCCTCAAGCGAACGCGTTGCAATCCGTCGAGTTGCCGCAGTGGTGGCGGCGAGCGACCATTGCTTCTTTTTCTCATCTGCTATAGCCAGAAAGCGTCCGAAACTATTTGGGACCAAAATGCACTCGGCCAGAGAAAAACGAACGCGCACCGAAGTGCGCCGCGCGGTCGTCAGGGCAACACGTGAAAACGCATGACCTCTGCTTTGCCCTGGCAGCCCGCGGGTAGTGAGAACAAGAAAAGTGAAGAGGCTCAATGTGCCCTCGCGAAAAAAAGTCAAAGTAGAAAAAATAAATAAGAACGTAGTTACCTTCGCTGGCTTTAGTGTCTTGACATGGATGCTTTGGCGCAGGTGAAAAAAAAAAAAAAAGAACGTTGATATTCTTTTCTGTGACATGACGGCACAAATGAACCATCACAACGCTTCGTCTCATCGAACCTCGCTGCGTGCTTTGTCAACTTATCTGATAGTGTGTTGATTTGGCTTGTCTCGTTGTATGGTTCGATGTACGACTTTAGAAAAGTCAATGCACCTTTGGCGTCAAATGTTTATAATAACATTAAACCTACAAAGATCCGGAATTGAAAATCTAATGCACGACTTTGGAAATTTCAATGCACGTTTGGCATCAAAAGTTTATGCGGTCTTTATACCCATAAAGTCTCCGAATTGAAATCCATGCGCTCCGTAGATTCTGCCGCATCCGCGAGATGCCGCGACGAGCCCGCTCGTCATCAAAACGCCCTTGAAACTTTGTGCTCGGACGGGGCTCCTTGCGTTATGCGACTCCAGGTGCATGGGCGTTGCCATTAAATCCAGTCCGAGTTCGCAATCTTCGTGCCGAAGTGTGTTTTCGAGCGTGAAAAAGTCATTCTAGACAAAATCCAGACCGGGGGTTGTTTTGGTCGGCGGCGCTTGACAACACGAAAAAATTTGGGGGAAGGGGGGGGGGCGAAGCCCCATAAGCGTCACCCCCCCTCCCCCATTACTACGCCGCTGTTGTCAGTCATCCTACCCGCACTACATACCATTCTTCTAATATCTTGAATTTTGTATTAACTTCACATCCTGAAATCCTTTATATCTGTATGGCTTCAGTGACCATAAGATATTGAAACTTACATTTTCATGCCATCTATTCAACCCTAAAAAAATAACCTTAAAATACTCACACTTTACGACAGACACGACTATAACAGCATTACTTGAGATTTAACAACTTTTTACAATAATTTTGCGGCCGACTTACATCTTCGTTAGCTTGAATCAAACTGGTTGCTGGTCGAATAGGAATTCTTACGTTTCCCTAATATATACGTTCGTACACCATAACAATTAATGAACTGAAACAATCCTCATAGTTTAATAGCACTCTAAAACGTCTAAACAGGAAGAATAAACGCCTTTTTCGTTCCGCCAACTCTTCTCATTCTGAACTTAAGTGGGAAAATTATTTTCTTGCAGTCAAGCAGTATGACAAGCAGGTCGCACATGCTAAACATGTTTTTTTTTTCTTCAACAACGTTGCCCCCCCCCCCCCACTCTCTATGTTGCAAAATAATCAAAAATGTTTCTGGCAATCGATTAATCTCCAACTGTCTAACACTGCTTTTCTCCTTAACAATTCTGGCTCTCCAGTCCCCAAAACCGAGGTCGATGATGCTATGAACATCTGCTTAATGTTCTGTTTTTGTTCTGATTTTACTAATGGCATTAAATTGAAATCCTTCCCGTGTTGCCACCTTCTGCTTATCACTCTATGAAAAACATATTACTTTCGGCTCGAACGGAATTGTTAAAGCTATCTGTTGATTAAAAAAAAATCGTTTTCGATTGGTACTAACGGCATTGATTTCAAAGTATTAAAAAGCAGTAAGCACATCAGGAGTCTTTTTCTAACGCTAATCTTTCAACAGTCCCTCACAAGTGGATCAGTCCCCCCTGACTAGAGAGTATGTCAAACAATTGCCATATTTAAAAAGGGGGCCGCACTAATCATAGCAACTATACCCTCGAATATCCATGACCAGTGTTTGTTCGAAACTTATAAAGCATGTTACATGTTCCCACATTGCCACTTTTCTGTCATCTGTCAGTTAATTTTAATGAGCAGGATTTCGTAAAGATCATTCTTGCGGGCACTCAACTTGCTCTGTTCTTACATGATTTGCATTCTCACACCGACCACGACATCCGCACTGACGCCCTCTTTGCATTTCGAAAAGGCTTCTGTTATAGTGTCACATGTTCTTCTCCTACATAAGCTATCGCACCTTGACCTTTACGCAGCCGTCGTTAGCTGGATCCGTGAGTTTCCAACCAATTGCTTTTAATTGTTTTCGTTAACTCAATCTCCGCAGCCCTATTTCCGGTTCTATCTGGTGTGCCCCAATTAAGGCTCTGTCCTTAGGCGCCTCCTTTCTCATATATATGAAGACCTTCTACTTAACTTATTCAACATATGCCTTTCTGAATTGGAATTTATTTGCAGCAAACACCAACAAAGGCAATGCTGCGGGTGACCAAGAAAAAGCGTTTTAGGACAGCTTAAGGAGACAGCACAACAGTGACCAGCATACGGAGGATTGGTGAAGAGTGCAACACAATACGACAACACACAATGCAACGATACAACCTGTCATATTGGAGGTTCTAGAAATTGATTATGCGCTGAAAAATGAGAGAAAAACAAAAAGAAAAACAAAAGAAAAACAACTTCAAATCAGACCAGAGATCATAACAGAGCCATAAAGCCTTACAATATCGTAGAATACTCGTACTTAAAAAAGTTCAACGCACACAAAACGACATTGTATCAGAAGCTAACAGGAATTCATTGTTAGTTGGCTGCTATTTATAAATATGCCTCTGAGTTCGCTTAATGAAGTATTAGTCAAGTCATTGCTTTTCCCATCGTGGAAGATTGCATTTATTTCAACCAATAAGAAATCCACTAGACTTCTGCTCTTCATGATGACATCTTCTAATTCTAGGCGTGGTGCAGCAAATAGTTAATGTCCCTAAACGTCAGTAATTGCTAAGACGTGTCCTTTCATCGCCGTCGTGATTATGCAGTTCCCTCCTACATTTCATACATTTATATAGCTAGGAGTGCAGTGATGAGTGAGTTGGGATTTATCTTGAACCCATCATGGTAATCAGCTAATTGCTGCAATCGTGTACTAGGTTATCTGCGTCGCAACGTGTCGTCAGTATCTACATTAGTCAAACTATTTGCAGATAACACCTTAATCTGATCTAAACTAGTATATGCCTGTGCTATTTATGACAACGACCAGGTTAATATGATTATTACCCTCGAATCTGTCCAGAACCTGAGTTGCCAGGTTCATTCTTTCTGACTACTCCTATAACACAAGCATTCCAGCTTTAACCTTCCGGTTGTATCTCCCCTCGCTCGCCTCCCGACTCAAAAATTGCTCGTCTTTGTTTATTTGTTCAGATTCTTTCATTCACTGAGTCGAGGTAACAAAATAATCGCTTCAGCGGCATCGCTTTTCTCGCTTAAAGCATGCTAATGCTTCAGTGTTTGTAGTGCCCATGCCATTACATATCAACTACTTTTTTCTTTATGTGGACATCGCGCGAACGAAACATCGTCAAATCTAACATCGCCCTCATTACCGACATTTGTCGTTTCAGAACTGTCATTGAAGAAGACCATCTATCAAGGCACGCCAGCTAACCGTACTCGCCAGTTTTCTTGTTTTTTTTTTTTTGGTGCCCACCCGTCATGTAATGTTCCGTTTCTTCAGGCCTTTTAGGTATTATGAATAACTGAATAAACAAATAAATAACTAATCATAGTCAACTAAGTCTTTTGCTCCCGAAGCTTCAAGCATTTAGTCGTAACACACGAAGTCCCCCAGAACGGATATCAGGGCTCGTATGCACAAAAAGTTCTTACGTTGGAATTGCTCATAAGGGAAAATTTCGATCAATCGTGATGCTGGATCCGCGAAGGCGGCCGCCTAGTAGCAAAGAGCACTTACAATTGAATGTGTTGTGAACTCGGTCCCAGGATGTTATGTTTAGATCTTAACTTCTCAACCCATATGCGCTGAGCCTCTATATAGTAACCCCGAGGCAACAAGCTGTCACTTCCCTACAGTTCGGCACATTCCGAACTTGTCAAGAGAGCGCTCATACAGTCAAGTTTTGTTGAATGTTTCACGATATCCTGCGAACACATGTGTTTGGATAGCTTTCGCACTCAAATTTCTCGCCTATTCATGCAGGGTACCCCAAGCGCTTTGTGCCGCCTGCCGCGAATATTAACAACCATCTCAAGCTTTGAAGAAAGTTAGTCGCTGCGAAACCGAAGTTGCGGGAAGAGAAAGAAGAAAAGTACCGGTTGTTCTGTGTATTCATCGTCTCTCCCGTAATTTGAAGGTTGGCGGAATGATGGGAATAGGAGTTGTATTTTCCGCGCCGAATGGCTAAACAAGATTATGAGAGTAGGTTAATTATGAAGATAACGTATTCCCCGAAACTGTAATAAGAGCACCGTCAGAGGTTTGTCACATTCTGTGAACTATCGCTGATTTCATTACATTGTGCTATAAAAAAAGTAAGAAAAGGAAGAAAAGAAAGAAAGAAAGAAAGAAAGAAAGAAAGAAAGAAAGAAAGAAAGAAAGAAAGAGAAACGCATATACGTTTGACCAGCAAGCTGCTGTCTCTTAATGAGCAGCTGAGGGAACGTGAGTACAACATACAGAATACCCATTTCAGACACTTGGCCGAATCCTCCTGCAGCTTGAAAGGAACGATAGTGAGCAGAAGCCGGGAGAAAATCATGCGCGAAATTTTTGAACCCAAGAAATCCTTAAGGCTGCAAGACTTAAGGCTTAAGGTCAGCGCTCTCTTGTGCATTTGTATACAGAATTGTTATTCCTGACGCAGCTACACATACATAGTCCATGCACTTGCTGTAATAGACGATGACAACCTAGAGTTGTCACGCGCCATATCTTTGTGTTTGTGATGCTGCTTTCTTCCATGCTGTCCAAACCAGCATTCGGTGCCGAAATATTTCCAGCTTTTGAGCAATAAAACTCAGGTTATGTTCGTGCCCGTTGCCCAGCATTACGCTCTTGTGTTCTATGTCCGTCTTGCGCTACTGCTTTAGAATATCCAACCATCTATGCCATAAACTCGTGCTGTTTGAAGTTGCGGTTGTTTATGACTATCGGCGGTCTCAAAAAATGCGATGTCCATACTCTTCCTCAGTTTTATTGACACGCGAGCCAGCCAGCAGATTCGTCTTGATGTTCTTATTTAACCGGATAATAAGTACATTGCCAGCTGCGGTGCGTCGGAATTCGGCTCTGCACGCTGAGGGCACCATATCGTCCTCCTACGTCGCTCCTTCGTCGGGACGTTTAATTTACTTACTCTTGGCGAAATGATGCATACGAAGGACTACGTTGTAGTATGAATATGACAAAGTACAATCGCATTACAAAAAAATACGCTTAATTTGTGTCATTTATAATTTAACATAACCTCTCTATATACAATCTTAAATTTTTCTTGCGATAGTGATCACTAAAATAGTAACACCATAATTAAGGCACTTGTACTTTCATACATAAATCCATTTTTGAACCTGTGTTCTATTGATAAGGGCCTGTGAATGCGCGTGTTCCCTTTATGGAAGCGCATTATTTCCTGTTTATCATCATCAACGGAGAAGGTTGAACTTGCTCATCACTTTAATATGTTTTTTCACAGTGTCTTCTCAACTCCCAGTAATTGTTCACGTAACTGTCCAGCGTACCAACCGTTCGATGTGAATTTTATATCGTATGCTGGTGTACTGTCTATGGTGCTGAACCTAAAACCGAAATGTTCAAGTGGGCCTGATAATATCCCTAATTTGTTTCTCCGTAGATATGCTGTAACCTTATCAAAGTTTCTTTTTATAATATCCCGTGCTTCATTATTGTCGTCTGAGTTACCGAATGACTGGAGAACAGCCCGAATAGCACTAATTCATAAAAAGGGAGACCGTCTACCTGTAGATAATTACCGACCTATTTCCTTAACGTCATCATGCTGCAAACTCATCGAACATATCATAGCAAAAAGCATAACCACATATCTAGAAAATCATTCAATTTTAACTAAATTCCAGCACGGGTTCAGAAGAGGGTATTCGACTGTCACACAGCTGGTCACTATAGTTCATTCGTTTGCATCAACCCTTGACAAGAACGGACAAATAGACATAATTTTCCTTGACTTCCGTAAGGCATTTGATACGTTCCCTCATGATAAATTAATCCTAAAACTTGAAAATGCAGGAATCCCTCAGATGTTTATCTCTTGGATTTCTGCTTATTTGTCTAACCGGAAACAATTCGTTGAGATAAATGGCGAAAAATCGGGCTGCCTTCCGGTCATATCGGGTGTTCCCCAGGGCACTGTGCTCGGTCCTCTTCTTTTTGTTCTATATATTAATGATATTGTTAACACGGTTGAAGGTGGTGTACATATTCGATTATTTGCCGATGATTGTGTGCTCTTTAAAGATATTGTTTCTCTCCATGATCAAACTAGCTTATGTTGTAGTTTAAATAATATTCTTGCATGGTGTGTGTGCTGTGGAATGACACTAAACACAGATAAAAGCGTACTACTGCGAATGACACATAAGAAACCACCCCTGCTTTATACATATAAGTTAGGTCCATCACCTCTTCATGAAGTCACTAGCTATAAATACCTAGGAGTGACCCTTAACAATTCACTATTATGGAATGATCACATAACTAACACTTGCGCTTCAGCCTTCAGAAAACTATGCCTGCTGAGACACAAACTTAAGAAAGCCCCACCTAACGTTAAAATGCTATGCTACATCTCCCTAATTAGACCTAAGCTCGAATATGCTTGCATAGTTTGGGATCCATACACAAAAACTAATATCAATAGTCTTGAGAGAATTCAGAGAAAAGCGGTCAGATTTATATTTAACAAATTTTCCAGATGTGATTCCCCGACCGAACTTATGGAAATTAACAACCTTGAACCACTCGAACTTAAAAGAAAAAAACAGAGACTTGAATTCCTTAAACTACTTCACACTAACAATTTATCCCTTGACCCATCTGAACATTTATCGCAGTTATCGACCAGAACTACACGCCACCGCAGACATGATGCATTAACCCCTTACTTTGCAAGAACAAACACATATAAGTTTTCTTTTTTTCCTCGAACTGTAACCGAATGGAATTGTATATATTGAATCCACTTCCTAATCTTGTTTTTCATTGTTCTGTTTGTTTTGTCAATCTGATTTTCTTTGTATGTACCATATGTCGCCCTCCCTGCTTGGACCACGTGTCCGCAGTATTCAATAAATAAATAAAATAAAAAAATTGGGCCTGGCCTGGGCGCTTCTTGGTCGGGGTCAATTACGTTGCCAATGGCGTCCTCATCTCTCTTAAGAGGAAGCTTTAGCTCGGGCCCAACTCCGATGCGGCCTATTCAAATGCATGTAAAAACGCAAAAACGTTTTCCTGAGATAACCCCTGGACCGATTTTAATGAAATTTGTTGCATTTGAGAGAAAGTAAAATTCTAGTGATTGTTGGAAGTGGAATTTTGATTTAGGGCTTGCATTTTGTTAAAAAGATTTTTCAAAAATTTGGAAGTTTGAGAAAAATAGAACCACGAAGTTTACAAACTAATAGCTCTGCATCAATAACAGATATCGCGGTTCTGTAAACGGCATCCATTAGACCATTCAAAGCGGACAAATTTCATATGTCATTTTACATCTTACGTGAATTTGTTACGTTGTTTACGAGGGTTCTGCAGAAGTTGTAATTACGTATTAATTCATTTTTTTAGATTCATGTGTAGGATGACGAGTTTGTCCGCTTTATATGTGCTATCAGATACAATTCACAGAATTGCGATATGATTTTTTCTTGCTGAGTTACAGAGTTGTAAACTTGATAGTTTCGTTTTCTGAAAATTAGCAATTTTTGCCAATTTTAAATAAAAAATTGACGACCTAAATCGAAAATTCGAAACCATCAGTCACTAGATTTTAAGTTTTTCTTTTAAATGCAACAAACCCCGTCAAGTTTGGTGCAGTGGTTGCCGCGAAAAACGAATTCTCCTTTTACATGTATTTAGAAAGGAGCACCCGAGCTAAAGCTTCCTCTTTAAGTGCGATCCTAGGTTAAAAAGGGATTTGCACGTAATCAGTTCAATGTAATAATCGCATATTTTTGCACTTTTGTAATTGGTGGATTGCTTTGTCTACTCGGCAGCGCTGACTGTAATTCAGTTACTCTTGTTCCCCCAGTAACGAACTACATGAACCCAGTTACTCTATTGATGAGAAAAGCTGTAACAGGCAAAGCCGCTTGGAACTCTTGAATTAAACGGGAACGACAGTATAGGTCGTGCCACGCAGCAACCTCGTCGATGCGCTTGTCCATACAGGCAAACCCGGTGCTCAGTATATGTTTTCCCTTCTTAAGGGCTGTCCGCGCGGCCTGTATTGTTAATATTCCATTTATCTCGCGATGATTTCGTGTTTGTATGCGGCACGAGCGCCATAACGGTCAGAACGCTCATGTTCAGTGGGTCTCCACTTCGTTTTTTTTAAATTTCTTTTTAATACTACATAGGTCCAGGCCTTTTTCCGTTGCTTAAATGTCCACTGTTTATACATTGCCCAAGGTGTTAGTAGATTACAACAACACCCTTCCCTCCAGCGCGCACATCGAGTGAGTTTTCAATGTCACTACTGGTGTCCTCAAAAAAAAAAAAAAAAAAAAACGAGGGAGGATGACCGACGGCCTTTTCGAAAAAGCACTCGTAAGTGCAGGTAAACAACGTGTGAAAGGCTGCAGAAGACGCGCTCGAAGAGACGGTCTAGTTTGTTCTATTCACTGTACTTGAGCATTGTTAAAAAGATTTGTGAGGGAAGCGATGTAAGGGCAATCGATTACTTATGAGTAATTGCTCAATTACTTTCTTGGGGCAGTAATTGGTCACTGCAGTCAATTACATTTTTGACTGAAGTGTAATTGTAATCGGTTTTTATTTGTAACGTGTACAAGATTGGTTAAAAGCGACAAAGCAAGAAGGACAGCAGAATAACACACCTCATGTGGAGAGCACAAATGGCACACATGGTGGCATAAATAAAATGCAACGTTTAAAGAAGTTTATGGGGGTTTTACGTGCACCGAAATCTAAGTACACGGTTGTTTTCGCATTTCACCCCCATCGAAATACGGCCGCAGTAGCCGGCACTTGATCCCGCGACCTCGTGCTTAGCAGCCGAACACCATGGCCACTGTTAAGGTTGGCGTCGGACACCACGGGCGATAAGTCATCCCCCTACCTTCTACTTGGTCGGAGCCCACGGGCGACAGGTCGTTCCCCCTACCTGCTACCAGGCTTCGTCGAAATGAGGCTTGACTTCGCCTGCGAATGTCAACGTCAGTCAGCTTGCGCACAAAGGGCCTTCTCCCAGGATTCGTCGAAAAGAGGATTGACTTCTCCTACCCGTGCTCGGTAATGCAGGAGGAGGGGCCCTCTCTCTGTGCCTGTCACGTGACATCGACGGAAGCAGGATCCCGCCCACACTTGTAGAGAGCCTATTTAAGGGGCTCCGAAATGTACTTCATACTTCATGCTTTTCTTATTTTCTTTCAACTACCTTAGAATAAACCGTGCAAGTTTCGCACTAGCAAATCGTCTCGCCCCTGCTTGGTCGCCATGATGTACCGGATGCCTGCAGCCCGCCGACAACGCCACGCTACCCAATAAGCAATGTCGGTCGAGCTTCGATAGGCAGGCGTCGCTACTTCTCGGCAGCAGTACGGTACGCTACCCTGGAGTACGCAAGAAACAGGTTGCTAGCGGTGGGATCGCCCCTGCAGTGCAACACCACTAAGCAACCACGGCGGGTGAAATGCAATGTTTTGTTTGGTATATAAATTCAGTGTTGTCCCTTTATATGCAGAATGTTCGTGTTTTAGTTTAGAAATGAAATTGCTGAGGTGTCTTGGGAGTTCCTTTCAGTGGTTTTGTTTACGTAATAATGAGAGCCGAGTCTTACTCCGACGACCACCTTCGTCAAATTGTCATTGTCGTCCGCCACCCTTCTAAGTTATATTATGCATCCATTCGCGCGTGCTAGCATCTAAACTGGCGAAATTCTTGTCTGGTGTGGTCGCTGTCGTTGAGAAACATCTTCTGCAACTGCGCTGTATAATTCACTTTATTTCCTTTAGGACACGACTTTCTAAACCCATTTTATTTTGGATGGCTCCCCGAACCTCGAGCTGTCCGCAGACTCGAGATTTGTATCGTTCAAGCCGTCGGTATCGCTCCTTACTAAACGACTGCACCACATCACAGCAGTGGCACAAAGTTCACTAACTATGATATGGTTATGTTGCGTACGATTTGGACCCGTAGAGATAGGCCGTAAGTTGTCTATAAACTACTTCCCGTTTCCAAGAGCCGACACGCAGAATATAAAAAGAACATTCTCCTGTCACTTTGAGATGCCGCATTGAACCGCGAGCACCGCGCGCAAGTGCCCATTGCGTTTATCCCCAAATACGTAGGCTAACAGAGAGACGCAGAAGGAGTCTCTGCCGCACTCAAAGCGGGGGAGGGAGAAAACAGGCAGGGTCGTGCTCACTACAGTGAGGAGCGCGCGCAGTGAAGCGCCTTGTATACGCGTAGTCACTGGCGTCTTCTGTGCAGCCCCTGGGAATAATAAGTGCTCGTTGTTTACACCATGAAGAATCTACGTAAGGCCCCATTCTGGTCGATAGCAGACGGCTAGTCTTGGTCCTACTCGAGGCCGAAGCCCTCTGCGTTGGAGATTGCGATGGTCAGCTTCTCGCGAAGGACGTCCTTGCTTTTGTACTTGGGTAGCACCAGCTGATTGAAGCAGGTGTGCGACACGGGCAGCCTGCGAACGCGCGCAGGGAACAAAATAAGGCCCCACTGCTTCCAGTCAGGCTTGCGGTGGCCGCAAACTGTGCAAAATTATCGGTCATGTCTGCTGGCACCATTTGTGGTGGAACAGGTACATCATTGTATAGAGTGTAGCAGATGGAATTAGTGGGAAACGCGCCCTGATTCGGTGGTGAAGCGGCGAGTCGCGCCAACGCAACTTTAGTCTTAGAATAGTAAGCTGTTGGGCTAGTTGGTTTGACATTATTTTTGCAAAGGGGAGCGCAGAAGCGTTGATCAAAACAGAAGACGTGGACAGGAAAGACGCTCACTGGCAACTAAGTATATATTCAGAGACAAACAGCCAGGAACGTTGTTGCGCATGCGCTGCCATCGAGAATTGTAAAAAAAAAAAAATATTCTTACATTTTTTTAAAACATAAAATTCGCCTATCAACGGGGCATGCATCACTACATCAATAATGACAGCTATAGTGTAGGTGATAGCAACAACGGCGCGTGCAAGTGGCCTGACAAAAATCATTCCAAAAGAAACCTCTGTTTTTTTTTTTTTTTGATACCTAGTATACGGATACCTAACATACCTAATACGTGGAACCTAATATACTTAGTGGCAAGTCAGCGTCTTTCCTGTCCACGTCTCCTTTTTCCGCAACGCTTCTGCGCTCCCATTTGCAAAAATCAACTTCTGTCGCTTTTGCATTCTTTGCATTCTGGCGCGCTGGCGCGGTAAAAACACTTATTTCCATTGAAAACTTCAATTGTAGGAGACCACATTGACTACCACGCCTACGCAGAAGTACAGTTTACGAATAGCATATCTAACATTTGCAATAAAATGCCACTCGTAGATCCTGCTCACGATTTAAAAGTAAGACTCCTTTCGTTTTTAGTTTTTCGTCCGAAACTCTGTCGTCGTTGTTTGCCTCTTGAGGTGTAAATGAATGCGCCATTAGCAAAAAAAGGAGATAAAGAGCACCATCGGGTGCTACTCAAGCGTCGTTCATGACCGATTAAAAGAAAAGAGAGAGAGCGACCAAAATACATCCGCTTGTAAGCAAGAAATAATGTCCAATCTAAAAAAAAAATAATAATAAGCTGGATAATCGTTTATTTTTTTTACTGTCTGTGCCAGATAGCGCGGTACCGCCTTTTCAGGTCACTTCTGAAAGTGGCGAAAATTACCTAAGTGAAACATTTAATGTCCATGATATCAAATTAAAAATATTTATTGACTAACTTGTTAATTAATCACTTTAGTGCACATATTAAAATCCTGAAATTGAAGCCCAGCCGTAGTGAAGCCATGTCGGCCGACCAGAAATCCTAAGGCTAGCATTACTTTCGAGATGACCGTCGTTAATATGTGCTACGAAATACGTTGGCGTCCCACTTAGCAGTTCCACAAGTGCGTCTATCTAGCAGTCCGGGAGAATCTTAACTGGAACGACAATGCATTTATTCAGCAGATATTGGGGACGGATATCTCGAAACTGATGGTAGCCTTAGGCACACATGACTGCTAAGCACACGTGACTTCAATACTGCATGGCTTTAATTCGCAGTTTCGACATGTATTATAGAATGCATAACCAAAAGTTAATTACTGAATCTCTTGTAATCAGCAACCTGCACACTGCGATTTCTCGTGCAGATTCGCCTCTTCACATAATCTACCTGAACAGGTATAACTTAGCTATATGCGACATGCTACTAAAAATTGAAAAATTAAAATGTCGGAATTAAAAAAGAACGGAAACATTTGGTATACCACTTATGGTCCTCCAAACATCGTGCACCGACCGCTAGCAGTGTTGTAATGCTGCTGCCAGTCCTAAGCTCCTTTCGTTAAGACCACGGTTACTGTTCCTACCTCTACAAGTCTGTTCTTCAAACAAATATATGTAACGTGCAAGAACCGGCCTACTCATTATCCGCTGCTCCTTCGCCATCCCTTTGGACAAATGAGATGAATTGATGCTTCTCACTTCTCACACTACTAGGTTGAGACTACATGTGGTTACCACGCACGGTCGTGAGCGTCATCTAAGACAACACTGCCAAAAGGTTCAATGCCCGCTACAGTCACCGGTGTTTCTTTAGCAAAGAGTGCAATGTGCATGTACAAAAGGAAGTATAATTGACACGTATACTGCTGTGGTACGGGATCACGGGCGATATGAAGCGTTATGTATCGATTCCTATTAATGAAATATTCTTTTTCCTGATTACTGATTCGTTCTTCTGTACTTGCCTTCCTGCATTTGCCTTGTTCCGCTTATTATTCGCCCTCTCAACCGTCGTTTAGTCACCACTTTTGAATCATTCGGCTGCATTTCCTGTAATGTAATTCAGTGCGTCGCTTGCGCTTCCAAACTGTTTCCTCATCGTACATAGTGTACATCACAGACTGCCTCATTCTTGCTCACAGGAGATTTGATGTGGTTCCAGAATTACATCGGTGTGCTGTCATTTTTCTCGTGTATTTCTGAGAGACAGCGATTATTTGTGTTTTTGATTTTTTCGTGACCAGGGCCTGTGCTTCCAATTTTGTCCCAATATGTTGACATATTTGTAAATATATTGACGCTTTCCACCGTTCTTCTATTGTATCCCTGACTGTAGTATTCCACCAGCTGCGCAATTCTTCTTTTTTTTTTTTCTGTCGCACATTCTTCCTTCTCGAAGGCAATTTTTTTCGTAACGATGCACCCAAGTTTACCGTAATCCCAATTCTTGCGGAAATCTCAGTGTGCAAGTTGTCGAAAACTGCCTCTTTCCAGATTCCCGTGTAATTTTGCCGTCACCTTTAAGTTCCATATTGGCAATCATCAATTTGTCATTCGGAACGTAAATGTCACCTAAGTTGTCACCTCCCATTGTCAACAGAAGCGTTCGCAGCAATGAGTTGCTTGGGCAAGGTGGTGCCATCTCTTGGAGGAGGCAACAACAGTCGCGGCCGGAGCCGCCGTACCGCTCATGGATGTTTTTGGTAAGGTCCTGCCATCTTTCGGGAATCGCGCTAAACTGACGCTTTTTCGTGGATAAGCGGCATGATTTGAACACTTTCAGTAGTGTTCCAGGCATATGCTCCTAAAACTTAACTGAATTTAGGCCAATTATATAACCCCGACTTTCAGAAACCTCTTTCTTGGAACACGACTCTTTGTAATGATAGCTGTTCTCGTTTCTTTCTGCGCCTTGGCAGCTAATAACACAGTGGATTTCCATCATCAGCCAACCCAGTGCATAGAACATTTATTGTTTTACATTTTTAAATCTACATAATCTTACCGCTACCTGAAAGCGTGTAAGTGATTTAGCAAGCGATGTACACTTCAAACTGTAATTCAGAATCCTCTCTATGCGAGATCTTTAAATTAACAAGCTCTGTTGCGCTTCGAGCAGCGACAAGGACATCAAATCGTGAACAATGCGTACATTTCTGCAAAAAGTGGCATTTGCGATAGATAACTCTGAGAGGTCTACATGATTTTTCATTGCAGCAGAAAAACGGGGAATAGAAAAGCACTCACTATCTAGCTGGATAGCAGCAGTGAGGTGTAATATGGCAGTGACGTCGGAAAGGAAAGATAAGGATGGCGGCGGGGCGGGGGGGGGGGGGGGGCGTTGAGAAGCGGCCGCCCTAGCTCTAATTGCCGGAATTGTATTGCAACATGCCACTGGTGAGGTGCGCACAGAATATACCTCGAGCATTGCTCCTATATACACCTTGTCTGAGTACTGCGACGGAAAAAAGTGATCGTCGTTTCACCCATTACACCTGTGAATACGGAGTCAGTTTTTAGTATTATTTTTATTTGGTTTTGTAACATATATGCAAGTGAAATAGAGGAAAAGAAAGCGAGGAACAGGCTAAAGACTGCCACCAGGAGGGGCACAACACTTGCCTACTCCGGAGTTACTGCATATAGGTACAGTAGCTCTAGCCTACTCTTGAAGGAAGGGACATCTGCTTAGAGGATGCGTCGCCCTTAAAGAAAGGCACTTACATCTCCGTGTTGGTGTTCTGAGCCGAAATCTTGAACGCCATCTCTCCCATGCCACCGACGGGTACTCGGTCGCTGCCCGTAGCAAAGCGAAGGAATTGCTTTTGTACGTCAGAGTTGAACGATTTCAGTATGTCCCAGAAGTCCCTAAACGAAGCAAGGAGCCAAAAAGTCACTATAGAGGTCAGGTATATGAGGTTCAACGACCGAAAACAGCTTTCAATAGGTGAAGCGCCAATAGTGACGGCACATAAGAAGAAATACAGACAGGAATTTGGTTCTATCAACTAGTGTATTTCCAAAAAAGATGAAAGTAGCGAGAGTAACGGTGATTCACAAAGGAGGGAACAAAAATATGTTTCGCAACTACAGCCCGTTATCGATACTACCCATATTCTCGAAATGTCTCGAAAAAGTAATGAACATTAGAATGGACTGTTTTTCACGCAAATTCAATTTGATTGCAAACTGCCAGCATGGTTTTAGAAAAAATAATTCAACAGAATCTGCATTACTGGTACTAAAGGAGACAATTTTAAATAACATCGAAGAAGAAATGATGACTTTGGGAATATACCTAGACTTTAGCAAAGCCTTCAATCGCGTTAAGCACACTCTAATGCTCTCTAAATTGGAAAAATGCTGCTTTTGAGGAAGTATACTTGAACTTATCCGATCGTACCTAGAATCACATAAGCAATTTATTGAAATTAATGAATGCAGATCTAACGTTAGACCGGTTACTACAGGAGTGCCACAGGGCAGCATCCTTGGTCCCATTCTCTTCTTGTATTACATAAATGATATTGTTAACATAAATACCAAATGCAACTTTGTAATTTATGCCGACGATTGCACAGTACTTGTCCATGGGAAGCATTTAACTAACATAACAGAACAGGCAGGTGTACTTTGTCACGAACTAAAGAATTGGTCTGAAAGGAATAGTCTTCTGCTAAATGAATCCGATCAAAGTGTCTTTTATCAGGCTCGAAATACACCGTACCAAACACAATTGTTCTGAGCCCGTATACGGTAAAGCTTGAAAAGTCGGTGAGAACGCAAGGCGTAGTATCTACGGAACATATGTCCTGGAACGATCGCATTGACTTAATCTGCTCTAAAGCTCGGAAATCTGTTGGAATTATAAGCAGGCATCAATATATTTTTCCTTTTAAAATTAGGCAAATTTTATACAATTTTCTATTCCATTCTCAACTCAGTTATTGCGCGATAATATGGGTAAACACAACAACAAATAATTTAAACAAACTTATGGTTTTGCAAAAAAAAAAAGGCAGTTCGGGCAATAGAAGATGTTCCCTATAACACACACCGAAAAATTACTTTTAAAAAAAATAGGATAGCCAGACCATTTCAGCTATATAATCATAAGCTAACCCGAAATTATAAAAATGCAGTACAAGGTAATCTAGCGGCATTTTCGGAATTGCCTACGTTACAAAAAAAGGTCTTGCCATACTCCTATCGATGTAAAATTCCTTGGCACGTTATATTCTCACGCACAGAATATGGGCGCCAGAGATTATGCCATACTTTACCCAACATACTGAACGAGCTTTCTAAACAACACATAAATCTTTAACCGTAAGTAACAAGTGTATGTTGGAACCTTTGAAATCTGGTTTTTAATAAAAGCTTATTGTGAAAACGTGTCCCTCAACACAGCAAATACTATTACGTACCACTTTCATTCATTTTCGAATGTATAAAAGCTGCCTGTATTTTTTTTTTAACTGTATACCAATGAACGATGTCTTGAATTTATGATCTGGTTGCTTTTTACATTTCCTGCATATTTTTAAATGAAGTTTATTTTAGCTGCGACAAATAACACACTGCTGTGTTGTCACATTGTTTTTATCTGCTTTTATGATGCCCTTATGACGCCCTTTTTAGTTTGTTTTCCAACTAGTGAACATATGGTGTTTATATTTTCTTTTTGACATGACAGGTTAGTATTCACGCTATTTCAGTTTCTGGGATCTGCCTTCCAAGATATGTTATTTTGCATCATGTAGTGAACTAACTGCTGTGCGTAATATATATATATATATATATATATATATATATATATATATATATATATATATATATATATATATATATATATATATATATATTTGCGATGCAGTGTTTGCGTTTGTTTGATGCTTGTTCACGGTGGCCGGAGCTCCGTCAAGTTGCTATAATGCCGCTTTTTTTTTTTTCGGTCACCATTTTCTCCCCACGTTTCTCATCCCGTGTGCTTTTTTTTTTTTTTGTGGGGGAAAAATAAAAAAACTGAACTGAACTGAACTATATAGAGAGAGATCGCACGTGGACTTGAGCATTTTTATGGACTGGCGTCAGTCATGTATATAGTGTGCAACAGCTAGTATTGCATCTTCCTGGTCGTATCGCGTCATCGTCGTGCCTAGCAAAAATACGTTCGATATTTGCTGACATAATTTTTTTTCTAAGCACAAAGCAGACGACTGGAGCTGTAAAGGATGCACCAGCCTGAAGTCCCATGGAGAGAGATTTCTCTCCTGCGTCTGCTTCCTTCGCCATGAAGCCGTGTTTTCAAGCCAAATTTTAATGTATCATTTTTTATGAATCCAATTCTAACGGGCACTACACAATTCTCGTAATATCTACAGTTCCATGCTGAAGCGCAACAAGAGCGCTTTCATCGCAACATCATTCGCAAAGGAAAAGAAAAGCGAGCAAGAAAGCTTACCGACCTTGCCTTGTATTTTTGCGTTCATGCATGCGGCCAGAAATGGTGCAATTACCTGATAATTGGTTCATCTTCCTCAAAGCTGTCATATACAGTGACTTTTCGTAGTTCATCCAAATCTAATTTCGGACAACCACAGACGAGCATTTCAACTTCTTCGGGACGAAGCATCTGCCGTTCGTAAGTAAAGAAACAAAAACATGGCGCGCTGTTGCAGGGGCCATGAAATTAAAACAAGCTTAGACTGCTTCGGTTTGAAAAGTTATCAAGTTACGTACGATGAGGGCGTTGGAAGCGCAAACGCTGTGGAATCCAAGATAGAAGGCTTTGAATGGCTGAGCGATCGCCTTATTCAGGACTAGATCCACGTACAGCTCCACATATTCTGCCGAAGAGAAAAGTAACAGGTGCGGCTAGCAATAGGATTAAATGACTTTGTGCAAAATAGGCAAAGTATGTAGCCCGTGCAACGAAGACGGCGAAGATGGGTCACACGCAATATGCCTCTGAGATTACACGCGCCCTCTAAATATCGAGGACAAAACTGCACGTGCTCCTTGTCGCCTGTCGCGTATTGGCGAGTACGGTGCGATTTATCAACGCAACATATAGAACTGGAATGCCGCTCTCAGAGGCCATACAACGCGGTACCTCTCTTCGTTGTCTGCCATGCGGCGGTACGCACGAATGAATTTGCCCGGCAGGTGCAATAGCTGATGGAAAGTGATCATGATTCCGCGGCACACTAAAGACGGAGTTTGGCCAAGTAGTCTAGTAATGGGGTCCGAACGACGTTGCTGCTTAGCCTGATGTTGGGCACCTTTTGAGGGGTATGTCGCTTATCACTTTTGCCGCAATGTACCTTCGCCTGCCCACAACTCGATAACTCGCACGCAGCACCTGGATTTCCTCCAAACGTCACTTAGGCAGCCGCCCAGCAGTGAATCTGAATTGAAGAACCTGGAAACCTTTGCCATCCAATGTGGCCGTTGACGACAAAGCAAGCTTGTTACTTGGTTTGGATTGATGGCCAGACATTACTTCGTCATGCAAGCTGGCATCCATGGATGAATAAGCAAATTTTGTTCCCGCTGTGCCACTGCACATGTAATGCTTCGTCATCTATCCTGGTCACGCATTGATGAAGAAGCAAATTTTGTTCGCATTGTAGAGACAGAGGCCAGACGATGCTTCATCATCCATGCCGACCATCTGTTGAATACTAAGGTGATTCTCGGTTTTATTGGTAGTGCTGGCCAATAAGCTGACGATGCTTCATATATGGCCAACCATTTATGCTTGTTTTAGATTGGACAAAGGCTGAAATCGCCTGGCTAGTAAAGATTTTCTCCTTTTAATTTTTTTCCTCTATCTAATTTTTCAATTGGAACGATTCAAATGAGTGTCATGAAGCACATCTTTAATTTATGCCTCAAATTTCTTACAATTGCCGAAAATTGGGAAAATTCTAAAAGTTGAAGTACCAAGTTTACAATCCCGTAATTCAATAATATAAAAAGATGTAGTGATTCCGCAAACTGTATTTAGAATACCTAAAGTTGATAAATATGACATAAAATATTAGAGACAAGTGAAATTGGCACAGTGACTACGTGAGCATTGCGAAAGTTTAACTTACTGGAGAGTGACAAAGAAGCTTGAGAACAAGTTAAGGATCGCGCAAAGAGCGATGGAACGAAGATTGCTAGGCATATTAAGAGACAGAAAGAGAGCGGTTTGGATTAGAGAGCAACGGGTATAGACGATATTCTAATTGACATCAAGATAAAAAAATGGAGCTGGGTAGGTCATGTAATACTCCGGTTAGATAACCGTTGGACCATTATGGTTGCAGAATGGATATCACGAGAAGGGAAACGCAGTCGAGGGCGCCAGAAGACTAGGTGGAGCGATGAAATTAGGAAACTCGCGGGCGCTAGTTGGAATCGGTTGGCGCAAGACAGGGGTAATTGGAGGTCGCAGGGAGAGGCCTTCGTCCTGCAGTGGACATAAAACAGGCTGATGATGATGATGATGAACTTACATATCAGGGGTATATTTCAGAAGAGTGTATAGCAAATCAATTTTTTCCCGCTTTAGATATCCTAATTGATCCAATTCCCCCTATTGTGACAATTGTGGTATTAAATTATAAAAATGTAAACGTGATGCACCTTTTACAGCGAAGCTGTTAGCCTCTAGTTGGTCGCGATTGTTTGTGTCCGTGAGCAAATAAAGAAAAAACTCGAAAAAAAGTGCATATCTCCTTTGGAATCAGGCGTACAACACACAACTCAGTATTCATTTCAATAAAGCAAAGCATAAAAGTAACGTCAAAACCGCATGATGGATGATAAGGCGCCTGTGAACAGTGCAAGGCGCGTTCCTTGTCCCCGCGTGGGTTTCCCGGTAAAGATTACGGTTGCATAAGCTGCTCCGTTGGGAAAGGGGCAACAGCAGCGTACGAATCAGTTAGTAACGCCGCCAAACTTCACATATAAAAGGGAGACCTGCCTAGTAACTCATTCAGTTTATTGCAAGACCACTATGGATAGACCACGTAAAGTTAAGACTCCCGAAGACAGTGTGAATACGATGAGCGTCGAAGAGTGCAAAATCGTAATGCTCAACAACGGTGTCGTGCTAAGACTAGGCAGAAGAATAGAACATTTCGTACACGGCATTTGAGTGGTTTTCCAACAGCTTCGCTGGCCATCCACTTTCGCAGGGTCGGGATGGCGAGTCAATTTTTTTTTTACTTAATGTTCGAATTCTCGCAGTTTTTTTAAAGGAAGTGATCGTGTATATGTCGATTCTGCTTCTGTAAACTTTTACTCTCTCTCTCTCTTTTTACACGCAGCAAACAATATAAAATTTGATTCAGTGAACACCAAGCAAAATGATTTCTCCGTTCATATATGTAAAAGTCGCAGAGGTAAAGCTTACTCTAACGTAGACGAGATAGCTTTGACGTCCATCTCTTGCACTGATAATGAAGCAGTTGAGTTCAAAATACAAATTAGGGGCCAGATAATGCTTCCCCATCCATTGTTGGCGTGCAGTAATGACTAAGATGGTTTTTCCCACGGTCACATATGCGGCTTGACAAAACTTGGCCATCTTCCTGGTCCACCCTTTGATTATAATGGCGAAAGAAGTTGTTTCGCCTTCGGAGTGAAGGGTTACAAAAGACGTTATCTTAAATTGCGGTGATTTGTTAATGCCGAGGCATGATACTTCTGCGATGCCGTTGTCAATGGCAACACGAAGAACCGTGATACATCCCGGCCTACCATTGACGATGGAGCAAGTTTGGTTCAAGGTGAATGATCCTTGAAAGCCTTGAGAGCAACGACGCTTGCGAAACTAACGAAGTTAAGCATAGTTACTAGAGAAATGATAAGCACACGAGCAAAGTGAGAGTCTCGAAAGCAGGTGCGTGGGGTCACATGACGCAGCAATGGAGTTTTCTCAGTGGCTGCTCACACCGCGAATTGTCTGCTGACAGCAGACAGCAAAACACATGCATGTGCTTGCATAAGCCATCCATTAATTCAGAGATCTGGATTGGGAGGAATTGGGGATAAGAGTTAATGGAGAATACCTTAGTAACTTTAGATTCGCTGATGATATTACCTTGCTTAGTAACTCAGGGGACCAATTGCAATGCATGCTCACTGACCTGGAGAGGCAGAGCAGAAGGGTGGGTCTAAAAATTAATCTGCAGAAAACTAAAGTAATGTTTAACAGTCTCGGAAGAGAACAGCAGTTTACGGTAGGTATAGAGGCACTGGAAGTGGTAAGGGAACACATCTACTTAGGGCAGGTAGTGACCGCCCTAAGAATAATCAGAAGAATAAGAATGGGGTGCGTTTGGCAGGTGTTCTCAGGTCATGAACAGCCAGGTTGCCATTATCCCTCAAAATAAAAGTGTATAACAGCTGTGTCTTACCAATACTCACCTACGGGGCAGAAACCTGGAGGCTTACGAAAAGAGTTCTACTTAAATTGAGGACGACGCAACGAGCTATGGAAAGAAGAATGATGGGTGTAACGTTAAGGGACAAGAAAAGAGCAGATTGGGTCAGGGAGCAAACGCGAGTTAATAACATCTTAGTTGAAATCAAGAAAAATAAATGCGCATGGCAGTACATGTAATGAGGAGGGAAGGTAATCAATGGCCATTAAGGGTTACGGACTGGATTCCAAGAGAAGGGAAGCGTAGCAGGGGGTGGCAGAAAGTTTGGTTGTGCGGATGAGATTAAGAAGTTCGCAGGGACAACATGGCCACAATTAGCACATGACTGCGGTAGTTGGAGAATTATGGAAGAGGCCTTTGCCCTGCAGTGGGCGTAGCCAAACTTATTATAATGATGATGATGATGATGATGATGACTCAGCTGAGTTATATTCTAATCTGCAATTACTTGAAGATGTCAATTTGTGATACTAATAACATAGTATTAAGTCTAAAACGAAGACCACTCCAGTAGTCAAGGCAAGTGCAGGTAGCGTAGGGGATCAGCTGGAGATGTTAGAAATGCTCACTTTCTGCTGCTCCATTTCGCAATGAATGTATGTACATTACGCTCTCCGTGCTCTTTCTCAGTTTAGAGCTTTGGCCGCAAGTTTACTCTTACCTTTTCTATTTTCGCTTGTAACTGGAATGTCTTCGCCACCGTATTTCAGGGTGTGGGTTTTCACTTCTCCGAACTCTTCTACAGAAACCTGTGAGGGACAAAAAGCGGCACGTTGTCACGGCGATCAGGAAGGGGTGCAAGATATAACACTATTCGTGTGTTTATATCACCTGAAAATTCATGCAAAAATCCTCTTCAACGTTTCCCTCGTACGCCAGCAGCTCATTTAAACCAACAGCGACATCCTGAAATAAACAGAAACACCATTACTGATTATTACTTTTTTCATTTGAACGACATGCAGAAAAAAGAAATTGCAATGACTATCGGTGCCAAAAGGTTACGATGTGCAATATCATTAAAAAAGGAATCAAAATTTCTGCTCAGTAGGGGTACGTACATAAGCAGCACTATAGGGCGGCAGCCCTCAGCTTTGAATTCTGGGCTTCATGCAAGGTCCCCTGGAACTCTAATGTTTGTGTGAATCCCACCGCATGTAACTTTTTTTGCCAACCCCGTACATCACACGCAGGTTGATCCACGCAGTTGAGAGGATGACTCCAAAAACGCGCCTGCACCGTTTCAGAATGAAACTAAGACGGTATATTTAAAAAAAAAGCATGTGATTGGGAATCTTGGTATTCCGTACTTTCAGTAGACCAGCACACATCCAAAAGAGCGGATGATGACTGGAGTTTATTGGCGCAAGGGCCAGAAGTGGCCAAAGAGCGCCGACCAAGAGAACGGAGATAAACGAGGTAATAATGGGGAAGTGTTGGTACACTGTAAAATAAAAATAAAGAAAGCAACGTTTCAGCCGGTGGCCGGCTTTTCTCAAGAGCGGCCTTCAAGAACGCAACACTTAAATGGCGCTTTTAATACCAATTTGTTAACGTGTGTGAAACATAATGTATCTTTACAGATGTGCAGTTATTCTGTACAGAAATGTGAGAAAACAACAGCAGTACCGGCATCACTTCGGCGAGGTCCTCCGTTGTGAACTTGCAGATCCCTACGTAGGCGTTCTCAATATTGTGCGGAACAACTGGAGGGTTGAGCAGCTTCTTGTAGCACGCCGTCGGGAAATGGAGATCCAAAATGATTGAGTTGTAGACAGCGAGTCCCATTAGGTGTGCAATGTAAGGAATATGCCACATTCGCTGTGCGTGTACACAAAGTTTAACTGCCTTAGTTGCTAGCCAACAAAATAGGAGCACCTTTCAAGTGTCTGACTGATACGGCACGCAGTGAAGGATATAACGCCTATGAGGTTGTATTCTCGTAGGTTGCCTAGTTGTGTGGTGCTGAACCAGTAGCATCTTGCCTTGTTGTGATATACGAACATGCCTGCAGATGTTGGTAAAAAAAAGCAATATAATACGCAAGTGTTCAAAGGCCGTGTGTGCTCTGCATGCATATCTGAACTGCAGAACAAACCACCTACCGTAGTCGGGGCTGAATATTTGCCTTATGAGCAAGAGAAACCACTCCTTTGTCAGACCCCCCATATCCAGCCCTGGTTCGCCAACAAAAGTAACCTTAAGCTTTTTCTTTAAGTCACTTTGCTTTCTTGCAATCTGTAGGAGAGAAAGCAGAAATTATTTTGCCTCTGTCTTTTAGCTATCTATTTGGTTCACACTATGATAGAGATTTGGACAAGGTGGCACAGCGCGTTCATGGCCTACAAGCAGCGTAGAGAAATTACAAACTGCATGAACAATGAAAGAGGCATAGACAGAGCACTCGTCGCGTATCAAGTGCTCATCACACCAGATGACATCTTTCAAAGTGCAGATCAATCCACGCGAGAAATTGTTGACGTAGCGGAAATCGTGTGGTTGGCCGATATGTGCCCAAGCAAGCCATCAGGGCACTTGACAGACAAGGCCCTGTCACTTTATTCAAGATCACGAGAGACGATAGAAAGTTGTTGATTTTATGTGTCTGGTATATTTTGCATGGGCTGATACTTACATCGCTTTTGTTTGATTCTTGGTCAGTTCCACCGTCACATCCTATCTACGTATATTACATGTATGAATGCTTCAAATAAGGATTAGAGGGAAGAACAGCGCTGTGCTTCTCATGTTTCATGAGGCTTGTGCGCTTTCTGAGCTGATTTATATATCACGTAATCACCCAATGAGTTCCGAAATGATTATTCACAGCACCGAATTAGCCAAGCTGTTGTCAGTTGCCGGCATGAAATGTACGTAGACATTTCTGATACCGACTTACCTCATTAAGTGAGTCTGACACCAGGTGTGACCGCCGAACGTTCAGGTTGAGAAAAAATACATCAATATCTGGCGCCTGATGGTGAAGAGCGCGGTTCAGTAGACTCCTCTGCGAGTAAAAGCAGCGAGATATGTGGCTATGGTAACAATCGCAGGCAGATTTCTGAACATATCAATGCTTACCCTCGCATTTAGTATCATCTGTTGTTCAGAATCTCGCTGCAGGATAGACTTCTTCGCCACGATGCTTAGAATAAAAGGATACTGGCAGTAAGAAAACCTGCACGAAAATTGTTGCGTTTGCGTATTGTATGAACACGTGTTTGAAATGCAAGATAATTTACACGGATTCAGTGTCGGCAGCCATTCTAGTACATAGCCTACTTTATAACTGCAGCGAAATCATTCCATTATTTTTTTTTCTCACAACAGCTGCAGCTCGTAAAACACCATGCTTAGGTTAGTCAATTTCATTAAACCATAGATACATTCCTTTATTTATGGGCGCAGTTCATCCCCTGGCTATAAGAACTACACTTTACTTTTATAATGAAGATTGCAAAATCGTTGTCAATGCTTCATTGCGGCTGTGGTTTTAAATCTTTAAGAAAATTAAGTTTTTGTTCTCGTAAGATATAACAACGACAAATAAAGTCTATGAGTCTGTAGAAGGTGAAGAAACTTGCTTTGTGTGCTTTCCCGGAGACTGCCACCGGTAGTATTCAGACATCAGATCGATGTGGTCTAAGGCACTGTTGTAAAACTCGGTGTAGTTCAATATGTTCGGATTCTTCTTGTTGTTTGCCGCATCTGCAACAATGATTTTTCAACATGGTAACTACTGTCACTGTAACATAGTTACTACCACACAGTACTGGTTCGGAGAAGCTGGGCGTAAAGGCCTGATTCAGTCTCTTAAGCGTCTACTTCTCTAGCACCTCAGTAAAGAAGTCATTACAAAGTTTTTCATCGAACGAACCGCAAAATAACGTGCCTAAGAGAAGCTAAAGAAATGCGATTGCAAGCCGTATTTTTGCTTTTGCTAAAAAAGGAAAAAGAGCGATCCTGTTTATTTGCGTATGTATGAGGGGTTTCTGACTCGTGCACAATGCCGCGACAAGCAGGAAGGGCCCTTTCCCCTAGAGGGGACCTCTGTAAATTAAGACGGGGATTTTTAGCCTTTCACACGACCTCGGAAGCAACTAAGGCAGAGGTCCTAGAATAGACCCACGCGTTCCCTCATCAGCACACTTCATGTCAGGAGAAAAAAAAAATCCAGGCGGGAAACCAATGACATTCTGTGCTAACAAAATTTTGCTGCGCTTTTGCAGAAAGGTCAATGGCATCTTTGCTTCCGCGATCTGCATTTGGGAAACCACAAGCACGAAATATCGCCAACCGGCAGTACTTGGGAAAGTGTCCGTCAAGGCGGCATCTCCTGCTGCAACATTATTATGGGGTGAAGCACGCTTTACAGAGTAAGTTCTGGGGAATCGCCGACAGGTCGGTTAAACATTGATGCTATTTTTACGGCTACATCATTTATCAACTAGGAAATGGCTTTGAAGCCGTTATTCTGAACAGTATCAAATTTCGCCATTTTGTCGAATTTTGCCATGTTAGTGCTTTCAGCCAATCAGTGAGGCTGATTATCCGCCCTGTCTATCAGAGATAGATGACAAGATGACAATGTTGAACAATATGGCGGAGCTTCACATCGTTCGGAATAGCACCACAGCAGTGCAATATGTGCCGAAGCAGCGCCCCGTCTCACGAAAGGAGCACATAAATCCACCAGCGACATCACCAGCGGCATTTTGGCGCCAGCCACAACGGGGCTCCGACGCAGTCTGCGTTTCGGGCTGTTCTCTGGCTGACATTCGATACCGGCTACGCTACCACATGCCAGCTGCACTGCGGGAACCACCACACGGAAGCCCTCGTGGAGCTCCCCCTAACAGCTTCGCTGTAAATGCGCTCTTTGGCTCTCAGAATAGTGTGTCGGTAGGGAAAAAGAGGACGCTCGCCGTCGGAGCTTGTAATTATTATCGATGAAAAAACAAAAAACAAGTAACGACAATGTCACGATTAAAACTGACGAACGACGAGATTGGCTCAGGTAGTGCAAGTAACCGGAGCTTTTCCGGAGTGTAACGTCAAGAAAACGTCAGAAAAAAGTGAGGAAGGCAGAAGCAATATGACAGATGCGCGCTTTCTTAAAAGAGTACCTACTTATCAGAGCCAGCACTCTCGTAGCGCATGGAATCCACCACCGGCTTTTGCTGATGGACGGCAGTTTGTGGCCGTTCGCGGGAGGAAATTCTCGTATGGTGATGAACTGCAGAAGACGCTTCACTAAGGCTCGGAGCCTCTCCGGCGTAGAACTGGCGGGCGATTCAGCCATGAGTGAGAGAGGGAGAGAAAGAAGCCGCTGAAGTTTTTTCGGTGTGCTTACTACTTACAACTGTGCTCTCCCCTTTATAGAACCTTCGATAAGCGGGGTGGTAAAAGTCAAACAAGAGACTGGCAACAATTTTACAACTGGACGTAGTTCCTTATGTTTATTTGTTTAGATATTACCAACCTGTACGGCTGTTATTTTGTGAAGTGCTTTTCAATTTATACTAGAGCAGAATTAAAAAAAAGAATGTCCTGAGTAATCACACTAATATTATTTTTGACGCAGTGCGTTGTATTTATTGTTCACTGTTTTACGCATATGTGTACCAATACTTTGAAGAAAACGGTGCGAATGTGTGCTTACTTTGAAAACCAGTGAATGAGCAGTTGGTGGTCTGAGCTTTTTAATGACACCACTTTGCGCAAAAGATGTGCAAATACGGTGTATGACGCCTGGCTGCTAAATATGGGATTCTGAAACAGCGACAAGGAGAGCGTACATGTTATATTCATGCACCAACAGCGGTAAACAAGACAGGGTGCCCCTATAACGCAAACCTATTCCAATCTGTTTTTATTCCGATCTCCTGACGTCAAATTTATGTAACCACCAAGCATCGGGCGGTAACCCGAAACGTTGTTTGAAAAACCCAACCAAACGCGCTCCTCGTTTATAGGAGGCCACTTCTTTTTTTGCTTTCAAAGCCAATAGCATTGCCTACATTGAATAGATTTTCTTATCGAATTGGCTGACAAGAGGCGAAGGGCACGCTCAAGTGGAGAGGGTTTCGTTGGGGCCGAGCAAGCGCATTGAATATAGATAACCTAATGAGGCGGGTGGTGCTGGCGTCTGCAATCGGCCCGCTTTCCCTTACTTTCCTTGCACTGGCTCGTCGAAAATCGCGACGGCTCGCAACGGAACAATAAAAATGCCGCCAGAACGTATTCTCAGCAAGGAGGAATTTGCAAATTGGTGTCGTACACGTGCCGAAAGGGCTCGATAACGTTATACTGCCATGGAAAAATGTTTATTATATGCAAATAGATCCATGCTCCCCAGCCGCTCGGAGTAGCTAGTCCCAGCGCAATCGGTGGGCAGCCATCTTGTATTGCTTTCGGAACGGGGCAGTCTCCGGCTATTCAGAAAAAGATTCAGTTTTGTTCTGTATATTAATGCGTCTTTAACGTGTACACGTCACTTTGACGCGTACACGTTAACCGCAGTTTTGGCGGTTTTGTGTTACCGCGTGACAGACAGGCGAAGTGGGCGCAGCGCGAAAACGTTTGACCAATAGCAGAGGGCTAATGGCGAAAAATGCGTCGAATCATAAATAATATTTTTTCTTTCGTTCGGTCTAATCATGCATAATCAGTGTGCACACATCCTATCAGAGACAAGCGAAGTGAGGGTGGCCCGAAAATTTTTTGACCAATCATGGAGGGCTGATTTCAGAAATGGAATAGAAAAGTTTGGAATAACTTTACGATATAGCGCCCCGGGTAACATGAACACAAAACTTGTCTATACCTGAAGCAGAATATATACAGCTCGCGTGTCATCTTTTGTCTTTAATCTGAAACAAAGGAAACACAGATATTTTGAAGCGTGGTATTATTGTCGGGAAGTCTGGTTGAATGTTTGGATGGTTACTGTCACGAGCACGTACGACATATGTAGATTATGCAATGAATATAATTACCTGATGTCTGTAGCTAGTAACGAGTTAATAATTCCTTTTAAAACCGCCTTGCTCACGTACGCTGGCTGCAAAATAAATAATATAATTAAGATAAGATAAGCTACAGAAATCTACACAGCATAATTGAAAGAATGGAAACTATAGAATGGTGACCAACGGGATGAAACGTGATAAAAACTCTCACCAGCTCTTCTAGAGTGTCATACACCGCATGCAACAAGTCGATCTTGATCTCCGGATCTTCAAGCTTCGCATCATCCTGATTTGGGTTTTCCTGGAAAAGTCAACAACCTATGTGAGCCACTTAAAGGTTTAAAAAATTATGGGGTTTTACGTGCCAAAACCACTTTCTAATTATGAGGCACGCCGTAGTGGAGGACTCAGGAAATTTCTACCACCTGGGGCTCTTTAACGTGCACGTAAATCTAAGTACACGGTGTTTTCGCATGTCGCCCCCCTCGAAATGCGGCCGCCGAGGCCGGGATTCGATACCGCGACCTCGTGCTCAGCAGTCCAACACCATAGCCACTGAACAACCACGGCGGGTACTTAAAGGTTAACATCAATTGTAATCATTCGTTGCATAATGCGTCCGAGCGATAACAATAAATAGCGGAAAGCTTCAGCAAATGTGTAAAATTATGGGGTTTTACGTGCCAAAACCACTTTCTGATTATGAGGCACGCCGTAGTGAAGGACTCCGGAAATTTCGACCACCTGGGGTTCTTTAACGTGCGCCTAAATCTAAGTACACGGGTGTTTTCGCATTTCGCCCCCATCGAAATTCGGCCGCCGTGGCCGGGATTCGAACCCGCGACCTCGTTCTCAGCAGCCCAACACCATTAGCCATTGAGCAACCACGGCGGGTGCAGCAAATGTGTGAAATGGTGTAAAAACTTCAAATTGTCAGCCGTCACCTTTGATGATTTTATTATTGATATCACTGGAATGTCGGAAAAGTTCTATATAGACCATTGTCGGTAACATTACTCGAGCTTGACACACAAATGTCAATTGAACGTTATACCTGAAGGTTATCGTGGGAGACTTTGTTTGTCGCATACACCTTTTGTTCATTTAACAAAGTGCTGCAGCACTTGATATCAAATGGCACTGAAAGTCTAAATAACTCACCTTAAATAGTGCATTCAGCTCAACTAGGGAACTGAACGTTTGCTCGTAGAACTCCTGCACCTTGGCAAAGCAGCACGACGCCCGACCTTCTTCAACGATTTCCCTGTGAGGCGCAAGACAGAGTATTTATAAAGTACCGTATTTTCCGGGTTATAGTCCGCGGACTATATACAAGCTTTATAAGTTCAAATTTAGCGGTGTGCGGGTTATCTACGGCAGCGGAGCATACATGATTTAATCTTTTTAAGATCGGAGGCGCACTTGAAGCAAATGAGGCCAGGCTGCGGCTGCAAATTTTTGCCGCGCTAAATCACAATGAGAAATCAGCTCCGCAGTCACCGTCGCTGCACAAGACAAATCTTTTTTTTTTTTCGGCTCATACTTGCAGCACGTGTTATGCGAGCGATTGCTGCTTGCGATACCTGAAGTGGTTGCATTTCAGTGCTTGGATTTACGAGCACAGGCATGCGTAACACCTCGTTGGAAAAATGCACTACGCATTTATGCGCAACTTCATGCACGCACAAAACACGATAACACTTTTGACGGTGCTGAATCATGTATACTGAATACTGGATGTGTACTGCATACTGACACTGAATAATGTTTACATGCGCTGTATACTGGTTGCAGGAAAGCAAAAAAAAAAAAAATTCAGTCAAACTTCGTCCCGGTGGACCATACAAGATTATAAAAACAAAAACAAAACAACTCCTTTTTTTCTCTCTCTCTCTCTTTGGCTCAACTTGCCCCCTGCGGACTATACACCGAGTGCGGACTATGTATTGTCCACATTATATGGTACTTATTACTGACACGTTACTTTGTATGCTAATCGCTGTTATTATGCGTAAGCATTCTTTGGCGAGTACACCAGCAAAATCGCAATAGCGCACGAGCGCAGTCACGTGGTTTTATCTCATATTTCGCGGCTTTCTTTTAAACGACGGAAAAAATCACCACGCAGCATGTATGTTGCCCCCCAAAAATTGAATCGATCGTTTTAGAATACCCTCTACAAGGTAACGAAACGCACTTGGCCCTAAAGTTAATATTAAAAATTTTTGCAAAAGTGATCTTAGTTAATTAACTAATTAAGCGGAATATAAAAATACCCTATCGAGTGCTACATGACGGCAAACCATGCCTCCTTGATTTTATTCAGTTGCTTTTAACGACTTTTTAAAATCCTTGGTTCATGTTACGTGAAACACCCTGCATAGGGTTCCATATAAAATGCATGGGGAATCCTATAGTAGGGGTGGGCAAATTGAAATTCGGGGGTGGGACAACTTAATATTTGGGAGTGGGCCAACGTAATATTTGGGCGTTGGCCAACTTAAATTTGTGGGTGGGCCAATTTGAAGTTTGTGGGTGGGCCAACTTAAGCTTAGGGGTGGACTAACTTGAAATTTTGGGGTGGGCCAACTTGAAATTATGGGGTGGGTAAATTCGAAATTTGGGGTGGGCCAACTGAAATTTTGGAGTAAGCTTACGCATACTTAGACAACTATAGTGGCGTTTATGCATTCTTTTTTCGCCCTGACGACACCCCCTCCTTTACCGTATATTTCTTATACATGCCCAAACTTACGCTCATTATACAATGTGTCCCACGAAAGCAGCCTGCGAATACGCGCAAAGTGCCACGAGTGGCCAGTCGCGCGGAAATTTTGCGTGTACTCGCGGGCTTCTTTCACGCTTGCAAAAACACTTTTATGTAGTACGTATTGAGCAACAGAAGCTTGTATCGGGAGTTTTTAATGTTGCTCTACAATTTTCTCATTGACACTTTTCATCTAACTATAATATTTGAGAAGTTGATTAATTAATTAAAGCTAACTATGTAATTAGGCGGAATGTAAAAAAATTATCTGAGTATCTCCAAACGACGTGAAACAACATTACCTTGGTTCTGTCCAGCTACGTGGCACTTGCATATTTCTAAAGTTTGCCTAAAGTTACGTGGGCCACCCTGTATATTGCGGGTCTGGAAACCACCGCAAGAACGAAAAAAAAATGCTCATTTCTCGCGATGAGGCCATGAAGCCTAATATTAGGACATGTACCACGTCGGCCGAACACGCACACCTACAATTTACAGGGGTGGTCAAAAGTTTCCAGGCCACAGCGTGTTCGACATCGTTCACTCTCAAGCAAGTTGCGGAGCTCCTGGAGTTATTTTGGCACTCGGAAGCTGTGAGTGGTGAGGAACAGTGTCCCGTACCCTCTTCACAAAAACCTTGAGGCTCTTATAATCCTATACATGACACGCCACATGGGCACTAAGTCAACGTGTTCGCGCAAGCTGTGGCCTGGAAACATTTGACCCCCCCTGTACATACATCTTGATCTCAGCCTAAGTGTTCATTCATTCATTTGCTCGTTCATTCATTCATTCATTCATTCATTCATTCATTCATTCATTTACATAATACTGCAGGCATTGATAGACCCAAGCAGGAGGGGCAACGTTGTGTTTAAACAAACAACATGGAAACTCACCAGTGTATCAAAACTCAACATTATGAATAATTTCAATTCTTTCTTTAAGGCTGGGAGCAGTTTGTTCTACTCACTTATTGTTCGGAAATAAAAAAAAACGAGTATTTAAATGTATAAGTTCTAGGGTTGCCTGGAGATAAAGAGTGCTCGTGGCAGGGCTGGGCAAAGATACTTGACAATTGTATCATGATACGAAACAAGATACTCGGGCAACAAGTATTTAAGGTACAGATACAAGGTACTACCGCAATTATTGTATCCGATACGATTATTTCCATTTGTATCTTAAGATACTTCGATACATTAGCAAATTTCTTATTATATATCTGTATAATGAACGAGCACACGCGTATGCACGAAAACGTTTGCTTGGAAATGTCTCAACTGCGACCAATCTTGTTGCATATGAATGAAATGTCTGTTAGTACCTAGAAAGCCTTGTGGTCGCTTAGAAGAAATCTGTATAATGCGACCCCTGAAGTAAAGTGCCTGGCATATAAAACTTTGATTCGACCGGTTATGGAGCATGCAAAAATTGTGTGGGACCCATACACTTCATCTAATCAGTCTAAGCTGGATAAAATTCAGCGGCTTGCTGCACGGTTTATTTTTAACAAATATCGTCGTTCCCACTCTCCTACCCAGTTATGTGAACTTGCTGAACTTCCTTCTCTAGAGTCTAGAACCGAGTATGACCGTTTGAAGTTTCTTTTTCTTATTATTCATGGTCATGTTAAAATTGATAAAGATGACTATTTTCACTTCTCTCCTAGTAACTATTTTCGTCATCGCCACAGTATGTATATCCCTCCTCCAATTACTCGCGATGATTGTTTTAAATACAGCTTCTTTCCGAGAGCAATAAAACAATGGAATCTGTTATCAGACTCAATAGTAAGGACATCATCTTTACGCGATTTTCTTGAAAAGGTCAAAAGCACATGTGTACGCATACCATAACTTGGCCTAATGATATTTATACTTTTTGTGCGCAAACAAACAGGGACGAAGAATAGGGGCAACACAAGGACGAGCGCTTTCTAACAACTGGTTTCATTTTTGAAGAACTACTTACTTAAATACCCACAGAACTTGCGCGATCTAGAGAACAGAGCACGCCTACAGCGCATATGATACCCGCTGATCTGCGCGATCAAGTCAAAAGAGCAACGTCAATATTACATACAACACTTGTGATAAAAAGAAGGCGTGGACAAAAGCCACCCAGTCATACTAAAAAGAGCAAAGTGCATAAAAACAACCACTTACAATAACATGCGTTAAAGATGTGATGATAGAAGCGAATTTTCTTTATCTAACAATGAAACAGAAGGATGGCTGATGCATTTTTCTTTTTGTTTTTCAATCCAGTATGCTTCCACGATTTCCCTAGTGGTTTTATTCCTATGCCTGTACAAAATGTCTGTGCTAGTAACACAAGGGGAGCAACCATGTTCTTGGCAATGCATTGCCAAATGCGTACTAGGGCGACCTTTCAGGCTAGACAAGTGCTCCCTTAACCTAGTGTTAATGCATCTCCCAGTCTGCCCTACGTACACATGACCACACGTCATAGGAATCTGGTAAACAACGTGGTCATGTGTACGTAGGGCAGACTGGGAGATGCATTAACACTAGGTTAAGGGAGCACTTGTCTAGCCTGAAAGGTCGCCCTAGTACGCATTTGGCAATGCATTGCCAAGAACATGGTTGCTCCCCTTGTGTTACTAGCACAGACATTTTGTACAGGCATAGGGATAAAACCGCTAGGGAAATCGTGGAAGCATACTGGATTGAAAAACAAAAAGAAAAATGCATCAGCCATCCTTCTGTTTCATTGTTAGATAAAGAAAATTCGCTTCTATCATCACATCTTTAACGCATGTTATTGTAAGTGGTTGTTTTTATGCACTTTGCTCTTTTTAGTATGACTGGGTGGCTTTTGTCCACGCCTTCTTTTTATCACAAGTGTTGTATGTAATATTGACGTTGCTCTTTTGACTTGATCGCGCAGATCAGCGGGTATCATATGCGCTGTAGGCGTGCTCTGTTCTCTAGATCGCGCAAGTTCTGTGGGTATTTAAGTAAGTAGTTCTTCAAAAATGAAACCAGTTGTTAGAAAGCGCTCGTCCTTGTGTTGCCCCTATTCTTCGTCCCTGTTTGTTTGCGCACAAAAAGTATAAATATGAATATGTTCCAACTAGGCCGACTCGCAGTTATGCTTGGCCTAATGGTTATACTGTACACCTGGGTATTGTATTACATGCTGTATTTGCCATGGTGCTACTATCAGTGCATTCCCCAAAATGTACTTTATTTTTCTTTATAGTGTAAATATATTTTTGCTTGTATTGTGACCTACCACTCCTGTAATAGCCCAAAGTTGGGCTGACAGTATCAATAAATGAATGAAATGAGAAATTTTTGTTTGTCTTGCTCAAACTATAATATTTTCATTCCGAAACAACTTATTGGGGTTTCTTTAGCTGCTTAACATGAAAGCTCTTTGCACGCGGTGCTGTCAACAGCTGTTGCTTGTCACTTTTGTAATTGATGGGAGTCGCTGGTCTGCTTGCCGACCAGCTATAGCGGGTCGCCATCTAATTACAAGAACGTCAATAAGAAGCCTCTGCACGATGGCGCAAACAACACTGTGAATGAATACTCGCGCCGATGGGCTGACTCCAATTACTGTCGCTCTTGGACGACTGTTAACTTTTGCCGCGCGTTAACTAAGCTGGACGGCGTCAAAGGAAAGAACTTCACTCGTTGGGATGCGTTTCGAGACCGTTTTTTTTTTTTTTTTTTTTTTACAAAAGACAGATCGAAGGGAAGAGAAAAGGAAGAGAGAAGAAAGACAAAATCCAAGTTCTCCGTTGGCCGTATTGACGCCTTCGTCCCTCTAGGAGGCGCCGACGGTTCGCACTCAGCAGGCGGTCCGCCGAAAACCCGGTGGCACGGATCAGGCTGCGGGTCGAGGCGCCGGTCGGGACGCTAGCCCAGCGGGGCGCCCCTCGTCCGTTCCCCGGCTCCCTCTATCTCTTGCATAGTCTGGCCTCCAGCCACGGATGCAACAAACGTGGGGCGGTCGCTTGTGATTCTTAACAGCCACTGTGGACTTTTACATTGTCCGTAAACGTACTACTGTTAACGGAATACCGATTTACCGGACAGGTGTGCAGCAGCAACAGGGCTGGCCGAAAGATGAAATAATGCCGCTGCCTTTAGTTTTATTCAGGTGGCTTAGTGGCAGCAGTATCAGCTTGAGAAGCGGATTTAAGCAAATGTTTATAGTTCCACACGTTGATGTTGCGATAGCCCAGTATCTTGAGCCTTAAGGTACCCGATACATTTTTTCAAGTATCGGAAATACAGATATTCATACACGTCTTGCCAGACGTATTACGATACAGATACAAAATACCCAAAGAGTATCTAAGATGGTATCTAAAATATATGTATCTCCGATATTGCCCAGCACTGGCTCGTGGTGATGCCTCGCTCGTCTTGTAGTGACAGATCTCAGTTACGCTTTTAGTGCATTTATAGTGTAAGGCCTGAGTATACTGTTTGGGGGCTGAGAAGTAAGTTGTTTCGCGGGGCACTCTTGTCGACACTTTTGCTCATCATCTTTAAGTTCTGCGAAGTAATGAAGCTATGGGAAGTGCTAACGTGAATTTCCTCTATTTTTTTTCTTTCTTCTTTTCATTCGTTTATCTTGGGATTGGGGGAGGGGGGCGCGCCGACAGAGGCAACAACTAACCTTGACACTTTTCATAGTGTTCTGCGTTCAACTCGGCGTATGTAACTCCCCGGCGCCGTCGACACAAAGTGCATCCCGAGTCGGGCGACTTGCCTGAGTTCGCGGATGTTTTTGCGGCGCACCGGGTACTCGGGCTCGGGCAGCAGCTGCTCGCGACCGTAGACCGAGCCGGTGTCCTTTGCGGGCTCCGGCGGTGAGCCCGCGCTCTGCGTGCACAGCCGGCGCTCGGCGTCGTGCTGCACGGGCGGCAGCGACGAGTAGAGCGCAGTCGGCGAAGGGGGCCGCAGGATGAGGCCTGTGATGTACGCGTGGATAGCGCCCAGGCTGTCTGTGATGAGCGGCCCGAAGCCAGTGACGCGCACCAGCGGCCGCTGAGAATCCTGCGTGCACGGTCAATAGGGATTATGAGCGCCGTGCAGCCGGACGAGACCACCCCAAGTGTTGAAGTCGACAGGGTGTGGATCTGGACGAATGCATACTTAAAACTTTCAACAGCGCACCACGGACGGGACAGTAGTGAAACCAACACGTGAAACAAACAAGACGCCTTTCCAACTAATGTTCATTGAAAGTTTCTTTTTTAGCAGTATATATGCACAAACTGTTTTTTTTAATACGAAAACTAAGAAAAACGCTGAATAATGCTGTAATTAGTGCACAATCAGTTGTACAAGGCAATTCTACAGCTTCTGCATGAAGAAATCCTGCAAAAAATTTCATTACCGTATATAAATGGAGCACAAATTTGGCGTTGTGGGAAACGCTTATATATATATATATATATATATATATATATATATATATATATATATATATATATATATATATATATATATATATATATATATATATATATATATATATATATATATATATATATATATATATATATATAAGCGTTCGAGGACATCTGCATGAAGGTACAACATTTATTTGCGAGATTAATATAAATACGGAATCCTGGCGCAATTGTCTGCCCGCAAGAATGAATTTCTGCCGTTATGACCATTTCTTGCGTGCACTTGCACCCGTCGCGGTGTATAGTTGCGCAAATATCAAAGTGCGGCGAGCACCCACAACCTCTACAATGCAGTGTCAAGGTACTGTCGCCTCCCTTGCGAATTCGGTCGTCATGCTCCCCTACCTGATCGCTTAGGCATCTGTCCGTCTGATCTGTGCAACTTCTGCCGCACGTGAGTGGGATCCAGTAAACCACGAAGAACGTGGGTTGAGCGTATACCATCTCCAGGTGATTGGTAGTGCCAGCTGAAGCTGCTTAGCCCGGTAGTCTACGAAAACTGTCAAGCATATAAAGGAAAACGGCCACTCTTCGTTGCCGCCTATCGATTCCTTCCTTGTCCTGCTACTTCTTAGCTTGCCTGAGGAGGACTCGGTTAATAGCACATATAGAAATCTGCGAGTACCCGGATCTCTGGAAGCGTTCAAGCAGCATCTATAGATGCTCATATATGGTCATATATGACCTTTTATTCAAGCGATACCCTTGTTAAACTCTCTCCCGTTACACATTCCCCATTCTAATACCCCGAGGTGATGTGGTTGAACAGCAAGAACAAATGATTAAAATGCATGCTACGTTCACACACCTTTTTCATGCTGTTTGGCAAAGGCACTTCCTTGTAACTTGTTTCGAATGGGCGAAGCGGTTGGCAACAACGGCTTCTAAACGTACGGCCTACGCGCCGCGATGGCTCAGTGGCTATAGCGTTGAGCTGCTGATCAAGAGGTCGACGGTTTGATCACGGCCGTGCCGGCCCCATTCCAATAAAACGAGATGCACTAAAACACCTGTCACTGGGTGCACGTTGAAGAACCCCACGTGGTGAAAATGAGTCCTGAGCCCTCCGCTGCAGAGTCCCTCATAACCCCCTGTGCAATTTGGGCGCGATAAACCCCATAAGCTTTATGCTCCTCGGTTCGAACTTCCTGCTGACGTGTTCATTCAAATCAGATTCAGATAATTCAGATTCACAAACTATCAGTCACCTCTGCCACTGTTCACATCTGCCTCGGTCAGAATCTCTAGAGTGCCTTGAGCCGACTGGACTATCGGTCTTTTACTAAACTAAGATCCTGGGTGCCTGACTTCACCCCTCATAAGCCTAGAAAGCCACACGAGCTCTTCTACTATACATGGTGGCGATAGACTTCAGTGTCCCACTGCAGGCACGCTGCGCCGTGTCTAGTGGGCGTGAGTAATATGAACGCCTTTCTCTGTCTCTGTCTCTTTCACTCCCCGTCCTCAAGTGTATGGTAGTAAACTGTACAAAGTCTAGCTAACCTCCCTGCATTTCCTTACTCTCTCTCGCTCTCTCATTGAGGTATTTATATTCGGATATTCTTTCTGATATCGACAAACCCGAATGAACTATTCATTAGCCAGTACAGTCATTCTCATTACGACATCACAATTTAGTCACCACTTCGTCTCTTATACACGGTCGCGATCATATATGACATTTCGACACTCTCGTGTCGATCTCTCAAGATTCTGTGACGGGGTACACCTGCGACGTCATTGCTCAAGCTGAATAGGTACATCAAGTTGCGTCAAATATGACACTCGTCATCGTGACACCGACTTACTTGCTGTCCAATCGTCGGACATCTCCAAAAACTGCTGCCGCGCTACTCCGATTCCTATTGTGCCCTTCTTTAGGTGACCAACGTAACTTCCGAGATCGCTCTGGTTAGGCCTCTCGCTTCTTAAGTTTAGCCTTCCCGCGACGCCGTTCATGTCTGCCGTCTAGCTAGCATGGTACTTTAGCCGCCAGAGGTACGTACTATGTGTTGCAACTATCTGCACAACAGTGAGGACCTCCAGCTTGGTGCTTGGGGGCATTGCTTTAATGAAAGAACTATGCTCCTGAAGCAGATAATATTCGCAAACAGGATATTTAGTAAATTTTGCTGTCCCATTGCGGCAATCTGTAGAGAACAAAGCCAGTCACCGGCACATATGTACGGCAAGTACAGATAGCTATATATACTGGGCACGTATTCACAAAAAGGCTCTTGCGTTAGAATTGTTCATAAAAGAAAATTCCAGTCAATGCTGCTGCTGGATATACAACTATCGAAGGCGGCCGGGCAATGGCAATTACAGAACATTTACGAAGCAAGGTTTTTGAATTCGGCCTCTGCTTCATGAGCCTCACGACCATTCCGTCGTCTACTCGCTGACGAACACACTCACTCACGCCAAACCCGTCTTTCTCTTCCTCACCGCATCTTTCGGCAATCATCTCTTTTTAGGTTAGAAACGCCATTCCCAACAAACAACCACGCAGAAAGTTGCTCAAGTGGCAAAGAAGCTATCGCGCAATCAAAGGCAGCCACTGTGTGGTAACCTGCCTCACCGAAAGCATTTATTGTGTTTAGCCACTTTCGAATGCAAAAGTAACTGGCAAGATCTTTCTTTATTGTTATTTTTGTGCTCTTAGCGGCACATCATTTATCTCACAGAACGACCTTGTTGTTATGTTAAGAAAAACGTTTATTTCAACAGGAGACGACAGGAACACTAAGTCACAGTCACAGCACAATTACAGCAGGACGATAACATATACCAAAAAACCAAGCATTGTACACACGGCACGTTTTCAAAGTAGTGTCCGAGTCCTCACTCACTAACATATAACCACATAGACCCATGGAAAGGCACAGTTACACACAAACTAATTGTCCCATGTATAGAATGATGTTCAATATACGATACAGTGTACACAATGGTTATGTACAATGATGATGTGACAAAGAAACTTTACATAATTTTATAGTGATGCTATGAGATGTGTATATACAGAAATGATCATGTATCCGAGAGCACGTACACACAGAAATCACGGGCACCTACCTTCTATGCACATTAAACGAATACTTTTGATGACCTGGCTACAAGAACCAGGCCATGGTCGGAAATTAAGCCATACGCGTCCATCAGCCACCGACACGAAACGACATGACCTCTGTGAAAGGAACTCTTCTTCCCCAAGGAAGAACAACTCCTCAGACAGAAACCACAGTAGCTCAGAGTAGAGACTCCCCAGAAGTGGAAACAGAGCGCGGCGACGATGTCCCGCTGCAACTTCCTCGCACCGGTTACGCCATAGACCATAGGTCCTGCAGCAATTAAAGGTCGCGCGAAGCGACCACGTGAGCAGCGACCAGATGTAATAAAGCGGTTAGGTTTACGGCCAAGGAAACCAGTATGCACGGCCCTCCTAAATACCCTGGCAACAACGCATTGCAGCAGTACATGTTTATTGGATTCTTGATCGGCGCAAGTGCGACACAGCGAAGATGGGACTACGGCCAACCGCTCTATTTTGCCTGACACACCTTGGAAGTCGCGTAGGTTGCCAGGCACAAACTACGCCTTTATCGCATCCCACGACACATTATTGGAACGTGCGCGGCGCGTTGGGGAAACTAGACGAAGCAGTAAGGCTGACATTGTATCTACAACACGCTTTTTGAGGACGTCGACATCAGGAAATACCTGAAGTATGTGGCAATAAAATGCCACGGCCGTAGCGTAAAATGCAAGTGCGTTTAACACTTGTGGTCCGCGATTTAAGTGCACGCCGGGTAACATGTAACGAATTTGTGACAAGGAAATAGCAGGCGAGTTCGCACGCAGGACACCGATCACGCTGCAACAGGCGGAGCAGAAATCGCAGAGCAAGCAGCCGGCAGCAGACAGACACGGATGGGAACGCGAACCCACCGCGAGAGCGTGGTTGCCCAAGCGCCGCGCGACAGACCAGTTCTGTACTGCCCGACCAGCACAACAAGGAACCAAGAAGGGACTGCAAGCTAACCTAGTTACACGTAATGGCGGCTGTACAACGTGACAAACGTACCACACTCGGCCGCAAAATACAGACTGTGCTAAGTACCTTCTTTCTAATAGGGGTAAATCATGCCCTTGAATATCCTGAATATTCCGCCTTCCGTCTTCAAGAATTGAGAGCCACAGAGAGTCTGGTATGCCACATAGGTGTAATCAAGCCCAGAAATACGAATAGAATCGCTTTTTTAAAGACGGAAAAGGGGACTTAAGCGTGTCTGCGGTGAACCAATGAACACATTATGAGAGTTCGAAAAATTTAGCGCGGCACCCGCTTCGGTATTCCGTGAAAATTCCGTATTCCGTATTTCCGTATTCAGTGAAAATTCGAACGCTACGGGATAAGCTATCTTCATTCCTGAGATACAATATGATGCCATGGCGAAAGCTGTCCCCTTCACAACACCGCTACCAGGCAGTGGGAGACCGCACACGTAAGAGTCTCTCATTGCCGAGCGCAGTAATGGCTCGAGGCTGAGCACAAAGAGTACTAGGGATACAGGGCACCCTTGACGAACACCACGATCGAGTAACGGGAAATGGTGCACTTTCACGACCATCAAGAAACAATGTACTTTGGATATCGGAATAGGCATTCCTAATAAGTTCAATAAAATTTGACGAAAAGCCGTAACAGATCAGTACGTTAAATATGTAGCTATGTTCAAGGCGATCGAATGCCTTTTCTTGATCTAGTGAAACTAAGAGACCACGCGTTGACCTGGTCAGCGTGTTTGTCATTATATCGCGCGTAACGAACGGGAGACTATGTATCTCTCTGCCAGGGACTGAGCATTGCTGAAGGTGTCCTATTAAGGAAGGCATCAGGCTTCCCAAGCGTCGAGTGACAACAGCTGTGAAGGTCTTGTAGTCAACTTTGAGAAGCGTGATTGGCCTCCATTCCTCTGGACGAACTGATGATGGATTGTGCTTAGGTATCAGCACAATGCGACCGTTGCGAAAACTAGACGGGAATTCTAAGCTCTCAAAGCAGCGGTGGATAACAGACACGAAAGTGGCACCAATATCTTCCCAGAACATCCGATAAAACTCAACGGGTAACCAGTCCGGCCTTGGGGCCGAGCCACGCTTCATGGAAGATAATGCTGCCTTCACCGCATCAGCTGACGGTTATGCACAAAGACGTTCAGTGACCTCAGGTGGAACCTGAGGCAGCCCAATAAGCATTTCTACGTTACCATAATCCATTCGCATAGTACTACGCAACATGTTTTCAAAATGCGATACAAAGAGCGAACAATCACGCGCGGTGGGCGACATAACAGGAAGTTGTCTTGGGGCCGCAGAATCGAATGCAATCGGATGTATAAAAAGCGAGTTTCTTGCAAAGCGCAGAACTTCAGGGTGGGCATTATTAGACTTAGTTGACTGCACTGGTTCGTAGAAATACGTAATCAAAGACGTAATACAAAATACGTATCATAAATGAAGATAGTACGCAATAAAATGCCAATATCCGCCGTGCCCCATCATAAAAAAAATGATGACCTCGCAAGAGAGCACTATTGAAAATAATAAAACCGACTCCACTAGAGCGTGATATCGCGAAAGAGGAAAAAGAATCCAGGTTGAAAGTGCGTTTGTAAGCAAGAGCATGTCCAATGGTGAAAAAATGTGTTTCTTGCAAGCACAGAATGTCACAATATTTAGTGCCGGCCACGCTGATAATTTCGGCTTCTTTTATAGGACTTCGGAACCCCTGTGTTTAATGAAATATTATCCAGGGTGTCAGCCATATTTAATTAAAAGTGTCACTGAACTGACCTGGTCGTGTGGTTCAAGTCGGTGCCCCGGGAACAAGTCCAGGGGACATGCAGTACACACGTCACTTCTTCGACCCTCTGGAAGAAGGCCGAGGTATTTTTGGCCGCTGTAACTCGGCGCGGCGATTCGGGGCACCGTCCGAGCCAGAGGCCGACGCATGGGCACGCTTTACTCGTGGGGCCGCCGTTCCTACGTGGAGGCCATTCAAGCTTGTCGAGAATCCAACACTGCTATCAACTCCGAGGCTGAAGCTGTTTTCTGGTGATGATGTCGTTAGCGGTAGGGCTATACGGGGTTGATATAATCGCCGCCAGCAACTTCGGCAGCCGAAGGCTCATCGAAATCCAACGGATGCGGCTTTGTAAGCGACGCAATTGAGGCGGGTGAAGCTACAGCAGATTTCGCGAGTGTATCGAGCGTAGAAATTGTAGGGTCAGGTGCTTTAGCCATGTTTAAAACCTCGGTGCGATCAGGAGGATCGATGGTAGCAGCCGAAGTGGAAGCGCTATCGGCCTTTGCTGCTTGGGAGGCCAGCGAACATGGCGTGTTGCGATCGGCCACGTCATCAATAGCACGGTCTTATTTTTCGGTCAGGCAGGCGGGCAAACATGGCGTGTTGTGATTGCCCGAGCTGCATGCTTCTTCTTTGTCATTTGCCGACGCTGGTCGATGCAGCGTCAAGGCAATCTATTTGGTTATGGCGTGACGCGCAGTCGCGACAGCAGCTGACGCCGGCGGTAGGGGGGGGGGGGGGGGAAGGCTCCAGCAGTAGCGTCTGAGTATGAACGCCGCACAGGGCACACGATTGTAGGGTGACTATCCTCGCAACGCCGACAAGGATGGTGACATCCGTCGTTTTCGTGGCCATGGATATCACAACGGCCACAGAGCGCTGCGGTGCACTGTGCACTTTAGTGGTCGCTGGAGCCGCATCGATGACACACGCGTTGCAAGCCAAGGTAGGGAAACGTCCCACCATGACCAGGGACTCATAGGTAATTGGGGACAGGCGTTGTGACGCTCATTTCCATCCGAACGAAGCGGGTGCCTGTCAGCACGCCACGTTGTCCGCTCATAAGACCAGCGTCGCCAGATAGAACCTTGCCGATAGTGCCTGGACGAGGACTTCGTTCGGAACGAAGGGCGGCAAGAAGAGGCAGGTTACGTTGGTGACCTGCGGGCGGACGGAAACAACAGGAGAACGATCGCCACCGATGACAAGGCAGCCAGCATCGACGTTTAGATTCATAGAAGCATGCTCTTGACGGTGACTTGGAAGTTGAGGCCTCCCATGTGCTGAACGCAGCAGACCTCAGAGAGACCAACTATTGAGGCCGTCGCGTCGACGACAGTCTCGGGACCGTTCCCCGTAGGGACAACAACATCGAAGACTTGGGACTTCGAGGGAGTCCACGACGCTGTAGGCGCCATGGCGTGAGAGGCGGACGTCCCTGATGTGAAACATGCACGGAGGACGACGACGACGACGACGACGACGACACTGATGATGATGATGATGATGATGATGATGATGTAGAAGCCTCAATTAATGGTCCAAACCCACTACGGTGGATAGGCCATGAATTGGGTGGTAATATGACTGAAAAATGAAATAAATTGCTTAATAAATAAATAAGTAAAACAAAAAAGGAAAATGAATGAATAACCCAAGACGAAAAATAAACTGCTAATAAAGGAGATAAAGTAATGTTTAATATGATAGTCAGCCGTGCCTTGATAGGAGTAGTAACAACAACTTATTACTGAAATACGTAAAGGATGTACTTAAACATGAGCAAGTTAAATTTTGAATAATAGTATTAGTAATATTTTAGCTCTGAATTGTGTTTTTATTTTTGAATTTTCGAAATTGAAGGAGAAGTAAATCAATTATGGAAACTACGAAATATTAATTAAACAGACTTTTTGTGAGACGTAGGAAATGATAAATGGCTGGGCAAACGCTCCTGTGGCTATATCCTGATACCGTTGCTCCAAGCAAGAGTATAACAGCACTACTTTAAGGCAGTCCTAGGTTTCCAAGCGGAATTTCTTGACATCGTTTTCGATGAGTAGAAAACCGCCGGCATGATAATAAAAATATCCCCAGCATAAAGGGGATACTCTAGACCACATCTGTGCAAGTAAAGATTAAGTGTTGGAATACGGCAACGGGCAGCCTTGTAAATGGTACTTCCAATTGCCGGTTAGGACACCATCGTCATTTCCAAGAATAATTTAGATGCCTAAAATCTGTAGATTTTGCTAATGAGAGGAGGGCCGTCAGCCGAAACTCTTGTTCCGTCCTTCCGTACAGAGCGACCTTAGCGTTTATAGGTAAAGAAGAAGAGAGTTTACAATAGTTGTCCACCTCTGTGCCCTGTGCTCCGTTTGAGCATTTACTCAAACAAAAGTTTTGACGGTGTGCAAGTCGCTCTACCACTACGGCTAACGTTGGAGCCGGTGGCCTCATGTCACGTGCCGGCGCGTGGCTTGGCTGGCCGTTCGCTGAAAACGACTCGCACAACATCAGAACTGTTCCTTGAGAAAGCTCTCACTCGCAATCTCGCTTTTGATGCCAAAGCGAAATGCTGCGCAAAAACAGAAAAAAAAATGCACAAAACACGATCGATCAGTTCCTTTTCTTTCCCTGTAACGCTTGTCTCGTGTCCTTGCTTTTCGTCCCCGTCGTTTTTAGAGCTTGATAGATAGCTATAGGGCAGCGTATAGCAGCAAACGCAAGGATTTAGCGTTAGCGTTAGCAGGGGGTGATCCAGTGCTATGTACTGGACGGGCGTTTGCGAATAAGCGTTTTGCAATCGTACCTATACCTATGTTTATGTCATGTGGAGTATGTTGAAACGACGATGGCATTGGCACATCGGCGATGAAACTTTGAAACATGTTCGATCTGGGCTGATCATGCAGGCAGTACAATGTCGCACAGCTTCTACATAGCTATATACGTATATCTGCTACGAGGAAAGGGCTGGGCCGTATGGGCTGATCCCTAAGGCGGAGGTGCAGTCTTATAACACTGCATCTCAAAGCGCTAGCTAGAAGAATGCGACAAATAGGCACGTGGCGCACCTCTCCAAATGTCTGAAAGAGCTACTTCGCCTTACGCGCGTGCGTGCGATCGGCCTCCCTCCCTGAAGGGAGGCCGCGATCGAACGCATGTTTCTCTCGTGCCAAAGAAGCAAGAAGTATTCTTCGCATGGAAATTAGCCGCTTTTTCAAAAACTAAGTGCCGGAATATCGGGATTCTATCGATATAAAGAGAAGCACTTCGCCATGTGCCGCGCTTGGAAGGTCAGTGCAAGCGAGCTTGTGGACACATGATTGCCAGCATTTCATCTCTCTCTCTCTCTCTCTCTCTCTCTCTCTCTGTCTCTCTGTATTTTTTTTATGTTAAGTGTCAGCAGACGTCGTGCCTTTTCTACACAGAAGAGTATTTTTATATCTGACTTGAAAACAATCCTATGTGTACGTCCTGTCCGCCAACGAACACGAGTAGCATTGATTGCGTAGCCTCATTTTCCCATTGCTTTTTTCGCTTCAGCGGCGTCGATCTTGTTTACGCTGTGGTTGTCTAGGAGACTGCGCCAATCGAATGGGCAGCATTCGAACAACCGATGCCTCTCTAATGACCTCTTTTCCTCTCTTTTCGGCGAATTCGGCTGTTACCGCCTCCTGACCCCTTTCCCCTATCTCTCTTTCGCTTCTCCCCCCCCCCCTCCCGCGTTCTTTTCTTTCTTTTTACTTGCATAGCCGGTCGTCCACGCGTACATGTCAATGAGCGAAAACGCATCAAATATGCAGAATGCAGAGGTCACTCGATAAGATGCGAACCTCGGGAGCGTGCGCTCGCTGCCCGACGTGTACAAATGAAAGAGGCAATCGGCACGATGTAGCTGTATGCACCCAGGAAACACGGTGCTCGGCCCTCGACATGACATTCACGGACTCTCTCCGCTGACAGTTATTAGAGACGTGGCCGTCAAGCTATCCACTTTTCTTTGCAGTCTGTGCGCCATCTCGCTTTGACGGTCTTCTCTTTGTTCTGCTCTCTTTCCATTAGCACGCTGTACGCGAACATTCGATTAAATGAAGTTTGTAAAAGCGTAGCCCTTTTTCGCATGCCACGAGCACGAAGACGAAAATACGTGCATGCAGATATGGCCTCACCGAGCGGCAAATAAATGGGTATTCCAGAAAGAAATATTTGTTTCGGTTTTATGCTGTGCTACTCTGCAAAGCTAACAGCCTTACATGTGCACTGCGGTATTTAGATGACTAGCGGAAATAAAGAAGGCATTTGTGTCCCGGCCTTTTTGGCAATGGCCGAAAAAACAATCCGGTTTGCTATGACATATATATATATATATATATATATATATATATATATATATATATATATATATATATATATATATATATATATATATATATATATGTGTGTGTGTGTGTACGTGTGTGTGTGTGTGTGTGTGTGTGTGTGTGTGTGTGTGTGTGTGTGTGTGTGTGTAATATGTTACTCGCGTTCTTGGTTTTTGTGTAGGAGGTTTTTTTACCATTTACGTGATGAGTGCACGCCGGGAAAAGAATAATCTCTCCTTAAATCAACAAGTTCTACGTATACAGGGGGAACTACACCACATGTGCTTCTACGGAAATCTTAACACAGCAGCTCAGACATATACGAATCATTTTCCCTCCCTTTATAGGCAAGCGAGAAGTTTTCAAACGGATTTCAGTTCAATGTTACCATTTGGAACTCCAGCCATGTGGTTTACAGTCACCGTGATTAATGTACCAGCACACGCAAGCATTACGGGTAGGAAGAGATTTGTAGCTGCAAGCTACCTCGCTTTGCTAGAATTCATAAATCATGCCAGTCACAAAATGCTCTCGAGGAAAAAAAAAACATTTGCACTGCTGACCCCGGGCTCCTACAATACTCGTGTGCAAAATATGTTGGGCCACGCAAGTTGCTTCTGACTCTGTTCGAAGCCTATAGCTTAACTTGAATAAGTTTCAACTTTTCGTTTTCTATTCATTTATTGGCGTTCTTTTGAAGCAAAGAGCAGCAATGTGTGGCGCGAAAAACCGTCGTGCGCAATACGAAGAGTCAAGAAGCTCGAATTTTCCGGCATTTAACCGCCACTCGATCGCCCACCTGCCCCGCTCGAGCTGTTCGTTGACCCGTTCGTTACTATAGTACAGTAGCGTAGCGCTTGCCATGTGCCTGTGCGTGATCAGTTGCAGTATTACATATAAATGAAGCCCTTCGATAGCTTTCCGCCTCCAAAAGCAGTTTGACTGACATTCAGGTGACGCGCTTGCTAGGCCCAGCCTTTTTATTCTTTCCTTATCGCACATAGGTCATCCCCCTCTTGTCATGCGCCTGCTTGCACTTAATTACGCCTCCATGACGCCTCATCACATATACATATAATCAAGAGATGGTAGCACATGTCAAGTATTGCGCTGGAGTCATACATGCGCTTTCAGCCGAGTATAGCCAGCAGTTGTCCGGGTTGTCACTAACTCCAGCTTCCCGAGCCTAATAAAACCAGGGGTTCAGGCCACCCCTATGCATAATTTACAGTGATGTCAATTCATTGTCATTGCTGAATTTTTTTTCACGATGAGGTCGTGAGGTCAAGCAAGTTACCTTATTATATGCGCGTTGGTTGAGTGCGTACACGTTAACATAGAGGCCTGTGGTGATGCTACACATAAATCAACATTATGAGACGACTGAGTTAAGCAGCAGAATTTTGCGTACCCGCTGCGATGGCTTAGCTGCTATGACATTGTGCTGCTAAGCACGAGGTCACAGGTTAGTTTCTCCATGTCGAATGTTAGAATGTACGTATGTGTATATGAAAATTATTGTATCTTTCTTTCTTTGTTTTGTCCATCTTTCATTCCTTCTTATATTTATTCAAGTCTAGACAAATTCTACAACAGTGTGCTTGAGTTGATATACTTATATAAATTCTGCACGAGTCCAGTATTGGAAGTAATGCTAAGGGCTCAGATTAAATGTTCCACACTACTATAGACCCTTTTTGTCCACGCTGTGTCACCAGTGCGTGCACTCATGACCCCAGAAAACTTCCGGTCAGGCATTTTTGACAGTCAAGTTAGCCAAGAAAAAGGAAGTATTTTGTCGCATAGTATACTTCATTAAAATTTCTTTCTGGGCGAGTTGGTGCATGCTTGACATAAAAATTGTTACAGCGCAATCACATGCAACCACAAAGTATTAAGGACGGGACACAAGCGCTGGTGTGGTTTCTTTGTTTAAAAGAAATAACCTTATGCTTGTTCAAGCAGACAAAGAGACAGGGTTTGTTGTGCTGCCAAAGGGAATGTACAATGAAAAAGCGCAAGTGGCCATCGCTAAGAATTTTGAGCCTATTAAGAAGAGTGCCGTTAGGGTCAAGACCAAGTTTATTAACTTCTGTAGGGAATTAAAAAAAAAGAAAAACAGCGCTTGTGTCCCGTCCTTCATACTTTGTGGTTGCATGTGATTGCGCTGTAACAATAGTATACTGTAGGCACATAATCTTGATGTGTTCAGATATAAGGAACGTGCGCCATGCGTCGAGCTCACGTATGGGATTTCATTGTATTCAACAATAAAATTCACTTATCAAACGTTCCAACCCTACAGCAGAACTGGTGCCAGCTGGGGAGTTATATAAATTTACAGGCTATTGTAACTTGTGTTATTCCAGAGGGCTTAACCGGAAGTCCTCCGGGAAGCGCTGGACGCGGGAGAAACGCGGCACGCTGTTCTTTGTTGGAAGAGGAGGAAGAAGAGTGTCTGCTGATTTCCCTGCCTGTTTCACGTCAGGGACGTCCACCTCTCACGCCATGGCCCCTACAGCGTCGTGAACTTCCTCGAAAGCCCAAGTCTTCGATGTTGTTGTCCCTACGGGGAATGGTCCCGAGACCGTCGTCGACGCGACGGCCTCAACAGTTAGCCTCTCTGAAGTTTACTGCGTAAAGCACATGGGAGGTCTCAATTTCCAAGTCACCGTCAAGAGCATAGCTTCAATGACTCTAATCGTCGGCGCTGGCTGCCTTGTCATCGGTGGCGAGCGTTGCCCTGTCGTTTCCCGTCGGCCCGCAGGTCACCAACGTAACCTGCCTCTTGCCGCCCTTCGTTCCGAACGAAGTCCTCGTCCAGGCACTATCATCATACGGCAAAGTTTTGTCGCTCGACGCTGGTCTTATGAGCAGACGACGTGGCATGCTCACGGGCGCGCGCTTCGTTCGGATGTAAATGAGCACCACAATTCAGGAGAGCACGTTGTTGGGCGAGTCGGTCGTACATACTTAAAGAAGGGAATTGCGCTAAAAAGACACGGACGAGTAAGGACATGGACGGGCCCGTCCATGTCCTTACTCGTCCGTGTCTTTTTTAGCGCGATTCCCTTCTTTGAGCACCACAACCCCTGTCCCCAATTACGTGCGAGTCCCTGGTCATGGTGTGACGTTACAGTACCGCGGCTCGCACCGCGTGTGTCGTTGGTGTGGCTCCAGCGACAACTACCGTACGTGCACAGTGCACCGCAGCGTTCTGTGGCCGTTGTGGTATCCGTGGCCGCGAAAGCGACGGATGTGACCGTCCTTGTAAGCGTTGCGGGGACGGTCACCCTACGGTCGCGGGCCCTGTGCGGGGTTCATACTCAGACGCTGCTGCTGAAGCCTTCTCCCCCCCGCCCCCCCCCCCCACCGCTGGCGTCAGCTGCAGTCGCGACTGCGCGTGATGCCGTAACCAAAGAAATTGCCTTGACACCGCATCAACCAGCGTCGGCAATGGACAAAGAAGAAGCATGCAGCTCGGGTAATCCCAACACGCCATGTTCGCCGGCCTGCCCGACCAAAAAAGAAGGCCGTGCTATCGATGACGTGGCCGATCGCAACACGCCATGTTTGCTGGCTTTCCAGGCAGCGAGGGACACGCTCGCTGTGGCCGATAGCGCCTCCACTTCGGCTGCAATCCTCCTGATCGCACCGAGATTTTAAACATGGCTAAAGCACCTGACCTTACGATTTCTATACGCTCGATACACTCACAAAATGTGCTGTAGCTTCACCCGCCTCAATTGCGTCACTTACAACGCCGCATCCGATTTGTGGATCTGCTGCAAAAGCCACAGCGCCGTCGCGTCTGAATGAGCCCCCGGATGCCAAATCCCAACCACTACCGACAGTATCATCATCATAAAATAGGTTCAGCCTCGTAGTTGATAGTAGCGTTGTACTCTTGCCAAGCCTGGATGGGCTCGACGTAGAAATGGTGGTCCCACGAGACGTAAATCGTGCCCTCGCGTCAGCCTCTATATATAATGGTCGGACGGCGCCCCGAATCGCCCTGCCGAGTTACAGCAACCAAAGGAACCTCGGCCTTCTTTGGGACGGTCGAAGTGTGCCCTGTGACGTGTGCAGTGCATGTACCCTGGACTTGTTCCCGGGGCGCTGACTTGAACAACACGACCGGGTCAATTCGGGGTTACTTTTATAGCTAAATATGGCTGACACCCTGAATATCATTTCAATAAAAGCACAATGATACCGAAGTCCTATAAAGCAAGCCGAAATTATCAGTGTGGCCCGCGCTAAAAATTGTAACGTTCTGTGTTTGCAAAAAAAAAACATTTTTTTTTTTCACCATTGGACATGTTCTTACTTTGAAACGCACTTTCAACCTAAGTTCTTTTTCCCTATTCGCAACATCACGCTCTAGTGGAGTCGGTATTATTATTTTCAATAATAGAGCTCTCTTGCGAGATCATAATTTTTTTATGACGAGACACGGCGGATATTGGCATTTGATTGCGTACTACCTTCATTTAGGTTACGTATTTTGGGCATCTGTGAACCAGCGTATAGTCCACAAGTCTAACGATTTTTTTCATGACCTGGACGTATGTATTTCCTGGACGGCCATCACGTGGTGCTTGTTGGGGATATTAATTGTGTTTTAGACACGAGATGAGGTTGTGCAAGGCCCAGGCTGGGGTCGCCCTGATTGCACTGGAGTTGCGTCCTCTCGTCCAGCACTTTTCGTTGCTGGATACACATCGACTTTTTCATGGTTCTTCATTTGTTTGGACGTGGCGACGCGCGCGTCGTGAAGCAGGTTAGACTATGCCTATGTGCCAAGCAATTTAGCTCAGTACGTCTCACAATCTGATGTGATAACTTTACCTTCACCTCCTGTTTTTATTGCCGACCCCACACAAGTTAAGCTCGAAGTTTTCTTCCCTCCTTTCTCATCAGTAAGCCCTTGGCTTCTCGACATCCGCGTTCAACATGGCACGCGCTCGCGCTCTTGTTCGTCAAGAGTCTTGCGTGCCTGTCTTTCTGGATCTGACCCAGAATCATGGGACGTGTTCAAGATGCAGTAGCGTCTGCATTCTTCAATTGATGGACGTGCACTCTAACGACGTATGTCAGAAGAACTGCCGGATACTGCCACGAAATTCCGTATTGCCCTTCGGGTCAATCAACTGGCTCCGCTGACGCGGCCATGGCAGTGTGAGCTACGGAGGCGTTTACAACGCCTCATGGCAGTGTAGTCTTTGTAAGCTGCTGCTTGGTGACGCAAACGTACTACGTGTGCACAACCTGAAGTTCTGCGCTTTGCAAGAAACTTGCTTTTTAGACAGCCGAATACATTCGATTCTGCGGCCAAAAGAGCACTTCCTGTTATGTGGCCTCCCACGCGTGATTATTCCCTCTTTATAAAGCATTTTGAAAACATCCCGCGTGCGACTATGCAAATAGGTCATGGTACTCAAACACCTCGTACAATGCTTAGTGAGCTGCCTCAGGTTCCACTTGAGGTTGCTGACCGTCTTTGTGCACGACCGTCAGCTGATGAGGTGAAGCGGAATTATCTTCCATGAGGCGTGGCTAAGCCCCAAGACCGGACGATACCTGCTGAGAAGGTATTGGTACCACTTTCGTGCCTGTTATCATCTGCTGCTTTGGGAACTGAATTCCCGGCGAGTTTTCGCGACTATCGCATTGTGCTGATACCTGAGCACGATTCATCAACAGTTCGTCCAGAGGAATGGAGGCCAATCACGACTCTCAACGTTGACTGCAAAACCTTCACAGCTGTTGTCACTCAAAGCTTGCGAAGCCTGATGCCTTCCTTAATAGAACACCATCAGGCATGCTCAGTCCCTGGCAGAGAGATACACTCTCTCGTTCGTTACGCGCGATATAATGACGTACACGCTGACCAGGTCAGTACGTGGTCTCTTGGTTTCACTAGATCAAGAAAAGGCATTCGATCGCCTTGAACATAGCTACATATTTATTATACTGGCCTCATTTGGCTTGTCAAATTTTGTTAAACTTATTAGGAATGCCTATTCAAATATCCGAAGTACATTGCTTCTTGATGGTCGTGAAATTGCATCATTCGTCATCATGGTATTCGTCAAGGATGCCCTGTATCCCTAGTACTCTTTGTGCTCAGCCTTGAGTCATCTCTGCGTTTGATTCTGAGAGAGTTAGCCCACTGCCTGGTAGCAGTGTTGTGAAGGTAACAGCTTCCGCCGATGACATCACATTGTATCTCAGTAATGAAGGTAACTTATCCCGTAGCCTTCGAATTTTCACTGAGTAAGGAAATATTTTAGGTGCTGCGCTAAATTTCTGAAAGTGTCGTTATTTGTTCATTGGTTCACCACAGACACGCCTAAGTTCCCTTTTCCGTCTTCAAAAAAGCGATTCGATTCGTACTTTAGACCTTGATTACACGCATGATGGCGTATCAGATTCTGTTAGGCTCTTAATTCTTGAAGATGTATGGCGAAATATTCAGGATGTTCAAAGGCATAATTCACCCCTATTAGAAAGAAGGTACTTAGCACAATCTGTATTTTTGCTGCCGAGTGTGGTACGTTTGTCAAGTTATACAGCCGCCATTACGAGTTACTAGGTCCTTGCAGACCCTTCTTGGTTCCTTGTTCTGGTCGGGCAATACAGAACTGGTCTGTCGCTCGACGCTTGGACAACCAAGCTCTCGCGGCGGGTTCGCGTTCCCATCCGTGTCTGTCCGCTGCCGGCTGCTTGCTCTGCGATTTCTGCTCCGCCTGTTACAACGTGTTCAGTGTCCCGCGCGTGAACTCGCCTGCTATTTCCTTGGCACAAAAGTTCGTTACTTGTTACCGGGCGTGCACTTAAATCGCGGGCCACAAGTGTTAAACGCACCTGCATTTTACTCTACGGCCGTGACATTTTATCGCCACGTACAACAGGTATGTCCTGATGCAGACGTCCTTGAATACTGTGTTGTGGATTCGATTTCAGCCTTCCTGCTTCCTCTAGTTCCCCCAGCACGCCTCGCACGTTCCAATAATGTGTCGTGGGATGCGATAACGGCGTCCTTTCTGCCTGGCAACCTACGCGACTTCATGTGGGGTCTAGGGTGCCAAGTGCTCCCAACGCGTGTCAGACTATATCGGTGGGACATAGTCCCATCTTCGCTGTGGCCCAATTGCCCATTTCAAGAATCCAACAAGCATGTGCTGCTACAATGCGTCGTTGCTAGGCTATTTTGGAGGGCCGTGCATACTGGTTTCCGTGGCCTCGGAGTTGACTGCTCACGTGGCCGCTTTGCCCGACTTTTAATTGCTGTGGGGCCTGTTGTCTATAGCGTAACCGGTGCGAGGCGGTTGCCGTGGGACATCGTCGCCGCGCTCTGCTTCCACTTCTGGAGAGGCTCTACTCTGAGCTACTGTCGTTTCTGTCAGAGGAGTTGTTCTTCCTTGGGGAAGAAGAGTTCCTTCCACAGAGGTCATGCCGTTTCCTGTCAGTGACTGATGGACGCGTGTGGCTTAACTTTTGACCAGCCTGGTTCTTGTAGCAAGGTCATCAAAAGTATTCATTGAATGTGTATCTATGTAGGTGCCTGTGATTTATCTGTGTGTGTTTGTGCTCTCGTATGCACGATCATTTTTGTGTATACACATCTCTAAGTATCACTACAAAATTAACTAAAGCGCCTCTGTCACATGATAATTGTACATAACCATTGTGTACACTGTATATATTCAATATCGTTTTATATAATGTGACTGTGTGTGTAATGTGAATGTGTAACTGTGCCTTTCCATAGAAAAGACGGGGAATGTGGGAGATGGAAATTCAAGACGATGAGCAAAACGTGAACAAGGTGAATGCTGGAGCCAACGTTTCGACAAGTGTACTTGTCTTCTTGCAGCGTTTCCGTTTGGGCATTCATCCATGGCGTAATGGTTTCAATATCGGGCTTCTGTGCTAGAGGGCATCTGTTCGAATCCCACCGTCGGACAATTTCAAAAATGTTAACTTGCTGATTTAAAACGCTGTACGTTCTTGATAATGATGAGTTTGAAAAATCGCGAAGCCGATTTAAACAAGAACGAGGAAGTTTAGGCAAACTCATTTACTCATCATTCCCATACTGGCTGAACCATCCTGCTTAAAGCTCCCGTAGACGCTAGTAATTATATGAAACTCTATGACGACGATGGCATGACGATTGATCTCTTAATGCAAACCGTTCTTGACGAGTTCAACCCACTTTTTTGTGACGGGTATCTGGTCGTTCTTGAGGGGCCATTCCGAAGATCGTGTAGTCTAAAAATGTTGACCGTTCCCATGTGCTACCGGGTGCCATTTGATCACTGGGTATGTGCCACTCATCAATGAACCTCTTTGACGTTAAAATTGAATTCTGGGGTTTTGTGTGCCAAAAATCACGAATTAATTATGAGGCAAACCTTAGCGGGGGATTCTTGATTAATTTTCAACACCTGGGGCTCTTTAACAAGGACCCAATGCACGGTACGCGAGCGTCTTCGCATTTCGTCCCCATCCAAATGCCGCCGCCGTGGCCGGGAATCGAACCCGAAACCTTGCGGTCTTAGCAGCGCAACGCCGTATGCACAAGTGACCACGCCGGGTCATCTCTGACGTCAACTTGGGTACGTGCCAAAACCACGATTTGATTATGAGGCACGCCGTAGTGGGGGACTCCGGAATAACTTAGACCACCTGGGGTTCTTTAACGCGCACCTAAATGTAAGCAAACGGGTGTTTTCGCCCCCATCGACATGCGCTCGCCGTGGCCGGGATTTGACCCCACGACCTCGTGCTTAGCAGCCCAAAACCATAGCCGCTAAGCAACCACGGTGGGCATGTGCAACTGGGTGTTGATACGACCACGACCGGGTGAGGTGGGTCTTAACCGTAAGAATCAGGAAACGACGAGGAAAGCGGGCATCGTGATGATGAAAAAAAAAAGTAGGAAAGAATGTATTCACTTCATTGGTACATGATTGTGACCCTTAACCGAGTCTCGAGCGGCTCTGATTAACACTGGGACCAGGACGACCTTAAATTACCCCTGGCAGTCCTGTGGTCGTCGGCGTCTTCGCGGGGAGCCTGTGGAAGTAGATTATGCCGTCGTCGACCTCCTGCCCTTCGGGTTTTCTTTCCTTCGTCCTTCCCTTTGTGTTAGCTCGGGGAATAAAAGGGGTGACTCCATTTGGGAGAAGAGGGTAATTATGTTGTCACGCCCACTTGAACGCTTCTGACACTTGACAGGTAGAGGTCCAGGCTTAACGTAAGAGCCTTTTCTGGGACGAGGCAAATCATCTTGTCATGGGAACGTACGCCTGAATGTTTCTCACTCTTGACAGGTCGATCATAACAGTATATGTGCCCCTGGAGCTAATAAGTATGCGCCCAGGGGCTACCGGATGTGTGCCACTGTGTCCGTGCCGCAGGGTATGGGCCAAGTTGAGTCACTGGATATCAAAACAACAACAAGCAACACCGCGCGCTGCACTCCACATCATTTCGCAACATGTCGCAGAAGCATTAACCGTTCGCTGCAGAACAGTTATATGATTGATAAGAGCAATTCTCTACTAAATCATGAATGCTTTGCATTACGTAGAGGTGAACTGGAGTTGAGTCGGCTTAAATTGCGACAAGACGACGACGACAAAGCTGACGACGATCCTATGACGACAGCATTATTTATATATACTGCGGCCGTTCGACGCGAATTTACAACACCCCGCTTGTTGTGTTCGACATAGGTAGTGGTACGGGCGTAAGCGAGAAAAATACGGATTGTGACGTCATCTGTGACCAAATGTTATGCAATCGTGTGTATGTATCTCTATGTCATGTGGTGTGTGAAAATTGTACGCCGGCGAAAAACGTTAAAGCCTGTTCAACCTGAGCCGTTTATGAAAGCGGTACAACTTAGCGCAGCTTTTGCACAGCGCTGCGCACTGCGAGAATAAGGGCCGGAGAATGGGAGCCAATGCTGAAAGCCTGTGCAGTGTAACGCAGCGTATCAAAGCGCTAGCTTCTATGAAAGAAGAATGCGAGAAAGTGACGCTTGACGCAGGCTCCAAACGTGTCAAAGAGCTAATCGGCCTTGGCACAACAGAAATATGCGTGTGATCGTGACCTAATGGTTAGAGCATCGGGATGTTCTACTGGCAGACAAAGGCTGCATCCCCCCACTGGACACCTTAGTTGCTTTTTATTGAAGAGGCCCGAAATGAGGCGACACCGAGAACCTGTTTACCGCGAAAGTAAAAAAAAAAAAGACAGCAGACTTAGCGATTTTTTTCGGCGTTGAACTTATTTATTCCGACCGCTGCCTTCTCCCACAGTGAAGGCCACCATCTTTTGCTTGCTTGCCTGCTTTTCCCTCACGTTACTGCGCTCACCTACTACGAGGGAATGTGTGTGCGTGTGTGGAGGGGGGGGGGGTGAAGAAAGGGTGAGAATGCTGTAATTTCCGGAGCACCCCCCCCCCCCTACGGTGTGCCTCATAATCAGATCGTGGTTTTAGCACGTAAAACCCCATAATTATTTTTTTTTACAAACTAGCTTACACAATTTGCAGCCGCCAAGTGCCCGATAGAGCTGCGCTGTAAATCACTGGGCGAAAAATACTAGTTAAAATCTCGCAGGTGGCGCTGCGTCATTTCGCTCGTGACTTGAATTCTTGAACTTCTGGCCTCAGAGTTGATTAATACCCATCCAGGACCTTCAAAACGACTTATCAAACCTGACCTTTCACTCTGTATGACTGCCTCGTCGCCGGCGGCTTAAACGCACAGATCTCTACTATGTTTACACCTATAGTAGATATAAGTGCTTAAACGTTGATTTACAGAAACACTGAATTTCAGAAATCGTATAAGAAACATTTATATTTAAAAGCCATTTCAAGTGCCACGCTGCCGACACACGTCGGACTTGCACGTTGTCTTAATTGAATGATGGAAACAGGAAATGTGACAATTTTACACAAGTTCTCGGAACTTATTACGCTGATTAGGCTAATTACATTGTAATCTCACCATGCTAACGCAAAAGAAACAAAAATAAACGTAATGCGCCTACATTCCCCCCCATTAAATATTTTCAAATAATAAAATTTGGACCGCCTCGAACAAAAGAAGTTAGCATAAGCATTTGGCCAAGCAGCTGCGAAACTATATATATAGGATACCATAGAGCTATACATTAGAACTCTATAAATTTAGTCTACTTAAACACGGGCAACGTGAGAGTGCTAAATTCTGTCCACGTGCTTCGAGCACCACGAGATGCCATACAGAAAAGAAGTTGTGTACAACACAAAGACGATAAAGTCGCAATTTATTTTTCTTCGTCAAGCAGCACTATTCTTTCCATGGATGGATGGATGGATGGATGGATGGATGAATAACTCTCTTGAGGTCCGTCGGTGCGCGCGATTAGTGCGCAGCGGGCCGCTCCTACGTCGGGACAGAGAGGCCATGCCGCTCCGCCGCGTCGCGGGCCCGATGGACAGCCCAGTGCTACATGTGATTCAAGGTCCGAGCTGAGTAATATCACAGAATTGAAAACTATCAAATAAATATGATATTTATTCGAATATAGGTCAACGTTTTTTCTTCGGTACTGTTACCCAAAATAAACCATCGACCCATATTTGTGAGCAAGGAATCTCGACCTATAGTCGTCAAGAAATCTTGCAAAACATTTAAGAACATTTAAAGGGCACGTGCAGGGGGATCATGTGAATGCCCTATATGTGCTAAAACGAAAACAGATTGAAACAGAGGAAGGCTGTGGCAAGCGCTTTTGAGAGTTTATTTCATTCAGGATTCTTACGGTGACTTATTGTACAACCGGAACACGCCGGGGAAAAAATAAGGAGGGTGGATACATAATGAAAATTTACAGTGCGGGGAAACAGGAAGCCTTCCCGGTCTATTTTTTATTGTTTCTTTTTTTTTTTGAGAGTTCAAAACTTAGCACTTTTCTCTCCTGTTATCCTGCAGTCTACCGTGTGTCCCGGCTAACGTTAGCCAAGCTGTTCAACAACAATAACAAAAAAAATATATTTAAGAAACACTGTGCAAGATATTATTTTAAAACTTACGGTGTTCGGTTGTCAGACGTCTGACGAATGAACACCGTAAGTCTTATAATTGCACCGTGTTTCTTTAATTTGTTCTTTTTTTTTCACTGAACAGCTTGGCTAACGTTATAAATGGGGACACCCTGTTACGCGAATCGATGGCTGCAATTTACGCATAAAGTGAGACACGTTGCAAAATGCGATTCTTCGAGCTTATCGCCATCCATATTCAGACTGCGTGGTCTGATTCATGTGAAATTTTGCCCACTGGTACCACTTGGATTCGCACGACAGACAGAATCGCTTATACAGCTCCTGTACTGAGGGCGACGAGCCAGAGCACTATCGAATCGCACCGCGAGCAACTAGTCTGTTAAGATCTTTGTTGCAACCTGTGATTCGCAGCTGTTGGACCCCGTCAAGCCTGGGCCGTGAACTAAATCGATAATTACATCCAGCATGTGAATCCCCCTTAGAAAATACTGAGAAATGAATAAACGAAGTGAGGGCAAATGATTTAACCACTCCTCAAAGAAGAAGAAAAGAAAGTACAGCTCAAAATATGTTGAAATGCGTGCCAAATGTTTTTGATAGTGCAAACTTTGCTTTCGTTTTATTAGTTCGCTTGACTATAGAAAACTATAGCCACCATGAAGCCATACTTTGTCTGCGGCCCTTTTGATGCTTTAGCACAAATATAAAGAAAAAAACGCATCGTTGCCAACAGGAATGCTAAAATTATTTTTACTACGCGCAAGTTTTGTTCCACACTATAATCTTTTTGTCTTCTTAAGTGGAGGTTACGGAGTTGTAGGGGGGGGGGGGGGGGGATTTACGCCGTCTTGCATGTGTGGACGCAACAGAATTGTACTGGAGACAGCATGTGGATGTGTCGACTTGGGCGCCTGAACGCTCTCCTCTCCCCCACTAGTGGATGGATGGATGGATGGATGGATGGATGGATGGATGGATGGATGGATGGATGGATGGATGGATGGATGGATGGGTGGATGGATGGATGGATGGATGGATGGATGGATGGATGGATGGATGGATGGATGGATGGATGGATGACTGCTATGAGCGTCGCCTTTGGAACAGGGTGGTGGGTTGCGCCATCACTTGTTCTTATTTTGCCTAATGTCTTGCCTATCTTTAAAAAAAAACACAAGGAATTCCCAGCATCAAACTTTCTGAACCACTATTGGGAGCTTCGCTTTTGTACGTCTCCGTTGTTTGTGGTCTCCCCACTTTTCTGCCACCCCTAAATTTCCTCCAATCGCCTTTTACTAATCTCTGTTGCTGATATGTTTACTTTCCCCCTGCTGCCGATGAACCCGAGGGCTTCATGGAGGCCAGAGGAGCCTAAACCTACAGCTGGTCGGATATCTTCACATTCTAATAAAACATGTTCCATCGTTACGCCAGCCTTGCCCCAGAAAGCACACGCTTCTTCTTCCTTGGAGAAGCTGCTTTATAAAAGGCATCCTGACCTCACTTCGAAATGCAAAGAGCTTCCCTTTGAGTTATCATAAATTGTTTCTTTCCTGATTTCGTTTTGTACCTCTTAGGTATTTACTCATAGCAGATTTCTTTTCCATTCCCACCACCCAGGAGATTGCCTCTGTTTCTCTGACTTTGCGTCTGACGTTCTTTGTTGTCATGTCGCTTACTATACCGGTCGCATATTTGCTGGTAAGCTTCCTACTCCTTTTCCTCCACTGTAAGTCAGTGTTTTTCCTGTACAAATACCTGAACGCTCTCGCAACCCAGTGTATAGACGACAGCGAAGCGCCCTCTTGGCGAGAGGAACGCTGAGATATTACCCGCGCATTGGAAGCGGCGCCGTGAACGACTTCTGCATACTAAAGTACTGTTAATTAGAGTTCTCCTACTTCGACCGACGGCAAAGACCATCACAACAAGGATGATCCGGACACAGTCAGCTTGCAATAAAAAGAAAAAGTCGACTTATGTTAGAAATCGCTTGGCTCCTTTTATTCCGCCTTATCGTGAGCACACCACGAAGAGATCCTTACATACACTGCATGCGTCAACAATGCTCGCGTTGTTGTTAAAGATTCACTACACGTTTCTTTTAGCTTTCCTTTGTTACGAGGCATTTCTGTTGAGGTCAAATCGCTCGGCGCCATTCGTCGTGGAGAATGCAGACGTATAGACGTGTTCTTATCTGCATTCTTCACGCCGTGGAGTGAGTTATTTGTAATAAAATATTAAGCGTGCCATTTAGAGCAACTAATTTATAAAGAAGGGTCTGTGCTCCCACAGAGTTTCTTACACAACTATATGCGTCATAGCCCCGACTTTATACGGTCATACAAGGTTATACAAGGTTCAGGAGTACAACTCATGCGTATACAGTATGCAGTCGCCACTAACTCGTTCAGGTCGACACAGACTTGTTTGGAGCACCGAATCTTCCATTTGTGACTCCTGCTGCGCAGATCTCGCATAAAGCATACCTACGGAACAGGGCTCGAATTCACAAAGCTTATCGTTCGTAAGCGCTGTTTGCCATTGGCCGGACGCCTTCGCTAATAACGTGGTGGGCAATACGATTGACTGGCTTGTTGACTGGCTTACGACTGACTGGCATCTGCCCTTACGAAAAAATTTAGCGTAGAATCTTCCTTTTCATTCTCTTCTTTTTCTTTTTGTGAATACGAGTCTAGCTAGGAGACGAATTAGCTGTTTGCCATTCGCCGGCCGTCTTCACTAATGTGTGCAACTTCACGATTAGGTGAGACAAGATTTCTATAGCTTAAAAACGTTTATCTGAATACGATCCCTGGTCTCGTAACAAAAACCTCTTACGCGAAAATTATTCGTAAGAGAAAACTTAATTCAATCCTCATGCTGGGCATATTAGCAAAGGCGGCCAGAGAGTGGCACAGCTAGAGCACTTACGAACAAAAAGCTTTTTAATTCGTAAAAACCTCGCGTATTCGTAAAAAGCTCTTACACTAGAATTGTCTGTGAATACAAGGCTATTCTTTCTGAGCATCTTGTCCCAGCTTCAAGGAACATTTTCGTTCCTTGAGTTCGTTGGCGGTATACCTACACGTATTTTTAAAAACCACTACGGCTGCTGTTATAGTTTAGACATATTGCTAGCTAGCTCCCCTCGTCGAATGAGTGCGCTTTCTGAAGCGTGGCAGGGGTAATTGTCGTGTGCCTAGTTCGGAGGGGCGTATGGAGCACAGCCAGCTGTCAGCCTGCAGCGATAACGACCCTCCCAGCGAGAGGCAAGTCAACAAATGGCACGGACACACGTGTAAGCGTCTGGCGCACGCCACTCACTATGTGCGGCAGGCTGTCGCCCGGTGCCGTTCTCCTGCGCAGAGACGTGTTGGAGTTGGCGTCCCGGTTGTAGAAGGAGCCGCAGAAGGGGCACATGGCCCGCGCCCGCGTCGACACCGCCGAGATGCGGCAAGCTGGGCAGGTGAGCGAGACGGCCGACTCCCGGCCCCCCGCCCCGTACGCGTCCATTGCGCGTCTGGGGCAGCCGCCTACCCGGTACGCCGCTGTTGCTAGCAACGGCCGTAGCTATGGTTACTCGCACCGCCAAGAACCGGGCTCTCGAATCTTCCCGCGCCGGCGGACGCGCGCTGGGCCAGGAAAGGTCGGCGTCGCTGCTGCGTGCCAGCTCTCGCCGCAAAGCCCGCTTTAAGTATTTTTCAAAATTGTGTTCCCATTGTTGCATTTCGTTCAAACTCCCGTTGCGTGTGTGCTCGCAGGTTCTACTCCCCATAAAGCCCGCAAATACCACGATGTCACATCGTGAAAGTGCAAGAGCTGTTGTATCTGGCAGTTATTTTCAGAAAGCGAAGTCGGAAAGGCAGTCTATCTCTTGAGCAAGCTATTGGCAAGCTATCAATGTACACGAGGTCACACGAGAAAATACGAATCTTTTTTTTTTAATTTGTTGATAAGACACGCCACACGTGTTCGTTTCTTTATTTGTTTGAGGGCGCGCGCGTGCGCGTGCGTGTGTGTGTGTGTGCTGTTATTTCGGCTGGCTCGCTTAGATATAGATTTTCTTTTCATTTGGCTAATTATTATTTGTCCCACAAACTGACCTTTATGTAATCACTTTAACGTGCACGATACAACTGCGTAATCAACACTGTTGCGCAAAGAGACGAAGGGACAGGACTTGAGCGAAAAAACAACACACGACACCTGTGTGTGGCCCCACATACATGCCAGCGCATACATTGTAACTAAATACGATCAAAGTGGAGCATAAATAAGAGACACACACGTAAGGAAAGGTCGTATCGATATGTGAGAGGTCCGGCAGAGCGCGTGCACTGACGGATTCACATCCACAGAGACATCCACAGTCCACACTTCAGCTGTTCTGCAGCGTCCATGCAAAAATGCATACATTAAAATCGTTATAAAAATCACCACCCCTTCCAGTCCGTGAAGATGGTCGAACAGCGAAGCTGTGCTAGTTACACTGGTTGTTGCACCATGCAAGTCAAACTTCGCAAGCAGTCTATATTCTAAATCTTTTGTTTCACCATTCTTTCGCGTCATTTTCGCTTTTTCGTGCTTCGCGTGGTGAGCTTGTTTTAGGAGTGCTTTTTTTTTCGGTTCTCCCAGTGTTTTTTTTTTTTAGCGTTCCTTTCTCAGGAGTACGCACTACTCTTGGTCTTATAGTTTCAGCTGGGATGAAAGGGACCCTGGGCCTCCGTCAAGCTGCTGCGACAGATTTTTTTCCAGGTATCCCTCCAGTTCCTTTTGTTTCTGGTAAATAAAATTGATTGATTGATTGATTGATTGATTGATTGATTGATTGATTGATTGATTGATTGATTGATTGATTGATTGATTGATTGATTGATTGATTGAATGTGCGGAGCCACTAATCCAAAGCTCCGTATATTGGGCGCAAGGCCCACCACTGGAAATGTGGGCGCTGCAATCGTATTGACGATTGGTTGGATTGGTTTGACAATTGGCGTGGCTGCCGGCATTCTCGCGCCAGCAAGAAGTGCCGGCAGCCACGCGCTTCTAGTATGGCATTTCAATCGCCGGGCACTGTTCGTTGGCTGCAAACCGCCTGCATAACATTGGTTTATTTTGCGGCAGGGTGGAATCAATCGTCGATAAATTCAATGCCGATCTAGCTCGATCGCCTAAAATGCACCGTGTGACAACCATACAAAATTTGCGTATAAGAGAGAGAGAGAGAGAAACGAAGGGGGAAAGGTAGGGAGGTTAACCAAGAACGTGCCAGGTTGGCTACCCTACACTTGGGGAGGGGGAAAAGGGAAGGAAAGAACGTATAAGACAGCATTCTCATAGAAGCAAAGGGCTCACTCGAACTCCTTTCCCCCTGTTGAGCCCTTCTTTTCCTCTCCCACTAAGTCACGTGGCCCGTTTTTAGCGAAGTCCGACAACGACGGCACACGGTCCGCATAAACAGCTTTGCTGTAAAATTGCGGAGCTGACACACGTTGAGCGAACCAACAGTAACGAAATTGCATTTCAGCGGGTTCCCAATCATATACCGGCATATTTCGAAAGAACAAGCTGACTGAATATGCGAAACGTGCTCACACACATGGAATACCTCATTTCGCTAATCAGCCACGAGGTTAGAAATTTAATACGAAAACTCTCAGTGAAATAACTTCCGTCATGGTTCGTTAAAGAAGTCAGTTGAGTCAGTCTGTATATCGTATAGACCTTGGACTGAAATTGTGTGAATACGTGAAGTTAGCACTAAGTGTGAAAACCTCGTTTCATCGCTTTCATCTTCATGTTGCCTCACCGAGCAGTTTTAAAATTCATCGTGCAAGCACCGCGTCATGTACGTTTCAATACCGCCCCCCCCCCCCCTCATTTCTTCCGGTGAACCAGGACAAAGTCACTGGAATACTTAGTATATGCCCAGCAAGTGCAACTAATATACGCTACACATTTAGGGCGCTGCAGACAGCCATCTATTGCCACTTGGGGCCATACTTGGATCATGGCCACTTAGTGGCCGTGATTTTTTTGTTAGCACGTACATGTGCTCAATATATCACGAATGATTTTATCGTCAGTGACTCTCGTTCGTTATTATTATTTGGTCTCTGTTCTTCTTTTTCTTTATCTTGTATTTGTCAGTCTTTACGCGGGCTAATGTGGCCTTTTCACTTTCTTTATTTAATATTTATTTGAGCAAATCTTAAGTGAAATGGAGTAACCGGAGGCATACTGATGCCTGCAACGCCTCTAGTTAGACCCTACTGAACCTTATCCACCTTGAGCTCAACGGGCGAACGCATCGCGCAGGAAACAACATCGCAGGAAAAGGCGGCTTGCCAAAAGCGCGCCTGAATGGAAGACCGAGATGCACCAATACAAAATACACTTACTGCACTGACTTTTTTCGTGCGTATAGTCCCCGCCCTGCCCTCCCCACGCGAAAGCAAGCTCCAGGCAATTTACTTTTTTTGCTGTGCGGAATTCGCAGGCTTCTCCAGAAGCCATGAAACAGCGCGCGTGCCAGTTGGCAGCCCAAAAAAATCAGCGCAGAGGTGTCAAAACGGGTGACGCGCGGTTACAGTGCCGCGTGTACCGCGCGCGCGGCTTGACCTTGCTGACCGAGTGAAGCCGAGCGGTGTGTTTGGCGGTTTGGGCCGTGTGGTGTGGCCGCCTTCTGACCCGGCGTCAGCGGTGCGCGGCGAAGCGAAGTGGCATGCGCCGTGCGGCCGGCCAGATGCGTAAAACATGAACGCGCCTGGTGTGTATCGACCGCGCTGGCGTGATACGCGTGCCGATGAACGTCCTTTCTTTTTGTCTATCGCTGAGAACACTCTTGACGAACGTCTAATGGCCCTGTGGCCGCCGGAACTGGGCTGCACGGTCGTTCGACTCCGCGAGATCAGCAGCGTTGGTTCCGTGCTGCGACCGCTGGCACAGTACAGCTGTATGTGTCGTTCCTTCGCGAGGGCTGTAAGAGGACGAAGGAGAGACGGAAAGGTTAGCAGCAGGACTGCGCTTTGCAAGAGACGGTACACTGGATAAAATCAGAAGGAAAGATAAATGAACAGGAAAGGAAGAACGGGCATGACAGTGCACACACACGTGTGAGAGCGTTCGGCATTTCCAGGCGTTAGCAGCCCGATCGACTGGACGACATAGGTCGGCGGAGGCGCCCCCCCCCCATCTCACTCCTACTTCCTCACACACACACACAAACATGTATATATATATATATATATATATATATATATATATATATATATATATATATATATATATATATATATATATATATATATATATATAAATTGTGCATGACAAATTATCTATTGTTAATTTTATGAATGCCAGCATTAGGCGCCCAACAAGCCCTGTATATTTAGTGTATATTTCATAGAATCACAGCCCCTGCCGTCAGGGGCACGATCTCACGGCTTTATTCACAAAACGTGACGCCGAGTCATTATAACCTAATCTACCAGCTTCGCAAATGGGGCACGATCTCCTACATAGCTCATGCGCAAAACTTCGCGCCTGCTAAGCGACAGTGTAATTGAACGCAAAGTTGTTTCGCTCATAATCCTAGTTATTTGGTGCGGCATATATAAAGCTTTTGCTGATATGAAAAATCTCATAATTTCACTGGCAAGAGTCTTATCTCGAGCATTAGTGGCACCACTGTCTATCATGTTTCGCAATCGTCAAGCATACTTTGCGCATGCTTCACACTTTCTTGCAATAAATCTCATGTCCACTTCTGAATTCAAAAGTTTTGTTTATTTAGGTACTATTTCTGTTCAGCGCACTTTCAGATCACCTGTATCCATTCGGAAAACATCACTTTATCAGTGATTAAACGCACTATATCAAAAAAGGGGAAGGGGGAAGCAAAAAAAAAACCTTGTCTTTAAGGCAGTCGGGGTGCGTAAAAACATTTTATTGCGCCTGTGTGCGGCCATTTCTTTGTCCTCGTCTGTACAGCGCTCGAGTTACTTATCCGGCCAAGTACCATGCAGAAAACCCAAACTTCACAATTTTCTTGTCTTAGTTTCAAACGTGCATGAAAGGCTTACAGAGCACAATATCTTGGAAATGACAATATAAGTATGTTTGACAAATGTTGTCGCCTGATTTTGTTATGCGATAGCACTAATCTGCATCGCTGAACAAATGTCGCTCGCGAACTGTGCCGGATACCCATTGCAGGAGCAAAGAAAGAAGGGTGTGGATACGCTGTGCAGACTAACATGGAGAAGCCCGAGCTGAGTCAATGTGGAAGTAATCAAGCTTGCTGATCCCTTGTGGATTAGTACTGCAGCGTAAGACAACGCCACCTTTTCTGCTTTGCCTACCAATTTTGTGCGCCCTTTTACGAGACGTTCCAGATAACTCATAACCGCCAAATCCTGTGAATTGATAGTGAGTGGTAGGCAAAGAAATTAAGACGACAGCGCTTCGATGCGAGTTCGGTAAATTTTTCGCTAAGGAAGGAAACTCTATAAGTTCAATCAATTGATAACATACTGTTGTCGTGCATCCCTTCGAACTTGAAAACGGCCAGAAATTAAGTAGAAAACGGCTAGAGAATGTATTGTATGTTAGTTTGGACATTATGGCACCTATGTTCGCTTCATATGTGCAACTTACAGTTTTGAATAAATATTATGTATTTTGACATTTTCCCCTCGTTTAGAGTCATCTCACAGCACAACATGTGCGAATAAAAATCAACACGTTAAACTCCGAATTGCGTGCACCTTTCGCTGTCTGAGAAATCAGTCATTCTTATTTGGTCCACTTATAAACGCTTGATGCTACACGGATGAAGGCACTACGGACTGTTTTTTATTTCTTTTTCTGACACGAACACTCTTCCAGTGTTTTATGACAACATAAATAAATTAATCGTACGAAAGCAAGTGGTGTAATCAGCAGCAAGAAGTGTTTGCAGTGTTAACACGCCCACCAAAAAAGAAAAAGAAAACTTACTACTGGTGCCATTCTACGGAAGGCCTCGGAATACGCGACTCAATCTTGGGTGACTTTACCAGCTCAGTTCTACACAACCAGGAAGACCGATTCTCGCCCGAGCCCTGCGGAAGCGACCACTGCCCTATTTATATTGGATTATAAGCTAAACAACCGCAAACCAACTTTGCCGCAAAGTTACAGCTGCGAACTGCGGTGAGCTCCGCTCGGACGACCGAGCTTCGTCGCTAAATACGAGCAACCTCACTCCTACTCTATAGTCTGTTCTCACAGTCTACACAATATTATTAACTGTGAATGAAAATTAACCGATACCCGCCATACAGTTACTCAAGCTGTGGGCAGAGCACCGCCAAGCGGAGCTTCGGGCTAATCGCAACCCCCTGCAGATTGCGATGCTCGTGCCTCGGTAAATCGCATTACCGCGCGGGCAAGACGACATGAGAAGATGTTGACACATAGCCCATGGAAACACTGGTGTGAATGATTCGGATCAGGGGCAGGAAACAAAGCCCTATATGTGGTGCACTACCCGGGTCATGGAGCGGAGAAGCCATCAAGCTTATCCTTCAGTAAGTATTCGGCTGGGGCTCAACCTGACTCCTGAGGAACTCGCAAGTCAAGCGCCTGTGAGTTTCTTTCCTAAACACCAGCAGATTGCAGTCGCTCATCCTTCAATCGATGATTTAGCGGATACGTCAGGTCTCAGCGCTCCGATTACGCAAGCCGAGCTCATCGCAGCCATGGAAAGCACTAGGAGGCACTCATCCCCTGATTACGACAATAATCCATATGCGCTCTTCAAGAATATGGAAGGAGACGCAGTTGTCTCATTGCTGCAAGCTGCGGACGAGGTGTGGGCCAAAGCTATCATTCCCCATGAGTGGAAACATTCCGTCGTCGTGCCAATACCAAAACTTGGAAAGCCATCCACATGGTTTCAGGCGCTGCGGCCAATTTCTTTAACGCCAACGGTCGGCGAGACCTTTGAGCAGATGCTGGCCACTCGTCTTCAATGGTGTCTAGAACATCATCAAAGGGATCAGCCAGCTCAAATTGGATTTAGACAAAACTTAGACCCTGTAGACGACCTGGCAGTACTAACAGATGAGGTGCTACATGCATCACCTTACAGCCACCTAGTGCGCACCGTGGTTGCCACAGACATAGCAAAGCCATACGACAACGCAGAGCACTAGGCGATTTCTTGGTAACATGCGGAGTCTCGGCCTGGCATCTAAAGTGACCAAACTGGTGCATGCATTCCACTGCGATCGAATGCTCTCCATACGTGTAGTGGGACAACAAATTGGGTCATTTACGTCTAACCGAGGTGTACCGCAGGGGTCTGTGCTGATGCCTTTGCCTTTCGGTATTCCTTTCCTTCCTCTCGCGTGTATACTACAAGAAACCTCTGATATCTACTTTCTCATCTACGCGGACGATCTCACGTTGTGGTCCATTCACAGAGACCTGGATACGCAATGCCGGCATTTACAGGAAGTCCTAGATGCTCTCCATGAATTACGCACAGGCTACCGGCTTCGAAGTACCGGTTGAAAGGTCCTGCTATTCCTCGGTCGCTAATACGTGCGGCAGGATGGCGGCGTCTAAGGCGAACTTTCATGTGAAGGCTGGAAGGAGAAAGAAGAAGTGCGGCTGATTTTACTAGAAAACCACCCGCATGAATCCGGTGCCTCATAGCTTCGAAAGATTTGCAGAACATCGGCAACAACTCTCCACTTGGTGTGCAGGATTGCACCAAAGAGTGGCAGGGCCCCTACTAACGTGGCTCGCCGCCTCGTTCACTCAGTCATCCAACCGTGCATTGTCTACCATGCGCAGTTTTACCTACTCGGCAGCGGGCAAATTCTGGAAGTGATAAACTGAGGTCCCGTGGTAACTACCACCGCACTTCCTAGTCATTCCAATTCTGCAAGAGCCCGTTAAGCTCAACGCTAGGTCCATTCTATTCGCCTGCGCCACTCTGAAACAGTTCACGGGAGTGCACTAGAAGTTCGGAAATTGTGCAGCTCGATGTCTGCGGTGCAGGCACAATGCCGAGGTACAGACGTGGTGCAGGCATTATGTTTTGTCCGAGGTACCGAGTGACGAGTGCGTAAGTTTGAGGGTCACAAACCGCAGGCATTATCGACGTCTGAGGCGTAAATACAACCCACGCTTGCGTATAGAAACAGCAGACGCGCGCAAGCGGGGTTTTGACGGTGCTTGCGCCCATGTGCTGCGTCGTCTGCAGCGCTGCTGCTTCGCGCCTGTACGTCCGTACTAAGTCAACACCGACAGTATGAGACGGTCCAGCAAAATTTTAAACCGGTCCTGCACCTTTCCTGCACCATTTGAAAGAAACGACGTGTCAGAGAGCGCGACATTGCTGCACCGCTGAAACGAATGCAGGGTGCAGGACCTCGTGAACTGGTTCAGGTGGTGCAGGCAAATTGAACTGACTATTACCTCAGAGGTCGTGACTGAGCGAGAGAAGGTCAGAATCCTCAAAAGACAGCACATTAAGGAGGCCGCTGCTCCTAACAATAATTTCACTGGCGAGTCACCTCTGACCACGACACAGAATCACTTTCCTCCCGTTGTGGTATACACGTAGGTTACTACAAACAAGACAACCAATCTTCACCGACGTAATCAGCCAGCTTGTACAACTCTGACTATCGTCCTCCAAGGCCACTGCGTTGTGTGCACGGATGCAACGTTCATTGCGCAATGAGGACGGGTCTCCTACGTAAGGTCTAGTCATTCCTGAATTAATTATTCACGCACTTATGCCACTGAAACGACGGGTTGCTTGTTATTAGAACTACATGATGCCATCGAACATGTAAGCGCGTTAAGAAACGTTACAGAACTTAAAATCTGCACCGACTCGCTCAGTGCGTTGAAGGAGCTAAAGAAAGTTACAAAGACATTCAAAATCCTTCAATAAATACATAGGCTAAACAAGCCGTCCCGCTTAACTATTACTGTGCACTTCAAATTCAGGGACACAGTGGGAGCTAGCTCAACAGCCTGGCTGACCGAATGGCTCACTCACCACCTTTACCTGACAATGCATCATCCTCGCTTCCTTCTGGCCCCCGACCTGTACAAGCTCAGAAGTCCATTCTCCACCAGGCCACACGAACACTTACACCCCCGTGTGTCTACTTCCTTCCCTGCAACCTTTCCCGAGTAAAGGAAGTTTCTTCGGAGGCTTCGGGCTGGGGTGGTCCTGACCCCTGATGTCTCCTGTGCCTGGATATCTGCAAGTGACAACCCTACAACGTGTCTTAAGTGTCCGGCACCTGTGTCTACGGTGGGCAGTCGTCATCTCTTGTAGCTAATGACTAGTACTAAGGACTTTTGGCATTACATGCTAAGGGAGGTCAAACTGAAGCCGAATATCCCGGATGACTTGGATAACGGACAAGTGCGCGAATTCACTGCCGCAGTAACTGCATCAAACAGGACTGCATGCATTTATTTGACGCCTTTTGCTATTTTATTTTTTTTCATATGCCTTGCGGCAAGTTCAATGAGTAAAGCAAAAAGGAACACAAAAGTGGAAAAAAATTCGCAAGACGCGGCGTATTGTTTTTGCGTACATGACGCATGCTTTGGCCACGCCTGTTATGAACGCCTGAACAAACCACGATCGCATGTCATGGGAAAGTGTGGTTCGGAAGCTTACCCAACACCACACCCCCCTCTTCCCCCTCCTATTATACTTGTCCCCAGTAACGTTCCCCAGTTGGCAAAAGAAATGGACGCTTTACGCGATGAGGTTGCTGTGATGCGTGACAGCCTTAACATGTTTAATAAACTTTTCGAGACTATTAAGAAGCAGAATATAGATCTTGCTGTTAAAAACAGGGCTCTGAAAGATGAAAATGTCCACTTGGCACGCAGGGTTCCTGAACTGGAACAGTACTCCCGACTAAATAACGTAGAAATAAAAGGTGTCCCTGCAACCAAAGGTGAAAGCTGTCTTACGGTTGTTCAGTCTATGGTTGATGCTATAGGATGCAAAATCGCCCCTGAGGATGTCGATACTGCACATCGTGTACCAGCTAAAAAAGAAACAAGTATTATTGCACGCTTTTGCTCCCGAGAAAAAAAAATACTGAGTTCGTGAAAAAGGCACGCAAGGCTCGCTTGACCACTGTGACCCTTGGGTTTCCACAAAAGGATCAGAAGCCCTTATATGTAAATGAACATCTTACGCAAGAAAGAAAGCGGCTGTTCGCACAAGCTCTTGAGCTGAAAAAATCAAGAGGCTGGAAACACCTCAGGACAGACCACTGCGTAATCAAGGCGCGAAAGACACATGACAGCCGTGTCTACCGGATCTCTAGTGCGGGTGATCTTACTGTTTTTACCTAGCTTACTAGTGTTTGCGGCTGCATATCTGAAACCTGCGCAAGAATGTTTTCTTGTCAGGATATTAAAAAATATTTCAGTGATGAAACTCCCAAGTTATCGCTAATACATTCGTAGTCTACGAAAAAACTATGACAGCCTCATAGCATTTTTTTTCCATAATTAATCACAACTTCTCTTTTATCTGTCTATCTGAAACATGGTTGTGATTGGATGATAGAAATTTATATGCGCTACCAGAGTGCAATGAAGAGTACTGCTATCGTGCTACGCCACGTGGCGGTGGATCTGCCATATTTATTAAATCATCATTGCCATACAAACGCCGCAATGATCTTGCCTTTGTTAATTTGATCTGCGAATCTATATGGTTAGAATTTGATCAGAGTGTTTTTTTTTTCAATTGATGGCCGGAACACAGTGTTAGCGTGCATTTATCGATCATCATCATCGTCATACTCTTGAGTTTTGTCTACAGTTTGAAAAGTTGTTGCTCACTGTAGCGAACGAAAACAAAAATGTCATTATCTGCGGAGACTTCAACATAAACATTATCGACCCTAATAGTCCATCATGTTCTGATTATCTTGCGTGTTTTCTTAGCTATGGCCTTGCTTCTTTAATTACTTCTCCAACTAGATGTGACATGACAGGATCTAATATGTTAATTGATCACATATTAACCAATTTTACTACAGATCATACGGAAGGAGTCATCGAGCACAGCATAACCGACGACTACCCTATATTTTTTACTTTAGGTAGAGAAAATTCTAAATCGACTGAAAAGAAAGAGAAAGTATATTTTGACTCTCAAAAATTTATCTCTATGATACAGTCAAATGACTAGACCGCAGTACTCTGTGAATCTTGCGCTGAAGAGGCTTATCAGTTGTTCTTGGCTGAAGTTACACGCTGCATTCATGAATGCACAACTACATCTATCACAACTCGTTTCTTCAGTTCCCCTCGAAAACCTTGCGTCACGAGAGCGCTACTTCGATGCATATCGAAGAAAAATCGGCTCCACAAAAGGGTAATTTGTGAGCCATTTAACTGTGAACTTAAATCTCGCTTCAAAAAATATTCTAACACGCTTGCAGCAGCACTTAAATGTGCCAAACGAGATTACTTTCAGAACAAGATATTGAATAATGGCAATAATACGAGGCGCAACTGGCAGGTCATCAACGAATTCTTAAATAATAAAGGCCGTGAGCATTTAACAAAAATAAAAACTGAGACACAAACATACTGCCACCCAGCTGATATAGCGAAGGCCTTCAGTGAGTATTTTAGTAGTACTTGCGACTCTCAAACAGATCCCCCATTACCGACACTGCCTCGTCATCTTCATTCTTTCTACTTGCGACCTACGAATGCAAAGGAAGTTCTTCATGTTATATCTTCGCTTAGGTCGACTGGACCTGGCCTAGACTCTGTTCACCCATCACGTATCAAGTTAGTTTCTAATGAACTGTCTCCTATCATAGCCGATATTGTTAACAAGATGTTTAAATCAGGCATATTTCCCACTTCTCTGAAAGTTGGTAAAATTACACCTGTTTACAAAAATAGCAATCGTGAACTTCTGAATAACTACAGGCCTATTTGTATTCTTTCATATTTCAGTAAAATCATTGAACGACTAGTTCATACACTTTTATCATCCTACCTAGCAAAATTTAATCTGCTATCACCTAAACAGTATGGCTTTCGGCAGGGTTGCTCAACTGAGCTTGCGCTTCCAACCTTCACCGATAAAGTCAAGAAGGCAATCGACCAAGGCTTGCTGGTTGGAAGTGTATTTATAGATTTAACAAAAGCCTTTGACACCATTGATCACAAAATTCTAATACATAAACTTGAATCTTACGGCATGACTGGCCCACCACTTCAGCTTATTTCTAGCCACCTAACTAATCGTACTCAAGTTGTTCAGATTGACGGCAAACTCTCATCTGCTAAGAACATATATCAAGGCGTTCCTCAGGGCTCGATTCTTGGCCCGCTGCTGTTTCTGCTATTTATTAACGGCCTACCTGATGTTCTTACCACTACGGACTGTATATTATATGCAGACGACGCGACTATTTTTACTTGTGCTAACAATGTCGACGAGCTACAGCGAAATGTTAACGTTGATCTGCATAACATAACTTCCTGGTGTCAAAAGAACATGTTGTGCATCAATCCGCTAAAAACGGTTTTTATGGTTTTTCATTCCTTCCCGACACTAATTTCGAACTCTATATCGGTGTGTCTTGAAAACAACTTAATACCAATATCTGATAGCACTAAGTTTCTTGGCGTAGTTTTAGACAGGCATCTGAAATCCAATCTTCATGCGCAGTCACTTGTCCGTAAGATATCGTTTGGAATACGCGCCATAATCAAAACCCGCTCATATTTTCAGTCACACATTATTTATTCCCTTTATCATGCACACATTCACAGCCATTTATCTTACTGCATATCAGCCTGGGGAAACACGTACCTCGCTCACCTCAGCCAACTTCAGCGCCTGCAGAATCAGGCGATTCGCCTCATGACTTTCAGCCATGTCCTATCGAATGCAACGCCACTTTATTGCAGTTTAAATATTCATCCTCTTCATCAGTTCTTTCAGTTAAAGTTACCAATCGTGATCTATAAGTTATATCGTAATATTGCACACATAGATGGCTTTGTTATTGAAACTTTTGTTAATACTAACACTACTAGGTTCTCTGAACTCGATAATCGTCTTTTGCCTAAAGTGCGCACAAACTATGGTAAGTTCACTACCACATTTGCGGGAATAAAACCATGGAATTCTATTCCACATACCATTAAATCATCCTACACAGAGCATCTATTCAAGAATAAAGTTAATAAATACTTTACGCTGCAACTCTCTTCATCCTAACCACTGACTTTTGTGATTGTAATCACAATTGACTTAGCTATTATACTACATGTTATATTACTCATATTTTTATTGTATTGTACATTTGCATTGCTTGTTCACTACAGAAGTCTTCTTCGCAATTTTTTGTCTCACTAAACAGTTTTGAATTCTTCTTTTTTCACCCGCCGTGGTTGCGCAGTGGCTATGGTGTTGGGCTGCTGAGCACGAGGTCGCGGGATCGAATCCCGGCCGCGGCGGCCGCATTTCGATGGGGGCGAAATGCGAAAACACCCGTGTACTGAGATTTAGGTGCACGTTAAAGAACCCCAGGTGGTCGAAATTTCCGGAGTCCTCCACTACGGCGTGCCTCATGATCAGAAAGTGGTTTTGGCACGTAAAACCCCACAATTCAATTCTTCTTTTTTCGCGCTGTTTCTTATTTTATCAAACTGTCTGTAAAGCCACCGTAACCAATGCTTGATCTGTATCGTCTTTTTTTTCATTTTGTTCATGTATGGGAGTCCCCCTGACAGTTTGTAACTTTGGGACTCCCTGTGTAGTGCTAATTTTGCATACAATTCTTGTAAAACTGACATCGTTGATGAATAGATGTGATGATAGATGTATAGTGGCGGTGTTGTGTCCCTACGACTTGAAGTGTCGCGGTGTGGTGTTGTTTTGTCGCGATGCGTTTGCCTTCGATTTTCTGTGTGAAATTATGTTGTTATTATCCGGTGACGTTGAGGTTAACCCCGGTCCATCCCCTACTGCTGAACTCCTGCCTATCCTCGACGCTATCAAACGATTAGAAAGTGTTCAACCGCAATTCGTGTAGAGCTTGAGCAAATCAAATCAACCCAAACTACCCAAGACAAACTTATAGCTGAAATTATTAGCCGCTCAAACATCTTAGATTCAGACCAACAAGATCCAACCACCTCAACCGCTGTTAACATTATCGGCCGACTACAGCACGACATCACTACCCTGAAAGCCGCGAACATTGACGCCAACAACCGTATGCGGCGAGCTAACTTGCTCTTCTTTGGCATTGACGATTCCGATAAAGAACCTTGGAGTGATTCAGAGAACAAAATTCTAGACCTATGCAAAAATAATCTTGGTTTAACATTGAACGCCAGCGATATTGAGCGTGCACACCGACTTGGAAGATTCTCCGAAACAAAAAAACGCCATATAGTAGTAAAACTGGCCCACTTCAAGACGAAAGAAAACATATTGGCATATGGGCGTAAGCTAAAAGGTACATGTTTTGCCGTCAGAGAAGATTTTGCCCCAAGTACGCGCCTTGCACGCTCAAAATTGTTAAAATTTATCAAGCCCCAAAAATGCGCGTTTAAGCTCAGCCTGGACAAGCTGCATGTAGGCAGCAGATGCTATTTTTATGATACTACATCCGATAGAGTCATTGAACATACCACAACAACTAACAGCAATCAAATGCCAGCTCCAACTGATACCTTATCTGACCAGCCGCAGTGACAAACAAGAAATTCCGTGCCTGCTTCATCCAAAAACCGCCCTGATTCATTTTTTAACATTAGCGTGGTTTTCACTAACATCCGCAGTATAATTCCAAAACGTGACGAACTCGAAAGCTTCATAGACGACACCACAGCCGATATGATTTTACTAACGGAAACGTGGTTAAATAAGGACGTCGGCGACCACGAAGTTTTTCCATCCTACCCTAACTTTACAGTTTACCGACGCGATCGGCACGACAGGCGTGGGGGAGGTGTACTAATCGCCGTTAAAGACAGCTTACCATCATCCCTGATAAATCACGACGACAACATCATGGGTAAGTCTGCACAGTACAATCGGCAAAATAGTGTTTGGAATCTGTTACCATCCACCAGATAGTAACCCCTCATTTTGCAATTTCTTGCGCCTCTCTTTAGAACAAATAAAAAAAGATATGCCCGCTACACCTATCTTCCTTTTTGGAAACTTTAATCATCCCAGCATCAATTGGCCACTACCTTCAGTACCCAACAGAACACCCTGTAGTGAACCCAAACAGTTTCTTGAATTAACACTAGACTTTAACCTCCACCAAGCAATAACATGCCCAACTAGGGGCGACAGCACCCTGGATCTCGCATTAACATCTAGCCCGGAAAACATAAAAAATTTGACTTCGCTCCCTGGCTTTAGCGACCACAACGTACTTCATATCCGCATTTCATTACCATTAAAAAAGAAAGCCCCAACGCAAAAATTAATCACTGATTACAAAAAAGCTAACTTCGACGCATTTAACCGCGAACTTGCACTCTTCTACGAAGATTTTCGACAGTCATACCCTGCTCGCTCGGTCAACGCCAATTGGGAATTATATAAAAACACTATGCTAAACTTAAAAAACATATATATCCCTACTATCCTTATAAATACCGACAAAAATAACCAGTGGTTTACGCAACACCTAAAACGTCTACTTAATAAGAAAAAACGCCATTATCGGAAAGCAAAGTTAACTAATAACCACAGAGCTTGGGATAGGTACGAACTAAGCGTCAAAAAATACATCAAGGAATTGAAAGCTTCCAAAAACAAATTTTTTTCAACTGACCTCTTATCAATCCTTCAGTCCAACCCTCATAAATTCTTTCAGATTATCTCACCGCCTAAGCGCCAAACTCAGCTACAACTATCAGACGACGACAATGTACTTATTGACACTGAAAAATGTGCTACAGCCCTTAACAATTTCTTCACATCAGTATTTTCTCCTGCTATAAACTTCAGTTCTGACGAATTACCATGCCACTCGCTGTCCACAATGCCCGATATCCAGATTAACGCTGATGGAATAGCTGGGCTAATACAGGCTCTAAAATTATCCTCCTCGGCTGGTTGCGATCAAATCAGCAGCAAATTACTTAAGAACACCAGTTCCCTGTCAAGCGCAATACTTAGCTTACTTTTCCAGCAATCAATAAGTACTGGTGAAGTTCCCCACGATTGGAAAAAGGCTCAAATCATTCCCGTCCATAAATCTGCTGATCGAACAAAAGCATGTAACTATCGTCCAATTTCTCTAACCAGTATCCCCTCTAAACTGCTGGAACATATCATAGCAACCAATCTAATGCACTACCTTGAATCAATTAACTTCTTCTATTCATATCAGCATGGTTTTAGAAAACTATTATCCTGCGAAACTCAGCTCTCTGAATTCACCGATGAAATCTTACAACACATGGACGATCACCTTCAAATTGACGCCATCTTCTTAATATAATATTTGGGGTTATACGTGCCAAAACCACTTTCTGATTATGAGGCACGCCGTAGTGGAGGACTCCGGAAATTTTGACCACCTGGGGTTCTTTAACGTGCACCTAAATCTAAGCACACGGGTGTTTTCGCATTTCGCCCCCATCGAAATGCGGCCGCCGTGGCCGGGATTCGATCCCGCGACCTTGTGCTCAGCAGCCCAACACCATAGCCACTGAGCAACCACGGCGGGTGACGCCATCTTCTTAGACTTTTCGAAGGCCTTCGACCGCGTCCCTCACAATCACCTACTTGCCAAATTATCTACTCTTGGAATCCCCCCATCACTGATTACTTGGATCGAACATTTCTTAAAAGGACAAGTACAATAGACATCCGCTAACTCTCATGACTCACACCTTTCTGATGTTACATCCGGTGTCCCCCAGGGAGCAGGCTTATCCCCGCTGTTATTTTTAATCTATATCAATGACCTGCCATGTAACACAAAAACTAGACTTCGTCTTTCTGCTGATGACTGCGTCATCTACAACGCCGTCCATAACCCTGGTGATTCCATTGACTTACAAGAAGACATAGACACTATCGTTTCATGGTGTGAAAAATGGTTCATGCCTCTTAACCTTAATAAGTGCCAATGTATGTCCTTTTCACGTAAGCGCAGCATAACAAATTACGCGTACCACATAAGCTCAACTACAATACCACGAACAGACTGCTATAAGTATCTAGGTGTTCACTTGACATCATCATTATCATGGGTTACTCACATTGAAACAATATGCGCAAACGCCTCGCGCACACTTGGTTTCTTGCGTCGCAATTTAAAATCTGCATCGCCCGCTATAAAAAAACTTGCATATCAGACATACGTTCGGCCGAAACTGGAGTACGCATCATCTATCTGGCACCCCTCGCAAGCATATGTCACCTACGAATTAGAAGCCATTCAGAATCGTGCTGCACGCTTTATCATGTCAAACTACTCAAGTAAAACCAGCATAACTGAACTAAAACGCACACTCGATCTTCCCAGTCTCCAATCACGTCGTATCATCTCGCGTCTCAGCATGCTTCACTCTTACTACTATCACCCAATAGCCAGACACCCTCGACTACAACCCCCGCCTAGAATCTCTCCCCGCCTCAACCACAGCTGTCCAATCGCGCACATTCAGTGCCGTACGTCTTCGATGAAGGATTCTTTTTTTCTAAATGCAATAGAGCTGTGGAACACTCTGCCCGACTGTATTGTCTCTTCCGCCGACCACACGACTTTCCGTGAGAAACTAACAATCCGCTACACCTAGAATGGTTCGTCTCAAATGCATTTGCTTATTGACCCCTTTTAAGTAATTAATTGATAGTGATTCGTTCTCACGCATCTTATGTTTTTAATAGTATTTATGTAGTATGTATTTTGTTGTATATTATGGTTTCTTTACAGTGATTTTGATGATAATACTGCTAGCTCGGTTCCCTCCTGAGCGGTGTTTCCTTTTCTATTCTTCGTCTGTCTTTTCTTCCTCTTTTCCCTCTTTAGCGTGATGAAGAGTTCCTCATACTTTGTTTGCCCCCGCCTTATGTAATGCCTCCGGGCCTTTAAGGCTTCAATAAATGAAATGAAATGAAATGAATAAACTTGAACTTGAACTTGAACTTGAACTTTCCCTCACGGTGCCAGCTGGCGGTTCGACCCCGTCACCGGTGCACCATTTGCTAGTTTTCAAGTTCTCCATTAATCGCCACATTATAGGTTGCATCGCAAGTGCTCTGTCGACTACTGTACTGGCGCAAGTGGATTCGTTCCTATTTCCTAAATCATGTTATCCGAAGTTGCGACATTGAACCAATCCATCCTTTCTCCTTTTCTGCATTCTGAGCTTTCCCCAAGTACAAGCCTTTGAATAAATTTCAATCATGCAAAGTTGTTTACATATCACCATTACATATCAGTTTACATATCACCATTATTTCAATTCTGCTTGTATTTTTGCGAGCGATGCCTATCACTAAATATTTATCGGGTAGATTGTATTTGGGACGCAGTCGCAGCGGCGTATGTGAAACGTCTTGTGCATGCTGCTGAAGGTGTATGGGCATTAGGGTACAGAAATATCGTAACCTTATATGAAGTGACGATTTATTCACACATTACAAAGCTTATATGCTTATCTTATGACACATAGTGGCGGTCCTACAGTCTAATCTTGCAATCTAGCTCGCTCTCTGTTTGTAACGGGCCCGCCCCGGTCAAAGCTAGTGGGCACGTATTGGCATCCATCTGTCTTGCCGCCCGAGACTCTTTACGCCATTTCTGGACCCTTCGAGTGGAACGCGGGGGCGCCATAGCCGAGCAAACGTCCAATTTCCGCAACAAATTGCACACTGGTCAGTGTTATAACTCCTGATGAGCACAAGTTTGAGTTTGATTGATTGTACATACTATGGCTGAGTGATCTCTCTCAAACGCGATCACTCCCGCTCAGATCGAGAAACGTACTGCCGAGCTACACCTCTTGGGACGTGGAGTGAGAGGCTAACCATCTAACCGATCGAGAAATGGCTTCTTTGTTCTACACAAATTAAAGGGACACTAAAGGCAAATACTAAGTCGACGTGTACTGTTTAAATATCATTGCAGAAACCTCGCAACGCTTGTTTCGTGCCAAGGAAAGACTTACTAGTTTACGAGAAAATTGCATCTGAAGGGCCCGAATACCTTTGTCGAAATTCAAATCTCCCGCCACACAACCAGGGGAGTGGTGACGTTGCATACGCCCTCACTGCCCTTTGCTGCCGTCCATAGAGTTTCTCACTACATTACCTAGAGGGAAATCTGGCGCTGCTGCGCTGTGGTATGCATGGGAATGCCGGTATATTGTGGATTCGGATTGGCATCGTTCTCGTAGAGGTAGGACACCTTGAAGATGCGCTTGGCAAGTACCGTTCCGTCTGTCACAATGATTCATTTTCTACTAGAACAGCACGTTAAAAGCTGTTTTAGCTTAATTATTACGCGAAAACATGTTTTGTTTAACTATGAGAACTTGTTATTGTGCGTACGACTACATGTTATGTAAAAAGTATCAGCGGGCCGCTAAAGTTGGAGGACAGACGACAAGGTTCGCGCTCGCTTTGAAACAGTTGGTCGTCTATTCTTGCATTTCTTCGCTTGGTCATGCATAGTGGGAGAGTAAAGATGTAATATGCGTGAATGGAAACATTTTATGAAGATTTTCCTTGGAGAACGCGTTATTTGCGTAGCCATATCCACGTTTTAGACGAAGCCTCTTACAACACCAGCCAACACGAGCCTCGCAGACACATATACCGTCATTCCCATGACGGCACGGTGCCCCCTTAAGAAACTCCCATAGACGGTGGCGCCAGATTACCCTCTAGGTGTTATAGTGAGAAACTCTATGCTGCCGTCGGTGAGTAAAACTATAGAGGCTAGAAGGTTATAGCCTCTGTAGTAAAACGTACGGCACCCGACAGACGGCGGTACCGAGCCAAGACAGAGCGGCTGATTCGCCGCTGCAGTTGCTTTTTGGTCAAGTGGCGTCGACCATTCGGGCATCCCGCGACATCACATGGAAGTTGAATTCGCTGGTCCTTGCAGTTAGTGCAAGTTTCGCGAGCCAGCAAAACCAGCGCGGCACTACGCGATAACTACTGAAACGTGAAAGCGTAAGTGGCGCGGAGTCGAGCGAAAACGAAACCTTTCGGCTGCCCGCATTGTTGTCAGGGTTATTTCAGTGAGTTCTTTTTTCTTAACGTGAAATAGAGCTGGACAAGCAGGATTTGTTTTCGTCTTATAATACAGTACAAGGGTGATTTGTGCAACGAATGGTTGAGTATCGGTGACAGAATTTAACTGAAGAGTATTGTCATCGGCCAAGTACTTGAATGTCCCGGGGGAGTCTCTAATCATGTCCTGCATTTACCTCAATTTCTCGATTATTAAGGCTCTATGCGCGACAACATTGACGCCTTAGACATTCTCGAGCACTAATCTATCACTTGAGCTTGACTTAATATTTGCCTTTAGTCTCCCTTTATAAGGCGCATGGGTAGTGCGGTTGCGAAGATATAAGCGATAATAGTATTACATGTGTTCGTTGCATGCGTTTTGAGCAAGCTGTTTTATCAAGTGATGCCTACCGCCGAAGGCAGCATGCATGGAGGACACACGTAACGCTGCTGTACGCGACGTTGCATGTTCCCTGAACGCCGCCGCGCGTTTTGGAACATCCTCCATGGTTTGGACATGTGCACTCGCAGTGAGCCGTTAGTACACTATAGTTGATTACACTGAATGACGTGGACCATAAAAAGTGATCTCGCTTCGAAATTTGAGCGAGTACAAAACAATAATACAAGCAACATTTCCTTTTCTTTTTCCTTTTTTTTTTCTTTTTTTAGAGGAGAAAGCTCAGTCACGGAAGTATGGAGGTATAGTCATTTTCTTTCCTCCATGGAGACAGTGCCCGCATCGCACCCCCCCCCCCCCCCCCAGCGGCCGTGGAGGAACGGAAAAACTTGCAAGACGCTTAATCTTCGCCTTTAAGTGTAGAACGCGATAGCGTTCATATCAGTCCTTTAACACACTTCATTAAGTTAAACACCACAACCCACTCACACACATAGCGCCCACGACCACTAAGACATACCTCAAACGGCAGCTGGAAAAGAGGGTTTGTGTTTGAGTTTCCGCGTAACAGTATTATGTTTTCTCGTTTATTCAAATAACAGTCCGACGCTATGATGTCTGTATAGGTTGTAAGTCGGACTTTACGAATTTTCTGACCCATCTTACTTTGAGAAGTTCAGTTAGTTCACTAACGCCCATGCGCCACGCGTAAGGCGTGCTTGGTTCGGGATGCGTGGCTCGGGATAATTTTTCTCTAACCGACAACGGACGCCTACAGCGGATCTTCTGTGACACGGGACCCTTAACGATGTTGCCTTAATAAACTTCCTTCATCGATGTCAGCGACGGCTCCCTCGGAGTGACAATCTCGAAGGCCTTACTTTTGCCTTGCTCAGAGGCCATGCTTGAGCGTACAGCAGATGCCAGAAGTGATAGCAGGCACCGAAAAATGGGATGGTCGCAAACGCACGCTGCACCCCCTGAAAGATCTAGCTTTTTGACACTCCAGGGGGCATTAGGGGAGGGCGGCACTCCCTCTCCCTTTTTTTTCCTAGAGCCGCCCCTAAATCTCAAGGCTGACGACGGCTACCTTGGTGTAACTATCTCGAAGGCCATGCTTTTTGTGTACTACAGGCTCCAAATGCGAAAAGCGTCATAGTCACCGACGGGGGTGTCCAAAACTTGAACATGATGTGTTTTCGGCTCAAATCGCACTTCCAACAAGAGCTCCCTTGGAGCATATAATTATTGTATCAAACTTTATGACTTCATGTAACATAATATCTACGGCAGTGCTTTTGTGCCTTGGAAACGCCAGAAGCAAGCGTGTGAGCTGAAATCGTAACGGCCGCCTTGTTTTGGCACTTGCAGCGCATAAAAACATGGCCTTAAAGATTAAAGTTTACACGCCCTAGCCACTGCTCTCTCTGAGGCAACAAAGGGCAATCTCGAAGGCCATGCTTTTGCTAAAAACAAAGCTTTTTTTTTTTTTACCTACGCCTGCTACACGAGTATACGTAGTGTAGAAAATTGTAGTTTTTCTTTAACTGGTGTATAAAGAGTGTCGCTCACCCATGGAGCCTTCCTCCATGCGCTTCCCCTACCTACAAGAAGCCTTTTTTTTTTTTTTTTAATGCCAAGACATATATGCCAAAAGCATTTGCGAAGACAGAAAACGTCAGAGAAAACGTCTCTGTTATTCTGCTTTCTTCCGGGAACTAACGTTATGGAGAAGACCAAAGCCAGAGGCTACAGATGGTGAACAAATTCATGCCCCTGTAGTGGCGCCCTCTGATTAACAAATGCATATTTTTCCTCGTTGCATTAGTTGTACCTGTTCCCTTACCCCTATCTTAGGCCACAGGCCATCCTTTCTAATAAAATATTTAAATCAATCAATCAATTGCATGCGGCGGAAGCGAGTGCTGGAGCCGAAAGCACGTCGTAGGCGTCGTGTGCAACTAGCAAAGCATAGCCTTTAAGATCCGCTTCTAAATTCCAGAGGGCATCTCTCTTTGCGACGGGTATTTGAAGTGGTGTCCAAGACCCGATATTTGTGACGTGTTTTCGGCTCCAAGAGTAGTGTCTGGCGCATTCAACAATCAAAAGTGTTTTGTTTTAAGATCTGCATTTCAAATCCAGAGGACGCCACCCTGTGGAACGCGGATTTCATGGTAGATTTTAACACCACTCCATCACCAGTCAATCCAATCCGTCAGACAAAAGCAGGGGAGGCGGATAACGCGGCGCGGATGCGACGCGGCACTTTTGGCATTATTCTCTGGGGACGTTCTGACAAAGTGTACTTGTGTCGTGCAGTGTTCGGTAACTATCACACCAACAGCTGCACTTCAAAACGTCGTGGTGGTGACTCACCTTATTTTGATACTTGAGATATACCTGCGGACGTCACACAAGCTTCACTGAACGATGGGCGACCGTGCAATTGTGGTGAAGTACTTCCGAATTGCAGGTGTTGTAGGTGCATACTGGCTAATTTCAATATCCCTTGTTTTCATCAACAACACCTTGCTGTCGGACAAAAAGAGGAAGCTTGATGCCCCGCTGTTCATCACGTTCTTTCAGTGTTTTGTGTCTTATGTGCTGTGCGTGATACTGAGCTTCCTCAGCGAGAAACTTCCCAGTGTGTTTCATTTCCCGAAGATTAATCACGACTTCAATACACTAAAGGAGCTGATGCCGCTTTCTGCCTTTTTTGTTGCCATGGTGACATTCAACAATCTCTGCCTGAAGCATGTTGGCGTCGCCTTTTACACCGTCAGCCGATCACTGACGACTGTTTTCAACGTGATATTCACCTACGTCGTGCTGCGCCAGACCACATCAGTGCCTGCCGTTGCGTGCTGCGGCATAATTGTGGCAGGTTTTCTTCTGGGAGTGAACCAGGAAGGTCACATGGGATCTTTGTCGGTGTTTGGTGTGACTTGTGGTGTGCTCGCCAGTGCAACCTTGTCGATGTATAGTATCTACACAAAGAAGGTGCTGCCGGTGGTTGGAGACAGTGTGTCGTTGCTCACCTTCTATAACAACGTTAACGCTCTGGTGCTCTTCTTTCCCCTAGTCATACTTTTTGGGGAGGTGCCTGTCATCTATAATTTTCCATTTTTGTCGGACCCTGTCTTCTGGAGTCTTATGTTTGTCAGTGGAGTCTTTGGGTTTCTGATTGGCTATGTAACGATGCTGCAAATTCAGGTTACATCACCACTGACCCACAATGTTAGTGGTACAGCGAAAGCTTGCACACAGACTGTGCTTGCAGTAATCTGGTTTTCTGAAGTGAAGTCCGCCTTATGGTGGGTTAGCAATGGGTTGGTACTTCTAGGTTCGGCGGCATACACACGTGTGCGTCAACTTGAAATGCTGAAACACCACATGCACACAACTAAGTCCGAGACCAAAGGCAAGGACTCTGTCGTCCAAGTTTGAAGCTAGCTGCCGTAGTTTTGATAGATTCAATAAGTGCAGATTGTACCTCGGATAAAATTGCATAGTTTTGTTCCTGATGCAGTGATGGTCTATCGTGCAATTTAGTGTTTGGCCTAACCAAGATAATGCTTGAAAATGTATGAGCTTATGGTGTAGTAGAGTAGTGGGAATGAAAACTTTGTATTCAAGCAAGATGATGTCCAGATTAGTGTAAGTCTTGTCTGGGTAATTTTTTCACTTTCTGTACTCCTTTGCGAAATTTGCCATCCTGTTGAAGCAATTTGCATAAAAGAGCATGATTTAAAATTGTCTTTACATTACTGGATTTTGTACATTTAAGCACACAACCTTTGGTATATTTGGGATCTCTTTTGTGTGATGCTTAAGACAGTTTGTGTTGTCTGGTGCACAATCTAGAGCAAATCTTGTAAGAATATTTCCATGTGATAAACTTAGTGATGCACCTTACATGCATGCATTGCTTTTGCAGGACCAAATTGGCTTCTCCATTTGCCTAAATATTGTTCGAGTAATATCAACTGACCTGAAGCGCTAAACTCATATAAATCACTTTATTTTCACAAGTTATCACTTGGTAATAAACATTGAGTGGGGGCAGTCATGTTGACAGGATAAACTTGTAAATCCATATATACGTCAGCAGCAGGCAAGTGTTTTTATGTGGACTAGTGGAATGTGCCCTTCATAAACTTGGTTAGCCTTACTTCTCTGATGCAGTTAAAAAATTCCTAGAACCGTTCGTGAAGCTATCAGGAGGTTCACACAAAAGAATAGAGTGCCATTCACATTTTTTTGCAACAGTGCTATGGGTGGGCAGAGAAAATTAAGATGCTGCTTTTTACTGCGACTTCCAACACGGCAGCCATAATCATTTAAAATGAACTGTTATTTCAGACTAGTGTCGGTTTCAATAACTTAGCTTCCTTTGTTTTTGGATGCTCATAGACAAGTATTTCCAATAATTATCCACTAAACACCATTAGGCACCTTCTGTCTATTTTTTTGTCATAGTAAGTGTATGTGCAAAATGAGCACACAATATGGTTGACAAATATGCAGAGAAAAAAATTAGCTAGGGCATATGTTGTATGATGAATTATGAAGAAATAAGAATGCTATCTGTTAGCTGATATATAACACCTGCTCATGCTCATTGCCCATTGGAACATCGTGAATGCTTGTAAGGTACAAAGGACCCATTGCCATTACAAGACTGTAAACAAAGCATCGGCATTTGTTTTTCAGAATGTGTGATTGCTTTTTCTTGTGAGACGAGAAAGCAAGCTTTCTGTGTTTTCAACTCCAGTTTGCTTCTGTGCAAGTATTTGGGCATTAGCTTGCTCCTATATATAATTCACTCTCTTGCAAAGTTGCCTCATCTAGTCATATATACTGAGCACAGTATGCACCCATGTAAGTGAAACAATTAAAAGTCTAAATCTTGCCTTTTGCCTTTCCTCTTGCTGTCATTCTAGTTCTGCAAATTTAATTTTGTTTTGCTGCTAGTTGTATTGCCTCCATGAGCTATAAATGTAACACATAGCATTGACTATTGGTTGAAAAATTCATCGATATCTTGTGCTTTCGTAGTGTCCTGCCTCTGTGAGCTTGGTATCACAAATTATTCCTTGCCTGGCATGAGTTGTTTATTATGAACTTAAGGGAAACACATGATATGGACATTGTGAGCTTTTCCATCGGCAGTCCTTTAAAACAATTCTAACTGAATGAAAAAGGTGCCATACTTCTGAGACACTTGAGTTCTTTTTTTGACACATGCCCTGAATAAGGCAATCCTGAATGGATGTGCCTGCCACATTCATCTGTCCTGGATGTGGCAAGCACTTGTGAAGGAACATAATTAGGGTCCCTCATTTTCAAGTTTTATATTTCTTGAAATTGGGTGCGGGGGGGGGGGGGGGGGCGATAAAAATCAGGTGCTCCTTATATTATTGCAAACGCTTGTTGACATAGATATATGATGCTTTGGGAGTGTTTCTGTATCCATCCTATGGGGGGGTGGGGAAGGACTTGTCTGACTTTTTGCCTTTCTCTCATCGTCCTGTCTTACTGGGTCGGAATACACTGTCTTGTAACAAAATTAATGGAATACCAACTAGATCAATAACTCTAACATCTTTGAACATAAAGTAAGGTAAATATCATCTCAATGTCACAGCTACCGTTCGCAATACACAGCAACATCAGCACTGTGTTGATTTGCTTCCTAGCGCATTACCGTTGTTTAGATTATGTGACATGTGGAAAATTAGATGTAATACGCCATTTTTTTATTCATTTAAACACAGCTGTTAAATTGAAAAAGGCTTTTGTTCATTGAAGGCCGGCACGTGCTGGATATATTATACCTTTATATATGCCAGTTCTCACTTTTGTGTTAAGTGAGACCGAGGCATATACCATATTAATATAGTAATGATTATATATATATTCTGACCACGTGCTCACAAAAGGTTGCCAGCATTCATTAGTTTTGAAACACCTCCATTTATTATTATCATTTACAGAAGAGCAAAATTCGAGAAAAAATTGTCATAAATTGTCTTCAATTTTGTTCGGGTGCAAAAATTGGGAGTCATTGAGTTTTACTCCAAAACAAATGACCCTAAACATAAGCAAAGGTCTTGGTGAAGATTTTTTTTCTTTTCCTTTTAAAACCAGTTTACTTATGCCAAACCTTAAACATAGGTCTCCATATGTAATAGGTTGAAGCTTATTCATCAAATTCACCAATAATATCAAGCGCAGCCCCATATACCAGTACAAAAGCATCTACAGTATTTGCTGATGTGGTAGGGATTGATGTTTGCCATCACACCCACAGTGGGCAGCATGTTAGGGGGCTATGTTAGGCATGATACATGAAACTTTTCATCAAACCACTACAGTCGACTACCGTCAATTCGACCCTGACGGAACTGACGAAATTATCTGCAGGTCGAATTAAAACGTCACAACGCACTGCTGATTCATTTTGTAGTACTTGCCCGATTCTAACAAGCCCTGAATCAACACGCGCTCGCTTTCTATGCGTCTGAAGTAGAAAACTAACGTAGAGCTAACATTAAAGCTTCTAAACCAAGTAGAAATCTAACACACACCCGATTTTTAGCAAGAAAAATGAGCTCTGATCTAATACGTATAGCAGTGGCGTCCAGTTTTCTAAAGTCAGTTTCACTGTAATAAAGCTGCATTATGCTGCAAAACATGCGAACGTGGTTGACAGTCCAATTCTCTCGGGGGGGGGGGGGAAGAAAGGCACATGTTAGAATTGGATAAATACCGTAATCAGGCACTGTGAGCTACCATTATTACTCGAAAATCTCCCTAGGGCAGGCCAAATATAGGCTTTTTCGGCGGCAGATGACGTGTTCAATGCATTCACTGTCTCATAAGATCTGCTGAGACAGACGCTGCTAGTAAAGAGTTCACCATAGGGTTCGTGTGCATGCTGACTGGTCAAGTTTGAATTATCCGGCGAAGGCCAATTTTAAGATCGAAATAACGACTCTTTAGGCCCATAGAGATTCATGGACACCGGCCGAGATCTTTGGTTGGGATCGAATTAACCGAAAAGTTTAATTAACTGGAGCTGAATTAATGGAAATTTACTGTATTTTGTTATGGAGCATGTGTATGCAAGAAGGGGCAGCTACAAGAAAACCTGTAGCGACCCCTTAGCAACACTTTCTATCCAAGTCTTTGCCACCTGGTGCATTACCTCAATGTAGAGTACCAGCAAATCCATGGCATTGAGGGAAGAAATTGGGTCGCTTGATGTGACGTCAAACACTGAAGATAATTGTAGATAGCCTCTTGTGCTCAATGCAGGAAACCTTTGGGGTGCTTCAGCAAAGCTATTTTTGCTTCATTAGTTGATCTTGCACACTATTCTAATTGTCTAAGAAAGGAGCCATACTTCCAAGACATTCAACATTTTTTTTAGCAGGTGCCTTGAATAAGACAATCCTGCAAGCCTTTGTTGGTTGTAAACTTTCTTCTTCTTATGATGTGCAATTTGTAGTGGATGTCTTCATGAACCAGAGGCTTGACACCTAATAGTTGCTTCTCAGCAGTTGTTGACTTATTGGGGTCACCATCGAGATCCTTCTGGACTGACACCATCCTACTAATATTGGATTGTTGAAAATACTCACTTTTCTAAACCAAAGATAACATGTCACCCTATGAATCAAGCAGCGCTTTCTGCTTTGGAGGCAAATGATTTTGCAACAGAAAGTTGCAACAAAAGACCACGAAGGAGCGAGATGTAAGCTTAATCAAATAATGGGGTTTAAAGTCCCAAAGTAACAAATGGGTTATGACCCATGTATGATCCACTGTAGTGGAGGATTCTGGAATAATTTTGACCTTGTACTAAAATTTAAGTATGCTAGTGTCTTTGTATTTCCCTATCAGAATGCTGCCATCGTAGCGAGGAATCAAACCTGCTATGTGTTTAGCAGCTGAATGACACTGGGGGGGGGGGGGGGGCATTGAGCCGCCACAGCAGGTCAGTCTGTAAGCTGCTGTATAAGGGTAACACATGGACATCACTGCTTAATTTTTGCGCACATCCGTCATCCTTCAGCTGGATCTTCTTTCTATTTAGGGTTGCTGTTTCTGAAAAGTTTCTGAAAAGTTTCTGAAAAGTACTTTGCCCTCTTAGTTGCCCTCTGCTTCTCCAGCTTCATAATGTTGAGAGTCTATATGATTTCATATTATCCTATCACCTCTTCTCAAACCTACCTTGTTTCTTTTTGACACCAGAGTTTGTTGTCATTGCTTTCTTGCCAAGATAACTTGTCTCTTCTCATTACATGCTGAAACCATTGTAGACATCAATGTTGAACCTTTGAAGGCTATGGTCGCACCGTTGACTGTTCCTTGTATGTGGTCGTCACTATTTCTTTGCGCCTCCATGTTTAACATGTGCACCTATACACAAGCCTACGGAATGGAAATTTTATGAGAAGACCTCATTTCTTCACAGCCTTTGTATACGGTCTGAAATGAGGGAGGCACTGCATAAGGTGCAAGCAATCCTCCATGGTGCATGCCTCAGTTTCTGTCTGTTCACTTGTGTGAGCACATGTAATCAGATCTAGATCAGTACTGGCCTGCTCAAAGGCTGAATTTTCATTTTGTTAGATCATCATTTGATTATAATAAAGCCAGTCAGTATAGGTAAGCTGCTCACTGCAAGTCTTGGATGTTTATATATGAATGTATCAATTTCACTCTGAAAGAGAGCTGGCCTAGCAGGCCAGCTTAACTACTTTAACCTACCCGTGTTGAAGCAGTGAAAGACCAAAGCACTAAACTGCTCCAGAGTGCCAGGCTGAGATGGATGCCATGCTGAAGAGAGGAGAGCGACAATGTTTGTAGTATAAACACCAAAATATATAGTGTTTTAGCTTTGTTTTAGTTCGAACACATTCTTAAAATATTGCATGGAGCAAATAGCAGAACTCCATCTGTTCGGGTAGATTAAGTGAAGCAGCAGACATACTTGCTTGGCAAATTGTAATAGTAGCTAAATTAGAAATTTCACTCATTAATTCTGTAATTGTTCATTTTAAGGCACATGTTGCAATTGAAAAATTGAAACCAAGCAGCGAAGTAGTTCTGTCTGCTTAGCAGAAATAGGACTAGCACCATTTCAGAGCTATCCATCCTTAAAATATGATACAACATACAGTGGCATTTCAGTTACGAGTTCCCCCCAAATCCTCCCTCTAGTGGTTTAAGACAATCTTAACTGGAATACGAATGCACTTTCTTTAGCAGATTTTGGTGATGGATATCTCAAAACTGGTGCTATTCTAAGGATTTCTGCTAAGCTGAAATGACTTCATTACTGCCAGGCATCAAATTTGCAATTGCATCTCCCCTAAACAGTATACTTAGTTAATTAAGTTGCTGTAGATAGCTAACTGAACATCGCTATTTCTAATGCAGATGACTCACCTCTTCCAGAAATCAACCTAAGAAACTAGAACAGTGATATATGTAAAAGGAGAGTTGTGAAACCGATGTGGCATTGGGCAAGTTGGTGATCTCCAAAAATGAACATGTTGCGTGCAAAATGGGCACCACATAGAGAACACCAAGTACTCTGTTGTGTTGTTCTCGGTGTGGTGTCCACTTTGTGCAGACGTTCATTTCTGAGTAATTAAACTTTTTTGCAAACTGAATAAACATGTTATATATCAAAGTATGCTACATGTTTGATGCTGTACTGTGCTGAGCATTTACCTCCAGGTTTATCACTTGTTCCATATTTGTCACGTTTCTGGGCACATTGTGATAACTAGACTTGTGCAACTGTAGACAAATGTCATCTGTGGTTAATATAAACCTGATGATATCCCTGTATGGGTGCATAAATATACAATGAGCCGTGTTTTTCTTTTAAGCATGTTTCTGTGATGCATGTCATCTGTAATAAAGTACCAAATGAACATCAGTAAAATGTTCTAACCCACACCTAATGATAATAACAATGCTTTTACACAATATTAAGTGTGACTTATGTCACTAGCATAACCATTCTTGCTCAAGATTGGTGGAATCAAATCACAATTACAAGAGCTTGTGTGCATAGGCAGGAAATAAGAAATTGGATTACAATGAAATGCTGGCCATGCTAGCTATGCAGTTTCTTTTTCTTTTTGGAGGAATACTATTTCTCCTGTAGCTTCTGATTGCAAACAAAGTGCATGGGGGAGATATCTTCATTTATTACACGAGCATAGAATTCAGATATCAGTGCTACTGCTTGCTTTTCCTTGCACATTTTGTTAGAGAATGACGCATGCACGACTGTCTTTGTGTATTAGTGTGCACAATGCAAATATTGCATGATATTGTAGCAGTCTGCATTGCTGCTAATGTGTAACAAAGTCTGTTATTCATTTGGCACATTTTGACTGAAAGCAGCTTCTTAAACTATTTAAAGAGAAGCTCATTTGATGGGATGTGTACGTTCATTAATGCACAGCTAAAGGCTTTACTGAGGGTGGCAAAAGGATTAGATGGAGTGACAAGATCAGGAAATTCATGAGTATGGCAGGAATTCGCTTGAAACAGAACCAATATATTTTAAGATCTCTGGGAGATACCTCCGTCCTGTAATGGGCATAGTAAGGCTGATGATGATCGCATATTCTTTACTGCATGACCAGTACTTATGCTGGGATAACTTTGTAAATATGCTTCTCGTTTCAACAAGGTATTTTTGTCTGCGATATTACCAAAATGCCCCTTACAATTGTGCTTTTGAACTGTAGCAGTCATTTTTTTTTGGCAGTCTTTCATTATAGATTTCAATTTCTTCAAGCTTTGTCCTCAAAGTTTCATTACACTTATCTAGAGTAGATAAGTAAATGTAACATTATTGGCTGATGGTACTCATAAACACGAATGCTTGTTTAAGTATTACTAGAGAAGCTATTAGTGGTTACTGCGAAGTGAAACCTATTTTATTTATATAGGTTTCAGCGCAGAAAGTTCGGGTTAAATAGAATTGAGTGCGATTATTTAAACTGCAGTAAAAAAGGGGGGTGGGCTTTGCTACCAGAAATCTGGACACATTTGAGCTACAAATTGCTCATGGTAACACATCCAACATTCCTGTGTTCCATCTCTTCCTTAACTCCATAACAGTATCTGCTGCCTCAGAATTTCGAATTATGGTCAAGCACAGTTTGCGACAGGGTGAAATCATAGTATCCGTTCAGCATTAAAGCAATTCATTCTAATGAATTGCTGACTTTCGCACGTTTTCATAGTGTGAAAGCTTTGCATGCTTTATGCAGCTGGTAAAATGCTTATTATTTCATGTTTGCAGTGTAAATCCATGTAATTTAATGTAAAACGTAGGCAAATACTTTGCTGTTTCTCACAGCTACAACTGAATACCTCTGATGAAGGAATGCATGACTTAGTGGCATAGAACAAGTCATGTATTTTCATTGCTAGGATGTACATAACCTGACTGCGCCGACATCCTTGTATCTCTAATGCAAAATTCTAGCTTGGTAAGACTTGGGAGAAGCTGTGCATCTGTTTTGCTCTTAACATTTGGTTCACATGAGCAATTTCGATAATGTTGTGGCAAGAAGTTAGACTTTGGGGTTACAAGTTTATTTAGTCTCACATTTTCACTCCACACATCTTGCATCTTGCTGCCTCAGGCTAATGAACATGGTTCATAGACAGCAGACTTGGTTTTCAACACATCTTTTCTTGTGCCTTCACTGTATGTATGTTCCTGCTGCGTTTTAGTGCCATGTCACTTATCATTCCTTTACTTACAACTTAAATTTGTAGCAGTGATTTTGCTGGGCGATTGATGAATGAAATCACTTGACATTACAAACAGGAATGGTGCCTGGTGAGAGTGATTGCAGGCAAAAGCAAATCACGATGACCCTTTCACAACAAATGCCGCTAGGGCAGCCAGCAGCAAGGCTGAAGCACCAATGGTGGAGGTGCCCGAGCCACATGGCCGGTAGTCAAAGTTTTCGCAATCCTTTGTGCTGGCCTTTCGAGCAAAGTGGGCCAGGATTTCAATGCCATCATTCTGGCACTGTTTTCTCTGATACAGGCTCTTGATGCACTGGTTTGCCCTCATCAGTGCACTGAAATGAAGGAAAACAGGCATAAATAAAGTTTTTACAATACGGCTCTGCACACATGCTGTATAATCAAGGCACTGACATTGACAGCTGCCTTACATTTGGAAAAATGCTGGCAGAAAATATGTTGCGCAAGATCACATTTCGTGGCAGGTTTACAGTAATAAGAAGAATCTGTGCCAGAAGGCTAACCCAGATACATGTAGAGACGTTTTGACCACATGAAATGCTTTCATTGCACCAAGCCTATGTTGAGAGCTCGTTTTCTTACAAGCAGAAAATATTGTAATTTCTAAATATTGTGTAACATGTGTCCTCATCATTATATATAAGTGGCTTAGATAAAGCAGCATTCACTCAAGCATGCCTCTATTGCACTATTCATTTCATTTAATAAATGAGTTTTTTTATGAAACCCTATACAAGAAGGTTTTTTTTTTAATTATTTTTGAGTGAGTGAATAGAATGAGGTTTTGCGTGAGCAGCAGTATCAAGGCTATGCACTCAGGCTCTGGCCTCTGTTCATTCACAAGTGTTGGGAACTGCACTTCTGCTCATTACTTTGTGGCTGCATGGACACATACACTCCCACTGCAGACCAATCATAAATAAGGAGGCACAATTTACTCAAATTCAACCTCCCCAATCCTTCGGTAGTGCCAGCAGTATTATGGAGGAAGCTGAAATCGCATACACCTAACTTGATATAAGAATGATGTAATACGTAAACACCCAGTAAATTTGGTCCTAGAGATACTAAATGGAATTGTCACCTTTTTATCAGTATTCTCTGTTAAGTGTGTAAGAGTTATACTGAGCATGGCTGTTTGGGGAATGTGGGAATTTGGGAATGGTGGCACAGCTATTGTCCGATTAATCACAAGAGTGGGTTTTGTTCCTTTGCAGAAGTTTAAAAGGCAATGTTTGGCTGTGCACCACAGATGGAACATTTGTCAATGGTAGAATTTTGCCCACTGCCTCATATCCTTATGGACAATGTGAACAATAAACCATACACATATGGTCCCTTGGACATTTTTGGGAGCTTAGGTCATGGGACATATCACTTGTGAATGTGTAATTGACTGCTACAAAATTCTTCATTTTTTGTATGGCTTTGGTTTCAGCATTTACTACTGTGATGTTAGCATACAGTCAGATGCAGGCACATATGGTAGTGTTTATGAAATGAATAGAATCCTCGATTTTTGTGTTTATTAAATAGAAGCTGTCTACACTTGTTCTGAGCATTGTTGATATACACAGTAAAATGTCTGAATTATTCTGATTACACTTAAAACTTAATTTGCCTTCATCAGTATAACTGGCTTTAACATTTATTGGACATTTAACTGCTTTTAATATTTAAGAACTATCAGAAAATGAAGCGAGATACAAAGGAGGGGAAAAAATTGCAACACTACCTAATTCGCATGATGATATCTTTTTTTTTTTTTTTCATGTGCATGTGTAGAAAAATGACCTATGCTGCTTATTGATGATGTCGTGAGAGCCATTTACCAAATGGTTCCTTTTCTTGGTGTGCCACTGCACACAAATATTCATTGCATAATATGTAGTTGTATGCAATGAGTACGTGTGTGCCCTAACTACTATTTTCTGTGAGCAATGGAAATGAGGCAGTTCTGGCATAGTATTTAAGTGTACTACCACTTAAGCCACAATCATCCTTGAGGAATAAGGAAAATTGTCAGTTTCATGTCGGCATTAACTTTGTTCCAAACCGAAAAAAAAGAAATAAAAGTAATGCTCTGGTGCTTCGTATCCGAGTGCATCATAGTAATAATCCAGACAGCATGAATGTGCTTCTTCATCGAACCATTGTGTAGTGAAAGGTGGCAGAGTTGTCAGGGCAGGTTCAAAAGAAACGAGAGCCACTGAGTGATAACCGTGGATAAGGACTGATACGTTTGCAAGACCATAATTAAGCACATGGAACCACAAGCTAAAACACAAATGCATGCCATATGCTTGGCTTCATTGCAAGGTGATACTGGCACCTAACCATACACTGGAGCATAGAGTTTTTTTTTAATTATTAGAGATAACTCTGTTGCTGTGATTGTTCAGCTACAATGGGAACAATGTACAAGATTTGTCTAAAATTCATACTTGCAGCTCCAGAGGTTCTTAAGGAATTATTTGTTACACTGTTCTAATTTTCCAAGAAATCTTAGTTTTCTAAACATGGCAAGGCACTATAAGACTCTGTGCACATGCATAATCATTTATAACACATTATTTTGTTGAAATTGATCACTTTGCAAAGTAGCAAAGTAATATATGAAGCGAGGAGGATGAAGCTTATGCAAAAGCATGTACTGCCCATCACATCCGTAAGAGTTTACTAGTACATTCAAGTTACCCTATTCACTGAACCACCATCAGTGGCATACCGAATAATTCTCGAGTGATGGGAGGGAGGGGCAAACCGCAAACCATACAACCTCTCTCTCTCTCTCTCTCTCTCTCTCTCTATATATATATATATATATATATATATATATATATATATATATATATCATAAGAAGCCAACAAACACTGACACCAAGGACAACATAGAGGAAATGACTTGTGCTTAAGAAATGAAATAAAGAAACGATAAATTAATGGAAATAAAAGTGGATGAAAAAACAACTTGCCGTAGGTGGGGAACGATCCTAAACCTTCGCATTACATGTGCAATGCTCTACCTATATATATATATATATATATATATATATATATATATATATATACATATATAGAAACACCAAGGACAACATAGGGTAAGTTACTTAATGAAATGAATTTAAAGAAATGATAAATAAATGGAAATGAAGTTGGATGAAAAAACAACTAGCCGCAGGTCAGGAATGATCCCACGTCTTCGCATTACGCATGCGATGCTCTAACCGATCGAGCTATGGCGGCGCCATTTTCCCACCCACTTTGTTGAGTATTTATGCTTTACTACTAGAACAAACCTTGGGAGGATTAGCCAGCGCCACCCCTCACTTGTTGTGATATATATATATATATATATATATTGACATTTACTATTGCATTGCGAGGAAGACCTTGTAAATGCATCTGTTTATGCATCACATTCACCACTTATGAGGTGTGAATGTGAAAGCATTAGAGTCCAATTGAACACCGCTGAGTGGTCCTTTGAGATGTGAACTCCTCGCGGGCAAGCGAGCGCGTTGAGAAGCTTGGCCAATGCCTCCTAGATAGCACAAGGCCAGTGCACTGCGATCCGTGACGTCGTACTACTTTGCCGGACTACCATACAATCTTATGGGGACGCTCCTGAGTAAGCTGCGGGGCTATTGACATCACCGCTTTCTTCGTGCCAGGCTCAACAAAGGAAATTTCGGTCTGAGTAATTTTATGACATCTATATCACGATGCCATACAGCAGAGTGCACAGGCCCGCTATCTAGGAGGCGCTGGTTTAGCACAGTGGGTAAGACACTCTGCCTCTGAGTGTGGGGTCATAGTTTTGAAACTTGCTACCAACAACATTATTCCTTTTGAGTTTATTTCGCTTTTTTATAGATTAATTTCATTATAGTGATTACCAAGGCGAAGTTAGAATGCAGGCGAGAGCTTGCGCGGACAAGGAACGCGCGGACAACACAGGCCTCCGAGAGCGAGGATGACGTGGCGTCGTAGAGATGCCCTCTCCCCTCACGCAACACTTGGTGCGCCAGCACTCCAGCAAGTGTTCCCTTTTGCTGTGCTTCATCGAGGCGCGCACGTCACGTGACGTCACAGCCAATTAAAATTTAGACGCCGTTTCGCTGCTACAGATGCCGGTTTTTTGGTTTAATGAGTAATTTGATGCTCTCGCATCAAAAGACAATTAGTGCCTGCAAGGCAGAGCATGCATCACTTAAGCATAGGTCATTGTAAGGCCGAGAATGACTGACAGCAGTGACCAACTGTGCTACCTGAGAAAAGACGGACTAACTCAACTGAATGACCCGGTTCTCGCTCTTGACAGGCCGACCAAGTACAAAACTTGTTGCCGGGCGCTGAATCCTTTCTTCCCTTGTCATATGGGAAGAAGAACAGACAGCGAAACTTATTTCCCGATCACCCCCCCCTCCCAAGTAGCAGCGTCATATTGTCCGACGGCCTTGGCCCCTACTGGCGACTATAGGGGTGAAACAAGGGTCAGTGCACGTAAGCATCGACAGTGGTGCATCGGAATGCGAGAGTCGCGAGCAGAGAAGGTGAAGGGCCCGCATACAGTTACGCAACCAGCGCTAGCAGCAAGGGAGCGCACAACTCCACCCGTGCCGGGCTGTACGTTTTCGCTTTCTTTTGTTTCCATTACCTTTATAACCGCAGTACAGAAGACTCAGGGGCAATCTTGGCTGTAAGCACGCAGTGGTAGTATGGTGAGGCTCCGTACTACGTGCGTCCTAACAGCGTCCTGTTCTAAGACCCAGCTAGGTGCAGAAGAGTGAGGGCCTTCTCTTCGCACTCTCTGTAAATGTAAATATAGCTCGCCTATGAATACAGTTTGTGATGCTTGTTCAACGTTTCCTGTCCGCTACTTCACCCCCACCGAGCTGTATCACAGGGACCTCATCCCTCAACGCCACGGGAAAAGAAACTTTACTGTGCCTGACACGAATCCCTGACCCCACACTGTAGCAGCAGTACAGCATATATATAGAAATAGACATTTGCTACAATTTTAATAATTCAACAAAAATATACTATTTGTGTATAAGTCTACAGCACAAATTTATCGCCAGTCAAGCCAATAGTATCGTCGAGGTTATGCACAACACAACACATACAACATAAAAGTCAACATAATGTCTACATAAAAGTCAACATTTTACAACTTACAACACTCACAAGAAAAAATTTACAGTGCAGTTTCACTTCGTGAATGCGAGTGACGCGCAAACGTATGGGTGCTATAGCGCACACGAAGCTATCAGCCTTCGGTGCGCCTGTACGCCTACTCCTCCGCAACGCGGCTCTTTCCCTTTTCCGTCGCTTGCGCGGCGAGGTTGAGCTTAGGTTGAGCTGCCATGGTCCACTCACCGTCTCACGCTTTCACTCGCACGTACAGTATACGGCGCGCGGGTACGACGCTATCACGAGACAAACCCGGTACGCCCACACCGCACACAAAACCCGTTGGAACTGCTAGAGGAGGTCAACCCAGCGCGCCTCCGCCTACCCTCCTACTGCACGACGCTTCGCTCAACGCCACCTAGACTTTCCTCGCCTAGCCCTTCGCCGATTTCACTGGCGGGCCATGTACGCTTGCACATAAAAAAAAAATAATAAGAATTAACACGTCAGCAGATGTTTGCGACCTTGCAGAATCACAAACCGATTTCCAGCGAAGCTTCTTTTTTCGAGCAGTTGAAATAAGAGTTTTACTTTCCTGTAATTACACTTGTACATGACAGTTCCATTTGAAACCATGCCCGCATGTAACGCTTTCGAGCACTTATTGTTAGGAATTTTCGAAAGCGAGTAATTGATGAACACACGTGTTACTTCACCAGAACATTAACCAAGCTCCGTATTTTCGCTAGATTTGATCATGGTTTCATTCCCAGTTGTCCCAGAGAAGAGATAAATCCTGCTTTGTTTGCAAAACAAGTTCATTAAGCTCCGATCGCTTGCATGCGTAATTTACTGCAAATGTCGTAATTTGTCCCCTCACGTACCTTAAACTTAGCCTACATTTTACCCATAATGTGCTCTTTATTTTCGCCAGAGATAACCAAGCTGCCTTGGTTAGTTCGCCAAGGAGCTCGTAGAAACCAACTACGAACGTCTTATGACGCATGAAAATAGGGAAAAGAAACGAAGGTTCAGTAATTATTGCAACGCTTCTAACTGGACCAGGAACGTAAAAGCTTGGCACATACTATGTATGACCAACCCTCCCATTTACACGAAATATAAACATGTTGTAACCTACAGCTATGTCGGCTGCAATAGGAAGTATAGCTGATAGCGCCCATATCACGCGTTGTAAAACTTGACTAAAACATTTTTTTTTCTTTTTTACACAAGTTCTGTTTCATCCAACTCATTTAACTTCGCACAGAGATTTTCATAGCTTTCCACTTATATTAGCTAAATCTGATCTTCGTCATTTGTAGTTCTGCCAGGGCATCGAGTTAAATTCTGCCCCGTTCGTTAGACACACTCATAACGCTCTAGAGCACACACATGCGTCTAACATACACACACAGACACATAGTCTCAAATACCCATCCACTTTGTACTTTGCCTACATATCACCCATTACCTCGTCCTTACTGTCACCAGACGTAAAGAAGCTGCTTCATTTGATTCGCTGGGGACACCAGGCGAACCCAATATACGTATCACGCATTAAAAACCCGCCAAAAACGAGCGGTAAATCATTCTGAAGTGAATAGCGCAATAGTAGACACGGGGCACAAAAGGGCGACAAGGGCAAGCGCTTGTCCTTGTCGCCATCTTGTGCCCCGTGTCCACTCTTGCGCTAGTCACTTCAGCGTGGAATACCAACTAGCCCGGTCTCACACCTGCATGCTTCAGTTAAATCATTATTCGTAACGCTTCTGGTAAACCAGAAACGTTAAAAATTCGCAACACATTCCAATTAAACTGCGCGCCTTCCTTCTAAATAAAAAAAGTTTGTGAAATGCAGAGCTATATTAAAAATTTGGGAAACGCGCAGCTGATGACGGCAGCTTGGCACTTTCGTACCCTTGCTTAAGATTTTTTTAAATGTTATTTAGAAGATTTTTTTTCCAGCAGGTGTATTTGATTAACACGCATTTGACATCGCACACAATCTTAGCGTAGCGTTCCCCCTATGTTCGCAAAATTTGACCTCGATTGTAATTGTAGTTATGCCAGGGCAGCGGCACAAGTTTTACGCCGCTGGTAAAACACACTAATAACGCTCCGGTCCACTTGCATACGTAATCTATTGTAAAAAGGTGCATTTAACCCACCTACTTCGAACGTTGCCTACAGATTACACATACCGCGTGCCTCTATAATGTATCCCAAATATGAACAAGGTATCTTGTTTAACTCACCGAATATAGTGGAGGAATAGACTGCGAGCCTCGCATGATTAACAAAAATAGGGGAAAGACGAGGGTTCAGTAATTATTTACAACGTACATTTCAAGCAAGCACGTGAAAGCTTCGCGGCGCCTTTACACTAAAAATTATCCATGCTATCACGGAACGTCCCTATAGTTAGGCTGCACCGAATCTCACCTACCCGGCATTCATAATTTTGCAGGTACTGTGTGTCCGAGACGCCCTCTGCCATATGGTATGGGGATGTGCCGAAAAAACATGGCACCCTAGACACCCAAACACTAACCGAAGAGCAGTGGGAGGCCAAGCTATCAGACCCGCACCCGAAGACACAGCGCAGCCTCACCTAACGGGCACGGGCGATGGCCATCGCCCGCGGCTACCTGGAGTAAGGAGGCCGCCCACTCTAGGTGCACGCTGCGCTTGCTCAGAATAAAAGTTTACTCTCTCGCTCTTTTACGGAATTTGAAGTTCGTGCCTCATGCAGTTTTTTTTTATTGTTGTCTTTCTTTCTTTCTTTCTTTCTTTCTTTCTTTCTTTCTTTCTTTCTTTCTTTTTTGAGTCTGCAGAACATTTGGAATAATGGCAGCATATCACATTGGAACGCCTGTAATCTTCCACAAAGGCTGCAATGAACCCAAATAGATTAAACACTTATCGCTCGTCACCCAAAACACGATTCCTACTTCAGCGAAATATAAAGACCGTACCTGGCATAGTTTACCGAGGAAGCCAGGAAAAGCAACTCAATTAATTGTACATAACGCATAAAAGATGGGAGAAAGCAGATATTTAGTAAATATTTTCAAAGCACATAAGTAACCTACCAAGTTCAAAGTTTCGGCAAATATATCACCAGAAATGTGGCCACCATCTCCTCAAAATATAAAATCTTTATTTTTATTGTTTTATTCTACCAGGGAACGTGTGCTTTCTAACTCTTATATTGAAAGAGCCTAAAAATAAAATGGGCAGACAGTATCAGAAGTGACACGTGCCAATAGAAAAAAATGCCAGGCAGTCTTGTAATGGTATTATAATGGCTCTGCATGCACATTCGGCAGTGTAGTTTTCTTCTGAACGCATGAAGCACAAAACAAAAGCATGACACAAGAAAGCCGGAAGACCGCACATGACAAACGCTGCCACAATGGCCGAACTCTAGCCCTTGAGCTGAGTTATTTGGAGAGGCGCACATTACTTGCAAAAGAAATCAAACACACATTCAACTAATTAGAAAAAAATCACGAATTAATTTTCTAATTAATTACTTTACGGCACATATATTACAATTTACGAATTGTAAACGGTGAGTTTGTGGCGTCTCCACCTGGAATGAATTTCCAGTATGAAACCAGTTTGGAGATATGCGTCCTCAAGCTGGCCGTAAGAGCGCACTGTTGTTCCACTTACTTTTTTAGTACAAAGCGCTCTTTTATGCACTGGAGCACAAAAGTAACTGGAACGCCCATGTATTTTGTCCCACACTTTGGAAAATTCATTTGGGAAATTCGCAAATTCATTTCAAGTGGATACGTCTTGCAAACTCACCAGAATAATTTTGTTAATTGCAATATGTACCATAAAATAATTAATTAGAACGCTCATTAGTGAATTTCTGTTCTTTAGTTACAATATGTATTTCGATTTCTCGTGCTAGCAATGTCCGCCTCTCCGAATAATCCAGCTCAAATATAAGAATTATGCTATTTGCCACAGCTGATTTTTTTTTTCATTCCGTAAAACTTAAAAATGATTACCCCATATACAGATTCCATAGCTTCGGTACTTGATAAACCAATAGTTTCATGCCGTTAGGCACGCCATCGTTGGGCGGGGCTGATTATAGTACTTTAGAATCCCTTGCCCTTAGGTTAAATATAGAAAGCTAATTTTGTGTTTTCAAATATCATTATGCGGTTCAAAAAAAAAAAAAAACTACTGGGCATGATGCAAGAAGCGCAACGTGAAATTTATTATGACGAGTAGCGCCCAGCGCCAGCCTACTCCACAGTGCCAGCGTGTATGGTGCCCAAACAGGCGATGCGTAATAAAGAAAAGCATCACTTACGTGGCTAATACATTTACAAAGAAAATTTGGTCTCAGCTGCTGTCTTGCTGGATTTTCCAGCGTGCAGCCAAAAGCGCCCGCTTTCAAAAGTGTGTGTGTGGGGGGGGGGGGGGGATGGGCATACTTCGCCCTTCCACTTCTGACAGTGGGCGGCAAGTGCCGCCCCCCCTCGTTAAACTTGCCTATCTATGGCCACTATACTTGCAACTCCGTGGACATTGGCACCAGATTTCCCTCTAGTTTTGTAAGAAACTGAACTGGAGATCACCATCTTCATCACGCATGCGCAGTGTGGCTACTGCGCATGTGGTCGCCTTGCGTCATTTGCTACAGCGGCAAAACCAATGAGGTCATCTATTTCTTTATAACCTCAGTTTCTCAGCCACGAATAAAATATTTCGGGTGTGCCGCGAGTTTCCAAGCACGGTTTCCTGGCTGGCAACTATAGCTGCCGGAACTGGTGACGTACGCACGCCCTGCAGCACACGAGCGTATGGCCACGTTCGCCGCGCTCCGTGGAGCGCCAGTATAGTCAGCGCTAGCGCACCGTGCAGGTGCAGTGGCGCCTTATTCGTGTCGTCTGCGACACTCTTTGAGCACGCCAAGTCTGCGTTTAGATGCGGTGAAGCGAACTTTCCTTTTAGTAGCGTATCGCCGTCGCGCCAAGCCAGCCTTGCGTTCGAGTGCCGCGTGTGAAGCGACGGCGGTTTCAGCACCTCGAGCTGAGTACACTGTGTCATCAACTCCAGTAAACATCTCTGTCGACGTGCCCCAACATTGTAACAGGTATAAATGCCTAATTTCATTAATTCCACCTTTGCGGAGCATCGGAAAGAATTACCGTTGCTCCCTTGAGGAGCATCGAAAAGGGGGCAACTGTTAGTCCTCGAAGGAGTAAGCGCATGGGGAGTAACAGTTCATCCCATGTCAGTTATAGTCCCCAAAAGGACTAATGGCTGTGGCAAATCGGTTAGTCCCCAAAATGACTAACCTGCCTGCTCCTGTTAGTCCTGTTTTTCTTAGAGTGTAGCCACGGCAAAAGCCCGGACGTTTCAAATACGCCGTGCCGCCCACAACCGTTTAAAAACGCTTACAGGAGGTGGCAACGGCGAAAATGCGTAAGCCTTTGTGCACCCTGTCTCCCTGCTGTCTCCCTTCAGCGAGCAGGACGGTTAAAGGGGCCCTGAACAATGTTTTATCGAAGTGGAGAAATACATTTGAAGTTGAAACATGCTATCTTAGAAGTACGTTGCCGAAAAACATTTTTACAGCAACATGAAAAACTCCAGCTTTATGTTGCTCAATACGTGCTATATAAAGGTGTTTTTCCCAGCGTGAAATAAGCCCGCGAATACCCGCAAAGTGCCTCGAGCGGCCAGTCGAGCTTAAATTATGCGTGTATTTGCGGGCTTCTTTCACGCTCGGAAAAACACTTTCATGTAGCACGTATTGAGCAACAAAAAGCTGTATCGGGAGTTTTTCATGTTGCGCTACAATTTTCTCATTCACACTTTTCATCGAATTGTAATATTTGAGAATATTAATTAATTAAGACTAATTATGCAATTAGGCATAGTGCAAAAAAACAGTATCTCCAAGCGACAGCAAACAGCATTACCTTGGTTCTATCCAGCTACGTGGCATCCATATATTTAAATCTTGGTGCACGATAGCTGGGACACCCTGTATACTTTCATCCTATTCACTACATATCTCCTTCTAATTACCATTTCTTTATTTACAAAAAAAACACTTGTTTGATATATATTGCTGTGGTGTACATGTTTTGCAAAGACAACCGCAATGAAGGAATTAATAGGCGAAAGAATGAATGAAGAATGAAGAAAGAATGCGGCCTTACCAACACACAATCTCCCGACTTTTATCATGGTCGTGGTGATATTCATCGTAACTCCTCCGAAACTCATTCTCAAACGTGTGGGAACACTCTTGCCTGGTCCGGAAGAAGTCGAGATCGTGGCAGGCACCCGCAATTCCGGCCGCGGCTGAAACAGAATGGAAGAAATTATAGAACGCGACGAACATATGCGCACCAAACTGTCCACAGGTACACGTGTATATGGTGTACCGATACTCGGCACTGCTGTGACGCAACGACGGAATGGAGTTGCGTTTAAACAATTTGAATGCAATACAGACGACTAAAGTGTATATGCCTTTTAAACTCTATGCCTATACTTCCATTCCTTGCGACAAATTTGCGTTGAGTTTTATAGCATGCAAATAAATAGGAAAAGCAATGGTTGCAGCTCCATGTGCTCAAAACGCTCTCAAACAATCAGACTCACAAGGAAAGGCTTAACTGCTTGAATACAATGCTTTGGAGGAAAGTAACGGGTAACATATTACATATACAGGTTGCTTTCGTAACGCAAGAAATTAAATGGAGATCAATTTGTGCTCTGTGGTCGTTCCGCGCTCGGTTCAGATAACCGTATGAATGGATGAGTCACGATCGACACAAACGTTCAGCAATAACATTTATTCTCGCTTTTGCTGATCACCAGCGCACTAATTATACGATATCACATACATTTTAAACTTCCCAGGTTCGCATGAGGTAGGCTGATATAGTTAAGTTTAAAAAATTGTTAAATGGCTCAGGCTCACTCCTTTATGAGGCAGCTTCAAAGAAAGAATATCCTGTCGCAGAGGCAAGAGCATTTATTCCCATATTCCTGGGGGGAGAGGACGACCCAGACTGCGTCGCACGAACGGGGGGAGGCGAACGAACTGTGCATTGAACAAGGCACACAAAATAAATAAATGCTTGTTTGATCAAAATCTGGAAGTTTATTTATGCATAGCCCAGTCCTTCGTACAAAAAAGATCTAATTGTAACATTCAGCAGCATGCACATGCAGAACAAAATGCAGCTGGTATTTGGGGCTGCCTAAGGTTTGCAGCCCAGCGGTAGGGGCTTGATTTTGATCCCAATCAAGTTGGAATCGGACGTTTCATTCCTGTCTGCCGCGGCCGGGAATAGAATGTGCGACCCCGTGCTTAGCATCAGAACACAATGATTGAATGAATGAATGAACCAATCAATCAATCAATCAATCAATCAATCAATCAATCAATCAATCAATCAATCAATCAATCAATCAATCAATCAATGAACTTTATTAGTTGAACATAGAAACTGTGTACGCAATAACTGAACCGATAGCCATGAGCCTATTTTCCGGTCCAAATCAAGATGCATCTGCAAGTAGGCTACAGGGACGAACATTAAAGGGAAAAAAAACGAAAATAAACACACACACGATAAAATAGCCACTGAATCACCACGGCGGATACGTAAAGCTTAAGAATCAGGAGCCGAATTCACAAAGCTTTACGTTCGTAAGTGCTCTTTGCCATTGCCTGGCTGCCTCCGCTAATATGTCTAGCATGAGGATTGGCTGGAATTGGTCCTTACGAACAATTATGGCGTAAGAACTTCTTGTGTATACGCGCACAGGGTGCTATGCAGGACACCCTGAGTTTCTCGCTCGAATAAGTTTGCTCGATAACAGTCAGCGAACAAAGCGCGGAACACACGAAAGCAGCAGACAGCAAATTTTCGAGATAAAGCCACGTATGTCAACACGAGTACATCCTGCACACGCCGCTTCCTCGTTTCAAACACATAGACTGGGCATGGTTATGCACCAGCGCCGCTTATTGTTATCAACGGAATATTGCGATATACCGGGACTGTCCCGCTATCTATATATACACAGTCGGCGCAAGCCGCTTGCCATGCCTTTCTAGGGTGCGTCACGGCCCATTCTCCTCTTTCGGACATTATCTGTCTATCCACCGTCAAATGCAAACATTGCAGACGTGGGCGCTTTCACATGCCGACCCTTACCTTTCCTTCGAATAGCTTAAAAGATAACATTCTTTTTTTTTTAGCATACTTTCTTGCACTGGGCGGAACGAAAAAACAAATTAAAGGCGGCACCGACTGTTTCACCACGTGACTCCTTTTTCGGCCGTTCACAAGGTAACGCCAAGTTATGATAACCCAACAGTGAATCTAGATATGACAATGAAACAGGAGGCGTGCCGAGGGTTGAATTTTATGCCTTGAAACCATTACTTCATCTGAGCGCGTCGCCAGAGCTCGCGGAGATGCCGAACCTTGCCAAAGTCGGGCCTTCCTGCGTATCACTCCATTTCTTTGCTTTACTGGTTGTGCACTGAAAGCTAAACGTCCGTGTGTTTGAGGAAATTCGCGGCAAATGATATATGTATTATGGACGGGTTGCGAAATGGCATATGTTGTGCAACTAAATGCTATACCTCGCTTCGTCTAGTGGAGATCCATGGGTCCGCTGGTTACAGAGGAGTCAAAATCGAAATGTTCCCGCTCGGACGCTCATAGGCAAACGTTTGAACTTGCCATTCATATGCATTTTTCGCTGCGTCGTGGCATCGTCGGCGCCAGCCGAGGGGGAGACAAGGCTCATGCCGCAGCGCGCTGCTGCACATGCGCTCCTGCGGTTACCACGCTTCCGGCGGGGAAAAACAATCGCGAGCAGTGTGTATGGATACGGCGGGGACGAGCGGGAATTTAGCGCTAGCGAGGGGAGCGACGAAAAACGATCGCAGTCTTTTGCACGAATAGTGTGGGTTGACGTAACTTCAAGTTACGAAAGATAAATAAATGAAGAAATAGAAGTTGGCTCGGTGTACCGTAGGCCTTGTCTACTTGGAACACTATACGGCTACAGGTACATGGGAGAGAGCTGTGTCTGAGGAAAGAGAAATTTGGGATAATGCCAACAGCATGCTACGTAGCTATAATACGTAGCACGTGCGGGAACAGCCAACTGTGCAGGATGTAAGCATATTAAATGCCATTCGCGTAGCGCATCTAATACGACACACACACACACACACACACACACACACACACACACACACACACACACACACACACACACACACACACACACACACACACACACACACACACACACACACACAGCGTTAACTTTCAACAATCGATTTATTTCTGAGGTGAGAAGTACATATACATTCACTATAGGTGCGTCAACCCGCTGTGGCGGTGTAGTGGCTTTGTCGTTGTGCTGCTAAGCCTGAGGGCCCGGGATCGAATCCCGGCCGCGGTGGCCGCATTTCGATGGGGTCGAAATGCAATAACGCCCGTGTAGCGTGCATTGGATGCACGTTAAAGGACCCCAGGTGGTCGAAATTAATCCAGAAGCCCAAGTGGTCGAAATTAGCAAGTGACTAATATTACACCTAAGCTGGTCTCCCAATATAGTAAGGCAACAGGATAAATCTTAGAAACAAGACAGCAGGCGTTTTTGCTAACAGCTTCATAACATTTGTCCTCTGCCAAGTTCCTCTTGTTACAAATTAGTTTCTTATTTTCGAGGCGCTTTTAGTTCACTTGACTAATTTGTCAGCGCATTAAGGTAAAAAAAAAAAGCGGAAAGCTCCGCTTTTTTGTGACGCATTAGTGGATTGTGTACAGCTAGAGCAGGAACAAGAGCCGTACTGGAGAAACACACAACGCTGACTTGCAATTCTTTGTTGTAAGTCAGCGCTGCGTGTTGTATATTCTCGTACCTCGCGTTACCACGTTGCAGGCCAAATATCTAATCAGCGCTTAGCGCATACGTGCAGGACGTACAACAATTTGTGGGGCTTTGCGCACTAACCATGAGTACACCTGGCGAGGTATACAATCGCGATCAGGGTATAGGGCCCCCAGCAACCGTACTCTCGGCAGCTGCCCGGCCACCACGGGACTACATCGCTAGGAAAAGGTTAAATCATCTCAAACCGAGGACGTTCCCACTTAATTATGAGGCGGTTTGGGATACCATATATAGGGAAACTGCCGCAGTGGAAGTCGCTCAGATTCAATTTTGCGGGTTTTGTGCCCACAGGGTTTCGACAGCATTGTCACAGCGCCGCGGCTCCTCCCAGGACCGCGGCACGCCTGTGCATGTCATTCTTAACGATATAGATAACCGGCGATAGCGGGGCTTCGAACCGACGACCTCCCGCAGCAGAGGCGGACATTCAACCCACAAAGCAACGGCTACGCTGTGCGCGCGTCACTTGTAGGCTTGCACTGAGCTTGTATACTCACCGAAAAGCGTCACTACGGTGGCCAACAGCAGGTGCCTGCAGGACAGAATCCAGACGGGCCGTGCCATGGCGCTTCGGCCTTCGCGCACCGGCTCTTGAGTCGGGTCCAACCTGCACGAGTAATCTATGAGCCGCTGTGCGAGACGTTACGCAAAGCGCAAATCTGAAGCGATTAGTGCGTCACTTGCTTCGACTACAAGAAGAAGAAAAAAGAAACATTTGCAGTAGTATATGCCGGTCTGAGCAACTGATACATCAAAGACATCGAAGCTACATAGCGAGTTCTCACACCCATTGGAAGTATACAATGGGTATGTTTTACTATGATTCGTCACCGACGCCCTGGTCGCAAAGGGGTTCTTTATTTCATCACACGGCTGCTTCGGCGCTCCCACGCAGGCTGTGTTGAGGGACAATGCCGTCGTCAGGTTTCACCACCGCGGCCGTACACACTCCTAGCTGACCGACAACGCTTCACGTCGGTAAAACGCGACGTGAAATAATAATAAAAATAATAATAACAAAAGGGAAAAAATGAGTATTGCTGGCTAAAGAAGACGGCGTTGCGATCTGGGGGTCCGAAGACGTGGAATACACTTTGCTCGTAGCGGAGTAAAGGAACGTGGGGCTAGGCCCGGATATCCAGGACGTTTTACAAACAAGTTTATATTACATATTTACAAGGAAATTCAAAGTAGTACAGAAAAAGTTCAAGGAGAAGTAGCAGCCGATCCTCCAGCCGTCCGTTGCTCCTTTTATGCCCTGCGTGGTTACTGTTCAGTCACTTCCCCCAATCCGGCGTCCGGAGACCGATGACATCAGGTCCCACCAATCCGGAGGCCTGTTGCCCTTTCCCTCCAAAGGGAGCTTTGTCGGAAACGCTCGCACATCTCTGGGCACAAACAGGGGAAGTGGGAGTGGGGGGGGGGGGACGTTCGCTGACTCCGATCGTACAGACTCCGTCCCTGGCCAGGACATGGCAATTAGGGCGGCTGACAGGTGATGGACCGTATCCTTGCTAATTGCCCAAACCTCTCCTGACCGAGGTACTCCCGTGTAATCATCCGTTTTGAGAACCATTTTGACGAGGCCGTCGGCCCGGTCCCCATAATCGCGTTAGCCGTGACCGGAGGTTGTCGCGGAGTGAACGGCCGATCACAACAGCCCGTCCACCGCCAGGAAGAGGGCTCGAAAGGGGGCAGCTCATCGGTGCCCCTTGAAGAGGCCTTGGCCGCTCAGCAGGCTCAGCTCCCGGGAGTATCGAACGGCCGATCATAACAACGGGTAAATAAGTTGTCTATTCGCGTGAGGTATACACGCATGTTAGCTTTTATTTTATGACCATTGACTGAAAGTGAAACTTTGGAACTACGACGCACGGTGCGTGCTGTTCTTTAAACTTTGATACCGACGTGGCCCCACGCCGTCGCCGAACAACGGTAGTGGATGCCCCCTTACAGCTTCGCTGTAAAGCTTAGCAGCTGCCAACAGAAGTGAAAATACCGACGCAAAAAAAAAAAAAAAAAGAGGTGCGCCTCTCGCGTTGGCTGTAACGACCTTTTCCCTGAGTTATTCAAGGGCCGAATTCACAAAGCAGTTCGTAAGAACTGGCTCCAACTAATGATAATAACATTACGTGACGAACATATCATTAATAACGTCGGCCGGTTAATTACAAACACTTCTCACGAACGAAAAATTCCATGAATTCGACCCAACAGTATCAGAAGTGTAGGCAGTAGGAAAGGTGGGGGAGGGGGAAGCAGAGGGAAGAGGGCACGCATATCACGTGCCCTTCTGCCGTAATTTCTGCGTACCAGGTTACCTGTCATAAAACGACATGCGAGAACGCCCCCCCCCCCCCCCCCCACCTCCCGAAAAAATGTACTGGCTGCGCCACTATACACTCTAAGATAGCATTCCTGTCGGGAATGCTATCATGCTGCTAACGCGCATGCCGTTCGTTACTGGAAAGTACCGGGCTCGCAGCGTTAAAGAAATGAAACGCATCAAGGCAGACGACGATTATTGTTGTGCGGCAGAAGGGGCACTCCAAAGGGTGTAAACTTTTCTTAGAGTGTATATGCATAAAGTGAAGGATCATATATGTATATGTAGCGCATATTTCTGAGTGAGATTTCAGCAGTAGCTTGTTGATAACTTCATTCCTTCCCCTATAATCGCGAATGTGTCATTTTAGCCGCTGCCCGAAGGTACCATACACAAGACGCTATACCTGTCTTGTTTAATAGCGTTATGATTCCCGTTCGGTTGTTTCACTTGCATCCTGAGCCTCTCTAACCATTGTAAATGTCTCAAGTGCCAGCACGAGCAACAAGCCACCATAGCGATTCAGAAAAACTAAACAGGCATACCTGTACAGGGTTCGCAGCATCGGCTGTCACCTGTGTGGACAGACTGTAGCAAAAGCGCACTTTAACTTGCCGCCCGACTATAGAGGTTTCCTGGTTGGGAGCGCATTGTATTGCTTCCCTCAACAGCTGTGCACGAAGAGCTAGGAATGTGTGAGTAAGCGCCGTGCAGTGCTGTCGTCGAGAGGTCCAAGCCTGCTAAGAGCGCCTTGCAGCTGTCGCTGAACCTATGGCTGAACTATATAGATGTAGCTGCAGTGACGCACTTTCCTGTTCGTTTCTGCTTCCATGGGAGAGCACGCGCACTTTCTTTATGTTTGGGAGGATTGCTTATTCAAGACAGTTGGCCGTTGCACTTATATACTTTGAAGGTCCGCGTTACTATATATAGAATAGCATGTCGCATGGGTGCCAGTGCGTACAAGCTTGTCTTTCAGCAGATAAAGTGTAGCTGCGCAGATGTCCTATCTGCCGACACTGTGCAAGGGCGCGCGCGCCAGGCTGTGCTGCTTGATGCGCTTATTCGTCTCCATTTCTCGAAGTAGCGGCACCGCTTGAGGCCCACCAAACGCAGGAACACGGACATGGACATGGCGCGCTCCGTGCAACTTTTGTCCTCTGTCCCGCGTTTTTAAAGGGCGTCGTATGAAAGTTTGCGTTAAAGGACTACAGGGGAAAGTGGAAGCCCAAACTGAGCTGTAAGTACGAGGTGTCGGACATTGACACCGACTACGCCGCAGGGAATTACCGCACGTCGATTCTACTTAGCATGAGGTTCGTCCGTATATGCAGCTAAGCGTTATTATTATTTTTTTTTTTCGAAAGCGTTCACTTTTGCATATTCGACACAGTACTAGCGGCGACTGGAAATGGATCGCTTTTTTGAACGTTTGCGCCGCAGGCCGCGCGGACGATTGAAAAGTCAAGGGAATCATTAATCAAAGCTGACAGCGAGGGAGGAATGGGGGGGGGGGAGAAGAAGGGGGCGCACCGCATCATACCTCCGCATACGTCACGGTGCACTCGTGCGAGACCACAACCTTGCAGCCCTCAGCGGCAGGCCTTTGCTTGCATCTGTGGCCTCGCGCGCCGCCGTTCGCGGAGCGACCGCTTGCCTCGCGCGCTCGTCGCCATGGCAGCCGCTTTGTCGATGACGAGCATGGTTTTCCGCGGCATGTTTTGCTGGTCGACGCGCTTGCTGAGTTCAACGCCGGCACGTCATGCATCACGGTCGTCGCGCGCGCGCGCTAGCCGGCCCTCGGTATGCCGCGTCGCTCCCACTTGATCCGAGGATGTTGCGCTGCTTCATTTATGCGCGGATATTGACCTGCCACGCGCGTGGGGTCACGAGAGTGCTTGCTGAAACGCATGCGCAATGCATACCACGCACGCGCAATGCATACCAGATACTGCGGCTCGCTTTGGGGTTCGATTTCGGCACAGTATATCGGGTTTCTATCTTGTTCTGGGCGGCCCATATAATGACACAGGCAGGCCATCCCTTTGTCGAGTTTTCAAAACAGAGTTCATTATATGGGACCCACTTTATGTAGAAGCGGACACACGAATGAGTGATCCAACGATACCTCCCAGCCTCTATCTGCTATTCAAGAAAACGCACCCGCACAGCAATTGCATGAGTAAACAAAAATCTATTCGATGTCGAATAAGAGCGTGCTTGCGACCGCAGCACTTTCGACTCTGTGGCTATGATAGCATTCTGCAATTAGCTTGTCATAGAAAAAACAACGCAGGCTGCCATTCCAACCCAAGATAGATCGGCGTGAAAAATCCCAGGCGCGAATGCGTTTAAGAAGGCAGCCAATTTTCTCCGTTTGACGGTGCCCTCGGTAATTCGAAGTTATGTCCCCACGCAATTAGATCCAGCTTCATGAGCCCCGTGCGGCGCAATAATGATTCTCCGTACTTCACACTAAAAACATTCAGATAGCCTTTTTCTTGCTGCGCGAATGAGAAAAAGATTTGCTTACGGCGCGCGACTCGGATAATTGCAATTTTACGTAAACGTCACAAGAGCTGCAGTTAATGTTTATCTGAAGAAGAGTTAAGAGAAAAACTATGGGGCACCTAAGCAAGTCTTATGATGTGTAAATGTGAGAGTACTACTTGTCGCTGAGTTATGTCGCTGTGTTTAGTGCTGCGGCAAAATGTTGCTCAGTTTAGTGCTTCCGCGTTATGCTTTCGAGTGTAGTGTTGCTGCTTATGCAGTCGCAACAACACAAGACGACAAATCAGCCATATTGTGATCTGTCAGCTGAGTTTTATTTTGCGGAGTCCTCATTTAAAGTACAGTGTGTCACGCACATAGCGTTGAGTGTTCTTTCTCGATGGCACTACATACTTTTCAGCACGATGACAACACTTTGCCGAGCGACGGCAGTACTTTTCCGAGCGGCACCTCGGTGCTGACACTACATTTCTTCATCGGGTTCGAAGGTGAACTTCTCCTCATACTCTGGGAGGATGTCGTAGTCGTCGCGCGACGGGTACCTGAAGCGCGTTGCATCTTATTCGTCGTCGTCGTCCTTGGGCTCCGGTGAGGGCATAGAGTTTCACACAGTAGTTATTAGAGAGTTTTAGATTAGGGGACGCAAGCGGCTTGCGTAGGCTAGAACTAGGGGCGACGGTACTGCGCATGCGCGGACCTCTACGTCTGGGTCTGCGCATGCGCAGTACCGTCGCCCCTAGTTCTTGCGTACGCAAGCCGCTTGCGTCCCCATAAACTAAAACTCTCTATTGTAGGAAACTGTGGGCGACGGCGTCTGCGGGCTCCCAACAACACGTACGGCAGAGCGAATGGTTGCAGCTCGCCGTGCTCGCTCCGCAGCCGCTCGTTCTGCCATCTAGTGAATCGCCCGCCAGGCAGAGCCCAACCACGTGCACAGGCTCGAACATATTCACCACTGCACATTCATCACAGTCGCCTGTTGCAACGGTGGCACAATGCAATGGTAGCGCAGTGGTTACCGCGCTTGGGTACGGAGCGGTATAGAGCAGTGGCGGTGTGGCAGAGGATCGAATCCTCATCGTGGCTACTTCTCTAGCAGCTAGTTTCTAGGTGGTCGATCGGCATTTTTCGTGTTCGTCAGTGAGTAGAAATTATCATAATCAACAATGGCTCATACCCCCCCCCCCCCCCCTAAACAAGCAAAAATGCAATGGATCATCCCCCTCGTAATGCAGAGGCTACAAGCGCTCGGCAAAGTGAACAGTTAACACATTCATTGAAATCATCCACACAGCAGAACAGCATATGCTTTAAGCGAGAACAAGCTCGAGGCAAGCATTCGAACCATAAAATAAGCATTGCATACCCCACTCAGCATTTGTAGAGGTGGTTTTGCAATAGCTTCGCTGGACATCCGCTTTCGTAGGGCCGGGATGGCGAGTCAATTTTTTTCTGCCATGGCTTTCTGACGACGGCGGGGTCGCACAATGAGCCAAGTCATGCTTTCGCATTTAAAAAAGTTGTGCACGCGCGACGCACTGATGTGCTTTATAGATCATTCCGATCACATTTACTGATGCGATGGACGCGCAAACTTCTGCAAGGAACGCTTCCCGTCCCCACTTGCCTCTCTCATAACACATTCTTCACGCACACCGGTGGAGGTTGTGTATAAATTCCTGGTCATGCGGGATCGTTGGGGAATGAATGGGCTCGCCTGTGAAGCTTTACGTCAGGCTCCCCGAACCAACTCCACACACTTCACGCTACACATCCTACAGCCTAGAACCCTATCGTCGCCTCGAACGCGTCTTTCCCCTTCCCCATCCGGCGCTTCCGCGTGCTCATGGCGTGCGGGAGGCGCAGTTCAACTCTTTGTTCTCTCCAACCGGCCTGCACCTTTTCCGTGCTTTCGCAGATGAACCTTCACCTGTTTGCCCTTCTTGTGGAGTTCACCCTAACTCCCAACACATTCTGTGGCACTGTCCCCCACCTGTGTCTCCCCCTTCTCGTTCCTTGTCCCGCCACCCATCGGCTACGTGGCTGACACAAGCTACCTCTTTACCGGCACAACAGTACCTGGTGAAATTCATCAACGCTGCGTTGAAAGATTGCACCAGCGAGGCCTTGGACTGAGGGCCTCCACCAGCTCCATTACTGATTTTAAATAAAGTGTTCATCTCCTTATGTACCATGCGTCCCATGTAACTTGTGCCAAAATTTAAAGCTGTGCGAGTGCCACGTAGCTGGACAGAACGAAGGTATTGTTGCCGTCGCTTGGAGCAAGTAAGACGATTGTTTGTATTTCGTATAAATACATAATTAGTCATAATCAACTTCGCAACTATTGTATTCAGAGCAGAAGGATCAATGAGGAAATTGTAGACCATCCTGAAAAAAATTATGCGGATCCCACGCACTGTGGCAATCGATGTAAGCGAAGTTTTGTAATAATAATATCTGGGGTTTTACGTGCCAAAACCACTTTCTGATTATGAGGGACGCCGTAGTGGAGGACTCCGGAAATTTTGACCACCTGGGGTTCTTTAACGTGCACCTAAATCTAAGCACACGGGTGTTTTCGCATTTCGCCCCCATCGAAATGCGGCCGCCGTGGCCGGGATTCGATCCCGCGACCTCGTGCTCAGCAGCCCAACACCTTAGCCACTGAGCAACCACGGCGGGTGCGAAGTTTCGTATGATGTTTGCTCTGACTGAAGATAATTAGCGGTGATGATAGCGGCGATCGGTGCAATTTCCTCAGCGTTTAGTCCAATACGAGAACGGTGAGTTGATGTTAAACGTTACCTTACGTGCACCACTGCTGTTTGCCTGCGTATAGTCCACAGAACACGTACACAGGGAGGCGTGTTTGCTTGAGGCGTTGTTGTGAGTCATTGTTCGTAATCTCTGACAGTTGATCTTTATTATTGCCTCACATGGCGCATCACATCGTGGCAGAAGCGTTAAACTTTAATTGAATTATGGGGTTCTACGTAATTCAATTAATTATGAAATGGCCTGGGTGTCTTCGGCGCTGAGTGCACGCTGTGTAGCCGTTTTCCTGGCTCGTGTTTACGTGCTCCTTCTGCACACGTGACCAGCGCGCTGTTGAGACGCCAGTTCCAAGCGCTCTCTTCAGGCTATGGACGATTGTAATGTTTACACTATCACAGCCCGGCACGCGACCTCCACAGCCCAGCACATACATTTTTGTCCCATAAGAAAGTAAGAACCCGAGTTCGAAATTATTTCCGAGTCGCCCACTAAAGTTTGCACCACCGCCACTACGGCGTGCACCTCATAATCAGATGGAAGTTTGGCACGTGAAAGCCCAGAGTTTAATTTTAATTTAATTCTGAAAAATTATCGATCCAGCTTTCTGTTGCTCAATGAGTACGTACGTGCTTTGTAAAAGTTCTTTTTCCAAGCCTGAAAGGAAGGCCTAGAAATATGAAAAAGTGGCGCACGACTAGTTTCAGAATGGTCTACAATATTTTCATTGACATTTTTTTCTCTGAATATAAAATTTGAGAAGTTGATTAATTAATAATAACTAATAATGTAATTAGGCGTAATAAAACACAGTCTGACTTGCTCCAAGCGACGGCAAGAAACATTAGTTTGGTTCTCCAGCTGCGTCGCACCTGCATATCTTTAAATTTTGGCACCAGTTACGTGGGTGAGATGATGATGTATCGTTAGCTTGCGATTCATACTTTCGGAAGACATACAGCTGCCAAATACCCTCTGTTCCGCACCAAATTGTTGTTGGTGCGCCGCATGTGCTGTTATGAATAGAGAGTTAATTATATGTTATGCGTTCTTCCTTTCTCACTCCACCGTACCACTTCATTTTCTTCAGTATACAGTGTAAATGAACTATGATAAAACAACCCATTAAAATCAATCCTCACCCTCAAAAAGTCAATAAACAAACAAGTATGTGGACGTCGTTGGCATAACAGACCTCAAGAGGGGCTCCAATTATAAACCCCCACGCTTTTAGTCATTTAGCAGTCCACGCACAAGTATATATGGGTTGTCCCAACTATCAGCACCAAGACTTTTTGCAGTACAGCTTCAGGGACCATTTCAATACTTCATGTTTGTCAGAACGCGATATCGCGGCGGCTGTAGTAAGTTGAAACCAAAGTATTCTCTTTGCTTACGACCATATACCATGTTTTGTTATCAAAGGGTGTTCTATTTTTGTTCCTCTCCTTAGGCACATTTTTAGTCTTGCTTTGCGTACGAGTACCTTTTCTTCTTCTTTGAAGAATGGAATAGTTGTGCCAGTTCATAAAAGTGGCAGCATGATATCGCCCCGTGTTCCTCTTGTCTGCGTTTGCAAAAGTGTTTGAAATAGTTACGTTTACACGTCTGTCATTTTTCCTTAAGCATAAGATTATTATATACCAACATGGCTTTGTTCATGGTAGGTCTGTGGAAACAAAAGCTTGTTTCTTTTCTTGATGCTGCGGCACCCGCTGTTGCTAACCGAAGACAGACACAGTCCACTTCGACTCGTCAGAGGCATTCAATGTTGTTTCTCATGACCTTCTTACCCATAAATTCTTGAGTTACGGCGTTAGTTGTAGCCTGTGTGCGCTGATTAAAGACTACCTGTCCACTCGGTTAAATTATGTTCGTGTTGGTGCTAAGTAATCTTTGTCTTATGAATCAACTTCCGGTGCTCCGCAAGGGTTTATCTTAGGCCCATTATTTTTCAATATATTTGTGAATAATCTTTAAGATTGTTTGCGTCATTCGCGTCTCCTATTATACGCTGACGATATTAAACTTTGCCGTGAAATAGAATCATGCAGAGCAGGATTGTGAATTATTACAGGAAGATGTGAATGCTGTTGCGGAGTGGTGTGCTTCCAACTTTTTGCACATTAATCCCACTAAAACACTTGTTGGTTCCCTTAATCGCAAAATCTACCCTTTACTATACGAATGCTCACTTGATAACATTCCTTTGAAAAGAACCAGTTGTACGCGCGACTTGGGAATATAGGTTGACTCCCAGCTGACTTTCGAAGAACGTGTTTCAAGCATCGTTAATGTATCCTACAGGAAGTTAGACCTCATATCAAGGATGACTACAAAGTTTACGAATGGGAACTGCGTTATTCCCTTGCATTCTTATTTTGTACACTCGAAGGTAGAGTTTAGTTCTGTTGTATGGAACTGTATTAATTTGACCAATGTTGCAAAAAATTGAATGTGTTCAGCGGCGTTTCATTCGTATCCTGTACGATCAATTTCTGGGACGCCGTGTGTGAGCGTGTACTGCGCATGTTTAATGTTAGACCCCTAGAAATAAGGCCGAAATATCGCGATTCCTGATTCTTGTATAAACTAATCCACAAGCTCTTCTCCTGTCCGCGGTTACTGCCAGCTGCAACGTCCTGAGTGCTTCGCACAAACTTGCGTGATTCTAGCATTTTCTACGTGAATTCCTCTTGCACTTCTAACGCTATAACATGTCTTGTAACACAACGAAACACCTTGCATCATGATCTTGATACATTCAGCTCTACTATTTGCTCCCAATCTGACTTCTGTAATTAAATCATTTTTGTTGCATTTTGTACCACTGTTCTTTGAGAATTTCTGTTTTGTTTTTCGATTTTATGTTTTTTTGTGTAACACAAGTGCAGCAATACTAAAGCGTAAAGCTGTTCGTGGTCACGTTCAGAAAATAAATAAATGAAACGAAGTAAGTGACATGAAATGGACATACAAAGTATACAAAGCCCACCAACACAGCTGCTACCTCATGCAATAAATATATTTGCATGGTGTGTGGACAACTACTTGGTGAGAAAACATTGTTTTGTGAGTATGGACAGCTGGGCTAGTTGGTTATGATTAGCATTATGAAACATCGTTCCAGCGCACAATTGAACAAGGACGAGAAGAGAAAGACAACACGAACGCCGGCGTTCGTGTTGTCTTTTTCTTCTCGTCCTTGTTCAATTGTGCGCTGGAACGATGTTTCATATTGTTTTGTGAACAGCCTATGAAAACACAAACGTAAACCTTGCGACGCGTAAAAGGACTCCAGAAAAGCGGGAAAGAAAAACACTATAATTGAAACTAGATAATTAGTGCGAACATGTGCTTCCGCGGGTGCAGTGTAAGCAAAATGTGAACACGATACTGTTGGCGAAGACCATGCATGCATCCATGGTCTCCGCGTTCGGTGGGAAAACACCGTGAATAAAATAAACGATCGCACACGCAAACCGGCTGGGTCCTTATTTTGCCAGGTAGTAAAAGGGAGGGAGGACTGGAAACTGTCAGTATATTATTATTAGTGCAGGGCTTCATTCCTCAACCGTGTACACAACGACGTTTCCGCACCCCGAGGGCGTTGCTCCTGACGCGCGACGCGTTTATGCGCGCGCTCGCAAGGCGGGCGAACGTAGGCTCCCGTGCATACGTTCCTGCCTTGCAAACGCGTCTCGGTTGCCAATGGCCATCGACGCGTTCGCATCTCGGTGCTATCAACTGCCGCGGGTACTGCAACAGATCTCGGGAACACCAGGTGCGGCGTGGGGCACGTGCTCAGGCCGGGCGGGGGTGAACAGCACTCACCTGCGTCGTCTCACTCGACGGCGTCCGATGCATTGGCAGCGCCCGCGAACGCTGGGAGCATCACGGGGCGAGTTCCCGCCGAAACGAGGCCGCTTGACCGCCTTACCTGGATGCCACGACTAGCGCGCGCGGACGAGCCGCCGAACCGGCTGAGCCGCCGCCCGTGCGACGCCCGCTCCAAGGCCGCGGCGTCATAGGCCATAAGGGGCTGGTGGCGACGGGCGCCGGAAGCGCCCGCTAATCGTCCTCTCGTTACGCGAGGCTACATTGCATTGCGGCGATACTACGCATCGTTCACCGTGAGTGTCGATGAGGGACGTACTGTTCGTGGAGCATGCACGCCGGCGCCAGAAGACTGTACACGCGCGCATGCGCATACATTTCATGTCATAGGTTACCTTTTGAAAAACTATACTCCTCCCGTTGAGGAACGGGTGGCTTATATAGTTTCTGAGAGCTGTACATGGGGGGCGGGGAGGGAGGGGGGAGGGCACAACTTGGTGAAATGTGGGGAACGTTCGCCGAAAGATAGGTACGATTCGCCCCGAGTGTTTATATCGTTACCGGACTGTCTGACCTTAAGCCGCACGAGAGAACTGCGTGTCCCTCGCGAGCCGTCGTTTGGCCATTATTCCCGTCCATCGCGCTGGTACGTTTGGACCAGTGGTGAGTGTATCCATGTGATTATTGTGTAAACCTCGGGCCAAATTCACAAAGCTTTTTGGTCGTAAGTGCTCTTTGCCATTTAGCATCAGGATTGGTGGGAATTCTTTCTTACGAACAATTCTGGCGTAAGTGCTTTTTTTTTTGTTTCAGCAGAGTAATGCACACGCTACACACATTAAGAGAATAGACACAAAGGAATCTAGCGGTTTCGAGTTCAGCCCCTGAATTTTCGCGTCGTTTTTCTTATCTTTGTATTCGGATGAATAGACCTGTCAAATATCGCATTCAGTTTGCTCTAGTTATCTCTAGAGCGTTAGCTCAAAGAAAGTTAAAAGTTACAATGGTATCTGTTTTCAGTTGCACAAACCTCTTTAATGGCATAGAATGTGTGTGCGTGCGTGCGTGCCTAGTGAGGGATGTTCAAATAGTGAAATTTCCGAATCAAACATCGAGAATCGTATATTCGAGAATAACGATCGCCGAATATAGAATCGAATGTTTTCTCACTTATAAGGGAACATTAAATTTGATGTTTGGGCATAGTCCCTTTGGTAAAAATATAAATCAGGTTTAAAAGCAATGATGCATGCAAATAATACCGTTCACAATGAGCCGTAAGGACGACTGAGGCATGCTATTGAACAGCAGCTGAACCGAAAACAGGACAAGAGCGTTATTTTTACCCGAACCGGAACTGAACCCGAACATTACGATTTTTTTCACTCGGGAGCAAAACCGAAAGGAAAGAAAATATTGATTTTCTGTTCTGGTTGACCCCCTTTTCTGGAGCTTTTCATCCATGCAATGCGTGTACTTGTTACTCAACTTTGCTGCCTTCTTTGTAAATGCACACCATCTTCTCGCGTTTTTAAATGCAGCAGCACCGTTAGTGTGGTTTTCAGCGTAATGCGTCAGGGGGCAGAACAGGTTTTGTGTTAATGCGACAATATTTGCATCGCATCAGACGTGCTTCGCTAGCGCCGATTAACATCAGGCCGTTCATACAAAAAGTGTTACTGGGCCGTCGACCGGGGATGTCAGTGAAGCGATCCATCAATCTGTCGCCAATAGTCGCATCCTACTGCCTGTCCTCATCACTACTCTTCAGTCTCCTATTTTTTTTCCTCTTCCCTTTGTCCCTGAGAAGAGTAGGACGCTGGAGGACCTCTCTGAGTTTCTTCGATATATTATATTTCTCCCTCCCCATAAACAAAGCTTCGCTTCACATAGATTCCAGCATTGGTGTGGGACCTACATAATTATCTTGCAACTATGTGCGCTGTGAGGAACAAACAGGCGTTATATTTCAGTGCAGCTTAGCAGCCGCGTCGAGGGTCTGTACAAGCTAAATGTGTTTATTTTCTGTCTCATTCTTCCGTTATGCAAATTGACTTGAACTGGTTCGAACCGGTTTGAATAGTTGTTTTTTCGTTGCAGATTTGAACCGAAATTGAACCGCATCCAGTGAACCGAAACAAAAACCGGAACGGAAAAAGTTTCGGTTGGGCACTTTGTACTGAGGAGCCTGCAAATGATTAACTATCTAGAGCACCATGACAATGACAGTAATGAGACAAGAAATCAGCATGTTCCAGATGCACGTACAGTGTTGTGATCGCCGAAAGAGAGAAGCGTGACACCGCACATTACTTTAAAGAAGCGCAAAAAATGATGAGACCGGCCAGATAATAAATCGAAACACATTCGACGTAGGCTGCCTAAGGGCGATTCATTCTTGTTGAACGACTGAAAATAACTGAGCACGTTATCGGACACGTGCATTCACTCGGAAACTGGTGTCCTTGCTCAACAACCGCATCTATCCTGCAGCAGAATCATTCGGAACAATTCTCATATCCATCGTTCTGTCTTCCTCGAGTCCCTAACAAGCATGTTTATCCCTTATATTATGGAAACAAACAAATATTTTACAAATCTAAATTATGATTTCCCCAATCGGATGCGAATCTAATAGTAAGGACTATTCTATTCGTATTAGAAATTGAGAATATTCGCACGCCCATACGTTTGTCGGACAAAGGTTGTACATGAAAGACATGAGTTCTAAACCACAACAAACTTGAACACACACACACAGGTATATATATATATATATATATATATATATGAACGAGAAGAAAGGGGGTTAACCGAGGGGCCCGATTTTTATTAGTCATATCATAAGAAGCCAACAAACACTGACACCAAGGACAACATAGGGGAAATTAATTGTGCTTAATAAATGAAATAAAGACACGATAAAGTAATGGAAATTAAAGTGGATGAAAAAACAACTTGCCGCAGGTGGGAACCGAACCCACAACCTTCGCATTTCGCGTGCGATGCTCTACCAATTGAATAGTTATATATATATATATATATATATATATATATATATATATATATATATATATATATATAATAAGTCAACAAACACTGACACCAAGGACAACATAGGGGAAATTACTTGTGCTTTAATAAATGAAATAAAGAAACGATGAATTAATGGAAATTAAAGTGCATGAAAAACAACTTGCCCCAGGTGGGAACCGAACCCACAACCTTCGCATTTCGCGTGCGATGCTCTACCAATTGAGATACCGCGGCGTCCTTTTTCCATCCACTTTCTTGGGTATTTGTGTGTCCTAGTAGAACCCTGGGAGTGGAAAATCGGGCCCATCGGTTAACCCCCTCTCTTCTCGTTGATATATATATATATATATATATATATCTGTGTGTGTGTGTGTGTGTGTGTGTGTGTGTGTGTGTGTGCGTGCGTGCGTGCGTGCGTGCGTGCGTGCGTGCGTGCGTGCGTGCGTGCGTGCGTATATGTGTGTGTTACAGTGGGAATTATGAAGGACCTTGTCGTGGAGAGCTCCGAATTGGGAGCTCCTTTTCATGTTTAACGTGCGCCCTTAGAATAGTACACGAGCGTTTTTTTTTGCATTGTACCTCCATCGGAATGAGGCCGCCGCGGCAGGGTAACGAACCCGTCACCTCGTGTTCAGCTAGCAGCGCAACAACCTAGCCACAGCTGACCGCAACAGGCAATTTTTTGTTTATATCTGCTCAAAACATCGTTCCAGCTCACGCGAGCGATAGATTCGGTACACTCTGTGTGTAGGAAGGGCGTACCACTAGCGTAGATGGCTCATTTTGAGAGGTTCATTTACAGATATAAAATATAGACGGACTGCGTCGACTTCATCGTTGCCTAGTATGTCGAGAAGATGCGTAAACAGGAAATGTGATAGGCATTTCTTGCGCCGAAAATCCGGTGAAAAACGGTCGCCATAAAAAAAAAAGCAATTTAAAAGCAATGTTCGCGTGATAATATGGTGGTCTGACGTCATCGTGGTCGCCATGTTCGGGCACTACAGTACTAGCATGGTCGTGGTGAGGGGGAGGAGAGAAGCAGCGTCCGTGACGTCACGCGGAAACTATTCATTGGAAGGTGATCACTGAGGCAACAGTTAACATCGGTCTGCACATGGTGCATATCAACATTTGTTATGTAGAGGTCAAAATGTGTTTCTGTTGAAATCACAACCCTGTCGGTGACGTTATGAGATTTTATCAATTGTGTATACATAGATGGTACTCAAACACAATCTTATTAGGATTACCTGATAGTGAACTAATATTGAAATCACCGCCAAAAGTTATTTGATATTTACGATCATTTGAAACATCCAGGAGAAAATCAGAGGAGCTGAAAAACTGCGAAATGTCCCCGCGAAGCGGGCGAGAGCGGACACTGAATGAGCATTTCCGTAGTTTATGCGAGTACAAGTACTTCACAGTAAGGAGCAAACAAAATTCAGAAAGTAATTCACACTTGGGGGGGGGGGGGGGGGGGACTCCATTTCAAACTAAGATAGGCGTGCCTCCACCACGCCTCCTGTCGCGGTTTACAAAATAGCTTCCTATATCAATGCATTGAGCGTACACCCTCTTCAAAAGTAAACCACGTTTTTCAAACATCCCAATATTGACTACAACATTAATCTCAATAAATAGACGCTCAGTGCCATAGTTATAACGAACTCAGCCCAAATTAAGATGTACATATTTACAGCTTTTCTGCAATTCAGTCACCATTAAGTCATTCCGCTTCATCACTTTTGCAGTTTCAATCGTTGAAGCCACCAAAGGCAGGAGAAATAACATTGTTGCTCAGGTAGTAGATAAACGAAAACACATAATAACCTGATTGTCACGCATTTTATGCACTCAAGAATGACCACGGAGTGCCTCCCAATTCAATTTAAAAAAAAATTAACATGCTCGTCACCAAAACGATAGCCGGCATCAGTTTCAGAGACGTCATAGCGCGGTTATTCTTTTATATCGGTAATTGTACACGATATCGGCAACGCTGTAGTTTGCGAGACTTTCATCGTGTTTGAAAGTGTCAATGATAAGTATTTGACAAGAACAGAATCCAATAAAGAATATATCTTTTTTTTTACGAATATACATGTACAAGTAATGGCGGCTAAACAACTCGCGTTGGGTCTTTTTTGTTCGGTTTAGCACTATCTTAATAGGTTGAACACCTTCTGTTATCAATTTTTGTTTTTGTTTAGTAATCTTCAGCACTAATGTGTCATTTTTTTCATGTTGATCCATTGCTAAGTATGGCGGGTAAGCATGCAATGCAATTAACTGGATCTTTTCCAGATCGCGTTTCTGTCTTACGTGACAAACTTCTCAATTTTTTTTTACACAGTTGTTCAGATTATGGGGCACCATACATATTTCCGTTCCCACTGGCGTGCTTTAGAGCCACGTCCATCCTGAGGAGACACACTAGTGTTGGACAAATGTGGTCATTCACATGGACAGAGTGCGCTGATTTGTTGCTACAGTTGTTCTTAAGGCGCAGGTTTATCGCCTTCTCAAGTAAGGCATCCCGCTTCTGTTGTCGCGCTAACTGAATAACAATTAAGACTGGCTCCTTCTTTGCATGAACACGGTGATAAGTTTCGATGTCATCAGTTTCAAAGAGCACTCCTGGAAGTTGTGCTACCTAAGCACCGTCCACTCCCTGAGCTGATTCTTCTAAGCAGTCCGGTGATACAGCGCCAAAGGCCGCAGCTCAGAGAGACAAAGTTAAACACATGAATCCAAAGGCTGCAGTCAGGAACGATAGCCGCCCCTATATAGTATAAGCGCTAAGTTCAAACGGCGTAACTGAGCACAGCGGCAATTCGGAATGCCTAAGTTGTTAGTTATAAAATTTGTTTAGAAAAATGACAGCGCCACATTTTGCTCGCGACGTTTCACAGGGGCTATTTTCTCACGAGGAGACAAGTTGAACGATTTTCACGAAGGGTGAATGGCATTTTATTTTTGTCACTTCCTGCAAAGGAAGCGAGGTAAAACTGGTTTCAGTCATGACGAGCGGATAGCCTCATGAAATTATTATTTATTTATTTATTTAATTATTCATTCATTTAACATATTCGATCCCCTGCCGATGACTTTTGCACTATTGCCACAGTTCTGAAACTTCCCCACATTACGTGAACGTAAAGTGTACCAAGGGCGCGCCGTCAATAGGTGGTCGTTACGCTTTTGCCACAATGGCCGCGGGTGTCCTCGCCCCTGAGACGAGCGCGTGACACCTGTTTCAGGGTCAGACCGCGCTATACAGCGAACGGCCTTTGTCATGCTCGGCTCTTCAGCTGACGCGCCGTCGCACGTGATAAGAGAACGCGGTCCTGAAACTATGCCACTTGCTTCAACATGCTAAATTTTAAATGCAGCCAACGATTTGGAATACAGCACAGTCGAGTTCACAATGTGCTATTGCGTTAGCATTCTCATTTCACGCACTATCTATCTATCTATCTATCTATCTATCTATCTATCTATCTATCTATCTATCTATCTATCTATCTATCTATCTATCTATCTATCTATCTATCTATCTATCTATCTATCTATCTATCTATCTATCTATCTATCTATCTATCTATCTATCTATAGAATGGTTAGCGAATAGGGCTGCTGTGCTGCGGTAACTGGGTTCGCAACCAACCGTCAGACCAACATGGGTCGCTGAGTATGCGCCAATGTGTACATAAGTGCCGCTCTCAACCGAACGTCTTTCATGCCGACACGGGTCACGGTAGATGCGGGACTGGGTAGGCACCGCTGTTCGAAGAAATGCTTTCACGCCGATTGGGAGCACTGACGATGCCAACTTGGGCCACTGGGTCTATGCGCAAAAATGAGGTTGACTTACGAGCTGTTGAGAGAGAATCTCAATTGCGACAAAGTTCGGGCCTCATACCACTGAGCTTGCTGTCAGTTGATACAAATAGCTCATGTTCGAAAACATTTGCTTCTACGTTGTACCGCTCTTCAGTATGAACGTATTTGACGGCAACTTGGGTAACTAGGCATGTGCCGCTGGGAATGTGCCACTCTACAATGGCGAAAAATATCCGTTAATTTTCTCTGGTCCTGAGCGGCATCAAGCCCACATCACAAGGGTTCTTCAATGACAACAACCCGACGCATGACCAGGCTGCGCCCCAAATGCACTTGTTATGTACTTGTCTTTCAAGTACCGCCTTTCACGTCAACGGTTTAAAGGGAAGCTGAAGAGTTTTCCAGAAAAAAATGAGTGAAGAGCTGTACGTAATGGTTTCCAACCCTCCGAATTCGAATATCGCATCGAAAGTGAGCGAAAGAAAGTGCAACCAGATTTTATTTCGACGAAAAGTGCAACAGAAAGTTCGGGGCAGCTCGCGCGCCTCGTTTCCGCCTGTGATTGGTCGGGCGCCTCGTGACGTCAACAATGGTGTTCGCCCGGGCCGACCGCTGCCGCTACACATGAAGCACGGTGGAAGGTGGTTTGGTGCTGTTATTTTGCTGAGACGGTAATGGTAAATTTCGCGAGCTTGCGTTTTTCTGAGGAGTTCGGCGTTGCTCCCTATAGATGTACGAGCCGATTGCGAGAAGCCGGCCTCTCCAAGAAGCAAAAGATGCTTGTAGCAAGCAGTGCTTTCGACGGGAACGAAAGCGAAGTGTTAGCATCTCCTCGTGTTAGAAGGGTTCTTTGGGGGGTATGTTTTTTGCAAAGCTGCATTCAGCGATCCAATCAGATCTTTTCCGGGCCAACAAATGTACTGTTATGTTCCTGCATGCCTCGTCGTGGAAGGTAAGCCGGGATGCGATCGTCGGTATTTGTGCGCTGCCCCAAAGCTGTCGGCAATCTGCACAGACAGGTTACACGCGGGAAAAGTTTTCCGGCTCTTGTAGCACGTGTGGTGACCTTCACCAGCGCACCATGCGCACGCTACTCGTAATCGGAACCATAAAGGCGGCGAATTCCGTCGGCTACGTGAGACGGTCGTTTTATCTCTGTGCGCGAGAGAAGGGGGAGCGCATCGTCCTGGTGTGCGCCGGCTTTCAAACACATGCAAACTTTACACTTGCACTGCGTTATGGTAGCTGCATGTAGGCCCTTTCACAACACACTTGCGAATACAATATTAACGGCGGTTTGCGATGAAACCAGGGTCGAGAGTGGGAAATAAACATGCACCTTCTGTTCAGCGTGCTAACACGAAGGAGCTAGCAGTCAATCAAAATCAAGGTTTGGATGAGTTCGTGTATTCATAAGGTCTTCCAAGACCAGTTACCATCCGTCCGCCCGTACCCGTTCCGTCTTTGAGTGTTCGTTGCTCCGACCTTTTCGCACTGCGTTTAGAAAGCCTGCTAGCAGCAAGTCGTACTCTCACTCATTCACGCATTATTGATAAACTATGGTAGTAATCGTCGTCACGGAAGTGGTTAGAGCACATGTAGCATGCACTGTTGTTCTTGAGCGCTTGAAATTCTTTCGATTCACAGCAGCCTCCCACTTAGCTGAAAGCTTCTTCTCTTGCGGGAAGTAATGGAATATCGGAACATCGTCGCGGCCGCTGGTGTTCGTGCAACCGTAGGCTGCATAGAACGCCGGCGTGATCGGCCCACCACTTCAATTGATGCTGCGTACGTCAACTACCACTCTACATACACACAAGCAAAGGGATGCAGAGTCAAGCGAAGCAGATTATGACGGTAGGCACGCAGAAACAATCACGGTCAGGCATGGTCGCGGAGACTGCGAAGGATCGGAACACCAGTGCTGACGTCATTACGCCGCGGTTTCTGGTCTCCGCTCGCATCGTCAGCGTCAGCAGCAGCGCGCGGCGCTCGACGGGGGGCGGAGCAACAGCGCAATTTTAACCGATGATTACGTCGCTCCTAAGTGAAAAATCCCTCCAAAATTTTACCTGCATGATTTATAAGGTTTCCGCATCCGTATATGAGCGTCTTATTGAATTCGACAGACTCTTCAGCTTCCCTTTAACGAGCTGCGCCATGAATGCACCGGGTATGCGCCGCTCTTCAATGAACCTCTCGCAAACTTGGGTCACGGAGTATGTGCCAACTGGGCGTGCGGCAAGCGACGGACGAATTTTCATCGTTCGCAGGCACCGGCGCGCCGCGCTTCTTGTCTAGGAGGCCAGGAGCGGACTTCTGGGCGGTGTCACTAGATGGCGCAGCCTTTCCACACAGAAGCGCCAGAGAGGAGCTCGGTTGCCGCATGACGCGTTTCTCAGCGCTCACATGCATCGGCGAGCCATGAATTTCGGAGACCACGTGCAGGCTTCGAGGCAGCGGCTCCTGATGGGTTCGAGTGTTCTTAGGGAAGCGCTGAAGGACGAGTCCCGCTGCACTATAAGCCTGATACATAACTCGTTTCAACAGTGGTAATACGTTGTCTCGCTGTATTGATTCAATGGTAACGGATTACCATTGACAGTCATCGTGTGATGGCTTCCGCCGCTCTTTTTTCCTCCGCAACCCTCACTATAACAGTGTCGGACGTAGGCAAATGTGTCATAATCAGTTATCACCTCTAATTAAAGTTTCTTAATTAGCTTAAATTATTTATTTTATGGCGCTTGTCCTAACTGCGGAATTGAAGACGTTGCGTGCTCGAGGCATATCTACTTAGTGGAAATTCCTCAGTTTTGATATATTCGTCCTGAAACTCTGTCAGAAAATGCATTCGACTTCGTCTCGCATTGCACGTGGGAGTCATTTTGATTGGCTGGATGGCTGGCTGACTTCGGGGTACCCAAAAGTAACCGGAATTCTTTTTAAAAAGCTATGTATGTATTTATTGTATTTTACAAAACAACTTTATCATCTTCAAAATACTTTCCATTACACTTAATACATTTGTCCAATCTGCTATTCGATTCTTAGAAACATTTTTCAAACTCGTCTGTTTTGATGGCTGATAGCTCCTTTCTCGTTTTCTTCTTCACCTCCGCTACGTTGTGAAATCGCAGTCCTTTCATGTTCTTCATCCGAGGAAACAAAAAAAGTCCCGTGGAGCATCGTCAGGTGCTCCACGCGCTATATATATATATATATATATATATATATATATATATATATATATATATATATATATATATATATATATATATATATATATATATATATAGTTATGGCTGAGGAAGTCACGCTGGCCCCGGTAGTAAAATGAAGAAAAAGAGTACGACGTACATTGGGGAAAGGGGGGGGGGAATAAGCGCAGTATATTTGAATGACGTTTCGGCTGGTGGACCAACCTTTGTCAAAGGCTGGTACTCTTCTTGTTCATATATATATATATATATATATATATATATATATATATATATATATATATATATATATATATATATATATATCGGTTCGTGAGCGCCAGAAGAAAAGGGAAAGGCAGGGAGGTTAACCACAAGGAAAAATCCTGTTTGATTTTGGGGAAGGGGTAGGGAGAGGTAAAGAGATAGAGAAGGAGAGAGAGAGAGAGAGATTAATATTTGAATTCGGCCTTGGGGGCCCATCCAGACCTCCATTTTAGCCAAATAAATACAAAAATCCTCGTATGAGAGTGCACATTAAAAAAAAAAAAACATGACACGCAGTCACGAACACTGGCATTGTACTTCACCAAAACGCATTATCTGCTGGAAGTTGGGGGCGTTGTGCTGTTGTTCGTGCGCATACGTCTTCCACTGCTTACCCGCAGCAGTGGCTGTGGCGTACCGGTGCCGAGCACCATGTCATGGGTTCAATGCCCACAGCCTCGGCAGGTCCATTCCATTGAAGCCGGAATGCAAAAACAATAGTGTACCGTGCTTTTGGGGCACTTTAAAAGATGGCCAACCCGCCGTGGTTGCTCAGTGGCTATGGTGTTGGGCTGCTGAGCACGAGGTCGCGGGATCAAATCCCGGACACGGCGGCCGCATTTCGATGGGGGCGAAATGCGAAAACACCCATGTACTTATATTTAGGTGCACGTTAAAGAACCCCAGGTGGTCGAAATTTCCGGAGTCCACCACTACGGCGTGCCTCATAATCAGAAAGTGGTTTTGGCACGTAAAACCCCACAATTTTTTTTTTTTTAAAGATGGCCAGGTCGTCGAAATATGTTCCGTAGCCGCATGACTATGCCGCTTCTTTCATAGCCCGTGAGTTGCTTTCGGACGTTAAGCCAGTGATAATTTAAAATTTCACAATCTTACCTGAAATAAAATACAAACTTGCGCAAACAGCGATTCTCGTGTACGAGAAAAAAGAAATCTTCAGTACGCGCACACATATTCAAAGGTATTGAGCAAGTAATGGCCACAGAGTGCCCTGTTTATCGTGAATGCCACGTTTCTTTGTGATATATATATATATATATATATATATATATATATATATATATATATATATATATATATATATGTATATATTTACACGCAGACGCACACCCACGCAAAAGCCCTTTCCGAAACACTACATGGCATCTCTAGCCAAGCTTCTGCTCTCTGCTTGACTCACAAGATCTTTCGAAGAACAGCTCCAATGTAGTGTTTCACGTCAACCTTATTAAAGGGAAGCTGAAAGGTTTTCCAGAAAAAATGAGTGAGCATCTGTACATAATGGTTTTCAACCCTCCGAATTCGGATATCGTATCGAAATTGAGCGAAAGAAAGCCAAATATATTTTATTTCGACGAAAAGTGCAGCAGCGGACACGCCCAGCTCGCGCGTCTCGTTTCCGCCTGTGATTGGTCGGTGCGCCTCGTGACGTCAACACTAGTGTTCGTCCGAACCGACCGCTGCCGCTACACATGAAGCGCGGTGCCAGGTAGTTTGGTGCTGTTTTTCTGAGACGGTAATGGAAAATTTAGAGAGACTGCGTTTTTCTGAGGAGTTCGGCGTTACTCCCTACATGTACGAGCCGATTGCGAAGAGCCGGCCTCTCGAAGAAGCAAACGATGCTGGTGCGAGCAGTGCTTTCGACGCGAACGAAAGCAAAGTCTTGGGATCTCCTCGTGTTGGAAATGCTCTTTGGTGAGTATGTTTTTTGCAAAGCGATCTAGTGATCTCGCCGATCTTTCGCCGATCTAGTGAGCTCGTTTCCGGTCAAACAACTGTAGTGTTGTGTTCCTGCATGCCTCCTCGTGGAACGTAAGCGGGGATGCGATCGTCGTCATTTGTGCGCTGTCCAAAGCTGTCGGCAATCTACAAAGACGGTTTAAACGCGTGAAAAGCTTCCCGGTTCATGCAGTACGTGTAGTGACCTTCATCTGTTGACTACCACTCATGTTGACTACCACTCACGTTAATTACCACTCACGTTGACTACCACGCACGTTGACTACCACTCTACATACACGCAGACGCACCAACAAAGGAATGCAGGGTCGATCGAAGCAGATTACGATGGCACGCACGCAGAAACAAGCGCGGTCAGGCACGGTCGCGGACGCTGCGAAGGAACAAAGCAGAGTTGACGTCACAACACCGCGGTTTCCGGTCTCCGCTCCGCTCGCTCACTCAAAGGGGGGCGGAGCTACAGCGCAATTTCAACCGACGATTACGTCGCTCCTAATTAAAAAAAAAAAACCAAATTTTACCTACATGGTTTATAAGGTTCCCGCATCCGTATATGAGCGTCTTATTGAATTCGACAGACTCTTCAGCTTCCCTTTAAGGTGTGTTGGAACTTAAGCGTGTGAGCATCCAACATACATTCCATTACCATCTTTCCTTACTATTTTTCGCGCATTTATCTTCCACGGTCACGGACATTCCACGAGGAAATCATGTATAGGCTGCGTATACAGTTGGAATAAAACACGACGTAAATTATTTTATAACTGCATTTTTCAATTGCAAATGCTAACATTCGATAACGTCAGCATCCAAAGCATTCAAAACGTTGGCGCCACTGACAATATTCTTCAATCCGCGATTGTATATCCGCGGTGGAATTAATTTGCTAAAGTATTCTGCAAAATGAGAAACAAGTCAGCTTATACTGTTTATAAAGTTCCGTTGTCGTTGGTCGCGGAAAGGCGAAAATTACGTCTAGAGCGGTTATACTCGTAGCGGGCTGCGTGACTACTGCTGCAGCCGCTGCTAATTACGCGCCTCCGGATGCCAATAGAAGAAGGCCGTGACGGACCTGCCTTTTGCATAAAGACGACCTTGAGGAGACGCTCCCGGTGTGGGCCGCTTCAGCGCAGCATGCATCAAACACGGGAAGAGCGGCGGCAAGGGAGCCAACTATAGGCAGGCAGTGCGCGTGTTTGTGCACGCGAGCACAGGGCGCCTATATTGTCTTTTGCGAGACGAAAACACACCGCCGTGCCCCAGAAGCACCTCGTTGACCCGCATAGCGGGAGCCACCCTTCCAGCGTTGAAATAGTGGCACCGCCGACGTGCCACCACGACGCATGGCTCGGCACGCCCACGCGCGTGCCCATCTCCTGCCTCACTTTCTCGCCCTTTCATGCATGCTCTGCCACACACGGCAACATCGTGAGCGCACTCGCGGAAAGTGGTCGCCTCTCATTTGCCCGATGGACATCGCGTGAGCATATATCTACGGACTCGCCACCCACGGCATGCGTGTCGTGGGCCACAGCCGCGCGGTGAGGACCAAGGGAGCGATGCATGGTACACACCGTGAATCAAACCACAAACTGCGCTTCGTAGAGTTTCATACTCTCTTAGTGTGAGAAGCTACATGCCGCGCGGTAGGAGGGCGTCCGCAAAACGGTTCGCAACGCAAATCGCGCGTGATGTATTCGCATTCCTTGTTCCTCGTTGCCGGCGTTGTGGCGTCAACAACATCGCCCCGCCGGCGCGCCACAGAAGGGAATGATAGGCGCCGTTCGCCCCATCATTCAAAGAAAAACGTCCGGCACTCTTTAACTCAAGCCTTAACTTGGTTACTGCAAAGAGCTTTCTTGACTCTTAGCAGACCTGGCGACCTTGCTCAATCATTTGTCAAAGAACAGTGACGCTGTGGCGCTTTCCCTCCCTAGCCACTGTGATCGTCACCACGCCCTTTGGATGTATATTTCCTTCCAGTATAAATCCAACGACACGCGCTGCTAACGTGATCTCTCCTCCTCCTCCTCCCCTCTTTCTTTCACCACTCTTTCTATCCCTTCCCCCCTGTGCAGCGCGGTTGAGGTGCCCTCATCTGAGAGACAGTTACTGCGCTGCACTTTACCCCATGTTCGTACTTCCCAAACAAGAATCTCTCTCTCTCCTCCTCCTCTGCAGCCGCCGCTGACGACGACGAGGACAAGTGCATCTCGCTCTAAATAACGCGCTTAATTAAGCATTTCAAATTTTGTTGAATAATTTCCGTGCACGCAACAGCTTTTTTAGAGGAATTAAAATGCAGCTGTGCAAAGTTTCAGTGCGAAACCTGCATTCCTTGCTCTTAGCGAGAGCATGTCAATAAATTTTATCCCCTTGTAAGACGTCCTGCAATTCTGGTAATTTGTTTTTCCGTCCACTTTCATTTTCCCTTATTATTTCGACATTTCACTTGGAGGAACAGTAGATTTACCCAGTTCCCCTATGCTTTCTTCGACTTAATTGTCCGTTGGCTTCGTGTGCTTGTGGCCAACGAAAGATCGGGCCCCTGGACTCCATAATTACCACCCGGATTCCAATTCCACACTTTGGACGCGTACACCCTAACGCGAATACAGTTAAGAAGTTCGTTAGTCAAACTTTGTAACTTTGAAAACTCGACATTCTGATTTGTCGTGCCAAGTAATGTGCGTCTTCCATAGGCGTTGTATTTCTTGATCTGTTCAAAGTAAAAACAACAATATATACATAAACGTGCGTTATATGATGAACCAGTGCTCTGGATGCACGAATGCTCATAGCAGGTACGTTCTCCAGTGCACAATTACTATTATTACAACTAACGAAGCAACACTGAAGCGTTCGCTGATTTCATTTTCTCTGAGACTTCCATATTTCCCCCGCGACCATTAGGTTTCATAAGCGAGGTAGAAGTTCTGTTTAGTACCAGCAGCCGTTCTTCCAAGATGACTTGATCGAAAGTAAATACTCATGGCTTACACAAAAACTTGGCTGCACAGAGCTGTACCTTTTCTTTTTATAAAAATGACTGAACGCTTTAACTGCTCTGTTTACTAAAGGTGACTAAAGCAACTGCGCGCCATTTCTCTGGCTTTCTTCGAATGAGTGACCTTCTTTTTTTCTCCCGCCCCCCCTTTCTTTGTACATCAGTCCCGACATCTAAGATTAGTACATTCTATAGCATCCTCCCAAAAACAGTTTCGATATCTAGAGCATGCGCAGGTGGCGTGAACAGAACGCGAAGAGAAAGAAATGAATTAAGAACGTAGCGAAAGAACAAGTCCAACCATTCCCCGCACTTACGGCTGGTGCTTCCTCAGACGTACCGCGCGCGAAGTCCGAGCGGAAACGGGTGCGTAAACAAGAGAAGGTCATTTGTTGCGTAGCCGAAAAAAAAAAAAAAAAAGAACGAAGTGGGAGGGGGGGTACATGGTTTGCTAGCGTCCGCGAAGTCAGCAGCGCTCGATTTCGCTGAGACGTGCATGAAGAGAAAGCAAGCAGGGTGTACGGGACTTTTGAGCTCTTCCACGCGTGACGCAAACAGGTATCTTCCATCTGAGGTTTCCCTCCATGCAGGCACGCATCGCATTCTTCGCTTACGTTCTCAGTTGTCACGGAGGCTAGCGGAGCGCACATTTGCCCACCTTATTCGCGGCTGTCACTTAATAGTGTTTCGCGGGCACCTTTGTTATGTTGCGAACCTACAAACGTAAAGGCTTCATGACAGAGTGGCCGTGAAGCTTTTAGTTTTGATTGGTTACATTGGTGCATTGTATATGACAGTGCACAAAAACATCTCTTTCTTCATTGCAATCACTGCAGAAAATGTCCGCATTAATACCACAGCATACTTTCTGCAGTACATATTCGTTGTCTTCTTTCTAATTTATGATTAAATGAAAAAAAAACGTGCAATTCATCATTGGTGCTGCGTTTGCGCGGTCTTTTCTGTTGGTTTTGTTTTCTACTGGTTCATTTGTTATTGGATTTGTCTGTTATTATTATTATTATTATTATTATTATTATTATTATTATTATTATTATTATTATTATTATTCAAGGTAACGTATAGCGCAACATCAGCAAGTTTTTTCAGTGATTGCATTATATCCTGCGAATGAGCTTTAATTTTTGTTGCCTGACTTCTTATGCCGAATTTCGTTTTCTGGCAAGACACGACTTGCCCCACAACAATGCGCTTAGAAAGTAGCAGACATCGACACAACGGAACACTTCTGTCAACGCTTAGTTGAACTACATTGCACCAAATGACCCTATACACTATGACGTGCGAGGCCAGCTGCAGCGGCAAGTCGCGCGTGAGCACATGCGCGACGGCACGTCCTATGTAGCCGAGCTCACCGTTTCGTGCGCAGTAGCGGAGTGCGTCGCACGCTGTCAGCGTAGGACTTCAGTGGCTCGGTTGAGTTACCGACACGTCCAACGTCGTCCGCGCATCAACACCGGACCGGCGCCGCGTCGTCTCCGGCATGTGCGCCGCTGCCGGTTGCGCAAGTTGGTGCCTGGCCGGCGGCCACCATTGGAACAACGCGGTCCTGACGTGACGCTCGCGTCACGGCCGGAGAGGAGGAGCTGCGCGTCGCTTGTATAACGACGCGCTGTTGCGGATGCCTGCCGGTGAAGGGCGCGCCGTCGTTGCCGCGGTGCGACACGCACACCGCTGGAACGGGGGAAAAAAAATGTATCCGTTAGTAGGATTACACATTGGGAGGTGCCAGTGCAACTCGCGGCTGTTGCGTGCCGTGTGCGCTCAACGCTGCCTTGGGACATTAGCCAAAGCTGGAGACACGCGCTTGTCAGCACACGGGCCCCACTTTATTTGACTGATGTCCAAATGGATAGCTTCCCCTGGGACGCCCACAGATTAACACGTTGAATAGCCACTTTTTGTGAGATTGGAGTTGTAAAATATACGCTTGCGCGTGAAGAGCAGCAATAGTTTGTAATAAAAGAAAAATAAAAGAGGCAGAAGAAGAAGCTCCGGGGTGCTATCCTGGACACTTTCCGCCACATTGTCAAATCCTGCAACGATGGCGGCAGAGCTGACAGAGATGTCAAATTCGACAATTCGGCGGAATTTGACCATGCCCAGGATACCACCCTTGGTGAGCTAACAGGCAATATACAAAACAGCGTAGGATGGTCATCTTCTTGTGCTACGACTTGGGCTTGTGTTGCTGGTGTAACTGATGGCAAGCCAGCAAGCTGGCCCGTCTGAGCGGTTGTTGAACTTTAATGAAAGCCGCACAAGGCCAGCCAGCTCAGCGGCAGACCGAGCCACACGAGCCTATGGTATTGCGACTCGACCAATAATAAAAGGGAGTTGTCGAAGTTGAATTGCAATACCCTGGCGACGGGCCAACGGAGTGACCAGGCGTGCCGCTATGCTGGGCCGATGGCTTGAGCCTCTTGCCCAAAGCACCTAGGCATGCAGCGCATGCTCCTATATATGCGCTGCCTCATGGTCAGGTCTCCGCCATGCGTGCTTCTTGCTGTGCTGTGGCTCCTTGGATTTTTGCAGAGTTGATTGAGTGATGGGAGGTCAAACGCCTCAAAGCTCAAAGCGTAGATGTCCTAGCGGGGAGTCGAAGCCGCGATAGCGTTCTCAACAGCGGAATGTTGCAGCCACTGAGCTGCCGTGGCGGGTTCCTTGCTGTCTTTTTGCGGATGTCGTTGTGGACGATATCTTCATTGGCGTGACCCCTAAATCATTGCGGTCTATGAGCACGGTCAACTCGGCAAATACAGTGATTTACGGACGCGGTACGGTGCCGCAACACTGAAAGAACATTTCAAAGGAGCTGAGCTGCTCGCATGTGTCAAAAAATTTGAATTGAAGGCATATGTGGGTGAGTAGTAACTCGGAAACTGGTGAATCGTTATCAAACCGTGTGTACGTGTACGGGCGTGCATGCGTGCGTGCGTGCGTGTATGTGCGTGTGCCGAAGGGAAAAGTTCCAGGTTAATTTTGACCACATCAGTTCTTGTTAATGCACGCCCGAAAATTGGTACACGAGCGTTTTTTGCATTTTGCTCCCATCGGAATGCTGCTGCATTGACCGGGACTGGAACTCGTGATTCCGTGCTCATCAGAACACACATAATGCTAGCTTTAATAGGACAAACCCTAGCGCATTTAACAAGTGCCGCTGGGGCTGAGCAATTCCCAATAATAGTTCAGAATTATGATTCGGGACATTTTTTTTTGTCTGTTCAAAAGTTAGATAGGTAAGACGGTAGGCAAAATAATAAAAAGTATTTGATGACCCAACCCAAATGAACGTTTTTGTTTCTCTCCTTATGCATACGCTCACGTTGGTTTGCATTGACTACCACAATTTAAACGAAACTCTTGTTCGGCCTGTTTGACAATAATAATTATCCTTTTCTTTTTACTTTTGTGTTTTTAGAGCTGGCCTACGCTTTCTATCTCTTGTATCTATTTAAACGAAAATGTGTATAGCTGCCACTCATGATGCCGACGTCTCCTATACATGCACAGATTTAGATTTTTTAGTTATGAGGTGCAGTTGTTGTGTTATTAAAACACATATTATGGACAAGTTGACCCACTCGAGATAGTAAGCGGTCCACATAGTTCAGATGACCTGTCTTTAATAAATTCCACCTGTGACTGTAACGCAGCTTGACTTCACTGTTATCCAGATTTACTTTAACGTGGCTGAAGGTTACTATAAGAAAGGGTTAACGGTTAGTGTTCAACAACGTCAATGGTTATTTCGTGGTAAAGCCTAGCCGACTCGCTTGTCTCATGCATCTTGTAGTCGCGATTATCGCAACCGGTTCGTTCTCGAGCCAACAAGAAAGTACGAGAGAACGAGAGAACACTGACAGCCCGAAAAGCGCGTAAAAATGCGAGCTTGGGACCGTGATTAAGCTGATTAGCTCGATATGTATCTGTAAAGGGAAATAAACATAATTAAGGGCTAAAGGGCGGCATCGCAGCAAAATAAATAAATAAATAAATAAAGAAAGAAAGAAAGAAAGAAAGAAAGAAAGAAAGAAAGAAAGAAAGAAAGAAAGAAAGAAAGAAAGAAAGAAGGTGTGGCTGCTGTATGCCGAAACCCGACGCCCTAACGTGCACGCAGGAACGTTGAACTAAGGCCGAAGTGGGCACAGCAAAGTGTTCCTCAATCTCCTCCCTCTCCATTCATGGATGGCATACGAGCTTAGAAAAAATAAAAGAAAAAAAATACTGTTGCTGCAGAACGCATCCCGCGCGACGCCTCACACAATGTAATGAATTAAACATATAGGGCGTGAGCAGTTCTTCAACTCTCCTCGCCTCATGTGCTCCCACGTCTTTCCTGTTTCCCTGCGACTCCGAAGCGTTGTCCGCGACGGTATGCCACATTACATGCGAATATCTGTCGCACTATGTGACCATTACATACACATTAAGTACCCGCCGTGGTTTCTCAGTGGCTATGGTGTTGGGCTGCTGAGCACGAGGTCGCGGGATCGAATCCCGGCCACGGCGGCCGCATCTCGATGGGGGCGAAATGCGAAAACGCCCGTGTACTTAGATTTAGGTGCACGTTAAAGAACCCCAGGAGGTCGAAATTTCCGGAGTCCTCCACTACGGCGTGCCTCATAATCAGAAAGTGGTTTTGGCAGGTAAAGCCCCATAATTTCATTTCATACACATTAAGTATATTATCCTCTGTGTGCATAGGCCAAAGCATACCCAGGAAACGAAGGAGTTGGTAAATTATGGGACGCGCAACGTTTATTCTTAGTAATCGATGTTCGTAAACTATATAGCAGTTGGTAAACTGTAGGTATTGCTTTATGTTGTAACACAAAAAGGAAAGGAGAAAAAGAAAAGGTGCACAGCGAGGGAAGTAACCTGGGCCCGTATTCGCTACAAAATGTGTCACGCTCGAACTGTTCGCAAGAGCAAGCACCAGGCAATGGAAATGTTGGTAATATAATTAGTGAATGTACCTGACTCAAGGCAAGCACCTCATCAGAGCGAAAAGCTTTGTGCATTCGGCTCCTGAGTACTTTGCTGCTGGGAATTCTTCTATGACCGTCGTCTATTGTACGTGTGTTACTTCGCGCAGTTACAGCGTTACAAAGCAGTGTTAACCTATTTATACACTTACTCTGAGTACACGTGGGTGGTTATCGATATTCTTCTGTGCTGTCGTTATTGCGAATCAGCGCTTATCTTTCAGTAAAGTTAGAAGCTTTGAACGCGAACATATACTTGACTACTGATACTCGGACGCAAGCGTCAATTCGAACACCTGCACTAGATCTCACTGGGTACCCCGGAGGTGAAAACTCAATATTTCAAGAACGGGGCGAATATACTCGAAGTTTCGAATGCAAATCGAATATTGCACATTGACTACTCGCATTGTTATTTCAAGCACTCTAAAATGCCAAGTATACTTGGCATTTTAGAATGCTTGAAACTAACTAAATATTTCGCAACAATCTGTTGGTAAAGTCTTGCTATTGTTTTCTATACGCTAAATAAAATATCGCAAATTATCATAAGTGAAGCAGCAACAATTTTTTTCGAAGCAATGCCGAAACAAGATGGGTATTGTAAGCTTTGTTTTCGGCTTTGGGGTGGAAGCCTACATGGCAACTGCGATTTTTATATCTAGTCTGTGGTCTAATGTTCTTGGAAATTTAGTTATGCAGCAGTTTTATCTTTTACCTTAGAACTGCAGCGATGTTTTTCCTTGTGACAGGCCCGTTTACATGTGTTTGCGGCACACATGCCTTTCGGAACGCCCCCCCCCCCTTTCTTTTTCTCTCCAGAACTTCTGATCTATAGGCAAGCATTAACGTTTTTGGAAAGTTAGTAATACAGCAGCCATTGATTCTTGGAAAGCTTGTTTGCAACCAGCTTATGAATATGTTGAGAGGCTATTCGTACAGTTTTCTTTAATTACAATTAACAATCTTGCCTAAAACTGATCATATGTCCGTCATTGTTAGCTGTCATTTTTTTTCACAATTCAGTACAGCGTGGTACCAAACTATACCGAAATATATATTTCTGCTGTAGATATATGCGTCTGCGTTTCACTAATCGATATTTGCTTCTAGTATACTCTGTACTTACTGTTCGTATTCGATTTGTATTCGAAAAAGCTTATACTCTCCCACCTCTAAATATTTCACTTCTGAATAGTGTATGTATGTATGTATGTATGTATGTATGTATGTATGTATGTATGTATGTATGTATGTATGTATGTATGTATGTATGTATGTATGTATGTATGTATGTATGTATGTATGTATGTATGTATGTATGTATGTATGTATGTATGTATGTATGTATGTATGTATGTATGTATGTATGTATGTATGTATGTATGTATGTTTCTGTCGATTGCTTCTCTTCTACAGCGAAAGCTGTATATGACTAACCTTCCGTAGTTTTTTCGGCGTCCGGCAATAGAAACGGACTTAGCGAATTCTAACAAACCCATAAGGGTGCAGTGCGGCGGCGCACGCATATGTCGAAATGCTGAACAGATTTGAACGCTCGCCGTGAAAAATAGCGTGACGTCAAGGTTATCGCAGTATATGAGCAGGAGAGGTATCGGCGCTAAAAACAGCTGCGTTAGCGATGGGGCAGACACGTATAGTTCGCACACCCGAAGAACAACATGCATGTGTACGAGGAGCGCCGGAGAAAACAGCAACGAGAATGTAAACGGCGCCGGCGCGAAACGACCACCGACGAAGAACGTTCCTGCGATGCTGAACGAAAACGACATTCGCGATCCCGGGCACCTCCAAACGAACGACGCCAGACTCGCAACGCGAAAAATGACAACCATTCCACTCTGTGAAGATGGAATGGCAGCGAAAGCACTTTGCTTTTCGTTTGAGAGCTTTGACTGCCGTCAGCTTTCACTGCCATTCCATCTTCACAGACTGGAATGGTTGTCATACTTTTTTTTACATTTTGCGATTACTTCTCTCGCTTTAGTGGGCAGGAGGGAATAGCCAAAAACGCATGTTAGATTGGCAACCGCGATGGGGTGGTTCGGATAGTAACACCATTCTCACCGGTGTATCATAGCTCTTCTCTCTAACGCTGAGAAGTTTTTTTTCAAATATCTATCGTAAGGTCAGTCACTCGGGAGACCGCATTAGCGCACGTGAGGAATGGTCTGTGGACATCTGGAGCCTGTACAAGTACGCGCTTGCACTTCGTTATGCGGCCCGCACTGCTGGACACACATGAACCTTTTTATCTCTTAATATGTTGTATGTAAATTTAAGTACGTAAATTCCGACTCACAATAATGAATTGTCAATTATTTCTGTAACATTTCTTTTCTATATAGTATGTCCTTGTCTAGTGCTGGGCACCTTCGAACTTAGCCGAAGAGTTGCCGGATCAACACATCTCTTGTGCAAGCGTAGCTCGTTATTTATGATCGTGGAACGCCCTTACGTATAAGTTCAAATTATGGGGATCCATGGGCCCGGATTCACAAATCTGTTCATATTACATGGCTGCGACTTCGGATATTGTTACTTTTTCTTTTTGCTAAAGCCGGTAGTTGATTTATAGCTGTTCTTTTTTCGACGGTGTATGAACTCAGATTGGATTCCCTGTTAAAATACTAAATAAGCGGCAGTTATTGGTTCAGAATAGGAAAACAAAGAAAGGAAGCTGTATAAAGCTATCATCAGGAACGCTTCGCCTTCATGGTGCGCTTAATTCTGACCACGTTGCTTGGTTGAATCCGCAGAAGACCGCGACGTGGCTGAGCTGCAGCAAATCGCATCGCGATCAGCTGTAGGTTTTGCGCCCTGGTGCGCACTGCGATTCGGTGGCGCTGAGCCACGTCACGCCTCTGCCGCAGAGGGAGTCAGCAATTTGGCCGATCATGTGAATCCAGCTTTAACAGCGAAGTACGAGACACACACACACACGCACACATGCACATACACACCAGGGGCGTGTTTTGTAACTATAGATCTCCATGCGTCTTACCATTCGTCGCGCTGCATAGCCGCCAGTCCTGGCTATATAACAGCGGCGCGCGCCGGCATGCGAGCCAATTACGAAGGACAAAAACACCGGAGGATGAAATGGAACGTAATAAGATACGGCTGCCGAGCAGGGGAATGGGAGCTAGCTGGAATTAAGCGCCACGTGGAGAATACATGCTCTCACGGAGCAGGAGGTGCCATATGCGAAAGAAACGAATGAATCCGTTGGCAAGGACGGTCGAATTCTTGCTTCGCTTTATACGGCGCATGCCCAATGCGCATGCGTTTCTATGTTTACGTGACATGGGGCTTGTATTGAATTGCGTTTGAACTGCTTTCGAGTCTCAACTACTTGAGCGAAACCACCTGTGATGCAGGCGATGGAAAACGCATGCAGTCAAGTCAATTGCGCCCATTAGTCGGCCACAGTACGCTCAGCAGTTTGAAGAGCTTGCCACGAGCGCTATAACGCGTTCGACGAAAGCATGGAGGACCCGGAGCTACGGTTGACATACGCTGTTAGTAAACATGAGTCGAATATGCGAAGCCTTTCTTTCATAAGAAGTTCTCATAAACAGGCCGCCTACATCGATACTACCATGTCGAAATTGGATGACACTATAGCTCTTATGAGAAGCTCTCGCGAGTACGAAAGCTTCGTCAACATGGGGCACGTATTTTCCCGCTGGTTCTGTGGAAAACAGTTTAAAGATATGTTAATTTCTAATACGTTAAAAAAAAGAACTTCATAAAAGAGGCTATACGTCGATCTCTTAAAAATTGTTCTCGGTCTATTTCAATTTGCCCGTTGGGAAAAGATGCGCACGGGAATACTCCGAAATGACACCGGCTCCTATAATGGGTTATTATTCGCTAAGAAGTATGTGTGGCGCTTATATTCAGTCGTACACGCACGGGTGGCTGCCAAAAGGCGGACGTTGTGCCTCACTCGTTGACATATATAGAATATTTTAAAGCCGAAATTGCTGAAAAGCCAGCATGCACACACACACACACACACACACACACACACACACACACACACACACACACACACACACACACACACACACACACACACACACACACACACACACACACACACACACACACACACACACACACACACACACACACACACACACATATATATATATATATATTGTAACGACGTGGGATCGACGAGTATGCGTAGCAGCACCGCCAAGAAACGCACTGTATCAGTCGTCCAAGGGAACAACAACAACGTCTTCTTCGTTTTCCCCCGCTTCACCTAAAAACACGCGCTACTTCAGCGTCGTCCCCACTGGCGCATACCCGCTGAATAATGGTTCTGCCAAATATAGTTGCGTCATTTGCTCCCCCTTTAGAAAAGATCATCGTCCCGATGATAGAGGCTTGGAAGGCAGCGGTAAAGAACTGCGCAGTCTTGGCAGTCCTCATAGTACGGCTTCATACGCAGCACGTGAACGACCTCGGGTAAATGCCGTCGGCGCTTTGAACAGTGCGAGCTGTCAGGAACGACTTCGTAGTTGACGTCACTGATGCGTCGGAGAACTATGTAGGGCCCGAAGTATTTACGTAGGAGCTTTTCAGAGAGCCCACGCTGTCGAATAGGTGTCCAGACCCACACTTTGTCGCCGATGTTGTATGTTACGGCTTTGTGCCGAAGATTGTAGCGTCTGGCGTCAATGTCCTGCTGTTCGTGGATTCGCAGACGCGCAAGCTGCCTAGCTGCCTCTGCTCGGTGTGTTATCTCTTCAGCACCCGTTTCGTTGTCGTCAAATTCATGAGGGAGCATTGCATCTAATGTTGTTGTAACCTCACGGCCGTATACGAGACTGAAGGGCGTCTTGCGAGTGGTCTCTTGACGAGCCGTATTGTACGCGAAGGTGACATAAGGTAAAACCTCGTCCCAGTTCCTATGCTCTACATCTACGTACATGCTTATCATATCAGCCAATGTCCTATTGAGTCGTTCTGTCAGTCCGTTTGTTTGAGGGTGATACGCTGTTGTCTTTCGGTGGGCGGTACCACTTAGACGTAGAACGATATCTAAAAACTGGGCCATGAACGCAGTACCTCTGTCCGTGACGACTACTGCGGGAGCGCCATGCCTTAAAACGATGGATTCCAGAAAAAATCGTGCCGCTTCATCTGCTGTTGCCCTTTGCAGGGCACTTGTCTCGGCATATCTAGTGAGATAATCCGTGGCAACGATTATCCACCTATTACCAGTAGTAGACGTTGGGAAGGGGCCCAGAAAGTCCATGCCTACTTGTGCAAATGGTGTGGCCGGTACGTCAACAGGGTGCAGTAAGCCGGCTGGTTTGACGGATGGCGGTTTACGACGTTGGCAATCCAGACATGTCTGAACGTAGCGTTTAACGACCGCAGTAAGTCTCGGCCAGTAGTACTTCTGCCGAATCCGTGCCAATGTGCGAGTGTAGCCCAAGTGCCCAGCAGTCGGCTCGTTGTGGCAGGCGTTTAAGATTTCACGTCGAAGCGGTGATGGAACAACAAGTAAGTAGTTGCTGCCGCTAGGCGAGAAGTTCTTCTTGTAGAGGACGTTGCGACGCAAGCAGTATGATGCCACCCCTCTTGCAAAGAGCCTCGGCACGCGGTTGGTTCGTCCTTCGAGGTAATCAATAAGCGGCAGCAATTCAATGTCATCCCGTTGCTGGCGTGAAAGATCGGCAGTATCCACGAGTCCCAGAAAAACGGTGTCATCATCGTCTTGTGCTGCCGGCTCAACAGGAGACCGAGAAAGGCAGTCGGCGTCTGCGTGCCGTTTTCCCGACTTGTATGTAACAACAAAGTCGAACTCTTGGAGTCGAAGACTCCAGCGTGCGAGCCGGCCGGAAGGATCTTTCAAATTAATGAGCCAGCAGAGGGAATGGTGGTCACTAACGACGGTGAAAGACCGACCATACAAATACGGACGAAATTTCAGAACTGCCCATACCATTGCGAGGCATTCTTTTTCAGTGGTGGAGTAGTTAGCTTCGGCTCGGGATAGTGTCCTACTGGCGTAAGCAATCACCTTTTCGCTGTCGCCCTGCCATTGTACTAGCACCGCCCCTAGACCGACATTACTAGCGTCTGTATGCAATATCGTCGGGGCTTCCTCATCGAAGTGTGCTAATACGGGAGGCGATTGCATGCGTTGCCGGAGCTCGTGGAATGCCCGCTGCTGGTCTTCGCCCCAAGTAAAAGGCATATCGTCTCGGGTGAGCTGTGTTAACGGCCATGCGATACGCGAGAAATTAGCAATAAATCGCCGGTAATATGCACAGAGTCCCAGAAAACGTCGCACGGCTTTTTTGTCTGATGGAATCGGGAAATTAGCGACGGCGGCAATTTTATCCGGATCAGGTCGGACTCCTTGGCTACTGACGACGTGACCGAGGAACTGGAGCTCATGAAAACCAAAATGGCACTTCTCAGGCTTCAAAGTAAGACCGGCAGAGCGTATCGCTTCAAAAACAGTTTTCAGCCTTCGTAAGTGTTCGTCGAACGTTGCGGAAAAGACAATCACGTCATCCAAGTACACCAGGCATGTTTGCCATTTGAGTCCGGAGAGCACAGTGTCCATTAGACGCTGAAATGTTGCTGGCGCCGAACACAAACCGAAAGGAAGTACCTGAAATTCATAAAGTCCGTCAGGCGTCACAAAGGCTGTTTTCTCACGGTCTCTCTCATCCACTTCGATCTGCCAATAACCGCTTTTCAAGTCCATTGAGGAAAAGTAGCACGAGTTTCGCAACCTATCCAAGGAATCATCAATACGCGGCAGCGGATAAACGTCCTTCTTTGTGACCTGATTGAGCTTCCGATAGTCAACGCAGAAGCGCAGGCTACCGTCCTTCTTCTTCACTAAAACTACAGGTGATGCCCACGGACTATTAGATGGTCGAATAACGCCATCTTCTAGCATCGTCTTCACTTGTTTTTGTATCGCTTCGCGTTCCTTTGGGGCCACACGATAAGGGTTTTGTCGGATGGGTCTGGCGTCGACATCAGTAATGATGCGGTGTTTCGTAAGGGGCGTATGACCAACTCGTGACGCAGAGGAGAAACAGCCCCGGTACTGCTTGATGAGCTCAAGCAGACGATTCCGCTCAACGGCCGTTAACGTCGGATTAACGTCTACAATAGGTGCAGCTGTGTGGATTGTAGAGGCCGACTCCTGCGCTAAGTGGCAGTCTTGTATTTCTGTCACTTCATCGAAATAGGCGACAGCAGTGCCTCTAACGATGTGTCGGCGCTCCCTACTAAAATTTGTCAGCAAGAGTTCGGCGCTTCCGTCGATTACATTGATAAGTGCTCTGGCAATGGACACACCGCAATTCAGTGCTAGCGCACTGATGTGTTCAGCTACTCCAGTCCCACTTTGCAGGCTGTCACAGCGCACCTGTACGAGGGAGCAACTCCGCGGCAAAAGTATGACGTCGTCCGCGGCAATACGTAAGCGAGGTTGTTGTGGCTTCTCATGGGTGACATTATCCGAACTCGTGGCAAAAGTGACGCTTCTGTCACGGATGTTAATCACGGCGCCGTACTCCCGTAGAAAATCCATGCCCAGTATAAGTTCTTTACAACACTCAGTAAGGATGACGAGGGTGACGACGAAGGTTGAACCGGCGATTAAGAGTCGGGCCGTGCATTTCCCGACAGGTGTCATCAACTGACCTCCGGCGGTTCTTATGTTGGGCCCGTGCCATGGTGTCTTCACCTTCCTCAGTTTGTCAGCGACCTGTAAGTTAAGGATTGAAAAATGGGAGCCAGTGTCAACCAGAGCGGCTATTTCGTGACCGTCAATGCAAACGATGAGCTCGGCGCTGACGATGTCAGTTATGTCTTTCGTACTTCTATTCGTCGTATTCGTCGTTGTGCTGGGCGTCTTTTTCGTCAATGTAGTCTTCACGTCGTCGTTCGTCGATAACGGGGGATGTGGAGCAGTTAGAGTATTGGCAACCTCACCCCCGGAGGTCGCTGCGGCTAGTTTCCCCGTCGAGGGCTAGGCGATCTGCCCCTAGTGACGTCGGCAAAGCTGCGACGAGTCGGCGAATTGTAGCGCGCCGGAGATGGAGAAGGAGAACGTGGTCGGGACGTCGTCGTATTTGGTGGCTGACTGTTCACAGGAGCGTCGTTGTAAGCGCGTCGACCGTCGTACGGAGAATAAGCATAGTTGGCAGGAAAGCTTGGTTGTTGAGCGGCGCGATAGTTGTTCCATTTGCGGCAAACTCTATAGACGTGTCCAGCTTCACCACAATGGTAGCACACTGGTCGACGGTCGACGGTGCGCCACAAATCGGTTTTCCGGCGCTGGTAGTTCGGCGGTAACTCTCCATGGAGCCAAGGGGTGGCGTGCGCATGTCGAAAATACGGCGTTGTTTGTGCTGGCATGATCGGCGGGGTCGGTAGAGTCGACGAGGGTGACGATGTCGGCTCTATTTGTGGCGTAGGTGGTGTTGTAGTTATGGGTGTCAACGGCGTTGAAGTTGCGTTGAGTGGACGGCGGACAGCTTCCGCATAAGTGAGGCGCCGCGGAACGTTGCCACAGTCTGGCGCTGAAAAAGCTTGCCGGACTTCCTCCCGGACGACATCAGCAACAAAAGATAACGCTGGCGTCGGTTCCGTAGGCGCAACCACAAAGCCGAGCTGCCGAAGCTCTTCTCGCACCACTTCGCGGACAACTTCACGCAGAGACATGTCGTTACTCGCAGCCAGTACGGAAGTGTTCGCCGTCGAGTTGCCCATGTCATGCTGGCGGTATCGTTGATGCAGGGCCCGTTCAATGGCTGTAGCCTCTTTTGTGAACTGTGCCACTGTTGTCGGTGGATTTCTCACAAGGCCGGCAAACAGTTGCTCCTTCACTCCTCGCAGGAGATATCGCAGCTTTCTTTCCTCTGGCATGTCTGGGTCTGCCCTACGGAAAAGACGGGCCATGTCTTCTGAGAACATAGCAACACTCTCATTGGGCTTTTGAACGCGGATTTCAAGGAGACGCTGCGCGTTTTCCCTCCTGTCGATGCTTGAAAAGGTATCCAGCAGCTGTGCGCGGAAGTCGTCCCACGTGGCAAAGCTCCTCTCCCGGTTTACGTACCACGTACGAGCATTGTCCTTCAAATAGAAATAGACACTCGAGAGTTTGTCCGCCGAGCTGGTCTTATGGTTATACTGGGCGACGCGCTCGAACTGGTCTAGCCAATCTTGGACGTCTTCAAAGGCATCACCATGAAAGCTCTCCGGGACCATAGGATTCTGTAGCGTTACTTGCGATGGAGCTGCGGTGGCCATGTTATTTGTAGGAGGCAAACGATTTCTCGAAGTTTCTTGCAGCGGACTGGACTCGGGCGCTAAGCCTAGCAGGCGACGACTGAAGCGGTGGACCGGTGTTTCGATGCGCGATGGTGATTCCGGGCTCGATCGTCGGCTCCGCGAAGGGGTGCCAAGCATGAAGAATACCCAGCACCTCCACCAGTGTAACGACGTGGGATCGACGAGTATGCGTAGCAGCACCGCCAAGAAACGCACTGTATCAGTCGTCCAAGGGAACAACAACAACGTCTTCTTCGTTTTCCCCCGCTTCACCTAAAAACACGCGCTACTTCAGCGTCGTCCCCACTGGCGCATACCCGCTGAATAATGGTTCTGCCAAATATAGTTGCGTCAATATATATATATATATATAGTCATATCATGAGAAGCCAACAACACTAACACCAAGGAAAACATAGGGGAAATTACTTGTGCTTAATAAATGAAAATAAAGAAACGACAAATGAATGGAAATTAAAGTGGATGGGGAAACGCCGGCGCGGTAGCTCAATTGGTAGGGCATCGCACGCCAAATGCTAAGGTTGTGGGTTCGGTTCCCACCTGCGGCAAGTTGTTCTTTCATCCACTTTAATTTCCATTGATTTGTCGTTCCTTTATTTTCATTTATTAAGCACAAGTGATTTCCCCTATGTTGTCCTTGGTGTCAGTGTTGTTGGCTTCTCATGATATGACTAATAAAAATCGGGCCCCTCGGTTAACTCCCTTTCTTCTCGTTTATATATATATATATATATATATATATATATATATATACGTGAAGCAATATATTTTACCTCGATTCCGTATCAGCTGTCCCATTAGGCTGTCGTTGTGGTGAACGACAAAAGCTGTACAATTCCGACGCTTGGCACCTCTTGCGACTAACACTCAAAGCACCGACGCCCCTTCAGTTGCTTCGCAAAGCCACGCGTCCTGAAGCAGCCGCGCGGGCTCTCTCCGTTTACATCTGAAGCCGCATTGGCGCCCCATGGAACGTGTTAAAATTTGGCGAAATATTACTGTACCTTCTGAACGGACGAGCCAGTAGTGCGGGCCGTACTCAGCACGGCTGACCTCTCGCCGGCAGTCTTGCCCGTCCTTTCGGTGTGAACTAAACAGACTCGCCCAGACGTATGCGAAATGCCATTGTCATGTCACCGTTCTCCCATTCCCGACAAACTCTGGACAGAGTCTCGACAGAAGTGCAACCAGAGGTGCCGCTCCTTCCTGCTACCGCACAGGTTCCGTTAACGCTCCTCCCCTCGCTCCTTTCCCCGCTCACATGTTTTTCTTATTTCTTTATTCACCCTTCGCATCTGCGCGTGTCACATAGCTAGCATATGAACAAACCTAGGGAACACTTTGGTTGAGACCTACCACGAGGGGAAAGAGAAGCCGGCTGCGCTGCGAACAGGATGACGTGACAATGGCTTTTTCTGGTAGATGCTCTAACTGATGATAGACTGCTAACGGGCTGCCAGCTCGCTGTTCTCAGCTGCGTCACATTTCGGGAGGATTCGCCTGCAACACAGCCTTTGAGGGACACTAAAAAGAAGCGTTAAGTTAGTTCAGACTGGCGGAGCATCCTTTCAAAGCTGTTTTTTTTTTCTTTAACGGGAAAGCGTCTAAGGCTACTGAAGAGGTTAAAGACCGAATTCACTTTTTGATTTTGTGTCCCTACCGCCGCACCCACGACTGCAGCGAGACGCGACTGACAGCACAAATTTAAAGATATTTTCGCGTCATTGGACAGTCTTTGTGCAAGGAACGTTCCAAAAATTTGCAAGATTAGGTCGCCGCTTAATTTCGAATACCAAGTAGTCCTTCATTATCCATATAAGTAACAGCCTAGCCACAGACATGCGCTGTCTAAATTTGTGACATCACCTAGCGATAGTTTAGAACTCAAACAGGCATACCACTGGTATCTCGTTCTCGCATCGTAAGAGCGTCCAGCTGACCCCAAAAAGTTGGAGAGAGGAGCAGGCGTTAATAATGACATGAGACAGAGGAGGAAGACTTTGTGCACAAGTCAATGCGCAAGGTACTACGTCGCATAGTCAGAGGCCCCTTACGCAGACTAGCCAGTATTATGAAACGTATAGCTAGCGCCTTGGAAGCCTTGAGAGCCAACAAACAGCGATGTTTGTGATCCAGGGCCCACTTGGACAGTGGTTGGTCGTGTGTCGTCCTAATGCGTTGGAGAGCGATCGTATCTGTGCATCAAATTTGGCGAGTAGCACAAATGATGAATCAATGGTCTCTTCGCAACTATTTTCGCAGGCAGCGGTGTCAGCCATTCCGGTCATGGATGAGTGGCTTTCATGAATGCTTTCGAGGTTCCCATTCCAATGGGTGCCACGTATGCCAAAGGCAATACATGAGTGCTGCCCCGCTTCGGTGCGAGTATATCCAGGTGGACAGATGAAAGACGGATGATTCAGGAGTGAGATTGAGTGTCGCCCTCGTGTTGGCGGGGTCACCATTCCCTGCACGAAAACCTATAAGGTATCCACCCGGGACCAAGAAACTTGTGCGAAAAACGTGTTACAAATTTGTTTCATCCTGCTCTTCTGTGCAAGTAATCTTGTGCATTCTGCTCACCCTGCTTGGACTTCTTGTCCGCAGTATTTAATAAACAAAATAAATAAATAAATCCTTATGAGGAGGGGCCGCCATGTCGCCATCGGTTTTCGAAGCTTTTCGGCTTAATTTCAGAACGGCTGAGACCGGCTCTACGCTGGTATTGCCGCAAGCAGCCCGAGCCATTCCTGCTAAAAAAATTAGTGCTTTCCCATAACACATACTGTGCAATCTGCTGACTTCGGCATTCCTCGGCTACACTTCAAGCTCTATGTTCCTTCTGCAGAGGTCCTGTCTGTGATGCATGGAGCACTTATGCGCAGTTTACCAGAACAACCTGCAAGCCTATATCGACGAATACGTCAGCGTAGAGGGCGGCGAAAGCGCAGCTGCGTTTAGATTCCTTCCTTTAGCGCTATACATTGTCCGGCCCTCTGTATCAGATGATCTTATCAAAGAGTGCAATGATCGCTGTCTTTACTGCCGCGCTCCGCAAACTGAAGGTCTGGCCTCCTCAGCTTTCCTCATGCTTCTCGGACGATTTGGTGCCTGGGCAGGGGTCAGAACTACAGCGAAAGATTAAGAGAGAGTTGGGTTTTTGTAGCGATAAAATTGCTGCATTACACTCAACTATTGACTAGTGTGCTAGCAAAGAGGTGTACTTGCCTCACCTTGTCCACCTTCTAAACACTGTGACTGTTCGTGTGATGACCTAGAATTTTTACTACTGTGGTCATTCTGCTGTGAAATTACAGTGGTGACTACCGAAAAGCAACTTTGTGACCGCTTCCTTTCAGGCATTGGTGAATTATTTGTTTACACATTGCACCTGCTCTCGGGATCCGTGTATATAGGAAGACCAAATTGCGGAACTCTATATGAAGCTATCTTTAAGCCATCCATGATCGTCAGAGCATGCGTATGCACAAGAGCACATATTTCACGGCTCATCTGTAGCAACCGCATATGTGAAAATGATCAAATTTTGCTTATGTATTTTAAAAGTGCGTGTGTGCGTGTGTGCGTGTGTGTATGTGCGTGCGCGTGTGCAGGGAGGGGAGTAGAATGCACAAAGCTTTTTTTTTTCCGTAATTGCTATTTGCCATGGCCAGTCGTTTTCGTTAATAATATGCCCAGTGTCAGGATTGGCTGGAATTTATTGTTCTGAACAATTCTAGCGCACGCGTTTTTGGTGAATGCGGGCCCTGATATTTGCTGATCCACCAGTGTGTCGTCCTGCGCACAATTAAATGCTATGGTGTACAGCTAAATATTCAGTCGCGCGGAGAGTAGTATCGCTTTATGAACCACTCCTCGGTTGCCTGGCGCTCAGCAGGCGTTCTTATCTGCGCGACGCCAGAAACTCTCGGGCTGTGCAGGCTTGCAGCAAGACATAATATTTTAAAATAAAGAAATCTCTTTTGTGTAATCACACTAACGTTGTGCACTGTCGAGAGCCACGTAAAGGGTTCCGTGCTACACTGCGGAAAACGGTTAGTAACCACTGCTGACTCCCAATGGGTAGGAGCGTGACAACGTTTTCGCCAGCTTTCCGACGTGTATATTTTGTTTATATGTGAGAAAATAAAAATAGTAATTGCAATTTTTTTTTTTACATGGCATGCACACACATTGACTGTAATATGATACGGTCAGGATGTTGGTGTGGTACGTGTGATTAGTAGTGCAGATTTTCGCGACTCCGGCGCTGCAAACTGTTAAGGATGTATCTGAAGACTTCAAACTTGCAATTGTCCATAATTGAAGTAGTAACTTAGCGCGATAAGAAACATGGAAACAAAGAAAGGTGGACAAGGACAAGCACTACTCACAACTGTTTAATGGAAGGAAGGATAGTACATATGTATCCTCTTGTCACGCATGCACATACCAAGCAGAAGAGAACAGGTACATGCACATCAAAGGCGGTTGCGCGAGAAGTCAAATTCGGCATCTAGTAATGAGATAGAAGGCCCACTTATGCACCTGTCTCTATTCTTCTTGATAAAGAAGGCCTCAAGAGCAAGCCTGGAAGAGGCGTTGCTGCTCCTGCCCAGAATAGTAGTCGCAGAAAATCGAGCGTCACAACCACATGTGCACGCGCTAACAGGAGCCACCAAATGTGCGCCCTTATTCTCCTTTTTCTTTAGTTTTTGTGCATGTTCCCTTAAACGGTCATTCACGCAACGCTCGGTTTGTCCAATGACTGTTTAAGGGAACATGCGCAAAAACTAAAGAAAAAGGAGGATAAGGGCGCACATTTGGTGGCTCATGTTAGCGCATGCGGTTGTGACACTCGATTTTCTGCGACAACTATTCTGGGCAGGAGCAGCAACGCCTCTTCCAGGCTTGCTCTTGAGGCCTTCTTTATCAAGAAGAATAAAGATAGGTGTATAAGTGGGCCTTCTATCTCATTACTAGATGCCGAATTGGACTTCGATCTTGCGCAACCGCCTTTGATGTGCATGTACCTGTTCTCTTCTGCTTGGTATGCGCATGCGTGACAAGAGGATATATATGTACTATCCTTCCTTCCATTAAACAGTTGTGAGTAGCGCTTGTCCTTGTCCACCTTTCTTTGTTTCGGGGTTTTTTTATCGCGCTAAGTTACTACTTCAATTATGGACGACCAACTAGCCCAACAATCAACTCTTTTACAATTATCCAATATAGACACATCCGCCCAGAATTTCGTAACACCTACGTGCGTCTACAGGGTTGTTTTTCAGCCAATTATTACGCAACTGCAGGCTGCATTTTGTAACGATCGATTTCATTTTCAATTTCTCTCGGTCTTCGTATTGACTCAGCCGCAACTCGGACACAGCCACTTCGCGCGTGAGAAGATAAAAGTATAAAAATTGAGTTTGAAATGAACCGTTACAAAACCTGCTCACATAGAGGAACGCAGCATTTCGTTGAGTTCATGTTGCGTAAAGCAGCTGCATGTTAATAGGAGCGCACAGTGCGACATCACGACGCAATGGAGCTGAAAGTCGGAGCGATGCACTGAATCATCGGCCAGACGTCTAAAGGATATCCAAAGATCTGAGACCAAATTCACAAAGCTTTTTAGAGCGCAGCTCTGAGACGCCCGTTCCTGCGACGAGCGTAAGCGGCGTAACCGAGCCAACGAGCACAGCGAAAGATGAAAGAGTTCAACGGGAGATGGAAGACGCGAGCAGTGAACGGTGGAGGCCAACGAGAGCTGTCCCTGCGGTGACGTGCACGCAGGAAACTGTTGTCACGCGGACGCGCTCGACAGCTCGATCTGTACTCGTATCCAGTCTCAGCCGGATCGCTCGTTTCGTACCATCGTCTGCTCTCGTCAGCTCTCGCTCGCGCTTGTTTGGTTTGCTTGGTTTGGTCTCGTTCGCTCTTGTTTCAATTGTCATGGTTTTCGATTGTTTTGTAATCCGATTGCATGCGCGACGCGAATTGTGTAGTACTTTCAGGAAGCCACGTGGCACCAGTGATTACATTGGAACCTTCGACGAGTCATGTATAAAAGCCGACGCGCTTGACCCGCAGATCAAATTTTCGACGATTGCCGACTCAGCTACATGTCTCTCTCAAATTCTTTGCCTCAATATATCGCGAAATGAAAACATCTATAGAGCTGCGTTCAAATTTCGCATTAGAGAGTAACGTAATCGTCGGTGATTTTTCTTTTCTTTTTTTTTCTCTCGTAGGTGGCCGGCTGCCTTGGCTAATCACATGTCCGATATTATGATTGGCTGACACCTTCTCTTACGAACAATTCTAGCGTAAGAACATTCTTTGTGAATATGCGTGCCTTGGGCCCGTATTCACAAGAATCTCTTACGCTAGAATGTGTCGTGTCCAAAACCTGACGTTTATGACGCGTTTCCAGCTCCTGCAATCGCTTGCGCTGCACGCAACCAGCAAAAGCATGGCCTTCGAAATCTCATTGAGGCCGTCGCTGGGGCGTGGATTTGGACGCCACCTATTCCTCATAAGAAAAAATTTCAGTCAATCCTGAGGCTGGAAATCTTATTAACGAAGGCGGCTGGCCAATGGAACACAGTACTTCTACGAACAAAAAGGATTGTGAATTCGCCCCTGGGGCCTTCGCGCCTCGTGATTTTAACCTTGTGAAAGGATTCGATTCACCCTTTTATCGGCGTAATGACGTCGCACTGTATTATAACTTTACTGTATGATCTTGGAACACAAAGCTTGACAGAGAATCTTCGTGAGGAGCATATTACATTTGCGTTACCTCCGGTATGATTGCCTCATAGGCGCCGCAACGGTAAGCACAAGGTCTCGTAGTCTCATATTTGTACAGGAAATCACTTGACTTCTGCGTAATAAAACAACAGATCACGGCATATATTCTGTAGATACAATGTCAGCGCATATGAACCTCTAATGTAGACGGATCTTTTTATCGAGAAGCGCATGATACTGAGCGGCTTCGTTGATTTTCTTAAGCTTTCTATATTTGGTCTACGTCATTCTTGAGCAGCTGGGTATATTCTGCCGGACGCTGCGGCTTATATATCACGGGCTTTTAAACGACAATGTAGAGCCAGTCAGCGAACCTCGCTTCTGCGTAACAAAGCAATGAAACACAACGCAACACCTAGCATCTAGTATCAGTACCTCTAAAGCACACACATCTCTTAAATGGCTTGTCGCCACGATGGACGGACGACGAACGTGCTACGGTTCCGCCGTGACCCCGAAACAGGAGATAGACGGGGTGCCGCCTTCCAAGAAGAGGAAGACCATCTCCCCTGTGCGAGAGGTCATTCCTCACAAGGCGGCGGGAAGAGGAGAGAAGCGCAAGAGGAGAAGCGTGGCAAGCGACTCGTCCACATACGACGTCGGCAGCAATGAAGAGCCGCCTATGCCCAATACGGCGCGCATGGAAGTTCAGTGGTCCAGGTCCGCTAAATCGGTGCAACTGTGCAAGATGTTTGCCGCAACACAGGCACCCGCCGCCACTACTTCGAAGACTGGCTTCAGAAAGCCCACCAGTGGACGACGCCGCGCCAACGTAACAGACGCGTCGGCGGTGGACGCGATGAAAGCGTCCTGCAAAACGAATATTTCGGCACTCGCAAAGATGACCAAGAAACACGATTCTAAAGCGTCACCTGAGGTGCTTTGAACTGGGAACCGCCAGATAACGGCTGACATTCTTTTTTTCAGTCTAGTATGTTGGATACTTCTATATTATTTATTCTAATAAAATACATATCTGAATATGTTTTACACTTACTTACCTGAACCTGCACTGAACTCCGCTCCATCTTTTCCCAGTTTTCTTGTTTTCCGCTTATAGACTAAACTTTTCTCGCTTATCTCAGCCGCAGAAAAGTTAACGGTCCCATATCAGATTTGAATCCCATCGCTTCTAGAAGTTGGACGTTTCCTACGCTCCCCACTGGGTGATTATGTTGGCATTCTATTACAATGCGTTGAATCACCTCCGGCTGCAGCATATACATGCCTCATCCTGTTGCTAGTATTTTGTCGCGGCCACGCATCTCCGTAGCACCACTATAGACGACGCCCTTGCGCCACTAAAGTTTTAGGCGACCACATAAATACAACCTGCAGCGGCCGCATCCTGATAACGGTAGAATAAAAAAAAAGAATGCAGTCTCACCTCTTTCGCTCGAAAACTATTGGACCCATTAAACGTTCATCTATGCGATGGTGTTACTGAATTCCTTGGTTCCAGATGCTAAAATTGAATTTGATTATATTTTTCCAAATAATGCTAACCATCTTTCCTATCAATATCTGAATAGTATTAAGGGAGATCACCTTGCACACCTGGATACGAAGACCAAACTGGTGCTTCCTTCTGTGAAGAAAAGGCAGGTTTGGGCATTGTATCAACACGTCTAAATTGGTCTTTTTCGATTCGGCTAACTGACTTCACGCCTTTGTTTCAGGCGTAATTTTTGGCAACTGTCCTAGCTTTACGCAAATTACCACCATCTATATCGCCAGCCATAATTTTAACTGACTGCCTGTCTGTCTCTTCTTAACTAACCACCCCAAAATTGTCTGTTTCAATAAAAACTTTCTATTCTCTTAGAAGAACCTTAGAAGAACCACTCCGCCTTCTTGGATTAGATTTCACTGTTTATAATTTACCTTGGGTGCCTCTACTCTTGCGCACAGTGACGGGAAGGTTAGCTCTGCCATCCAAGATTATATTTTAGGATCAATGAGATTTAAGCTCTAAATTCAAAATTTTCAGCTTCCTTAAGTTTTCTTTCAACGAAATTGAATTTCATTTGTTTTATTTTTACGGTTTTGATTTAATTAATCATTTCCATAAAATCAATATCTCCAGTCTCCATCTTTCGATTCTAACTTACCGTTTATAAAATTCTGTCTTCTTATCTTGTGCTTTAATCTGACCTACCCGCGTCTTGGCCAATCCCCCAGGTGCTAGTATCTTCAAGTATCTACATCTACATCTACGTGCAACACCGCGCGGCTTCGGATCTTCACGCAGGGAAGCAACGAAAGACTGATCGGACAATGCTTCGTTACAAAGGTTGAAGACACACACAGAAAACCAGTGGGAAGAAGCGAGTTCCACGAGCAGCAGTCAGCCCTTCCGAACCACCAACCGTTGCCGTCCCGATGGTTTCCCGCCCCTTGGAGATTACGGAACATTGCACGAACACCATAAGGCATTCTGCGGCACAGCGCCGAAGAATCAACAAGTCATCGCGGCGTCGGCAGCAGCTGCAGCGGCAAAGCGCCACCTTAACCGCTGAGGAGCGGGGGCCCGCACAGGGCGTCGGGAATGGGTCTCGAGCACGATGGTCGAAGCCGCTGCTTGAACGGCTAACGTGGACAGAAAGCCAGCCATTGGAGGACGTCACGTCGTCACGAATGACAGACGACGCGCTTGCGATGGCTCCGCAATCAACCCGGAACACGAGGTCGAGGGGCCGCCGCCTTCCGAGACGAAATCAGCGGTCAAGGATGTCTTTCCTCACTACGCGGGGGGAACAAAAGAGAGCCGCAAGAGGAGAAGCGTGGCAACATGTGACTCCTCCACCGATGCCGTCGCCAGCACTGAAGAGCCGCCCGAGTCCAAGACGATGCGCTTGGAATTTCGGGAGTCCAGGTCCGCTAGGCTGGAGGAGCTTTGGAAGACTCGCACCATACAGCTGACACCCGCCACCCCGGTTTGCAAGTACAAAGAGAGTGCCTTCAGAAAGCGTTCTGGTGGACGAATCAGTGAACTTTTCTCTTAGTTCCTGATGGCGAGATATGAATAGCGATAAAGCTCGAGAGTATACCGTCTTTGACGTAAACACTGCGGACCTATACACTGCAGTCATGAACAATAGATGATGCGGATTTGCCCCAGAATTTGATTTCATGGCTCTTGTAGCGCCAGGTTTCTGGAGCACTCGAGGCTCAATTGACGCCCCCCCCCCCCCCCCGTGTTGCGTGGAGCCACGGGCCAATTGTGTGGTGCGTGAGCCAGATATACCCACGTATGGTTTGCCGTAAAATTTGTGTACGGTACCCTAAGAAGTACTTACAACACTGTCGTGATGAAATTAATATCCGAGAATGTCCTAACGCCATAAATGTGAATTGTGGTGCAGTAGCTCATCGTAGTGTCTTTGTTCGGAGAGAGTGAGTGAAAATTACTCAGATCGAACGCCCACGTTGATATCTATGTGTACTCGGAAGCTTAAGTGGTACGGCAAAGTAAATGCTAATTTGCATGTAAATAAAAGACAAAGAAAACTTCGCTTTAAAGCACATGTTGCGGTGGATTGTTTCCATCACCCTGTAATATACAACCAGTAATCAAGGAGATGCCAGTAGTGAAGAGTGCAATGTGCATGACGCCTTGAATGTAGAAAACTGTGGCAATCCAGGAGAGGCCAGAGCGCTGGTTGAGTGTCCCGTGGGGCATTCGTCCGGCTTTCCCAAGTAGCGGTGCCGTGATGTCCACCACGAAGCGTCCCTCATCTTGAGTTAAGCAGGTAAGTTGCTTTAAATTCTAGCAGTATTGTGTATTTATCCTTCACCTTAAGTTCACTTCCTCAAAACTTCTCTGTTTACCGTTTACCGCTACCTATGTCTGTCTTTCTATACAAGCTGCGCCACCTAAAGTCGCCGCCGCGAAGTTGGCGCGTGTCTGAGTATGAATTCAGACAACGGTGTGTGTGTATGTGTGCGTGTGTGTGTGACGCAGGTTCGATTCCGCCCAACAAAGGAGACATTTTAAAGGATTTTTAGTTGTCATTCCACAGGGGCGCATACCATGTGGCACATATACCCAAGTGGGCGTCAACGAGGTTCATTGAAGAGCGCCACATACCCAGTTGCACATTCCGAGTGACAAGTATGAGTCAAAGCGGTTCACTGAACTGCGACACATATCCAGTGGAACTCACCTAGGGACTCAAGTTGGCGTAAGCAAAATACGGTTATATATCTGTTCAGATAGATAGCGGAAATTCCACGAGGAATCTGAAGAATAGGAATCGTATTAAAAACCCCAGTGCGAAGTGGTACGGGTACCAGCTGTTTTATTGAATCGAATAGCGTAAGGAATCAACAGTTCTTTCAACATTGGATCACGTAAGAATTAAATTTTCTTATTTTTTTAAGCCGCCTCCCCCCAAATTTATGTCAGACAATTTGCATTCTTCCTGAGCTAATCCTCCGCTTTGGGTACGAGCCATATATTTAGATGGTCCAGAACAAAAGAAAAAGAGGAACCGACCGGCAGCGCATGAATCCGCGGTGCCTGCAACGAACGAGTGCATTGCAACACTATACGGATTCGAATCTTCTCGCAAGGAAACAACGAAAGACTGAACGGACAATAACTGTTTGCAAAGGTCGTCGACGCACAGAGAGCCAGTGGGAAGAAGCGAGTCGTACGACCGGCAGGCCGCCCTTCCAAACCATTGAAGCCCTCACGCGCTGCCGCCCACAGGCGATTACGGTACATTCCTGGAAGAACGCGAGGGATTCTACGACGCCATGCGGATTAACCATAAAGTCACCACGGCGTCGGCAGCAACTGAACCGGCGAACCGCCACCACAACTGCTTAGGAGGGCGCGCCTGTGCAGCGGCGCCGGAATGGCTCTCGAGCACGGCGGTCGAATTCGGTGCCCGGAAGGCCAGCTTGGGCAGAAAGCCGGCTATCAGACGACCTCGCGTCGTCACGAAGGACGGACGACGAACCTGGGACGCTTCCGCCGTGTCCCCGAAACAGGAGGTCGACGGGCCGCCGCTTTCCAAGAAGAGTAAGACGATCTCGATCCGCTGTCCAAGAGGTCACGACGTGGCGGGAACAGGAGAGAAGCACAAGAGGAGAAACGTGGCAACAGGCGACACGTCCACCTGTGCCGTCGGCAACAACTAAGAGCCGCCCATGCCCAGGACGGCGCAGGCACCCGCCGCCACGACTTGGAAGACTGGCTTCAGAAAACCCGGCCACTAGTGGACGACGCCGCGACAACGTGACAGACGCACGGGCGGTGGACGCGATGAAAGCGTCCTGCAAAACGAACATTTCGGCACTCGCGAAGATGACCAAGAAGTACGGCTTTAGAGCGTCACCAGAGGTGCTTCGAAAAGGGGACCGGCAGATAACGGCCTACATTATTTGTTTCAGTCAAGTATGTTCGATATCTTTATATTATTTCTTCTAATAAAATATATATCTCTATATGTTGTAAACTTATGTGAGCCTGCAGTGAACTCGGCTCCATCTCTTCCCTATTTTCTCTATCCCGCGAATACTCTAAACGTCTCTCCCTTACCTCGGCCGCACAAACGTTAACGGTCCCATATCCGATTTGAATCCCATCGCTGCGGGATGGTGGACGTTCCCTACGCTCCTGGCTGAGTGAATATCTTGACATTCTATTACAGTGTGTTGAATCACCTCCGGCATGCAGCATATGCATGCCTCATCATGTTGCTGAAATTTCTCGCAGCGATACATCGCCTTAGCACCCCTATAGACGACGCCCTTGCTCCACTGAAGTTTTAGGCGACCATATAAATAAAATCAGCAGCGGCCGCATTCCGATAATGGTAGAATACCCCCCCCCCAAAAAAAAGAAATAATAGAAATAAAAGAATGCGGTCTCACCTCCAAAGCGCAGCAGTGGCGCGAGAGCGGCCTTATTATTATGGGCAGTAAGTGTTGCACAGTTCTGCGCTTTATAGGATGTAGTATTTATTTATTTATTTATTTATTTATTTATTTATTTATTTATTTATTTATTACTTTACCCACAGCGCCACCAATGACATTGCAGCGGGGGGGGGGAGGCATATAGTACAATGAAGGGAAAGAAATACCAGTTATTTGTCACGTGCATAAAACATTGCGATAACACGCACACTTGAAATCAAACACGGCAAGAATAAACCAACGGGATAGAAAGATATAATTTTAGCATAACCATAAACTTACGTCACGTATCCTAGTAATTACGTAGTAATTACAGGACCTAGAATACATTCTTTGTATTTGACAGAATTCACTTTCGCATTAATTACATTGTCCACGTAAACGCACTACTGGAGCAACAAGAAAAAGTTATCATTTCCGGTGGTGGTGGCAACTTCTCGTGGTAGTTGGTTCCAATCCGAAATTGTCCGGGGAAAAATGACACATTAAGTCTTACGGTTTTGCACCTTATCTCTTTAATATTGTTGACATGGTCTCGTCGTAAAGAAAGATAGTCAGGAGGAAGCAAGTACGTTTCACGCCGTATACCTGTTTCAGAATGAAAAATGTTATGCAGAAATTTCAGTCTTAGGATTTTCCTACGTTTACCTAATGAAATCCAGCCATGGTTCTCTTTAGCCCGCGTTACACTGAAGTGTCTTGTGTAATTTCCGAAAACACATCCGCAGATGCGGCCGGGCAATCTTTCGAGAAACGAAGGCCTGTTTAGTCATTGTTTTTGTTGTTGTTGTTGCTTACCTGAATCCTAGCAGTCTTCGTTTACGTAGGTGTCGCTTCCCGGTGGTAAAGAGTAGTGTTTCTGTATATATGGCTGCCTTTAGGGAGCATAGAAGACATTGTCCCGATGTCCTCCTCGCCCAGCGCACTAAGAGGCGGGCGAGGAGGACATCGAGACACCTTAGTGAAGAGCCGGAGAGCTGCGACTCTCTTCATCCTCATTCCTGTCAAGTCTTTCGCTTCTTGCCACTAGATTTATTTTTATTCTGATATATCGGTGCCGTTGTATGGTTAAGCTGCAGAACGCGGCGTAAGCCAGTCATTTAACGAACTCTCAAGAGGACAGACACAGTACTGCCAAGGCGCAGTATTGCTAGCAGCAGTAACGGTGCAAAGATTGAGACGTCTGTCGCCTGCAATCTCTACACTCTAAGTCTCGTTCCACACAGGTTTCGTTAAGCAAGTGGAACATAGTTACAGAAATGACCCACTTACGAAGCTACTAAATGATCTCGAACTAATGTCCATGAGTGTCGGCTCTTCATTCTGTCGAGCTCCTCTCCACTGTGACTGCGTAATCCCGTTCCGCATAAGTTTCACTAAGTAATCAGAAAATTTCGTTCCACATATAGTCCACGTGTTAAGTGGAGCATGCTGGCAAACATGTTTCATTTACTTAGTGGAACGATATGAAAAGTGTACGACGACTTATTTCTCGTACCTTTTTAGCATGGTAACTTTTGCGATATATGTAGTATTGGCTCATTATGTACGAACCATTCTTAATAAAGGTTCATACAAGAAAAATGGGAAAGAAAAAAAATCGCAATAAATTTCTTTGTTGCTGAAGAACGTTCTATCTTAGTCCACTGTTATAATTAGTTAGTACCTTTCATTTATTAATTTCTTTCATTCTTTGTTTTTAAGAAAATTAAATTAAATTATAGGGTTTTACATGCCAAAACCCCTTTCCGATTATGAGGCACGCCGTATAGTGGAGGAATCCGGAAATTTGGACCACCCGGGATTCTTTAAGGTGCACCTAAATCTAAGTACGCGGGTGTTTTCGAATTTCGGCCCCCATCCAAATGGCCGCGGTCTTTCGTTTTTAGCTGAAGCTAGCTCGTTGGCGTGAGAAGAACATTAGTAGATAATTTTGGGATTCGATAATGGCAAATTACTCCAAGATGTCTGTCGCGTCTTCCTAAGTATCCAGCACTTCGACTTCTTTAAACAGGTATAGGTCTCGATTTCCTACGCACGCTTTATCTATTGTTTTTTTTTTCTATTTTTCATTTTGAAGACGATGCCTTTCTTGTCCATAGTTACTCCACCTCTTCCGTGTCCGGTATATATGTGTTTATAGCTTCTTTCGATCATGAGTCGATCCGGATAGTAGTGCAGTATAAGAATGTGAGCCGATCCCGAAGATGGTAAGCAGAAAAAAAAAAATTACGCAGTCCGACGCTCCTCCTGCTCCTCGCTCGCGAGGGGTGGCACGGTAGTGTACCATGCGCGGTGACTCCTCCCCATTCTCACCCAACTCGCCCAGAAAGACATTGTCGTTGATCGGTGTCAACAGGAGTTAAGACGGCAAGCTGGGCGAGTTCGTGATTGAACATGTTCGTATGGGTGGGCAGCGCAACCCGGACGAAGGACAAGAGGAAGTACACAACACGAGCGCAGACTAACAACTGGTTTATTATTTCAAGCAACGGACTATAATATACAGAAAATGTAAACACGTGTAAAATGACGTTACAAGGGTGTTAGCCTATCTTGCCATTCAAGAAATCAGCTTCTTTATCCTGTAGAGTGATAGAAGGCTGGCTGACGCAAGCGCCTGAGTTCACATGCATGAAGTAGGCCTCTACAATCTCGCGGTTAGTTTGATGCATATTTTTATACAGTATTTTCGTTTGTTCAAACATGGGTTTGCATGAGCAAACTCTACAATGCGCGGCCAGATTCGAACCTGTTTCATTCCTGATCGCACCTTGGTGCTCCCTAAGGCGGATGTTAAGGCAGCGTCCCGTCTGCCCAAAGTACATTTTGCCGCACGAAAGTGGGATGACGTAGACCACTCCCACCGAGCATGCCACAAGCTGCCCCGAGTGTTTGACGCGGCATGTAGCTTTGGACGCCTGTTTAAGTCTATTGACAAGATTGCAAATCTTGTTTAAGGAGTTCTTTGCTGAAAAGATTACTTGAACACCATATTTCATAGCTATCTTTTTTAACCCATGTCCCATCTGATGTACATAAGGGATGACTGCGTACTTTTTAACTTTTTCGATCTGTATTTGGGGTGCATCCCCTTTCTTTATTTTCTTCACTAGCACTTAGCACTAGCACTAGCACTAGCACTAGCACTCCGCACTTAGAAAGTCATGCCACCACCTCGCCAATCTGAGCTTTTCGCAACAACTCAATCGTCTAGAGAAGGCTGGTTTTCCTAAATCCATTATTGTGTCAATTTGTGAAGGTCTAGTGAAGAAAATAAAGAAAGCGGATGCACCACAAAGACATCGAAAAAGTTAAAAAGTACGCACTCATCCCTTATGTACATCAGATGGGACATGGGTTAAAAAAGACAGCCATGAAATATGGTGTTCAAGTAATCTTTTCAGCAAAGAACTCCTTAAACAAGATTTGCAATCTTGTCAATAGACTTAAACAGGCGTCCAAAGCTACATGCCGCGTCAAACACTCGGGGCAGCTTGTGGCATGCTCGGTGGGAGTGGTCTACGTCATCCCACTTTCGTGCGGCAAAATGTACTTTGGGCAGACGGGACGCTGCCTTAACATCCGCCTTAGGGAGCACCAAGGTGCGATCAGGAATGAAACAGGTTCGAATCTGGCCGCGCATTGTAGAGTTTGCTCATGCAAACCCATGTTTGAACAAACGAAAATACTGTATAAAAATATGCATCAAACTAACCGCGAGATTGTAGAGGCCTACTTCATGCATGTGAACTCAGGCGCTTGCGTCAGCCAGCCTTCTATCACTCTACAGGATAAAGAAGCTGATTTCTTGAATGGCAAGATAGGCTAACACCCTTGTAACGTCATTTTACACGTGTTTACATTTTCTGTATATTATAGTCCGTTGCTTGAAATAATAAACCAGTTGTTAGTCTGCGCTCGTGTTGTGTACTTCCTCTTGTCCTTCGTCCGGGTTGCGCTGCCCACTCATAGGAACATGGTCAACAGGAGGTTGAATCGCCTTTCAATTTTTTTTAGTTTTTCTTTAACAGGCTGCGCTAACGAAATGTGGCGCACAGCCTACGCCCTACATGGCTGAAGTGTTTTAACGCGATAGCGTTAAAGGCCCTGTGTCGCAGAAAATGCGGCATTGGCGTCCCGCGTCCAGCGTCGATCGTCTTTTCTCAAATAATAATCCCGAGCCACGCATACTCAATCACTCTTCTATCACTAAAGTTGCTCATACTTTGTCTTTACAAAGTTATTCCTCAGAATTTCGAGAATGACAGTCCACAAGCAAATGTCATGTAAAAAAAAAAAAAACACCGACATCACATACCTTTCATGTTAGATCTTCTCAGACTTTGAATATTAGAAGTACGAAACAGTAACAGGAGATCGTCCCACACAAGAGGCCGCGTTTTTACCAGAAAGCTCGCCTTCGTGCGCAGCATTCGCCGCCGACGTTTACTGGTAAACATTACGGTTACATAAGCTGCATTTGCCGGGAAGCGTGAAAAGCACTCAGAGGTCTTCGAATGCTATCGCGTTCCACTCTTAAAGGCGAAGTTCGAGCATCCTCCAAGTTTCTTTAATAACGAAAGAAGCGTACAGAGAACTGCCTGTCTCTTCAATGCTACTTATCCAATACGGCATGGCATTGGGCTAGTTGGCGATCATCGTAATAAAATGCTATATTGAGCTCGGACGAAACAGCACGTGCAAGAGAGAGACAAATCGCTCCGTTGTCTGCCTTCTTCGTGCTGTTTCGGCCGCGCGCTAAACATTTTCCGCGAAGATGCTATATGCTGAGAGTGAAAATCGCGATTCTGGGATGTAAAGTTTCGCGACCGATAATTGAACCGCGCCAAACAAAGACATACGCAAAAGAGACACGATTAGACAACGCACGTTTATTTATCATCATACAAAAATTTACCTACTTCAGTCGTAAGCCGAAGCTTTTGTATTAGATATTAGCTGCGACGTCGACACCATGCGTTGTTACGGCGTTTTTTTTTTTTTTTTGGCGATAACCAAAGTTATCTCTCTCAACTTGCAACACATGTAAACTCGGAAGACGACACTTTAACAAAAAACACAGTGTCAAACGTCTTTTTAATGTTGTGCCTCTAAAAGCGTCCTTTCCGGCTCGTAGGGATCACTGAAACAACACAAACACAGCACGCACTCGCACCTGCATACCTATACAGTTCACACCTCCTGAGACTGCATGAATAACAAGAAGCGTACGCATTTGTAAAGCGCAACAGTTTTCGCTGGATCAAAATTTCTCGCATCCGCCCTCATGACACACGCACACGCACTTGAAATGACAACTCGCTGGAGCTTATCAGCACTGGCAACTTGCTGTTTAATGCTCCGGTAAGTATATGGCACAGAGACATTTCTACTCCATCACTCGCTTTTTAGGCCTTCTAAATATTAAATGATCTTCTTTTTTTGTCTTGTAAAATATTCCATAGAACAACGACATCACACACAAATGCTCTTCTGTGAACGGACGATGCGACATATACGTGAAAAAGAGGCCGCGCTCAAAACGAACATCAACAGAAGTGTGCACAAATCTCCCGAACGTAATGCATGGACCCATTGACAGAGTTATCCGACTTCGAACAAGTGCAGCCTGTACTTTGGAACGTTTCTCGCAGTAACATTAGATAATTTGATTATTCTCTCATCTACTTTAATGCCTTCGATGTTTTGTATAGGTATATGGGGATATTGAGTGGCTCACACACACTTTGCGAACAGCATATTTGCGAAGCCAAATGTTACTCTCGCATTCATGGCTCCTTGAAGTGCAAGTCACTGTAATTTACGTAAGATTTACCCTTATACGGATATATCTTACGCGAACACGAACACGGAAGTTTGTGTTTCACGTGCGAGAACTGTTGGGAATACCCGACCATTCTCACACTTGAAACAGTATGCAATTGTACACCTCTCGATGAGTGGAGGAAAAGCTGTAGCACCGTGTTTCTACGGGGTTGATAGCATTATAACAGAAGTGCTGATCCTTGTTGCGCATTCTGCAGCATAACTGACACAAGCATAAAGTAGCCATGTGATTTTCAACTCCTTGTGTCTGCGAAGGACGTCTGTTGTATATACGGTGTCGAAAAGGTTTACCACTAGCGACTAGCTTTATTGTTATCCGTATTTCGTTCGTCTCGAAATTTCAATTACAGAGAACATTTATGTGGTGATCTGAACATTTAGACTATCAATATAAAACAAAAAGACTGTTACGTAGAGATCGCGGTGGTAGACGCTCTGGCAGTGAGATTAAAGCCTGCCTGCTCCCGTCATACTCATTCCTCGTCATTAAAGTTACAACCTATATATATGGGGGCTTACACTCAAACTGCCTGTTTTTATTTACCTTTTAGCTATAGCGCTTTGTCATAAATGAGACCAATAGTTCCTATGCGTTTATCGAGAAGCCTTAGTGAATGTCATTAAATTAAAAACTCACTCTGTGCTACACATATGTGTGCCACAGAAGCCATAAACGGTACTGAGTGCGTCATGCCCATATTCAAATACGTCGTTTTTTTTTCCCTCTTGCAAATTGCAAAGAGCGTTGAATGGAAGCCAGAAAGGGTTTTACGTCACTGGAGAAAAATGACGAATAATAAAGGGAAGTATTCTTCAGTCTGTTTTCGGTAGTGTTAGGAGCTTTTTCTTCATTTTTTTTTCTTTCTAGCGTTTCTTTTCACCTTTTGCTAGAAAACTGACAAGAACATGGGAATGAAACTTATTTGGACGTGGTGACTTGGTGTTTAAAAATCGTAATCTCTTTCCTTCCGGTAGATATTCCTCGTTACAGGTGTCGGCTCTACGCGCTATTGCACAAATAACTAACGTTAGCGTTCCTCGTAGTCATAACAATAAAAGGAAGCGTCCGGCACGGACAGCCTAATCGAGCTGAAAAGATCCTGTCAGCCTGGACATAGGCCTTTCTTCGACGATTCTTGGTCATTTCTATATTGCCCACCGGCCGCCTCCTCCGCCAACTGGCAGCATTATATGTCAGGGTCTCCTTCTTTCGTAACAGGACGTATAGGCTTGACAGCGGGGCATGTATATGTGCGAAACGCGACGCATTCCGGAATAACTCCGACAGTGTGTGTGTGTGCCGCCCGGTGTTTTCTTTGCGAGAGCCGGCAACACACACTGCCTCGTTAACAGACTGCCACCGTTCCCAAGACTGGCATCACCCTCGGTTGGGCGCGCATGCAAAACCGCGGCCTTCCCGCTGCAGTTCGAGTCGCCCTTCACTCGACGAGCACCATGTCGCTGGAGCGCAAGCTGGAGGTGTAGTTTCGCGTGCGCGCCCGGGCCGCCTCGCGCTTGCGTCGGTCCTCCCTGGCCAGGTAGAGCCCCACGGAGCCGATGCCGAGGAAGAAGAGCAGTCCTCCGGCGAGCAGCAGCACGATGCCGGCGATCCACAGGGCCTCGGGCTCCTGTGGCGACGAGCCGAGCACAACCAGGATGATGCCCGCGCTGAACAGCAGTCCCCCGAGGCAGCAGGACAGCACGCCCAGGTTGAAGTAGCGCTTGGGCGTGCGCGGCTCCTCCTGGTAGTAGGCGTACGTTGAGCTGGACATGGCGGCCGCTGGACGAGGGCCTCCTGCGAGCGAGGGCGCACAGAGGAGGCGCGTTGGCAGTGGTATGTACCATCGCTTCGCGGGAAGCGCGATCGAATGTCGTCGCGCGAACTGTTGCACGTTCGTTTGGTGCTGCCGCTTGTCGCAGGCACAGCATGGCGTCTGCACGCACATCTTGTAACCTCCATTGTAGAATAACAGCCTTCGTGTCTTTTTTCGAGTTGCATATATACAGATCGTCCTTCATCATCATCATCATCAGCCTGGTTACGCCCACTGCAGGGCAAAGGCCTCTCCCATACTTCTCCAACTACCCCGGTTATGTACTAATTGTGGCCATGTTGCCCCTGCAAACTTCTTAATCTTATCCGCCCATCTAACTTTCTGCCGCCCTCTGCTACGCTTCCCTTCCCTTGGAATCCATTCTGTAACTCTTAATGACCATCGGTTATCTTCCCTCCTCATTACGTGTCCTGTCCATGCCCATTTCTTTTTCTTGATTTCAACTAGGATATCATTAACTCGCGTTTGTTCCCTCACCCAATCTGCTCTTTTTTTATCCCTTAACGTTACACCTATCATTCTTCTTTCCATAGCTCGTTGCGTCGTCCTCAATTTAAGTAGAACTCTTTTCGTAAGCCTCCAGGTTTCTGCCTCGTACGTGAGTACTGGTAAGACACAGCTGTTATAAACTTTTCTCTTGAGGGATAATGGCAACCTGCTGTTCATGATCTGACAATGCCTGCCAAACGTACCCCAGCCCATTCTTATTCTTCTGATTATTTCAGTCTCATGATCCGGATCCGCAGTCACTACCTGTCCTAAGTAGATGCATTCCCTTACCACTTCCAGTGCCTCACTACCTATCGTAAACTGCTGTTCTCTTCCGAGACTGTTAAACATTACTTTAGTTTTTTGCAGATTAATTTTTAGACCCACCCTTCGTCTTTGCCTCTCCAGGTCAGTGAGCATGCATTGCAGTTGGTCCCCTGAGTTACTAAGCAAGGCAATATCATCAGCGAATCGCAAGTTACTACGGTATTCTCCATTAACTCTTATCCCCAATTCTCCCCAGTCCAGGTCTCTGAATACCTCCTGTAAACACGCTGTGAATAGCATTGGAGAGATCGTATCTCCCTGCCTGACGCCTTTGTTTATTGGGATTTTGTTGCTTTCTTTATGGAGGACTACGGTGGCTGTGGAGCCGCTATAGATATCTTTCAGTATTTTTACATACGGCTCGTCTACACCCTGATTCCGCAATGCCTCCATGACTGCTGAGGTTTCGACTGAATCAAACGCTTTCTCGTAATCAATGAAAGCTATATATAAAGGTTGGTTATATTCCGCACATTTTTCTATCACCTGACTGATAGTGTGAATATGGTCTATTGTTGAGTAGCCTTTACGGAATCCTGCCTGGTCTTTTGGTTGACGGAAGTCTAAGGTGTTCCTGATTCTATTTGCAATTACCTTAGTAAATACTTTGTAGCCAACGGACAGTAAGCTGATCGGTCTATAATTTTTCAAGTCTTTGGAGTCCCCTTTCTTATGGATTGGGATTATGTTAGCGTTTTTCCAAGATTCCGGTACGCTCGAAGTCATGAGGCATTGCGTATACAGGGTGGCCAGTTTCTCTAGAACAATCTGCCCACCATCCTTCAACAAATCTGCTGTTAACTGATCCTCCCCAGCTGCCTTCCCCCTTTGCATAGCTCCCAAGGCTTTCTTTACTTCTTCCGGCGTTACCTGTGGGATTTCGAATTCCTCTAGACTACTCTCTCTTCCATTATCACCGTGGGTGCCACTGGTACTCTATAAATCTCTACGGAACTCCTCAGCCACTTGGACTATCTCATCCATATTAGTAATGATATTGCCGGCTGTGTCTCTTAACGCACACATCTGATTCTAGCCAATTCCTAGTTTCTTCTTCACTGCTTTTAGGCTTCCTCCGTTCCTGAGAGCATGTTCAATTCTATCCATAATATACTTCCTTATGTCAGCTGTCTTACGCCTGTTGATTAACTCGTCCTGACACCGTCCTTACACAAGGCTAACACGACGTGTGTAAATGCGACAAATCTCTGTGCTGTATAGCACTCGTGTATCATGCCGCCAGCACATTTCGTTGTTCCCGATCGTATGGATATTTATCATTTGAATTTACTGTATTACAATATATATATATATATATATATATATATATATATATATATATATATATATATATATATATATGAGAAGCACAACTGCGCAGTTACACATATCAGCGGTTTATTTGCCCAATAGTTCAAGGGTTGTTCAGATGGTCCTTTTTCAAGGACCAACTGTAGCCCTTGAAAAACGTCAGGCCACCAACCGATACTGTTGGGCGAATAAACCATAGATAAACGTGAAGTTGTGCTTCGTATTTTTAGTCATTTCATTTCATTAATTAGTAATTCAGAAATTAATAATTCATTTAGGAAAACATAGGAGAAATTACTTGTAGTTACTAAATGAAAGAACTGATAAATTAATGCAAATGAAGGTAGATGAACAAACAACTTGCCGGAGGTGAGGAACAATCCCACGTCTTCGCATTATACGCGTGCGATGCTCTGCCCACTTCCTTCTCGTTTATTACATAACGGGGGTCTCGAATTTGGCAACATTGATGCCCTCAGTAGCATATACGATTTTATTGACCTGTTGCGCAACAGGTGATCTTATTGGGCGAAGGCGCCTTAGCCCAATAAGATAACGTGCTCGTGACGCCTGCGGCAGAGAAGATGTTCCACATCCGCCGCCAAGGTTTGTGAGTGGTGGCGCGGGCTAACACTCCTAGGGTTAGTTCTAGCAGTATAACATAAATACCCAAGACTGTGGACGGAAAAACGGCTCCGCGATAGCTCAATTGGCAGAGCATCGCACGCGTAATGCGAAGACGTGGGATCGTTCCCCACCTGCGACAAGTTGTTTTTCATCCACTTTCATTGCCATTAATTCATCATTTCTTTAATTCAATTAGTAAGTACAAGTAATTTCTCGTATGTTGTCCGTGGTGTCATTGTTTGTTGGCTTCTTATGATATGATTAATAAAAATCGGGCCCCTTGGTTTACACTCTTTATTTATATATATACATAGAGAGAGAGAGAGAGAGACTATGTAGTGCAGAGTGAGATTTGCCACTATCACAGAAAAGCTCTACTCAAAGGTAATCGACAATAGCCGGGCAAGGGAACAAGAGTTCAGTTACGCCAGTCAGCCTCTAGAGTCTGTGAAGGAGTACGTCATTTACCTAGGTCAATTACTCATAGGGGACCCTGATCATAAGAAGGAAATTTACAGAAAAATAAAAATGGGTTGGAGTGCATTTGGCAGACATTGTCAGATCCTGACTGGAAGCTTACCATTTTCACTAAAAAGAGACGTATACAATCAGTGCATCCTACCGGTGCTGACATATGGGGCAGAAAGTTGGAGATTGACAAAGGAGCTCGAGAACAAGTTAAGGACTGCGCAAAGAGCGATGGAATGATAAATGTTAGGCGTAACGCTAAGAGACATGAAGAGAGCGGTGTGGATCAGAGGGCAAACAGGGATAGCTGATAATCAAGTTGACGATCAGAAAAAAAAGGACCTGGGCAAGCAATGTAATGCGTAGGATGGATAACCGGTGGACCATTAGAATTACAGAATGAGTGCCCAGAGAAGGGAAGCGCAGTTGAGGACGGTAGAAAACTAGGCGGGGTGACGAAATAAGGAAATTTGCAGGCGCAAGTTGGAATCGTTGCGCAGGATATGAATAATTAGAAATCGGATGGAGAGGCCTTCGTCCTGCAGTGGACATAAGTTATGATGATGATGATGATGATGATGATGATGATGATGATGATGATTGGTGATGATGATGATGACGACGACGACGACGACTAGAATTCCAGGACGTGCTTCGATCGACTCGTCCGGCAAAGAGCCACAGGCGCACGCATGTGCTCCGCACGTAGCCGGTGGTGAGAAACACGCCCACGGCCTCTCCTTGTTTGCGCCGGCGGCGAAAAAGGCATGTCGCCGTGGGCGGGCTCGTGGAACACCGCGGAGACGATGCCGTATACGAGGAGGCGCGCGTGTCATCGCCGTGTGGACACGCGTGCAGCGCGGCCTTGCTCGTTGGAAATGCAAACGCCCGAGTACTCGTGGACCCCCTCGTGCGTGCAGTTGTGCAATCGAACTGTGACTGCCTGCAAGGTGGGTCGAGCCGCTGCTTCGAACGCACGCGCGAGTCCTCCGAAATGGCACCGCAGGCGCACTGCAGGAGGAGCCTACACTATATATACAGCACCGCCCACGCCTGTTCCAAGACGCCGCTTTTGCCTCGTCGCTTGAAACAAGTGAAGCAGACAAGATAGCGAAACACTGCTCGTGGTGCCTCGCCTCTGCAAGGTACATACCTGTATAGAGAACACGATGGATGGATGGATGTTATGAGCGTCCCCTTTGGAACGGGGCGGTGGGTTGCGCCACCAAGCTCTTGCTATTCTACTGCCTAATGTCCTACCTAGGTTAAACAATAAAACAGAAAAAAAACACTATGAACTACCCACCCAAATTTTCTGATCCCCTATTTCGAACTGTGCTTTTGTACGTATATATAGGATGTATCAGCGCCCCTATGTAGCATCCGCCATTTAGCGCGGTTTCAACGCTCCAAACTTCAGCTGCGAGAGAGAAGCGAGATGCTTAATTGACGTTGCTCATCTCTGTAGTCTGATCCCTCACGAAAAGTTGAAGCGGGAGTTGAAAAACCACATGCCATCGAAGGACCGGCAGCTATAGCAACCGCTATGCACGCCGCTTTTGAGCAAGTCGCCCGCCTTCAAGGTTGGCCCGAGGCTGCATTCTCTCAGCCGTGTCGCTTTTCACTGCGTATTCAAGAAAACGCACCGAGCCGAGCAATCCACACTTGAAGAACTTTAATAGCTCCATGTGAACACTGAAAGAGAGACCTGCGCCGGATAATGCTCGTGGTTGCTGTGCTCTATGGTCCAGTTTGGCAGTTATGCGTGTCTTCTATGCGACGAGGCTGAGAGTATAGAGCCTGAGTACAAAAAAGGAGAGCGACACCACCAATGTGAAAAAAAACCCTCTCAGCGGCATAACCCCTGAGCAAATGTACCAGGACCACAGGTTCGCCGAAAAATGGGAATTTCTTCTTAATTCAGAGGCACAAAAAGAAATTGATGGGTGTACTAGAAAGTAGCCCCACTTTGCATGCAGACAGCCACAGTTCGATTGCACAACTGCATGCGTGAGGGGACATGAGTCCCCAATTTTCAAGTTGTTCATGTATGAGCGCAGAAGAAAATCGTCTTTAGCGCGGAATTCCTTGTCCGCATACTCTTTTCTCAGGGGAATACAACGAAGTGTTTACGCTCGCACCGAATTCGCGGTATCTCACACAGAAGCTGTGCCTAATTCATGGCTCCCGCAAAGAGAGGATCGTCCATTTAAAACAAATCATTTTTTTTCTCGGCGTATTGCGAACGCTCTGGTTAGGAAAATATTGCGCGTGCACTGAAATCTGTAGCGGCGGAAGCGCAACGCTGGCTCAAACGAAAAACGGCACCCTTTGAGTCGGCGCAGTCAGCGGTTCTGAAATCGGTCAGCGCATCACGAATATTTTTTGAACTTGTGGGGCCAACGGAATCTTTTCGGCTGGTAGCGTTTTTGCTGTGACAAATGTGAAAGACATCGAAAAGGATGCCACCAGAAAATATGCAGAGATCGCAATCGCAGAGATCGCAATCGCAGAGATCGCAGGCCCAGGTCTCCGACTGTACACGTATTCTGGCAGACCGCCGGCAAGAGCACAGCAAGAAACTAATAGTCGTTCATGAACGACGCTTGTTTTTGGTGAACGCTCTCATTGGTGTTTGCGATATGGATTACTCGTCTTCAGTTTCGTTAACGCAGATCGAAACTTCTGCACAGCGCTTAAAGTTACCCGATGCTCCATATCTGCAACCCCAGTTTCCATCTTTCATAAGGTGGAGTCAATCACGCGTTCAGCTGCAAAAATAAAACGTGGTTGCTTCACATGGCCGCTGACGCGAACAAAAAGTAATTGGCACGAAGATTATGCCTTGCTTTTCATTACAGGGTAGGCGAGTAGACGTTTGTAAGCATAATCTGCAATGAACAAAAACATGCAATTGAACGCTCTTTTTCTTTTTTTTTGAATGGCGGTATTTTGACGCCATTCACTGCGATTTGCTACTCGAAGGTCAGTTTCATAGACATTTCTCAATTTTCATGGTCGGAGTGTGGTGCCTGACACTATCATGCAACTATGTTGTAGTACGTAATAACAATAATAATAATGCGCGTGAACTGTGGGCTGTAAGGCTACAAAAATCCGGACTAATGGTGACATTAACGCGTCCCAAAATCAGTTTTGCATTTCGATTTCATCAAAATGTGGCCGCCGTAGCGGTGATCCGGCGAAATGCATTGCCATTTTACAGGCCTGAATACTTTAGGCACTTCATCGTTATCTCAGCGCATTAGCTCTAAAAACGACTGATTATTTTCTGAGCCAAATACTGAGGGCTCGCAAGTGCGTCCGAGGAGTGCCACGAAAGACCGAGGTACTGAAATACCGCACCTCGGCCGTGTGGTGACCGCAGATTGGATTGAACTGCTATGTGAAAGCGTAATAAAAAAAAATGTAGGGCGTGGTGACGTCCGGTGGAACACTGCGGGTGTGCTTTCTCCACTGGGGATCTCCCTACTCCAGAACAGAGATGATGGCGACTTTCACGTCGTGCTCATGAACGTGTCCAGTGGCCTGCATTTGACGTACATGAAGGCAAGGTGGAAACTATTAACTTCGACATTGTGTTAAAGTCGCAAAACAAAATTTTGCGCCAATGCTGTTGTATAAGCATGCATGGGCGCACACGCGGTCACACGTTGCAAGCACAACGCGAGGTTTCGTCTCCACCCGTGTTTACTCAACAATGAGTAATTGCCCTCTTCGTGCGCGTGCGCGCAAGCACCGTATATGGTTGGTAACGCTTGCTAAGAAAAAGAAAAAGAAAATTAGCAATGATTGTCGCATATATTGCTTGGTTACATCTAGGCAATGTTGCTTCCCGAGCACTTATTGCGCACAAATGTGTTCATTTACAGAAAGTGGGCACGTCGTCACCACTGCTTGAAAATTTTCGCTGCGTCGTAATGGCACTAATACAAAATTGGACAATTTTACACGGAACACGTGACAAACAGCAAGAATGCAGCAAACACTTGAGCACGACGGTCACTCCACGACACACTATAGGAGGAGGACCTCATACTGATAAAGAGAATTAAGAGACTTGGGCTACTTGGTTGCTGGCTTGATGGAACATGGTTACAACGGCGCGTTTTGAAGGCGGGACGCAAAAAGAATGCACGGAGGAACCTCGCCGAAGTTCAACTGAACTTTACTTCATGCCGGAAACACAGATTGCCCTGCGGACACGCGCTTGCGTGTTTCGCGCAGACACGGCGTTGCTCAACGGCATCTGTCAAATCAAGTTTTGTGTACTGAGAAACAACACATAATTTTCAGTTAGCCAAGCTAAAGCCTCAATTTTGTTAAAAGCGATGCACCGACACCTGTCTGTTTTGCTTCTGTGCAAATGCAAGGCACTTGCACATTATGCCAGGTGTTTCATTATATGTGGAACGCTTTTTTGTTTAAAGAAATTGTCATATCTAGGCCGCTGCCGTTTTTGCTGATAGGCGACATGGATAGGAGGACCATTAGCAGCAAGAAGAAATCTTAACTATCATTTCGCTAATGAACTGAAATATGATAACTTCTTAATCAGCAACTTCCAGGCACACGTTGCAATTGCGAAATTAAAGACGGGGAGTAGTAAGGTAGTGTGTGCTTCGCAAAAATCCTATAACTAGCACCACTTTCGAAATATGCGACCTTAAAAATGAGCGCCGAAATACATGGGCGTTTCCAGTTAAAAGTTTACTAAAAGTGTGCCTCTAGCAGTTCCGGGCCATTGTAACTGCATACCGCAGAGGCAGTTTGTTTTCTTTCTTTTTTTCCAGTTTTTTTTAAAAGAAAAAATCTGTTCCACATAACAACTGGTATATATGATGGAGGGACAGTATACCCAAGCCGTTACTTTAGCACCCTTGTAACATAGAAAGGGTGCTTCGGGGCTGTCATTTCCACTGTATCATTCAGCTCTGCGGGTGTGTCGAAAGACACCGAACTTATAGACGCGCGCGGCTTATTATTTCGGCCAGTCCGGATCTCATAGCCATGATATAACATTTATATTTATTCTATATATACACGTTGGTGTTCTGTGTGTACGCTCTCGAGCATATATAAGCACGAAAATTTCGTGTAGATAGACCATCTGATGACGTCACTTCATATATGATGCATTGTACATAACGGACGTGCTTATATGCATTCAACATCATTCACATATATATATATATATATATATATATATATATATATATATATATATATATATATATCACATAGACTCAAGCATTGCTACGGATTAATCCCAACCATATACATAATGCCTTCATTGCCTGTATCGTATCGCCCTGGTGGTATTGTGCTGTCGATGTGCCTTGCAAGGGTCATATCGTCAATCGTTGAACTAAAATTCTAAGCACAGCCGAAGGGGTTAACTTCCGCCACTCAATAGGCTTTTGTTCGTTTTACTGCTCTTTGTTCCCTTTCCATGGCTTCTCTACGCTGGCGCTGAAAGTACGGAAAATTAAATCACCATAGTTATCACTGAACTATGCCAGCTCATCCTTATAATAATATTTGACAAGCTGTTTAAGATCCCAAAGTATGTGAGCTATGAGGAACTAACCTGGGATTAAATCTAAATGCATGGGCGTTGTTGCGTTCTGTGCGGCTTAAATTTGATCTTGCAACCTCGTGTTGAGTATAGGCGGACGCCATCGGAGGTACCGCGGTGGGAGCCTGTGCATCCCTGTAAGGTCCTTGCGGCGTAATTTATCGCCACTTCGGAGCAGCATCACTTGCCACACTTTGTCACCAATTTGCCAACGCTTTTGGGCCTCGTAAGATGCGAATAATTAATTCGCACCCCTTCCTATAAAATACACCCACGCTTATGACCTCCGCGTGTCACGCTGTCTCGGCAGGCGAGCATGCCTTTATGGAATCAAACTCAATGTTGCTAACCCCGGTAACTTCGTACCTAAAAGTCAGCAATACTCGAGGCCACGCGCACCATTGTGCAATCCCATGCATAGATGTTCCAGAGGACTTCTATCGTGTGACCTGTTTCTGCAGTCACTACTCATCTTTTGGAGTGTCTCTATCAGCTGCAACACATGCATATGACCCATGGCTCAAGCTGCAGAGTGTTCCCTGGCCGCAGGGATGCCCCGTCTGTTAGCAACAAAAATTTAGAGGACGCTTAAGCTTCGCCTTTAAGAAACCCGATAGCATTCAAAGATCCCTGCGTGATTTTTCAGCCTTCCCGGCAACTGCAGCTTATGTAAGCGTAATGTTTACCGGGAAAAGCTGGCAGCGAACGCTACGCACGAAAGCGAGCTTTCAGTGGTAGAAACGCGGCCTCCTGCGTGGGTCGATCTCCTGTTATTGTTTCGCACTTTTAATATTTCAGTCTGAGAAGATCTAAGATAAAAGGTATGCGCTGTCGGTGTTTCTTTTTTAACATGACAATTGTTTGTAGGCTGTCATTCTCAAAATTCCGAGGAATAACTTTGTAAAGAATGAAAGACAAGGTATGAGCAACTTCGGCGATAAAATAGTTGTTGGGTATGCGTGGTCCGAAATTATTTTTCCCGAAAGGACGGTCGACGCTGGACGCGGGATGCAGACACCGTGTTTTCTGCGACACGGAGCGCTTAACGCTGTCGCGTTAGAAGCGCCTCTGGCCTTATGAACCCTGCGTGTGTGCGCCGGCGCTCGCTGCATGCACGTGTATGCACGCGTGTGTCGCTCCATCTTTCGCTCCTTCATATGGGGCAGCATACACTCCTGTGGTCGGAGATCACGCATCCACATTTCTTCAATGGACGCAGCATTATTAGTCTCCATGGTTTACAGCCCATATTTAACAGACCGCTGTGTCGCAAATGACTACTCTGAAGACTTACACTTCTCTCCATACTCACCTGCGTGGGTGTAAAAAGAAAGCACTTAATTACGAATCGCTGTCTTTCTTCAACACGCGAATCGCGGTGTCAAGGTGCGTGAGCAAGGATTCTATACTTTCCAAGCATTCGCAAGAACGCTGCAGGCAGGAAGGAGGCCCATCCAACAGCTGACTCAAAGGCGGAGGAGTGGTGCGGTTTGTGTGGGAGTCGGTCGCGTCAGACGGCGACGTCGCCAAAGGAGGTGTCGCGGCGGAGCAGCGCCTTTCAAGGCGTTCCCCGACGCGCACGCTTTTTCCGCAGCGCGGCCGGGAACACCGATAATAATAATAATAATAATAATAATAATAATAATAATAATAATAATAATAATAATAATAATAATAATAATAATAATAATAATAATAATAATAATAATAATAACTATTAGTAGTAGTAGTAGTGCTAGTAGTAGTAGTAGTACAATTGAAAGATGTTAATGACCAAGTCATGCACGGCATTCACGAATATTATTCACGATGGAATGAGTAACTTTATACCGCTAAAAGGTACTAAAGGCTCCAAGTTTCCTTACTAGTTTTCTGTTGAACTGAAAACAACTTCGAAGCTAAAAGACCGCGACAACAGGAAGGCACAGCGTGCAAATCAGGAACACTGGCATATAGATTTTAAAATGTACAGGGCACTTCTGAACGTCTTTAAAAGCGTGATCATTCCATCTATATAGCACATGTGGAAGCTAGTACTTCTAAAAATTCAAAGTCTTTTTGGTGACACGTTCGTGAATAGTCATCCAACAATACGAAACAAGAGATATCTCTCTACTTAGTGGCGACAGCCAACCTGTCCCAGATGTCGCGGACGGAGTGACGGAGTTAGTGAGCTTTAAGACCTGTCTTAAAACCTGTCTTTAAGAGCATGAAACGCTTAAAACCGTATTTTTCGTGTGACCCTGGTGGCATTCAACCTGCTTTGATTAAGACGTACGGGTCCTTGGTTGTTCCAGTGCTTACTTGTATTTTTAATTCTGCTTTAACGACGGACACATTCCCAAAGGCTTAGAAAACAGCGCGGGTCGTCCCCGTGTTTAAGTCAGGGGTAAAAACTGCTACGAGTAACTACAGGCCTATTTCTCTCCTATGCGTAGCACCTAAATTATTCGAGTCAACTCTGCACTCAATAATTTCATCCTCTACTGAAAATAATATCATTACTCAGCAGCATGGATTCATATCGGGACGCTCCGCAACTTCCAACCTCGTTAGCTTCATGATGCATGCCTCTCAAGCAGTCTATAAGAAAGGACAGCTGGATGTCATTTATTTTGACCTCAGTAAGGCGTTTGACAAATCCCGGTGCAGCGCAATTCTCCACCGGAAAATCCAAAAAAAAAAAAACGTGTGTTGAGAAAATTGCACAAACAGGCCTGGAGTGCGGCCTGATCCCGGTGACCAGAACCGGTAACGCACTCTCTCACCAGAGCAGGATTGGCCACCCTGGTGCAGTACTGGGCCACAACCTCCTATATGAATACAACAATCAAACCCCGGCCCTCAGTCCCCAGCAGCCGCGAAGCAACTGACCACGGCGGCGGTCAGATCTGTGACGCTGCAGAGGGTGCTAAGAATACCTGGCTCCGGACAGGCCGCCATTGGAATCTGAACCTGGCAACGTTTAACGTTAGAACGCTATCTAGCGAGGCGAGTCTAGCAGTGTTATTGGAGGAATTAGAGGGTAGTAAATGGGATATAATAGGGCTCAGTGAGGTTAGGAGGACGAAAGAAGCATATACAGTGCTAAAAAGCGGGCATGTACTGTGTTACCGGGGCTTAGCAGAGAGACGAGAACTAGGAGTCGGATTCCTGATTAATAAGGAAATAGCTGGCAACATACAGGAATTCTATAGCATTAACGAGAGGGTGGCAGGTCTTGTTGTGAAGCTTAATAAGAGGTACAAATTGAAGGTGGTACAAGTCTATGCCCCTACATGCAGTCATGATGACCAGGAAGTCGAAAGCTTTTATGAAGACGTGGAATCGGCGATGGGTAAAGTCAAAACAAAATACACTATACTGATGGGCGACTTCAATGCCAGGGTAGGCAAGAAGCAGGCTGGAGACAAGTCAGTGGGGGAATATGGCATAGGCTCTAGGAATAGCAGAGGAGAATTATTAGTAGAGTTTGCAGAACAGAATAATATGCGGATAATGAACACCTTTTTCCGCAAGCGGGTTAGTCGAAAGTGGACGTGGAGGAGCCCGAATGGTGAGACTAGAAATGAAATCGACTTCATACTCTGCGCGAACCCTGGCATCATACAAGATGTAGACGTGCTCGGCAAGGTACGCTGCAGTGACCATAGAATGGTAAGAACTCGAATTAGCCTAGACTTGAGGAGGGAACGGGAGAAATTGGTACACAAGAAGCCAATCAATGAGTTAGCGGTAAGAGGGAAACTAGAGGAATTCCGGATCAAGCTACAGAACAGGTACTCGGCTTTAACTCAGGAAGAGGACCTTAGTGTTGCAGCAATGAACGACAATCTCATGGGCATCATTAAGGAGTGCGCAATAGAAGACGGTGGTAACGCCGTTATACAGGAAACCAGTAAGCTATCGCAGGAGACGAAAGATCTGATCAAGAAACGCCAATGTATGAAAGCCTCTAACCCTACAGCTAGAATAGAACTGGCAGAACTTTCTAAGTTAATCAACAAGCGTAAGACAGCGGACATCAGAAACTATAATATGGCTAGAATTGAACAGGCTCTCAGGAACGGAGGAAGCCTAAAAACAGTGAAGAAGAAACTAGGAATAGGCAAGAATCAGACGTGTGCGTTAAGAGACAAAGCCGGAAATATCGTTACTAATATGGATGAGATAGTTCAAGTGGCTGAGGAGTTCTATAGAGATTTATACAGTACCAGTGGTACCCACGACGATAGTGGAAGAGAGAATAGCCTAGAGGAATTCGAAATCCCACAGGTAACGCCAGAAGAAGTAAAGAAAGCCTTAGGAGCTATGCAAAGGGGGAAGGCAGCTGGGGAGGATCAGGTAACAGCAGATTTGTTGAAGGATGGTGGTCAGATTGTTCTAGAGAAACTGGCCACCCTGTATACGCAATGCCTCATAACCTCGAGCGTACCGGAATCTTGGAAGAACGCTAACATAATCCTAATCCATAAGAAAGGGGACGCCAAAGACTTGAAAAATTATAGACCAATCAGCTTACTGTCCGTTGCCTACAAAGTATTTACTAAGGTAATCGCAAATAGAATCAGGAACACCTTAGACTTCTGTCAACCAAAGGACCAGGCAGGATTCCGTAAAGGCTACTCAACAATAGACCATATTCACACTGTCAATCAAGTGATAGAGAAATGTGCAGAATATAACCAACCCTTATATATAGCTTTCATTGATTACGAGAAAGCGTTTGATTCAGTCGAAACCTCAGCAGTCATGGAGGCATTACGGAATCAGGGTGTAGATGAGCCATATGTAAAAATACTGGAAGATATCTATAGCGGCTCCACAGCCACCGTAGTCCTCCACAAAGAAAGTAACAAAATCCCTATAAAGAAAGGCGTCAGACAGGGAGATACGATATCTCCAATGCTATTCACAGCATGTTTACAGGAGGTATTCAGAGGCCTGGAGTGGGAAGAGTTGGGGATAAAAGTTGATGGAGAATACCTTAGCAACTTGCGATTCGCTGATGATATTGCCTTGCTTAGTAACTCAGGAGACCAATTGCAATGCATGCTCACTGACCTGGAGAGGCAAAGCAGAAGGGTGGGTCTGAAAATTAATTTGCAGAAAACTAAAGTATTGTTTAACAGTCTCGGAAGAGAACAGCAGTTTACGATAGGTAGCGAAGCACTGGAAGTGGTAAGGGAATACATCTACTTAGGGCAGGTAGTGACCACGGATCCGGATCATGAGACTGAAATAACCAGAAGAATAAGAATGGGCTGGAGTGCGTTTGGCAGGCATTCTCAAATCATGAACAGCAGGTTACCACTATCCCTCAAAAGGAAAGTGTATAACAGCTGTGTGTTACCAGTACTCACATATGGGGCAGAAACCTGGAGGCTTACGAAAAGGGTTCTGCTGAAATTGAGGACGACGCAACGAGCTTAAGGGATAAGAAAAGAGCAGATTGGGTGAGGCAACAAACGCGGGTAAACGACATCTTAGTTGAAATCAAGAAAAAGAAATGGGCATGGGCAGGACATGTAATGAGGAGGGAAGATAACCGATGGTCATTAAGGGTTACGGACTGGATTCCAAGGGAAGGGAAGCGTAGCAGGGGGCGGTAGAAAGTTAGGTGGGCGGATGAAATTAAGACGTTTGCAGGGACAACATGGCCACAATTAGTACATGACCGGGGTAGTTGGAGAAGTATGGGAGAGGCCTTTGCCCTGCAGTGGGCGTAACTAGGCTGATGATGATGATGATGATGATGATGATGATGATGATGATGATGATGATGATGATGATGATGAAGGCGTTTGATGTCGTATGCCACAAAATATTCCTTCATAAGTTGACACAACCGGATCTGCACCACTCTCACAGCGCTGATACGAAGCTACCGACGCGACTGGTACTGCTACATTAGCGTGAATGGTCAGTCGTCAGAACTTTATGCGGTTACAAGTGGAATTCCTCAAGGGTGTGTCCTGGGCCCTCTTCCTTTTTCGCTGTTTATTAATGACCTTACCGCAGTCATTCAAAACATTTTTTTATTGAAATGAAAATAAAAGAAAGAGACCTAGTCACATTTTAATGGTGACGGCTGCTCCTTTTCTCATAGCGGAAACAACAGTATAAAAAGATATCTAAGAAAATGAAAAGAAATCACCTCATACGGTCAGAAATCCACAGCACACAGTCCTATACACACATGAACATAACAATATAAAAGTCAAATAAAAGTTGCACCCCAATGAGTTTCTTAAACAAAGTCACAAACACACACAAACGGCCGTGATGTAGACTGCGATGAGCATATAAACAGATGAGGAATTATACTTCAATTTTGTTATATGCTGATGACGTGAAACTTTTCAAAGCGGTAATAAATTTTAATGATTGCGCCGCTCTTCAGAAGGACATAGTAAATTTTTCGTCATGGTGCGCTGAAAACAAGCTATTCATAAATGCATCAAAAACGAAAGTTGTAAACTTCCCGTGGAAGGCTGACAGGACTTTGTTTCCCTATAGCGTTAAAGATGTTCTCCTGCCAAGCGCTCAGGGGACGAAGGACCTTGGAGTGCACTTCGACAGCTCTCCGAGTTTCTCGCCCCACGCTCAACAGAGGAGGCAGCCTGCACTTCGAACGCTCGGCACAGCATGTCGGGTGACGAGACACTTCAAACAACCTGGGCCATTTTCAACTTTATATAAGAGCGTATACGCCTTCCAGTTACTGAGTACGCCTACGTCTTTTGGGACGGCACCTGTGTCAAATTGTGAACTTCTCGAAAACGTGCAAAAAAGTTCACACCTATATTTAAACATCGATTCTGTCAAAAACCTTCCGTCTCCATAGAGCTAACAGAGACGCCCACGTTACCTACCCGTTACCGCGCGAGTCTTAGGTTCGCTTAGTGCGCAACTTTTATCCCAGCTCACATACGGCGTAACCGCGTTTTCTATCCGATACTACGTAGCGCCGTACCACGTGACTCCCAGCAATTACGCTTGCATGGTTATACGCTTCGAAAACCAGCCGGCCCAGTTTCAACGCCTACTCTACGGATGACCGCTTACACGTCGTCGGACTCGGAGCGTATACGGACAATCAGTGTTGAAACGTGAGCAAAACCTTGGGTGGCGAGTTGCGCTGTTCGCGCGATTTCTGGAACAATGATGCAACGACTTCAGGGCGTGTACGCGGTTCAGGTTGCGTAACAAACTTCTATGGCTTACTCGTAAGGTGTATGCTTCATTAAAAAGTCGCACTGTAGTCGGATAGTCACGCTTGCTAGACAGGTAGTCGCGTGCCCGACGCTCGTGAAATATAATCGTCCGAGTAATTACGAACTTTGACACCATCTTGCAACGTATAGCTAGTATCCGTTCGGTAAAGTTGCTAGCAATTTACATTTTAAAGCGAGCTTTTTTTTTTTTGCATATAGCTCACCACGGTTTCCAGTCCGTCGGACGGTCGGTTTGTGAGTCAGTATCTCGCAGGATATATTTGTGGATACATGTATATAAACGCCGGCCTCCGTGACAACTGCATGTTGACCGACAAAGTAGTGCGAGCGAGTGCATGCACCTCTGTCCTGCGCAATACAGCGATAATCACGAAATAAAACCTGCAGATATATATAATATAGTCTCATAGATTTATGTATATTTAAAGCACGCAGACATATTAATGAAATTGCGTATGATAATAAACAGCTCATTTGAGTTTCTTAATTTGGGCTACTCAATTCATAAAAACGGTGCGTGGGCCGTCGGATGCGTGTTCATTTTCAAGAAAGCTCCTAAAGCGTTTCAAAAAATTGAATTCCACACACCTTTCGAAAGGTTATCGTCTAAAGAATTTCGTAGATTTCCATGCAAGATCTCTCTTTAGAGTTGATCAGTATTCAAAAGCAAGGGCAAGCTCTTAGATACGAACCATGAAAATCAGGTTTGTTTACAGCAAGTATAGAACACCTAAATAGTTTATCAATTTCTTTTCTTCTTTTTTTGTTTGTGCAGGAAAAATATTAACTAGAAAGTATGTTATAAGTAACAATCTACATTTTAAAACGCATTTGCTAATTTACTGGGATATAATTCGAAGTTGCATTCTACTGGTGCTAAGGTACGGGGAAGAAACTTGGATGTTAACAAAGAAGCTCGAGAACAAGTTCAGTACCGCTCAAAGAGCGATGAAACGAAAAATGTTAGTCGTAACGTTAAGACACAGGAAGCGAGCGGTGTGGATCAGAGAGCAAACGGGGATAGCCGATATAGTTGACATTAAGAGAAAAGAATTGAGCTTGGGCAGGCCACGTAATGCGTAGGGTAGATAGCCGGCGGACCATTAGAGTTACAGAATGGGTGCCAAGGGAAGGGAAGCGCAGTCGAGGACGGCAGAAATCTAGGGTGGGTGATGAAATTATGAATATGCAGGTGCAGGTTGGAATCAGCTAGCTCAGGGGCAATTGGAGATTGCAGGGAAGGCCTTCATCCTCGCAGTAGATATAAAAATAGGATAATGATGATGACGACTATTATTATTATTATTATTATTATTATTATTATTATTATTATTATTATTATTATTATTATTATTATTATTATTATTTCGAAGTTGAGCTATGATAGATTGCACGGGAGTTCACGGACTACTCCGTGTTGGAGAACCACAAATGCAGAGCGAGTTGAAATCGGATTAACGCTCAGCTTTGCGACGTCATTTTGAGAGTGTAGCTGAAGTAAGCTGATGGTAAATATACTGCGGTGGTCGTAAAGATGAGGCAACAGCTGTGCCAAAGAACAGCCGCTGACATCTATACGTAATTCCCCTAGAATATGTGGGTGTGCGCGCGTGTGTGTGTGCGCGTGTGTGTGTGCGCGTGTGTGTTCCATAAAAGCTGCAGATTTCGCACCATGTCGTAAGATATATGTGACCGCATGCTCGACACACTCTTCTGCTAATGCGTGCAGATGTCATGCTTACAGACACAGGGTAGGAAAGCCACGAGGCGCGAAGGTTGCATGGCAAGAAATTCGACTGCGATCAAGGTGGGACCTACACAGAAGGGAAGCGAGCAACAATGACTAAGGACTCTCGCCAGTCGTCTTGGCTCCTGCTCTGTTCCAAGATTTGAGCCCTTATATAGTTTGCGAGGCAGATAACAAATGTGAGAAGATTGTATGTCCGAACACGAGGGAAAAGGAACAGGGGGCACGCCGGACGATGTGATTGAAGCCGAGCAGTGGGCAAGTGATGCAGGGTGCAGGGCTAGCAGAAATCCGGAGACTATAGCGCCATTTATATCTGTCCTTAAAATGTGCTATGATCTGCAACGGCGTTCGAATATACCAGTCATTCAATATATTTCCTTGTAGCGTATTTTTCGTAACTTCGGAGCAGCATCACTTGTCACCTCCTTTACCGCTTTGCCAGCGCTTTTTTACTTAGTAAAATGCGAAATATCAATTCGGAACCCTTTCCTAGAATTGATTAGAATTGTCTGGAATCTTAACTGGCGTCTGCATCTTTTAGCCCATTTGGGGGACGGATATCTCGAAAAAGGTGCTAGTCTTACCATTTTTGTTAAGAAGACATGACTTCAATATTGATTCGCAGTTCCGACATCTATTCTGAAGTGAGTAATTAAAAGATAATTAGCATATTTTAGATAATTAGCCGCACTACAGTTCCTTTTCTTTTTTTGCTTCTTACTATAGTCACGTAGCCTAGATTCAAGAACGACAGGGCCATAAATAAACATATGCATTTTTTTATCTTCAGCAAAAGGAAAAAAATCTTCCTGTATATATGATATAACTTTTTACCTCTTAGAGTGCGCATATAGCGTACTTTTCGTGCTCTCTATAAAAAAAAAAGTGTCGAACCTGTTAAAAGCGCCACTGGCACAGCCACAGTATTTGCATATTTCGACATTTTCTTAACTATAGAACATTCACGCTGCAGCGGCCAGAAAGCGTGTACGTCCATAAAAGTACAATTTAAGTTTCACATTGTATACAATAGTACGTTTCCACACGACCGTTCAGGTAATTGATCTGTGACATGTGCATGGCACGAGGTTTCGACAAACTCATTGCACAGAGATAGTATGGCTTTCCCGCATGGTGACCACTCCGTTTATAGTATCAGGCGTAGCATGAACACAATTATACAGTTACATGAGCCTGGAAATGAGTCATGCGCAGACAACACGCCGACACGGTCGAGGCTCTTAATTACGATCGTGTCAGCGCGTCCCCGCTTGTCTAAACTGTCCAATAGCCCGTTCCTCAAAGAACAGACACCTGCGCGTTCTTGCAGCTTTTTCTAATAAGTTATTTAGTGCTTTTCTTCCCTCCCCCCTCTCCTTTCTTTTTTGTTACCGTTAATTGTATCGCATCTACATGCTGTGTACGCGAGTCGTCGAACACTGTCACGATATACGTCGAGCGCACACAGACACAACACTGCGGCAGCTGACACCTATGCGATGCAGACAACCGCGCGCGCGCGCCGGAACAGTGGGAAGGGGCGCGATTCCGGAGCGACACTTACGCGGCGGTTGCGTGACGAGACCACTCCCGAGCGGCTGGAGTCCTGGGGCAAAGACGTCGAGCACGGGTTGACACTCGCTCACAGACCACTGGTCCAAAGTCAAGCCATGCTGCCGACCTGGCAGCGCTTAGCGCGTACGCCGTCTCGTCGCGGGCCGAGCCCGAGCTTTCCGACTCCGTGGGCCGCTGCGGACAACGCGCTGGCCGAGTGTATGTCGAAAGTTCCGCCGCACCCGCGCGATGCCGCTGCGAGGAAGTGGGACAGCCACGGCTGGCAACCATGACGGCAAACCGGTTTTCAAGGAAGGCCCCCAGCGTCTGGAGTCGGCGGGTGCCGGGATAGTAGCGCGCGACCTACGGGATGGGCCGGTGGAATCGTCTCCCCCTGCAACGAAGAAGCGCCGATTTTTTCGCGCGGTTGCGAAAGCGCGATGAGACCATTGGGCAATCGATGAGTGGATAAGCCACCCACTTTTTTTCACGCCCCCGGAGGAAAAAGAGAAAGTCGGTCGGCCGAGGCTTGCGACCGTTACAACACGCTTGCACTTATACCAGAGCGCAAAAAAATGCTCTGTATATATCTCATCGCATGACTGCATCATGCATGCCGTGTCACTGTTTGTTGCGAAATGTCTGGCAGAGGCCGCGCACTTGAGTCACATGTCGCGTTCCTTGGGGTGGCGAGTGAAACCAAACATCATTCTACGGATATGGGTCCCGGAAGCGCTGTGGCCTCCTCTGCGCACGCAGCAGCCATGCTTCCGAGTGTTGGGGGCAAAAGCCATGCGCTCCGTCGTGTCCGAGCGGGTTTCCGAGTGAACGCCGCTGTATGCGCGGTGCAACCGCAACCTGTTTGGCGAAAGGTAACCAGCGCACCATTCGGGACGCCCTAGCGCTTATCAAGACGTGTTAGCTCCTGCGCTTAACCCGTGCAACACTATTGAGAGGGTTTATAGAGCACGAGTGCTCATGCATACGTTGCTGCAGTTACTGCATATGTTACAGCAGACAGGAGTGCATGCACGTGTGTCTTTGAGACTGAATTTTTGTTGAAGACTGCAAAATAATATATATATATATATAAGTTGATAAGTGTCGTGGATAGCCATTGGCGATGGCATACAGGATAATAAGTGCGTTGTAACTTAATTGTGATGGAAATGCGCTTGTTCAGTAATGAGCTGTCTATATTCATCAGACTTATCATTATTACATCTAAATACGAGGAGCCTCAAGAAACACTACGGCGAATTTTTAGGCCATTGTGCAGCACAACAATGAGCCACACATTTCGCTTCATCGCTTTATCAGAAACTTGGTTAACCGAAAACGCGTGTCAACATTACTCCCTACTTGGCTATCATCTCGAGCTTGTATGTCGGCCACGTTTATCTACCACTATGACAAGTAATGAGAGGATGCGTCAAGTCGTAGACCTTTACGTACGTCAGTGAAGATGTGACGTGCAAAATTAGCAATGGCATGGTTTTTGAGTCTGCGTGGTGCGAAGTATCGAGGTATCATCCGATAATGCAATCAACCGAGCGGGGCAAGACGAATCGTCTCATCAATCCCCACCCTTTACCTTCATGCCCCTGCCGTCCAATTAGTGCGACCGACTCGAGATCCAGCGACTCAACCGCAGGATTTATCCTCCGCCTCACAGAAAGCTCAGCACTAAAGATGCCGTAGCTCTCCGACTTAATGAGACAAACACGTTTCCAAACGTACACAGATACAGTAAAATGTTCCCACATACATATCGCGCCATCTGCCCCTGGTGCGGCGACACACGCCCTACACTCTTTCACATATCGTGGGGGTGCGGGGGCAAACCTCAACACTTAAAGACGCCTAGCACGTCATTTGAGCGGTGGGAGGTACAGCTGACCGGCGATACCCTGGCGGGACAAGAAGCTCTCGTCCAGCAAGTACGTCGAGCAGCCATGGCAAGTGGAGTCCTGGAATGAGTGGAGTCCACGCACTCGATCTCAAGAGCAACCACCTCGATGGTTCGAATAAATGTTCTCTCTCTCTCTCTCTCTCTCTCTCTCTCTCTCCAAAAGCTTTGTGCCTAAAAAAAAATTGCACATTAGTAGGCGTGGTCTACTAGTCACCAAAAAAAATTAGTTTCTCTTGCCACTTGACAAGTTGTTTGAAAATCATAGTGACAGCACTACCCATATCTTTATCTTGGGGGACCTTAGCATCGACATTAATCAAAGCGATAGTGATATCCCCAATTACACAGATCTACTGACCAGTTATTCAGTGACATCACCAACACGTATTAATAACTCAAGATAGAGCGCACTAGATCACAAACTCACGAGCGTGCCAGACGCCATGCTTTCAAGTGGGACGTTATCATCTGATATCACAGACCACGCTCCTTTTTTCGTAACAGTGTCATCCTGTCTAATAACGCAAGGCTTTCGCAGACTCGTATCGATAAATAACAAGACAATATGTTAAAGAAACTAAAGCAAAAGCAACACCATTAGTTTAGAAAAAGGAGTATTGGCCTTGAGCTCCACCACTGGAAAAGCTGGCGCCACCGTCGGCGTGACGTGCTAGGAGGGATCACGTGGACATAGCGGCCGCGTCGGCTGCTTCGGGAGCGCCCGAAGCGAGCTGAAAACGAGAGTTTAAATTCTCTCGTACGCTGCGGTTCTCATTTTTTGGTGAGATTTTCCCGCTTCGAGTGTCTCCTTTACAAAGCTTGAAAGTACAACAATAGGTAGTGGCTGCCTTTGAAGGCGCGCAACATGGTAGGCTACTGCTCGGTGCCGCAATGCCGGACGCACGCAACGGAGCACGGTGTCAGCCTTATTCACACGTAGCCGCAGGACAAGAAGCTGTGTGAATCTTGGCTCGCGAAACATAAAACCGGCAAACAGTCATCGGCTACAACTCGGGTATGCAGCAAGCACAGACGCGAGGAAGATTTCTGCTACGGCGCCCGGTCTGCGATGTTCTGAAAACGCGCACTGAGACGCTCGCCCGAGTCCGCTGCCCGACTAATGCCATGACGGTTTGTTCTATGAACTTGTCGATGCTATAGAAACTGACAAGTTCAGTGGAGTGGAAAGGGAGCGGTAAAAAGTACATTATCAAAAAGCATGACATATGGTCATGTTTGTGTTATGAATTAATGCACTGCATTACAAAAAAGAAGCAGCGGGAAATCGCACGCTGAGAACACTGTTCAACGTACAGTGCGACGCAACTCCAGAAATAATATTGAAATGTCCAAGAATTTAGAAGAAAGAAAAAAAGATTGAATCGTCGCGACGGCACATCAGTCCCCGTAGGCGTCGAAGTCTCTACAATGAAATTATTTTTGAACAGCTCTGATAGCGCCCACGCAACAATGGTTGCTTGTATACTGTCAAATGCTCATATTCTGCGGCCTGAAGCTCATGGCACGGTGCGAAAACGCGCACGCCGCGAAAGCGAAACAGTGCGCGGACAAGCATGCATGCAGACGCGCAGTCGGTCGCTGCGTATCTGTGTGATCGCTGCATTGAGGCTTCATTCTATTACGCTCCACTTAGTTATACAAACAGTATAAGAACATATTTCACATAGTTTGCGCTCAGCGTTTGCCTACCTTTCAAGCAAGAAGCCGGTTCGGGAGACTCCATCGCGGCGACCGCGCGCAGTGGCGTTCACTGTACGTATTCGGTAAGGAGATAGCGTCTGTAAACGATTCTGTTCTTTCAGTTTGCCAAAGATTATTATTAGACAGTAAAAAACTTCTCTCGTTTCGAAAGTACTTACAGAAATATCCGGGAGAGCTCGCGCGTGGTGTTTTCAGTGTGCGCTGACAGCAAAACCTATGAGGAGCGCGCCGCGTGATCCCTCATACTACGCCAGCGAGGCGCTTCCGATAGATGGCGACTCCGTAACTCCTCGCCGCCAATAGGGCATATAAGGAAAGACTGGAAATTTCTAAGCAAAGTTATTTCGAAATAAAAGTCAAGCAAGCGCCAGCGCGACGTCCAAGCAACACGGAAAGTTATAAATACTGCACTTAACAGCTGGGTTAGAAACCGCACATGTGGTATCTCTGTGAAAGGCACAAAAGTAAGTTACCCATATATTACTCAAAGCTTCAATATCGGCTCCCACCTGCGGCAAGTTGTTTTTTCATCCACTTTAATTTCCACTAATTGATCGTTTTTTTTAAATTTCATTTCAGTAATTTCCCCTATATGTTGTCCTTGGTGTCAGTGTTTGTTGGCTTCTCATGATATGACTAATAAAAATCGGGCCCCTCGGTTAACCCCCTTTCTTCTCGTTCAAAGCTTCAATAGTTACTTTGCGACAATTAATTTCAATATGACCACAGTCAATGCATATAATTATTCCACAGTCAAACTCCTCATTAACAACAAGTAGCCCTAATTATTTCTTTCTTTAACCTACTGACCCACAAGTCCAGACTCCATTTCTATGGTGTTGCTAAAACGTCGCTCGATTTGCATGTGTGGCCCATTGTCACATATCATTAACTAAATGTGTCTTTCAAGCGCATTCCCGACGCCACTTAACATTTCTAAACTTGTACCAGTGTTTAAGAAAGGAGATAAGATGGACATGAGTAATTATACTATCCAATATCCATATCGTCTCCGTTCTCCAATTTTTTCAAAAGAAACTGCTAGCTAGCTCGTTTACACAATAAGTTATTTGCAAAACAACACATTTATGCAAAATAACAATAAGGTATAGAAAAGAAAGAGCGGCGGAGACTGGACTACTCAACATTGTAGAAGGAAACAAAAGCAAATATTGAAAGAAAATATTATAATTATGAGTGCTTTCATGGAGCTGACTAAGGCTTTTGATCTAGTGAATCGCAATATAATACTGAAGAAACTTGAGAAATGTGGTGCTCGTGGCAAGCCTCATTAGTACATATTTTAAAAGCCGCCAGTGGTATATCCCACTTAATAACATAGCGTCTTCACCGCAAATGACTAACACTGGAACTTACCTCAGGGGTACATCCTCGTTGGACCCTTTTCTTTCTTTGGCATATACCAACGATCTGCTCGGCTACCACTCAGAAGATGGCAACTTGTACGCAGACGATACTAATAGTTTATCAACAGCCGAAACGGAAACTGAAATTTAAAAGAGACCTAATAATTTTGTACAAGAACTGATGAACTGGCTTGGTTCTAATCGCCTCCCAGCAAACATAACTTAAACCAATTACACAATCTTCGCCGCGAAAAACACCCAATTAGCGAACACTAAATCCTTAAAATTTAATAGCCGACCCTTGCGAAGCCGAGAGCGCAGGGTCAAATCCCAGCCGCGGCGGCCGTATTCCGATGCATGGGGCGAAATACAATAACGCCCGTGTTTTGTGCACTGGGTGCACGTTAAAGTTGGCAGAACTCAATCCGGAGTGCCATGGCCACTACGGCGTGCCTAATAATCATACGTTAATTTTGGCCCCAGATTTTTTTTCTTTAGATTGAACTCGGTTAGATTCGCTTAACACACTAGCCGTAAAAGATTGCATTCATTACCATTTTCTTGTGTTGCTTTACAAAATAACGCGCAAAAATTTACTCGACACCGCTGCCCTGCAAAGCTGTCGAAAACCACCACTACAACTGCTGATGGGGGTTTGCGATGCTTTATTGCTTTAAAATAATGATAGTAATGGTAAAATAGAGTAACGGGAGTATTGGTAATTTTGACAGCACGCCGCCCCTTATAGTAGTGCTGCAACAGCACTGAAATCAGTTGCTGGGCTGGTTCTTTTATATACGAAAGGCTAAGGACATCGCTTCCCACGTCGCAAGCTGCCGTCGCCGCGGCAGTATGACCTGTTCGCTTCACTTTGTTGACTGGAAGCCACTGCCTTACGGGGTACGAGCCACTGCTCCTGGCCTGCACAGCCGGCGGGATCGTCCCACATTTTTGCTAACCGACGCGGACACAAAAGATGCCGGTCACCGAGACGTTAACAGCTTCGCTGTAAAGATGATTTATGTTGTTCGGTAAAAATTACTTATCAGAATATTGTATACTCACTACTACATTGCATACATTGCATACTACGATCAACGACCCCGAACACCCTAGTTGTACCAAAGGCCCGTATTAAGTATGGCTCACTTTCCTTTTAGTATACTGCAGCAGATTAGTGGAACAAATTACCGACATATTCAACATCACAATAGTAATTTAAGTGCCACAAAATAACATTCGCTCTTTCATGCTATCATCACAGCAATCAATGAACATATCATAGATTGGTATTGTCGCAAACTTGTTTTTTTTTTCAGTTTTCCTTCTTCATTTATCGCTCACTATGTTTATACCTGGATAGTTCAATAATGGCTAATTCTAATGCTCTGAAATTTTTATTTCTGAAACTCATTCATCGGCACCTTGATCCATTTCTTTATATGCTCCCCTGTGAGTTAAACGCACGCGTTCCGCCTTTTTTGCCCAGCTTAGAAAACGTGAGTCAAGCCATCTTCTCACACCTACTTCAGAATCACCTCCAACGTCATTACTATACCTTGTTTCACGTCAAAGCAATGCCCCTTCTTACCGTGAAGTACATAAAGGGGTCCAACAGTACTGCACCTGGACTGTACAACGGGCCAGTGGATTGCTGCGATGCTTCGAAGAACGGTAAAAAAAATGACGTTGCTGTGACATGAAACAGGACATGGAATCAGGCGTAGAAATGCATTGGAGGCGATATTTAAGTAGGTATCAAAGGATGGCTTGATTCACGTTATCCAAGCGTGGCAGAGACGATGGGACGCGTGCATTTCGCGTACAGTGGAGCGCATTATAGAAAAGGATAAAAGTGGTGAATAATAAATTTCAGAAGTAAAGATTTCAGACAACTAGTGTCAGCATTTACTGAACAACCTATGTATAAAAAGCATACAGTCCAGGAACCCCTTTTACGACTTCTGCGAAAGCTATGGGGTCCCACCCAATTAATATACCACCCGGTACCCAATTAAAATGAAATTAAGTTCTGCGGTTTTACGTGCCAAAACTCCCAATCGATTATGAGGCCGGCCGTAGTGAGGGAACCCGGGTTAATTTCAATCGTCTGCCGTTCTTTAAGACACAAGGCACGGCACACGGGCGTTCTTGTAGTTCGCCTACAATACCCAATACGCCACCCTACGCGCAATAAAGAGCTTGTGAACTTTACTGGTTCGAAGTGCGTAGCTGGTTAATTCGTCCACGTTCTGAAATAGTTCGTGAGTTAATTGGATGATCTGTGTCTCGCATGAAAGGCCTTTCCTGAAACCGTGCTGCTTTGTAAAAATGAAACCATTATTTTCTAGAGTGAGGTTTGAGGCGATGTTGTTAAGTAATTAATTTAATTATGGGGTTTTACGCGGCAAAACCACTTTCTGATTATGAGGCGCGCTTTAGTGGAGGACTCCGGAAATTTCGACCACCCGGGGTTCTTTAACGTGCACCGAAATCTAAGTGCACAGGTGTTTTCGCCCCCACCGAAATGCGGCCGCCGTGACCGGGATTCGATCCCGCGACCTCGTGCTCAGCAGCCCAACACCATAGCCACTGAGCAACCACGGCGGGTGAGGCGATAATGTGTTCGAGCATTTTGAATCGGACACTTGTTAGGGATACGGGTCTGTAGTTAGTGGCAGAGTGTTTATCTCCGTTTTTAAATATAGGTATTATTTCTCCTACCTTACAATCATATGGAATCTCACCAGTTGATAAGGACTGTTTGAAAATGTGGCGCAAGATGATGCTAGAAATGCTGCCATTAGCTTTCAGAATTTTTGTGTTAATGCCGTCAACTCCGGAACTAGTCGATATTTTAAGTTTGTTAATTAATGATAAGAGTCCTTGATATGTAATGAGTATTGGTGCCACGTATTGGTAGTTTACTTCAGGAGGCTGTGGCATATTGGAATGGTCTTCGTTAGTAAAAACAGCAGTAAAGTGTTTATTGAGCGTGCTTGAACAGTGCACAGGTGCAACCGGGTTCCCACTGTCGTCTAACAATGCTATGTCATCACGGGTGATCGGAGGAGCAATCCTTTGCCAAAACTTTCTGGGGTTGTTTTTAATTAGCGAGGGCAGATCATGCGAACAGAATCTATTTTTAGCATTACGAATGGCGTTACAGTACTGCCTTTCTAAGTTTTTTTTTTTTCATGATGCTTCGGTGCCGGCACGCTTCGCGATTTTAAAAAGGCGCTTTTTTTGTTCTTTAGTGTTGGAAGTGTCATGTGGAACCACAGCTTTGATATGTTAACGCGCAGCAAAATGCGGGGTATATGAGTGCGAGTTAGTTCCAGCAACTTGTCTTTGTACATAGCCCAGTTTTCATTTATCACCATAAATGAAATATTTTTTTAAAGAAAGGATTCGGAAAATGTTCGCAGGCCATCATTGATGGCGTCAGCGTTAGCTTTATTAGAGTTCGATATATGCTTGGTAATCACATCGCTTATGGTAGATGGCATGTTGATTGTTAATTATAGTAGGCGATGGTCACTAAATCCACCTATGCTGGTTATACGGCTGAGAGTTTCCGGAGCAGGTGACAGAATTAAATCTAATATGTTTAAATCTCGCGTGGGTGTGTCCACCAACTGAACCAAGGAAAATTAAGTGTGAGGTTAAAAAAATCACGACAGTTTCGTGAACATGAAAGCAAGTTAAACCAGTCAGTGTCGGGGCAGTTGAAATCACCGAAGAGGTGCATATCAGCTTTTGGAAACTTGTTTCTGATTTCTTAAATGTTATAATGCAAATTAGTGACGAATGTATCTTGGCTGTCAAGCGGTCGGTATAGCAGGCGCCAAATACGGTCTTTTACGTTTTATACGCAACGCATACCCATAGTATTTCTATCGAAATAGCGGTGTGTATGATACAGGATTCAATATGCTTCCTTATAGCAATAAGAACGCCCCTCCCCGCAGTTCGTTCCTGTCTTTTCTGAAGATACTGAAGTTGTCGTAGTCGAGCAGGATCTGTCCATCAGCAATTTCGAAATGTAACCACCTTTCAGTTAGTAAGACGATGTCGCAGTCGCTGTTTTCAAGATATGAGCAGAGTTGTGTTCTCTTGGGAAATACGCTACGTATGTTAGTGAATGATAAGGATAGGACCGAGTGCAAGTTGCTGTTCTGAGTTCAGTAGGAACGATTAGTGTGCATACCACTCGGTTTTTTACGCGCTAGCTATTGTGGACACTGTGTGATAGTGTCGATTGTCGCATCGTACGTTGTTGTGAACGGCCTGCGGGGGCTGGCGAACTAGAGGAGAAGCGACCGACGTAACCTGCCTGGCCCGCTGCGATGACTCACTTTGTGAAAACAACAATGCGCCGAGTCAACAGGCGAACGGCGCCACCATGTCTACGGCGGCGACTCGTTTTGTAAGGACGACAATACGACAGTCCCCAATCTAACGGCGCCGGGGTGTACACACGCGGTCGGCGGAGCAAGCATTGTTAGTGTGTTTGCCGTCATCGTCACGGTTTGTTTGGAGCGGGGGAACTCCTGGAACAAGATGTTTTGCGGCGCCGTCCCAGGGGTCTTAGAAGTCGTCAATCAATGGACAGACGCGGCGGGCACTGTCTGCGGAGTCAACTCTGAGTTAAAGAGGCGCCTGCTCGGGGCAGGACCCGCGTCTGCGAGAACCCTCTCACCTCAGTGTGGTCAGTGGAACCTGTGCGGAAGTGAGTGTGTAAACCCTACCCCTCAAAGGCGGGTCGGCGACGATGACTTTGGACGCTCCCATCAGTCGAAATTTGAAAGGCCGTTTTCCCTCACCTAGGGATCTAGGGAGGACAGAGTGCATTTAAGCAGCCGTCGTCGGCTGTTCAGGGTGCATTCTCTTTCAGTCACGCTAGACTGATGAACTGTAACGTTCTCATGTAGATACTGTAAATAAATTCCCCATTCCTCGTTCTACGTGAGAACAAGTCCCTCCCTTCAACAACGTCTTCAGCGTGGATGAGTTGGACGACGCCATGGGCCAGCTACCATCTATTTCATGCCCGAACCCAACCATTACAACTGGCTGGCAGCGGTGAGACGGACTTTGCGACGTGGTACTGTGTCTGCGGTGAGTGCTTGGTTCTTGCTTTGACTCGCTAGGCTTCATATTGTGGTTGCTCAGTTTAGATCAATAGGAAAGGCGGGTTGTTGATTGTTAGCTAGGTAGTGTTTACCTAGGTACGGTTAGCGAGCAGGACCAAGGCAATAAAGCAGCAATCATGGAGTTAAGGACACTGCTGAGAGACGAATTGTTGATTTTTGGTGAGGAACTGGGCCTAGAGGTACACAAGGAAATGTTAAGATGGAATTACTGATGCTGATTTCCGAAAAGGCCAGTGAGGAGGACATTGAAATTGCGCTAGAACTTCTTAATTAAAGAGAGAAACGAGACACAGAGAGAAGAACACGGACAGAGAGGAACGCGAGTTAAGAAAAATGCAACTTGACCTTGAAAGGAAACGTTTGGAGTAGTCTCAGAGAAATGAAGGGGCTCTAGGACGATCAAGTGAGCAAGAATCATACCGCATGGACAGGCTGCTAAAGCCATTTGAGGTCGAGACCGACATAGGCTTGTTCCTAGGAAATTTTGAAAGGACTTGCGAGAAGATGAACTTCGGTCCGAGTACATGGCCACAGCGGTTGCTGTCTATTTTGCCGTATGAGCCTGCGGAAGTAATCGCCAGACTCAGTGCGGAGGATGCGTATGATTATTCAAAGGTTAAGGCTAGTCTAAACGGGGAAAACGTACAAAAAGAGCAGTAAAGAAAATTCGAATCTTTTAGACCAATCCGCTGCTATAAATGCCACAAACTGAGGCATATCGCTGCAAACTGCGGGAAGCCTAGCGTAGTTTTCTCCTACGTGGATGAAAAAGACGAGAATATGGAACTTTTATGCCCATATCTTCACGACCTGCAAGTTAATGGCAAACCATGCCGGGTGCTGCGAGACAGTGCCGCCACTATGGACATTGTCCATCCGTCTTACGTGACGGTAGATGACTTCACTGGAGAAGTAGCATGGATCAAACAGGTTGTAGAAGAACACAGCGTGTGTCTGCCCATGGCCAAAGTCAAAATCAGTGGACCGTTCGGGGAGCTAGTGACCGAGGCTGCAGTTTCCAAATTTTTATCGCTGCATTACCCTTACATTTTTTTCCAATCGGTCGGATCAGTTACTGCGTGACAAAGGGATTAAACTGGGAGAGGGCGTAGTACAGGCGTTGACGCGAGGCCAAGCTCGTAAAATCGCGTCGCTTTCGGCTGAAAATGCAAACGCTGCTCCAGCTGAAGTAGAAAAACAGTTAACTTCAGTAACCGAATCGGAGTTAGGCTAGAGGGACGAAAATACGGTTGAGAAAAGCCTGCCAGCTGACCAGCTCAATGAGAGCGTATCACTAGGGTGTCAAAGTTCACGCCAGCAGAAAGAGCCAGCTGACGCATTCGCGAGCGAAACAGGGTCGTTACTATCCCCGGCCTGAAAGAACTTTGATCGGCTCTTGCGTGTGGACAGAGAGTCATTGGTAGCCGAGCAAAAGAATGATGACAGCTTAGGTAAATTGCATCACACAGCTAAAGAAGGTATTGCTAGGCGCAACGTCACGATAGAAGAGAGAGGAGCATTGTTGTATCGGCACTACAGGGACCGAAAGGGCAGGATTCTAGATCAGTTAGTCGTCCCTACTAAGTACAGGGAGGACCTTTTGAGCCTCTGTCATGGAAATGGGTGGTCTGGCCACCTAGGCATAAACAAATCGAAGGAAAGATTGCTTATGGAATAATACTGGCACAGCTTTTTCAAGGACGTAGAAAACTTTGTAAGATCATGCGACGCCTGCCAGCGCTCGGGTAAACCAGGAAAAAGACGGAAAGCTCCACTAAAGGTAGTGCTCTTAATATCAGAACCTTTCAGACGACTGGTGATAGACACGGTATAGGGCCTCTACCAAAGACAAAATCGGGTTACAGGTACCTGTTTACCATGCTGTGTCCGGCTACAAAGTTTCCGGAAGCAATCCCTCTGAAAGAGCTCAGCTCCACCGAAGTAGTAGACGCGCTTTTGACAGTATTCACACGAGTTGAGTTTTAAGCCGAAATTAAGGCGGATCAAGGGTCAGTAGTCACCAGCGCACTGACTTCCACATTCTTCCAAAAGTGCGGGGTAAAGTTGGTACACAGTTCCGTCTATCACCTTCAGTCAAATAGTGTAGAGAGGAGGAATTCAATGCTTAAGCGAGTTTTGCGGGCGCTTTGTTACGAGCACAAAGAGAACTGGGAGAATTGTCTGCCGGCCAATTTGTTTGCTTTGCGAACGGTTCCTCATGAGGCTACTGGGTTCTCGCCAGCAGAACTAGTGTATGGGAGGACACTCGGTTCTCCACTGAGAATGTTAAGAGAGATGTGGGAGGAAAGAGGAGAGAGTCCAACAGTGGTAGAATACGTGCTAAATCAGCCGGAACAGCTAAGTGCTACCCAAGAACTAGTCGAAAAGAACATGGGAGTAGTTCAAAAGAACGCCAAGTTCTATTACGACAAGAATGTGAGGCTTCGTACGTTTAACGCCGGAGACCAAGTAATGATCCTCAGACCTTCAAGAAAGAACAAGCTTGAAGTTCACAGGGACGAACCCGTTAAAGTGTTGCACAAACTTTCGGATGCTACGCGTGCTCTGAAAGTGCCCGGTCGCAGGAAGAAGATGAGAATATGCCACTCCAATTCGATGAAGCCATACGAGCGAGGAGCGGAGCGGAGTCGTTAACTTTGCCATCAAAAGCTGGATGGCATTAATAACGAGTTTAATTAGTGAAGGAGACCTCCAACTATGAAATCAGCCTGGAAGAAGTTGTAGAACACTCGGTAAGCACGGACGCTCTTAAACCCGAGCAGCTAATTGAGCTAAAGAAGCTGCTAGGGGAATATTTCGATAGATTCAGCAATCGGCCAGGTAGAACCGAACTAATAACGCATGAAATAGATCTAACATCGGCCGAACCCGTCAGATCAAAGCCTTACAGGGTGTCTCCACGACAGAGAGAAATTATGGAGGCAGAGATACAGCGCATGCTGGAGTTGGGAGTTATTGAGCCCGCTGAGAGTGACTACACGTCGCCGCTAATACTTGTGGAAGCCCCTAATAAGGACCCTTGTCCGTGTGTTGTCTACAGAAAGTTAAATGCCATCACCAGGGATCACTTGTACCCGATACCCAACGATGAGGAACAAATCGAAAGAGTCAGCGCTGCTAAATACATTTCGACTCTATATCTCGTGTGGAGATACTGGCAAGTTCCCCTTTCAGAAAATGCCAGCCGCTATATGCCGCATTTATCTCACCTGTAGGCACTTTTCGCCCTCTCGCCCTCAGCTTCGGGCTGAAGAACGCGCCTTTTAGCTTCTCTAAGTTGATTGATATTGTCCTAAAAGACTTGCAGGAGTTCGCATTGCCATATTTTGATGATGCCGCAATTCTTTTCTTACAGCTGGAAACAGCAAGTATCGCACCTCAAGCAGGTGTTAACCCGGTTGAAGGAAGCCGACTTAACGATGATGGCGGGAAAATGTAGGTTTCTCTGCTCGCAGGTGGCCATACTGTCGGCCAGGGCACGAGATGGCCGGCGGAGCTGAAATCAGCTACGGTTGGAGATTTCTCACAGCTTCGCATAAAAACAGACATTCGTTCATTTTTGGGCCTTGTTCGGTACTATCAACGGTACATTCCGAATTATTCGCAAATAGCAAGTCCTTTAACGGACGCACTCCGAAAGGGAGCACCGAGTAACGTGCACTGGAATAAGAACAAAGAGAACGCTTTCGAAGGTTTGAAAACGTTAATATTTTCTCCTCCTGTGCTTCGCGCAAAGGAATTCGCAGTTCAGTGCGACGCAAGCGACAGGGGAATGGGTGTGGTACTTAGTCAGGTCGGCGATGATAAGGAGGAACATCCTGTTCTCTATGCCAGAAGTTGGCCGTGTTACTTGTGCGGAGCGAGATTCATCTTCGAGACGGACCACTGCCCTCTGACATGGCTTAATCAAATGTCAAAAGAAAAAAAAAAGGCCGCTTGCTTCGATGGAGCCTGACCCTCCAACAGTACAACTTCTCAGTTAGATAAGGCACGTACCCAGGATTTTTTTTTTCGGGGGGGGGGGGCAAATTTTTCTGTGCAAATGGGTGGCGGGGGGGGGTGTACCTTTACTAGTGTAAATGTGAATAATGCCCTCCATTCACCATAAAAACGCGCAAACCCGCAAAAGAGAAATGGAGTAAGGTGTATTTCACAGGTGCATGCCTGTGAGATATACCTCTCCAAGGAACTACATCAAATGGACTCGCGCAGGAAAGAAGCGCAGCAAGAACACTGCCAAGAACAAGTAAACAAGCAATAGTGTAAAATAAAGATTTCTAGTAGCGTTTTTTTTTTAAATTAGCTCTGGAGAAATACAGAGAAATATATATTTGCGTAACACTCACACTTCTTTTGGATCCCTAGTTTATTGCTCTGCCAAGTTAAGTGCCAAAACCGACTCGTGTTGTTATTTGGGAAGTTGCGTAACGATGCGTGTATGCCAGTCCCGTACACCCGCGTATAGCGCAGGAGGCTGCGGTTCTAGACGTACTGCGCCCACCGCGGAAGTTTAGAAAAACGCACACATAAGCATAGCAGATAAGTGGCAACGTCAGGCGGTTAGACTAATAATGACAGAAGCGTCATTCAAAACTCATGGAATCCTTCTCCACTTCTGGCGGTGTTTTCTCTACTTAAGCACTTTCTCTACTCTACTTACTCTACATAAAGATATTTTGATCCATAAATAGTTTCACAAGCAAAGGGTAAATTTGTTAATTTTCGTTTTTCCTTCCTGTTTGGCTGTTGCTTCGGCTCTCTTCCTTAGTTGATCGCTTAATTTCTCAACTCCTTGCGACTCTTGTTTCCAGTTGACAACTTTGCATGAAAAGTGCTGCACAATTAGGGAAAAACCAGACGAGGTAACGGGTGACATTCACATTCCTTATGGGCTTAACGGTTATTGCAGGGTTTGATCATGGATGCTGTTTCACGTGATTTTATTTTCCACCTTATCTAACCTTTATCACGGGTATATGGTTCCGAGGATATGCCAGGGTCGCGGCGAGCCGTCACTCGAGGAAATAATGAAGCAAAAGGAAAAGTTTATTTATTTATTTATTTATTTATTTATTTATTTATTTGAAAACCTTCAGGGCCCGTGGGCATTACAGAATGGTTTTTTATGGATGTTCTTATGCATGAAAAACAAATGTATTAACACAGAAATGTGGCAATACCGAAAACAAAAACAGAAACAACAGTTAACTATGTTGCAGCAAAGTGCAGATTATTGAAAATAAACAATAACTTCATTAGGAGATTTAAACAAGTCACAGTGTCGGCAATTGCGGCAGTTGAGGTGGGCAGGTGGGTCCAATCGTTAATTGTCTTAGGAATGAATGAATAAAAATATGAGTTCGAGAAAATGGGACGCCTACTTTATGAAGGTGATCTCTACGGGATGAAATGTATTCTGGCTCAAATAGGACCTATTTAAAATGGCGATGATGATATATTTTGTGAGAGTCACCGAGACACTTTCCTTCGTAAGGAAAGAAGAGAAAGGTTCAAAGCAGCGTTCATGGTGGACACACTAGATAGACGAGAGTAGTTGGGAAGTATGAATCTTGCGATGCGATTTTGCACCGATTCCAAAGTTTGAATGAAACTCTCAAGACCGGGATCCCACACCGAGCATGCATATTCAAGTTTTGGGCGTACGAGCAAGTTATAGAGCAAAGATTTTAATGAGGATGGTGCCATAGAGAAATCGCGCCTTAAGCAACCAAGCATGCGACTGCCATTGTTGGCAACGCAACTGGCGTTGTCTCCGGCCGCAACTCGTTCCACGAGCATACCGATCAGCTGACTACGAATTGAATTGTTTTCCTGGTTCCTGGATCAGTCTAAACGAAGAAGGTTGAACTAACGAAGCAACAGCGATGCGCGTGACCGTTGCAATAGATGGTGACAACTGAACACATCTAGAGTTAATCGCGCGGGCATCGAATCGATGAGAAATCCCAGGAGATGCCGATAACTACCTCCTTCCAAAAGGAGTGAAAGAGGCAGCAAAATGTTGACCGCTGAATAGCTGTCAAGTCTCAAGGTTGATTTGGCGGCGCTTTAGGAATGTGTGTGAGCCTTCAGGAGTGGGGGGTATGCCGCTTAATTTCGGGGGGGGGGGGGGAAGGCGGGCCCCCTCCCCCCTGGGTACGTGCCTGTGCGTTAGATATAAGCGAAAGTTACATAGCAATGGAGATGGCTTGAGCAGCTAATCTGAAACTCGTTCTGCGTTTAGGGATCCCGACTTTTTTTCCCTTTTTTTTAAGCCAAGACGATCCCCTTTCATTTAGTAGGACTCCATCCATGATTGATAACTTTGTCGGCACGAAATTCCTTCGAAATTTGCATAGCGAAAAGCAGTATTTGTTGTTTCTGCACTCGTGTTCCCTTTGAAGCCTGGCGGGTCTAAAGCGAGATCCAAGATTCATTGCTGTGCAGAGCCATGTTGTGGGGTTCGCTTTGCTGCTGCCTGTCACTGTGAGATGTTTTGGTGTGTATGTCAGCATTTCGCAGCTGGTTGCTGCAAGCCGAGTGGTCCACCCTTGCCACCAGGCATTCTCTTCCTGCCCAGCGGTTATCAGCACTGGCCAGTCGAGATTTTCCGGGTCATGGAGGAGCTGTTACGATTGGCCAGCGGGGGTAGTGACCTTCTAGCCTCTCCTGTACCACTGCGACGAATCGCTTCGTGAAGCTAACAATGCGCCCCTCTCGGACAGACCTGCAGCAACATCGAGGCGAGACACGTTAGGCAGATCGAGTGTTGTTTGTTGGTTCACTGTCGCCGTCACGGACTAGTGGGAGCAAGAAACTCCTGGAAAAGGCTGTTCTGCGGCGTTTCCTCACCGACTACAGTAACCGCCACGGTCGTTTGACAGACGCTCGAGCTAAATGCTGGGTCATCCCAGGAACCAAGACGCGCCGGCTTGAGTCACGCGTGACATTTCCGGTCTACGAAGCTCCCCTTCTTTCTCTGTGTTCAGGGAGCAAAGGTGCGGGAGTGATTGTGTGAACCCTCGCCCTCCAACGCGGGTTCTTCGATTACTTTGGACCCTCCGATTGGACGAAGGTGTGGCGACTGATTTCCCTGACCTAGGTATGTAGGGAGGACAGAGGGAGTTTAAGCGGTCTTTTTCGGCTCCTGAGTGTGCTTCATTACAGTCATGCCAGACTGATGAGATGTAACGTTCTCCACTCCTCATGTAGATATTGTAAATAAACCCAGTACTCCTCGTTCTCGATGAGAACATGTTCCTCCCTTCAACAACACCCTTAGCGTGGAAGAGTCGGACGACGGCATCGGCCAGCTACCCCTTTTGACATGCCCGACCCCAACTCTTACACCATGTTATGCATCGGAAATAAATGAAGACACATCGCACGCATTTTTAACATAATTATTTCAACTTTTTGAAGTATTTGGAGGCTTTTCGAATACTGTTGACAGAAAAGCTTAAGCAATGTTTGTTTTAGACAAAATAAAAGAACATTTCTAGCGACGGTGGTTGTATCGCCAAAATCTAACGTTATTTATTTAGTTAGATTATGTGGACTTGATCGATAAGCTACGATAATTCGGGTGATAATCTCGCTTGTTGCCAGATACGGTTAAGGTGAAACAAGCGTGTTTTCTTTTTTTCGGGTGGGGGGGGGGGGGCTGTTAGTACTCCCTGGGGTAATGTTAGGGTAGCGATAGTGGGCATTGTGAGGGATGGGTCTAGAATAGGGCGATTGACACGAAAGTCAATTAATAGTTTGAAGTTAAAGGGGTGCTGAACCACCCCTCGGGCTTGGTGAAAAAACGCAGTCCGCGGATTTCATACGCTGCTGTGAACATGTCAGCGAAATTGTGCAGCCGTGCGCGTCGCACCGAGCTCGCAAGCGGTTTCTTAAACACTCTCCTTTCAACAGAAGCCTTCTCTTCACCCTTTTCGGGCGCGTTATTCCGTCATATAGCATATTCCCATACGCGGCTGGTATTGGCCAATAGCACTCAATCAAGACGGGTATTTCGATCAGTTCGCTTCTTCTAACTGTTACTGTGCATATTTATTGACACAGTTTAATAAACAGGCTGAAGTAAGCGAAAATCTGTTTTTGATTTTCTACAAGAATTACACACTTCCGGCAGAAGCCGACTATCGATCGTCTGCTCACGCTCGGCCGCGGCCGCCCGCGTAGGAACCAATATTTTACCAAACTGCTTATTGATGTCGTAGCCGTCGGGTCTTGCTAATTTCGATAAGTTTTGAACACTCAACTAGCCTCGAACCATACGAAGCATAAGGCGATACCCCACGCACTCTTCCCAGCGCGCGCTCACTCCTGACCGCTCCTGGCTAGACGCCTTGACAGACTTCGCTTTGAATTGAGCTATTGACAACGCTTCAAAACGTGCAAGTTGTATGTGACTACTATCTTTTGGTCAAGCCTGTCCACACCATGTAGCACGGCCAGACAGCAGCATATGAGCGCGAGCGCGCACTCAAGCCCTGTCGTACACAAAGCAAACGCTGCGCGTGAAGTTGCATGGGTTGCATGTAGCTGCGGTCTGCTATGTAGCGTAGATACCGCGGCCGCCGTGCGTGCGTGCGTGCGTGCGTGTGTGTGTGTGTGTGAGAGAGAGACAGAGAGAGAGAGAGAGAGAGTAGAGAGAGAGAGGGGGGAGGGAGGGAGAGATGAGAAGTTCTTCCAGACTTCTCATCCTCGTGTGTTTTGAAATACTAAAAATATTGCGGGTTACCAAACAGAACGAGGAGACGATCAGGAACATTCTTGTGCAGCCGAAACACTGAGCAGACGATCAGGAACATTCCATGATCTGTGGTTGGAAATGCGCAAGCCTAGACGACGTTATTGATGTATCCTAGAAGTTTGTAGGATTTCTTTTGTTGTTGTTGTTGTTGTCGCCGTCGTTGTTGTTGTTGTTGTTTCACATGTTTAAATTTCGCGCGTTAGGCACGTTGGTCGATCGCAGTGACCGACTGGTGGCGTCATTGCAGAAGCGTTCCCACTTATCCCATTGTTTTGCTGTACAGACGACACATTGCCCCATTTCAGTACACCATAGAAAAGGCGCAAGTGGTATGCAAGGTCGAAAATGCGGCAAGCATGACGTTTTTTTATTCTCCTGAGATTGCTTTTGGGGCTTGCAGTGTGCAAAAGTATGTCCTTCGAGATCCTCATTTGTTGCTTGGAGAAAAGCCGTTACTAAGGGTGCAATTTTAATATAACCTTGCCTTTGAGCGTTTTATATTATTATTATTGCGTTTTGTACTACTGGCACTAATATTCTAACTATCCCGAGGAGGGATTTACCATAGTAGGGTTGTGGCCAAAGTACAACCGAAATCATCACAATCCACTTGTTGCGTCTTTGGCGTTCTTGCGCGATGCGCGGTGTGTTTATGTCTGCTAGAGTCTGCTGCTCACGTGTGCCTGTGTTTGTACTACATGCATGTTGCGATGTGCTTTGTCAGAGGTTTTGCTTTTGATTAAACATGGCCAGTGGAGGCACTGAAATGGCAGAGCGAGATATAAAGACAATTATATCCATTATTGACTTGCTAATCTCGGGGAAGCACTTGGGTAAGTTACCGTTGTTGCGTTCTCTCATATCTGAAGTACTAAGTAAATAGCGTACCCAAGCCAGTTAGAGTATGCAAAGGCCCTAGCTCTTCTGTAGGATTTTGTGCTCTATTTGCGTTCTTTTGTATCATTGTAATCTGGAAATATACGAGCCGCGCATTAACACCAGTTATGCCTCCCTAACTGTCCATGCGAAAGTTGTTCTTTATTATTATTATTATTATTATTATTATTATTATTATTATTATTATTATTATTATTATTATTATTATTCAACCCTCGCAGCATGCTTCCATGTAAGGTGACACAGGGCCACTTTCAATCGCGGTCGAGCCCGATCCGGATCGAAATTCTCGCCCGCGATTGGCTCCCTCCTGCAGTTAACGCAAAGGACCCAATCGCGACCGCGAAATTCGCTCCCGACCCGGCTTGATCACAATCGAAAGTGCGCCGTGTGACATGGATAACGTCTTACCTGGGATATATTTCTGTATGCATTACCTTAAAAAAAAAAAAAAATTCTTATTATTTTATTTTATTTTTTTCTGTGCAGCAGGCTGAACTTGCGCGCGCAGTTTTTCTGGCCAGTCTTCTCCCTAGTGGATGTAATCGTATTTCATTCTTAATACTGGTGTAATTGTCAGGTTTCCTACTGTAATCATTGGTACCTGAGACGCTGTGACTCAACTTTTTCTCCATGAAATGCTTTCATGCAGGCATTCGAGTCTTGAAGAGATTGCAAATACTTCCCATGTTGACAGAAAGCTTGCAAACGTGTTAAATGTGTGTCACTAAAGTTCAGCATTCATTAAGTCACTTATGCCGAATGTGGAATGAAGGACACATTTACTTCACAAGCATGTGAGGATAGTAAGAGGGACTATGGCCATGTTCCTAAAGATGTCGCAGATAATTTGCTGGGCATCTGCGGTGCAGCATTTTAGTTGTAATTCCTACACATGCTTTATAAAAAAAGTCGCAAACCTTTATGCAAAAGTTGTATGATTTTGTAGTTTAGGACTTTGCCAAGGGATGTGCTCTGCAGATTTTGCAAAATCATTTTTGGCAATTAAATTTTTGTCCCCCTTTGTCCTTGAGTCATCTTCAGTTTGAGTGAACCGAATTTCTATATATATCTTAAAGCTGTTCACCCTTAATTATGGAAGAGACCGCCAAATTTAAATGCATTGTTCAAGTACACAATATATAAAATAATGTAACAGCAGTTTTGTAAAGGGATAAATGAAATAAACAGTTTTCACCCCCCAGCCACCCACCTCTGCTTTTCCCCACCCATGGAAACTACATTTTCAGCTGCTGTAAAGGCAAAGTACTGCGAGAGTTTTAAATGTTGTCGCCCTGCTGAATTTGGGGTGGGGGGGCCTGGCTACTGGAAGATGAAGGTTGCCTAAAAATAAACTACTTGCATGTCTCTTTGCATGTGATCCTTGGGCTTGTATGCATTGGTCATTAGTTTAGTAATGCATGATTATGACAGCTGTCTGCTGATTGAATGTGAGGAAAGGTACTAAAACAGCACATAACCAGCAGTGCTTACATTAGGAGTAAGTTTCTTAAGACATGCTGCGTGCATTTACACTACATGAAGCCACTTCCTTGTTGCAGTTAATAATGCAAATAAAAATGGAAACTGTTATGTGAAGCTTGTATTGTGTCCAGACTTTTAAAGATTGCTTTCGGAAACCTCTGATTTAACTGACCTTCACTTTCCAGATATCAATGCACAAGTGGGCAGCTTTGACTTATTGCTGCAGCGGAGACTTCACTATTTTTCCGAAGCAGTGTCCACAGATGCCGGCCTTTCAAAAGTCCTCTCTGAAAATGCGCCCCACTTGCTTCAGCCTTGTGGCAGTGAGAACCTGTATTGGCTCTTCCTTGATCACTGCATTTCGCTGTTGATGCTTCTGAAAAATCTCTTGGACACAGCATCGACGGCAGCAACGCCACCACAGCCTCAGGGCCCTTCCCAGCACTCCAGTGCACCGCCGGCACCCCCCAGCTGCCTTGGTGCTCTGCAGCAGAAGACTGTGCAAAGCCTGCTACAGTTTGTGGTGGCCCTCGGGGTCAACCCAAATCTATTGCCGGGAGTGGGGCTGGCACTAGAACAACGTACACTCAGTGGTGTTCCTGAGTGCAGCACACGTCTACTTCCATGGCAAAAGCATAGATTCTTAGTAGCATCTGTTCGAGCACTTCTGGTGTGCATCCAGAGCCCCGTGCTTTGCAGCATGGTTTTGCATCATCACCTTGTTGATGTTCTGGCAGCATTACTACAACTTTGCCATGCGCCAATCCGTAAAGTGAGTTCAATTACCTGCTACACTTCATATAGGATTTTCAGTGCCTGCCTCAGCACACTTTTAAAAAATAGGTTATATGCGAGACCTACTATCGTTGTAGAATGTGCATAAATAAAGTAGCATGTGTATTTGAGAAGGTGCATGTAGTTATAAATGTGAACTTGTGCAGCTATAGTTGTTTGTTTGAGCTGTCCAGTTTAAAGGGTTAACAGCACACACAGACGGGGGCAGAGTGAGGAACAACAGGACACAGCGCTATTAGTGCTCTGTCCTGTTGTTTCTCACTCTGTCACCATCTGTATGCACTGTTAACCCTTTAAGATGCTTTACCAACTAGCCGACCAAGCCATCCTTGTGGATATACACTTTAAGCAGCCATGTTAGGCATTATCTTGAATGTAACTTGAAGTTGAAGAAAAAAGAAAATCGTGCTGTTGCCATTTCTCATATATACTCATTGTCCCTATGTTATAATATTTATTTGATGAAAGTGCATGCGGTGTCACTTTATTTTCATTTTCTCCTTAGTGCAACACTATTAAAGGCCTGTCATGCTCACATAAATTTCTTCAGTGATTGTGAACTCTTTAGGTAAGAGTGCTAACCAAATGAGGTTGACCACTTCCATGAAACTCCTTATATCTGCTTAGTTCAGCTTCATTGTTCGTTACTTCAAGGCATATTGCCCTCAACCTGACTTTACCCATATGTGTAACTAGCACAATATATGCTGAGTGAAATATGGCATTCATCTTGTGCATATTTTATTTATGGCACCCCTGTTTCTGCCTATTGTAGGGGTGTGTGAAAATGCTGTGGTTTTCCTTCTTGTGATCGCAGATTGCTAGCGACGAAAACAACAGACCGCATTCTAGCTTGGAAAGCCATCCTTCAACTGTTAATGAGCTCAATTCATCATTAGCAAGTTGTAGAGGTAGGTCGGCACACTTTGTAAGCCCATTCCGATAGAATGGGTTTTACCTGTTCATAATACATTGAGTAGAGCTCAACATCTTCGCTGATTGTATGTGCATTACAGCTTCTTAATAACAAGCCTCTTTTTATTTTCCTGCTTTCTTTAGCTGGTGCACCAGCTGATGATGTCAGTTTAATTCAAGAAATGCTGGAGGACAGGCGATACCTATGCGCAGACTTGCAATACCTGTTGGAAAATACTTATCAACCAATGGTTGTTCGAGAGCTTCTGCTGTTACTTTCAAATGCATCGAAGCTGAAGTTTCAAAATGTGAGTGTAGCATTAGTTAAATCTCCTATTTATGAACTACAATGGAGTTTCTGTGCTATGCTGATTTATCCCCCAAAGATGCATCCTGTGCAAATTAGAAAACTATTTTTAGCCGTGATCACTGTTTTTGAAAATTGGTCAGTTTAGAAAATTAGTTTAGCATTAATCAAAGGTAACTGGTCACTTTGGAATAGTTCGGAGCACAATTTTGGTATAGGGCTCTGTGGTTCTTAATGCATATTCATCTTGTTGATTTGCTGGTGGATTCACAGTTGTTTGCTTCTAAGACAGCAGAGGATACTCAGTCATTCCATTCATCAGTTTATTGCTAACAAATACATTGTTGGGTGACATTTTATGATAATTTGGCTTTCTGTTGCATTTTGTGTACACAGCAAAGTCATCACAAGAAAAAGAAAAATTCTGCTCACTTGGCTACTGCTTTAGCAATCTGTTCTGATAGCAGAGGTGTTATCAAATTTATTACAGTGTATTAAGTTTGAATCAAGCAGCCCAGTAACTAGTGTTGGTATGTTATCAAATTTTTGCATGCATTTATTCATATTCGTAGTGCAATGTCCCTTGAAATTTTAGTGTTGTTGTTTATTAGCTTGAATTTTACATTCTAAATTAAACAAATTATATGGGAGAACCCCGTTATTTGTAACTGTAATTTTTATAACTGTAGAAGGATAGCTGATAGAACTGCTCAGTAGAAATCTACATGGCTGCTTTGCATGCTAGCATGTATTTTGCATGATTCTATATGCTTCAGCTTCTTGCATATATAAGCGTAAGCAATGCTGTAACCAGTCTCTAAAAGGTTAAAAATTAAACTGCAGCCTCCTCAGACCCGATTACCATCCTCATAGATGTCAGCTTTCATCCTTTTTATTATTCAACCAGAAACAATCTCATGGAAAGGTTTGCCACACTGCATAGAGCTAGGTGCAGGCAGCAGGATATATGAAGCATTCCATCATTTTGTTCCACTGCTTTTCAACTAAATGTATACTTTGTGTGTGATATATAGCAGTTTTGCCACTAATTACAAAAACTGAACATGCAGTACACTTCAATTACCGTGAGATCGTGCCGCTATGTAGGATGAAAAAAGGAGGTAACAAACTGCCAGGGTGATGTTATAACTGTAACATGTGTTTAAGCAAGCAAAAAAAATTTTATTATCTGAACAAGCTGGAAAATTTGACTCTTTGTCTGCATACATGGGGGCACTGCTGTGTGCAAATACCCGTGTGATCTCATAGGGCAATTAGTTTTTCACATTTGTAAGGTGTCAGTTGACAATACGAACACCAATTGTAAAAGGTAATGTGTCACTAAGATTAGGTTCCGTCTGAAGAGCATAAGGTTTAACTCTTTTGTTACTGTGCCCATAGAAATCAGTCAAATTGATCGACAGTTTTTCTACACGTTGTTATACATTTCTGTCAGAATTCTTCTACTAGCAACATCATGCACGCTCTGAAATGATGACTGAACTTCAGCTATTTGTCAGATTTGACAATTTTTGGCAGATTAAGAAGTCTGAAAAACTAAATCTTCGAGTGGAGATATCATTGAGATTAGCCTCTGGTGCTCTGAGCACTTCTTCAATAAAACGACTCAAAATTTGCGCTTTGGTCAACTCAGCAAGATAATTCTTAAATGACAGCAGCAATGAAGACACAGGAGCTTCTCTCAGGTTGTAATTTTTCTGTTCAGATGTATAAACTGTTTTAACAATGTGTCCTACAACAGTAGGTTCTCATCAGTGCATGTTATTTTGATAATTGTGTTCAACTAATATCAAGTGCAATTTTATTTTACCCCCCCTGGGTTGCTTTTAACCATAAGTATTTCGACAGCGTTTGCACAAATTATTACGAGCAATCCTTCTGCCATGTAGGGTTTACAGAATGTGGACTCCATGCAAAAACTTGCTGCAGGACGTCAGGTACAACAATATCAACTATTTCATTCCTAGCAGGCTTGAAAAGCACCTATCCAGCCACTCAAAAATCATGCCTGAAACAACACATTGTGAACAACAATGAAAGAAGTGAACCTGCTACATACAACAACACACTCACACCAAGCTAAAACACCCAGCCGTCTACCTTCCAACTCATTTTACTAAAGCATTTTGTGCACATTATGTATTCAAACTTGCAGCACAATTCCAATCAGAAGCATTTCAATATATAAAAATGTATGAGACATGAATGCTTTTGCTGGTGTTGCATTATCTTATTGTACACAATTGCATACACAGTGCCTGAAAGGGTTAAAATAAAAGCAAATGTGGTGTTTAACTTCCTGAAGTACAAATCGGTCATGTGTGAAACCATAGTTAAAGTGTGTGTGTGTGTGTTTAGGAACGAGCAGGGGGTGGGGGGGGGGTGCTTCAGAATAATTTTGACTACTTTGGTTTCTTTAATGTGCACCCACTGGCATTTTTGGCATACTGGCATTTTTGTATTCTAATCCCTTTGGAATGTGACGGCCATGGCCAGGAATTAATCTGGCGACCTCTTACTCAGCAGCAGACATCCTTTGCCACTGCAGGGTGACTTTAAAATATTGAGACATCGAAGTTGTAATTGCATTTCCCTACTTATAGTCTAAATGCAGCACAGTCACTGATTCCATCTCACTACCTGAACTATGTCTATGTGCAACAGTTTGTTTAATAACAAGGTTTCTCTTCAGTGTGATTTTAGTTTGTCAAGATGTCAAACCTAGTGCAGTCAATGGCATTGTGATTTCTGTTTGTAGACAGACAAGTGTATCATGTTTTCAAAGGTCTCCTCAAGATAGCCCTAAACATGTTGGGTAATGCTATCCACAGCAATGAAAATGCCAGGCAGCTAAAATAGTGTTTTGTTGTAGTGTTGTTATTCTCCGTAGTGGCAGGCATGCTCATATCCTGGTCCTCAGCAGTTCACTGTGGGCAGTCGATACAGGAAAATGGGTCATATAAAATGCTTCTATGGAAACTTAGTTTTATGTGAAGTAGTTTGAAACTGGAACCTACTAAGCTTACAACTGACCATTATCAGCTAGAGCCAGCAGTTTAGCTCACTGGCATATGGTGGCATAATGACAGTTAGCTTAGCCAATGTGGCAAGTGAAGATGGATGCAGATATGCACAGGCAAGCAAGTAGGTACTGATTGTCATTTAATTGATTTCATCATCTGGCTAACATAAAGAATCACCATTTCATTGTCGTGAGTCAGCAAGTTCAGCACTATTATCTGTCCACTGTCCACAAATGTGGTTCAAGTTTGTAAGTGGGTAAAACTTTAAGTGACTTGAAATGTCTGCAGATGTAGACACTGCAAGCTCTTAAAACCACTTGAGGCTCATGATGACATCTCCACTCCTGCCATAGCCCTAAATATGGCTGCAGTGTGTAAAAATAAATAAAGAGCATGGAGCCTCTCTGCAGATTACATTGGATGCACCGTTTTATTGTGGCAGAGCTTAGCATTATCTATTTGTTTTCACTTCCTTTTCAACCTTGTAATAAGCAAAGCATTGGTGTACCCAATAAATGCCTAACTACTAGAAATGTGAACCCAAACCACTTCATAGAAAAGAAAAAAATATTCTAATGATGGAACCAAAGTATTCCGTGGAATTCTACGCTATTCTGCATGGTTAGCAGGGACTTTACTCTCATATGATGAGAAAGACTATAGCTGAAATTTTGATGTCTCTGCTCCATCAATGTGTTGCTGACCTTTTTTTTAATTGTTTGATATCTCTGATCCCTGTCTCGATAGATGTGGTAACAGTGGCAAGTGATGCTGATAGCCTCTATACTCTCTAGGTTTCAGGGGCTAAGAACACACCACGGTGGTTAACAGGCATCTGTGGGCAACTTCTTACACAAAGTCTACTGCGCAAAGGAGGCCTTGCTCAAGTTATTCTTGGCGCATTTGATGCATGGTGTGGTAAGAAAAAAAGTGTCATTTTGTAACAAGAGTTGCTGTGCACAAATTGTTAATTTCCTTAAATTTGTTGAAATGTAGTTGAAGCACAATATAGTGAATTCTGGGAATTAAAACATTCCCCAGGAAGTGCTGAGCCTTGAAGAAGCGCAGTGGGTATATTCATTGGTACTAATATAGTTGAGCAGTGCCATGCCATCACAAGGTTTGCTTTCCTGCAGCATTTTTGTTGTGCTGTTTCTGCCCTGAGTGACCAGGATCACTCCTTGTGCACATGGAGAATCATTGCAGAGTAACTGGGAACACCTTGGATTGTCTTTCTTAAAAATTTCACTTGGCATTTCATTGAATAATCCAACACTCCTTTGTGCTGAACTCCTTTATATCTTGGCATACATGGTACCAGCATCATAACTTTATATGGAATGCAAGTTATTTTCCTTCAAGGTAGTTGTAAATGTAAATACACTTTTTTGTTGAATGCCACATCATGTGTGCAGTACACTTGCTATGCAATGAAACCTTTCACATATCCACCACATTTGACAGTGCAGTGTGAATTATGCATTAAGTGCTAGAGTGCACTTCAGACACCGTGATAGGTGCAAGCATGCAGCTTCAGGGTTTGCCACTCAAATGAGCCCAGGAAGTTGTTGGACATGGGTGAAAATTTTCATTAACACTTTTCTTACAGCCAAAAATATGCTAATTTGTAGTGCATTTATGTTTTATTGCTTTATTACAGGAAATATATTAATCCCAACATATACTGTGTACACCAGATGTAGCTTAATTGTTGATGTTTAATTATTCAAAATGTGTCTGAGAATTTCTACTTGAAACTTTATATATGCACGCCAGAAAGAGTGAATTAAACAAATAATTCTATATTTTATTTGAAAGTACTTTAAGTGAAAAATATCTGAAATGTACAAAATATGTGCCTTGTCTGTGGTTTCCATTTTTCCTAACTTAGACCCTGCTAAGAAAAATTGATGCAGATTTTTGCTGACATTGTTACTAGCAGATATTGTGCCCATGCTATGTGGGGAAGTCGTCACCTTGTAACCGTGTAGAGCAGTACCTGTATCACACGGGGCTGTATGCATTTATTTCATGCCCTTTTGTTAATTTTTTTGAAACATGTACCTTGCGACAAGTGCTCCTGTATGATAGTAATAAAAAAAGTATACATCACTTATCGTACAGAAGGCATTCGCTTTGTCGCCTTGTGGCAAGCATCTGGCTCATTCCTTTCTGTGTTCTCTTAGGTCTTTGATGCAGTGACTATCAAGGTGGGGAATATCGACTACTTTCCTTGTACTGAGATCACTGCTCCATTAGCTTCCGTCTCAACGCAAACTGGCCTAACCATGCACCTTGAACTTGGTGCCTGAGCTCCCACGTGTCATGCACAATGATTCAATAAAGAATAAAGCCATTTTTACAGTTTGTGTTAAACCATTAAGAGCTCGTAACATTAGGCCAGCTTCTGCAGAAAGTCAGGCTGAAATTGACTGCATGCTCTTGTCTGAGTGAAAATTCCAAATGGCAGGAAGCGCTCTTTATAATACATCGTACATCCTTTGTTCAAATACTAATAAAAGGAACCCCCTGCAGAGAAAAATGAAATTGCACTCTCTATTTACTGAAATGTAGGAATTAAAGCAATGTGCCCTCCGTAACACGTGCCAATACTGAGGGTATGTCAAAGCAGTGTAGCTGTGGGAGCGGAAAATTGGCCAACTCGACAGGATTTGATTGGTTGTCTTCGCCACTGTCATTTTAAAATTATGCAGCCTAGTTAATAAAAGTGCAAATATGAATGCAAATTTTACATTGTTTAATTTGGATTTTGCACCATGCACTCGTGGTCTGTTTCAATGATATGTCCTGCAAAAGTTTACTTTCCGCACCTCCTTAATCTGCCACATATTATCATGTCCAACCAAAAATACAAGTGCATTTATTACTTCATACAGTGCGATGCACTGTATGAAGTCCGAAGTCATATCAATTACGAAGTCGATGTTTACAGCTTGTCGAAAAGCTATCTAATTGATCGATTATCTAGGTCATGCAAGGAAACAGTTAAATGTTGAACGGCACATTTTTAAATGTCACATTATCAGCATATGAAAATACTTTTCGCTCCACTTCAAATACAGTATATCTGGATCTGATTGCTGACCTACTGCCTCCTTGTTTTTTAGTGGATGGCACCGGTGGTGTAGTGTCTGAGGAAGACTGGAAGAAATGTGAAACATTTGCTAGGATTGTTGCTAGGATCCCAAGCACAAAGGACATTACTGTGGAAACCTATTATGAAGGGATTGCTGCACAGGTGAGTTGTGTAACACTTGTTACACTTGTTGTTACACTTGTGTAAATACTGTGCTTGCTAAACTTGTAGATTGAGCTACATGATCAGCAAATACCGTATTTACTCGATTCTAACATGCACTCCTTTTTCTTTTCTTTTTTTTATTCACTACAATATGCCGTGCGCATTAGACCCGAGTACAAAACCAGAACTGGAATTGGTAGTGTCCAGATCCTGCCCCCTGATCTTATATCCCACCTTTTATTCTCGAAGACCGTGCTCTGCCATACTGCAGGTTCTGGAATTAAAAGGGTATGAATTCGAGCTAGTTGCTATGAATTTATCGGTGAAAAACAGTCCCTTGTCCATGTTTATTTCACGCTGTTTTTCACCAAAGATTCTGGCAGCTCCTGCAAGCACTGAAATTCTGTCATCTTTGGACACCACCCATAGCTGGTGTCCAAATCGCATCTCAAGCAACTTCAGAGCTTTAAATTTGTGTTCTTCAAGTGAGAACCAGTCACTGTTTTTCTCTCTTACCGTGAAAATCTTGTGAGCGAACAATCAAAGGTATTGAATTCTAATGCAGAAGCAGTTTTTCGTAAGGTTTTCCACGGGCTCTCGTTACGTGGAGAATGCATCATCACCCAACGTGGCTCAATATAGGACAGCACGCATATACCAAGTCGGCGCATACATACTGCCATCTGTACTGCTGCTACATATGGGCCGGTCACCAGTTCTGTTCTCTACGGAACCATGCAACAAAACAACAAACGCTATCTGAATATCTCATTGCAACAAAAATACGCCATCAAGCGCTTCATTCTTTTAATAAACCGAATTTATTTACTTCACGCTGTCTCCCATTTTAAAGCCACTAGCTTTCTTTTGCTTCTTCCCCGTTTTCGTACTCGGACTATCTCAACCAAGAGTACTTAAGTCTCGCGTAACCGAGCTGCAGGGTGCGTTATTCGCTGAACACCAATTAGCTCTTTGAAATGCACATGTCGTCACGTGAGGCCTTTAGGGTGTCTTTGACATTTAGATGCTGTGGTTGAGGGTCACGTTTCTATGCCGTTTCTACGCTACAGGTCGTGGGATCGAATACTGGCCACGATGCCCAAATTTTTATGGGGGCGAAATACAAAAACACCTGTATGCTTAGATTTAGGTGCACGTTAAAGAACCCCAGGTGATCTAAATTTCCGGAGTCCCCACTACGGCGTGCTAGATAATCAGATTGTGGTTTAAGACCCCATAATTTAATTAAAATTTTTTAATGGTTCCAGGCCACATTTGACACTGAAATCCGCTGATCGTCTCTTGTTGAAATGCACCAATGTACTCTTCTTTCAAGGGTAATACACATTTCAATGCCATATAATTGCAGTCTGACTTGTGACTACTTTTACTGTTCCTATGCACTTAGCAGCCATCACTTTTGCAATAACCTAATTTGGTTCAGAAATCAAATAGCTGAAGAAATTTTTAATTGGGAAAATTGGGGTGTGTGTCACAATAGAGGGTTAATAAAAATAGAGTAAACACAGTAGTGACTGTTGCTGAAATCAGTTGTCTGATCTGCTACAAAATTGTACTAAAGTGAAGGACAGGTGAGAAGGCCACTTTAAAATCCCCAAAGCAGCTCCCTGTCTTGTTGGACATTATGGTCTAAACTGGCTGAGGCTAGAGTCACAAACTACAGTGGCCAATGCATTACAAGATGACAACAAAGAGTGCAGTGAAATAAAGAAAGAAGGATAGACATGCCATGAGCATGAAATTTGGCGTGCTGATTTCCAATCTTGCAAGAGGTGCTTCAGAAGAAAACACCTGCCAACTGTGGCTCTTGACTGGGAGATTCCATGCTTGTAGGTGTCTTAACAAAACATGTACCCAACTGGCTGCCTTCCAGCTTCATTAACCCCTAGATACTTCAACTGTGTGCTGAAGGCTCCAGCTAGAACCCCTTGAGAACTCTGGGTAGTGTCTCATCTCAGCATGCCTGCAGTATTGCGATCACAGTTCCTATTTCGAGGTTCACAATCAGAGTTCCTCTTTCAAAAAATGTGCTGTTATCACTAAAAAAAATTATGTGATACATATAATGCAGAAACACTAAAAGAATATTTTGTGCCATTGTTGTACATTTTCAGCCACCTCCTGTGTATAGAAAATGTTTTCAGCAGCATGTGGCATCGATCTAGTTTTCTGCTTGCGTGTTTGCTGTTTTACCATAAAGTAAAGTTTTGCTTATTTTGGGTCACCTCACAAATTTCTTCCCACTCGCATAATGCCACAGCAGCTAGTTATTGGTGCTACAGGTTTCGGCTCTACAGGAAAGGTAGTTTAAGCTGCTATTCCAGTTTTCTGTGCTAATAAACTTTTTACATCTGATAGCCTTTTATATGGATGCTCAGCATTCAGAAACATTGAGTGACGATGGCAGCATGAGCTTTCAGGAAGCGCTCCTTGGCAGCCCCTCATTCATGCAGCTGCTGGCATTCAAAGCCTCCAGCGGTATAGGTGCCTCACTAATGCAGTAGAAACAGCAGCATTGTGGAATGCACATGCTGTGTCATAGTGAGTTAGAATTAGTTTGGGAGGTATGACCATGTGCAATACGAAAGGGAGCATCTAAATTGCTTTCAAAAGGCCATAATAGCTAAACAAGTCCCATACTAAAGTGTTTGATGACATTAAATATTCAATAGGAAAGGTTCTTGTTACATATTAGCATGTTAAGTTCGAATCCACAAATCATGAATAATCGTTGGTTGAAAACAAAATATTCGTTCCCTGTCATATTACTCGCGAGTATACAGGTGCAGCTGTGTGTCTGTGAGTGTGCTAGTGTAAAATCAAACTACCTGCTTTTGCAAGGAAATTCACTCTGTTTTTGCACTTTCCTTACAGTGCTTGGATGAAGTGTATTGAACTCGTACTAGTAGTGCTTTCGTTGTGTTTCTGCATGTGTTCATTGTGGCCTCAACACTTCTGCAATGAGACACATTGCTTCAAAACACTTTCAATGAGGATGAGCACTAAAAGCCTACAACTATTTCCAATACAATTTACGTACGTGTAGTGTGAAAAATTTTGCACTCTCTTCTTTTGTTTTTTTCTGCAGAACAAATGCTAAGATAACTTCAAAAAGTAATTTGTCAGTCTAGACTGATTAAGTGTTTGCCTTTAAATGTCTCTTTAAAACTTTTCATTCTAGATAAATTGTTACCATGGGTCTAATGATATATAAGCATGTTTGTCACACCACTGACTGATAGCATGTGAAACCATCGCAGGTGGTGGAGCTTTTCTTTTGGCCACAAGGCTCTAGCATGGACAAGATCGTCTTTCGTGTCGCATGTGCTATTGTGGGTGCTATGCTGGAGGAGCAGCCACAGAAAACATCATGCTTCATTTTGAGCAAGATTTTTAGACCCCTTTTCACCTGCACTTGCCAGCAGGGTAAGCATTGATTGGCTGTTTGTTTCCATTTGTTTTTGCAAATAGTCTCTTTAAAGAATCCTTAACCACCCCTCAGTCTTCTGCTGAACACATTGCCATACTTTTTGTAGCAATATATTTCTAAAATAGTCTATTTTAACTTCACATGCATTTCTCAACTTCGATAAAAAATGGTTCAGGGACCCTTTAATGGCCTATGCATTCTTCAATTTCCCATAAAGTGCTGAAACCATGAGTGTGAAACCAGTGTCTCATTATATATGCCAGGGTGGTCAACAGTACTCCCAGAAGTACCAACCACCACAGGTTTGAGCTAGGCAAGCCACAGGGCCACGTCAGTCATCGCCTTACGAATACAGGTGCACTGCAGTGCATGCACACTTGCTCCCAAAGAGGCACTAAGTAATAAGCTGCGAAAAGAGAGAGAGAGAAAGAACTTTATTTGCCACTGCAGGGTAGGAAGTTAGGGCAGGTAGGCCTAGTGTGGCTCCCAGGTGGGGGCGACGTCTTGGGCCCACGAGACGAGTGCGAATTGCGTTTTCTTGTCTGCTCTTGTCAGCAGCTGGTTTCAACCCTCCTCGGAGGGAGCTGGCAGTAGTGATTGTGGGGGAGGGTTACCCTCACATCCCCAGAGAATGTGTGCCCAAGGGGCGAACACTCCATGGTCGCACTTAGTACAGACAGGGTCGTAATCCCCGCCAGTGAGTACATAAATCCTAGAATGACTGAGAATGGAATCGGTCTGCAGTCTGCGAAGCATGGTGGCTTGAGCTCGGTCGAGGTCAGGGTGGGGAGGCGGGTACACGCGTCTCGTCTCCTTGTCGAAGTTGGTAATGTCAGCATAGGATTTGGGGCCTCTGCGAGAGCATCCGTGTTCGAGGGGCCGGCCTCCCGGTTAGTTAGGCCTCAGGCTAAACGGTCGACCCCTTCGTTCCCAGAGTTCCCCGCATGAGCTGCGAAACGGTAGTGCCCAATTAACAGAGGAGAGCCTTATTTGCACTGAAAATCTGGTGACACCTGTCACTGTGCAAATGTATGTACCCAGGCAGCACAGGAAGCAAAGCCTAAGGCAAATACACAAAATGGACACCACCAGCACGTTACTGCTAAAGGAAAGGTCCCAGTGATGCGCCATGAAGAGAGGATGGATGGATGGATATTTAGTCTATTTGAAGATGGTTGGGCCTCTAGATGTCTGCGAGCCCTCTGGCTGACATCTCCAGACGAGCTCGGTCCACCAGTCAGAGCCGTTCCCAAAGGAATGCTCCCTATAACCATGCTGCATACTCTTGTGGGGGCCAAAAGGCTGGGTCGCAGGAGTCCAGGGCAACATCTGATGCCGTGCTGCCTCTGATGAGTGCGGCACGGCATAGTAGGACCATGTACAGGCATTAGCTAAGCACTAGAAAAGGAACAATGCAAAGCGCACGCTTACTGCAGATAGAACACACCGTGGACAAGCTCAAGTCTGAGCAGTTCTCATAGCAGCTACGGGACGAGAGGAAAAGCATGTATGCACATCGCTCAGCTGTCCCAGAGAGGTCTCTTGTGCTTGCTTTCATGGTCATGTGTTGCACAACGGGTATCGTGTGCAACCCGAAGAGCAAGGGGTCAATCCAGTGTAAATTGCCCACTAGACCTTCTGGAGCGGAGTGACACCTGAATGACAACCCAGCTGTCATCCCATCTCACCAAGGATGGAAAGAGGAGACAATTGGGTTTGGAAGAATAGGCATGTAATGGCCAATGTAACATATAAGCTAAGCTGAATTTGATGCCGCAAGATGTTGATTTCATAAGAAGCCAACAAACAATGAGACCAAGGACAACATAGAGAAAATTACTTGTACTTAGTAATTGAATTAAAGAAATGATAAATTGATGGAAATGAAAATGGATGAATAAACAACTTGCAGCAGGTGGGGAATGATCCCACATCTTCGCATTACGTGTGTGATGCTCTAACCTCTACTCGTGACACCTGAGGCAGAAATATGTTCCACATCCGCCGCCAAGGTTTGTGAGTGGTGGCACTGGCTAACACTCCCAAGGTTAGTTGTAGTAGTAAAACATAAATACCCAAGAAAGTGGATGGGGAAAGAGCACTGCGGTAGCTTGATTGGTTAGAGCATCACACAAGTAATGCGAAGACATGGGATTGTTCCCCACCTGCGGCAAGTTGTTTTTCCATCCATTTTCATTTCCATTAATTTATCATTTCTTTAATTCGCTTGGTAAGTACAAGTAAATCCCCCTATGTTTTCCTTGGTCGCATTGTTTGTTGGCTTCTTACGATATGATTAATAAAAATCGGGCCCCTCAGTTAACCCTTTTTCTTCTCTTTCAGATGCTGATTTAGGCACAGTAAACTTAACGCAAATCCCATAATTGCATTTTTGATATGCTGAAGTGAAGCTTCAGGTTTGGATAGTTGAATAAACCAATTTTAATTAATTATTATATAATTAAGTTCTAACTCAAGTAACATTTCATTGTTTGTATATATATATATATATATATATATGTGTATATATATATATATATATATATATATATATATATATATATATATATATATATCTTTGTTCTCACATATGTACTCTCCATGGCCAGAAGTAATCAGTGGACAAGCTATTACAATTTTCCTTGATATGGAACTCTGTTTGGTTATTACAAGTATATAGGTGATGGAGTGCACCACAATCCCCACATCGCTTACAGCAGTAGGATAACAAGGCTAATTTTTTGGCACCAGTAATGGGGACTCAAACTGATGTTCAGTTAGATTCAAAGGCAGTGCCATAGCACACAGCTGTGACATCAGTATGGCAAATACATGCATGTGTTGCTATTTTACTTTGTATGAAGTGTGCAATGTTTGCCAAATGTTTTGAAGCCACTTTCTGATTTAACAGAACTGCTGTCAGGTTTTTGTGTACAGGCACGGCTACTGCTAGTAGGAACACAGGAGCCGGTGTCATCGCTCTACAGACTGCCACCGCTGTGTCTCGTGAACTCTTGCGGTGCAGGCGCAATCAAAGCCTTAGGAAGAGAACCTGGTGCATCATCCTTCCTCCCCTTTGCCGCATACGTTGGTATCTCGATTGCATGCACCCGGAGCTCTGAGTTATCAGTGCTGCATGCTAGCACACAAAATTTGGGAAGAGGTGTAGCAGGCGCCACGCCAGGATCTCTGCCTGTCGCTTTGATTGCGCCTGCACCACAGAACTGCACAAGATGCCGGTGGTGGCACTGTGTGGAGTGCTGCCACAGAATGCCATGTTCCCGCTAGCAGTGGCCGGCCTGTACATGAATTGCTGGAGAATTTTCAGTCCATTATAGCTTTAAGTACGGGGGGGGATGCAGTTTTTGTTGTCTTAAAAAGCTTTAGCTTGGGAGCTCCTATCTAAATACAGTTGAACCCTGCAATAACGAAATCGTCGGGGACAGCAATTTTTCTCGTTCACGGAAGAATTTTGTTCTTGCGACAATGAGAGAAGGCAGACAAAAGAGGTAGTACATAACAGAGGAATCATGTTTTATTTTAAAAATTCGTAATCTCGGTCTGCCGTCCATGGCCTCGAAGGAGTTTTAACACTCCATCCTCACAACTCAGAATATGTTGCATGGCCACGTCATCATCATGTGTCCCAAGGAATGACCGCACGGTGTCGAGTGTGTTGAGCACATCTCGCAGGCGCGCTTGCTTGGTCGCGGTTTCATCGCCATCATCACTGTCGTCAGTGCCGCGAACGCTGCTGACTATGGCGTCATCCGTTAGTTCCTCGTGGACAACCATGTCATCGTCGACAGACAGGAAGTCGTGTAGACCCAAGTTGTCCAGTGCCACCAAGATGCTGTCTTTGGATTTTAAAATGGTCGACAGGGAGCTGCACGGTATCCCAAACTTGGCAGCGATATCCATCTTCTTTTTTCCGGTTGCAGCTTCCACTATGATTTGAGATTTCTCTAAGAGCATGAACAACTTGCATTTCTTAACTGGAGGAGGCATTTCGCAAAGCTTACTGCCACACACAGCGGCCAAGCACGACGAGGACAACGAGGGGTATGATACAAGTCGCCTGGCCGCTTCTGCCAGAGTTGCAGCCGGAGGTCAAGCGGCATTGTATGGTTGCCAGCAAAAACAAGTTATGGGCTACAACTAGCCTGCAAGCAAGCAACAACAGGTGGCAACAAACAAGTTTTTAATGTGATTAAAAAACATTTGTTAGCACATTTTTTATTAGGATTTCATTTTTTGATGTTATGTTGAGACCATGTGAAGAAAACTCTCGACCCGCTACGGCAGAAATTTTCGCTGTCGCGGCGCTGCCGGTTGAAGATGTGTTGTTGTTGAGCGATATGAAATACATGTACTCCTATGTACCTCTGCCGGGAACTTCAAAATATTTCGTTGTTGCGAGAATTTCGTTGTTGAGGGTTTTCGCTATTGCGGGTTTTGGCTGTACATGGGAAAAGAGAAATTCTTTTTCTCAGCGACCACTGCACCAATTTTGATAAGGTTTGTTAAACTTAAAAGAAAATTTTAGAATCTAGCAACTGCAGAAAGCAGATTTTTTATCTGAGTTGTAAATTATTTTTTTGTAACGTTCAAAAGTGCAAAGTTGATAAATCGCAGTGCGTTAGACAAGCGTCATCAAGAGAAATGAGACACATAGGGCACTCACTTCGAACTTAGCACTCCTCTGGCAGCATGACCGTCATACAAAATTTACTGTCAATGAATAATTCCACAATTTCAGCCTTGCAATAGAATTGAAAAAAAAAAAAGGGTCTTGCAAGAAATAGCTCATTTACGGTATGGTCACTCATATTAGAGTAAAGAAAGCCAAGCATGTCACATTCTGTATGATCCAGGTGCTGCCTCGTCCTTGAATGATATAGTTGCATCAGAAGAGGATTTGGGAAACTGCATTGAATTGATCCACAAGGTAAAGTTCTATGCCTGCCTTTGTCTATACGCTACTTAGTCTATATGTTTTCAAGCTCAATAAAAAGAGTTATGTCAGGTCTATAGCAGGATTTACATCTTTAATTATTATAATTTCAGATGTCCTTGAAACTTGCCGAGATTTCACCAGACACCTAATCATCATGTTGAACTGTATAGCCAAATAAGTGTAGCCATGCGTTGTTCACAGGGCTACCAAGCATAAATACTCATTCTGTCATTCCTAATCTTGATAACTACTTTCAGATTGTTTCCTGCCTTGACCCCAGCCATCCAATTCTTGAAGCAATAGTTCCAGTTTTTCCAGTAATTTTTGAGATCACCATCTGCACTGAAAACACTGTATCTTACCTACGGTGAGTTTTTACCAGCTTTACTTGAAATGGCAATAGGCAGGGTTCTTGTTTTTATTACATTAAAACACTGTATCTTGCACTTCCTGTTAATGCTGCTTCCTAGATTTTTGTTTATCCCTTTACTGCTCCTTAATATTTATGGCACATGATTTATATTGCTTTGTAAAAGTGTTACAGTAACAGCAGAAGATTCATGAGGAAATTCCCTCATCAGGAGATATCCTTATCAGGAGCATCAATTTCAGAAACTTGAAAGAAAGAGCAGTGGTCTTTTGAGGAGAATTGAGGCTCATTCCTGCATTTACAAGAACAACATTTGGATCATACATTTATGACAGTATTGTGTACCCATCACAGCTTGTGTACTCCTTACTTACACTAAGTGAGAAGAAAGGGGGTTAACCGAGAGGCCCAATCTTTATTAATCATATCATGAGAAGCCAACAAGCAAAGACACCAAGGACAACACAGAGGAAATTACTCATACTTACTAACTGAAATAAAGAAATGATAAATTAATGGAATTGAAAGTGGTTGAAAAAAACTACTTGCTGCAGGTGGGGAACGATACGACATCTTTGCATTACGCGTGCTATGCTCTAACCAATTGAGCTACCTCAGCGCTGTTTCCCCATCTACTTTCTTGGGTATTTATGTTTTACTACTACAACTAACCTTGGGAGTGTTAGCCAGCGCCACCACTGACAAACCTTGGCGGCGGATGTGGAACATCCTTTCTGCTGCAGGCGTCACGAGTACGTGATCTCTTTGGGTGAAGGCAACTGGTCAGTAAACCCACACATGCTACCTGAAGGCATCAATGTTGCCAGATTCGAGACGCTCGTTATGTCAGAACAAGAAAAAATGGGGTTAACAGAGGAGCCCGATTTTTTAAATCATATTATGAGAAGCCAACAAAGACAGCAAGGACAACATAGGGGAAATAACTTGTACTTACTGATTGAATGAAAGAAATTATAAATTAATGGCAATGAAAGTGGATGAAAAAACAACTTGCCGCAGGTGGGGAATGATCCCACGTCTTCGCATTACGCAAAGACTTACTTTTTACGAAGGCTTACTTACTATTTACTTATATTAAAAGGTTACTGACATGAAAATATTGCATCCTGCTTTTCTTGCAATTTTTGGTAGTTATCAACTTCATAATTATTGTACGAAGTTTCAATTCCTTAAGAGCACCACAGATAATTACAGCACTTTTTATATGACCCAAAAATGCATGCCAAGCTCAGCATGGCTTCAAGCATAAAAAAGAAGACTCATCACGTGACCGAAAGCAGAGGTGGCAATCACGTCGTACCTTGAACTCAAGAGCATGCCAGTCAGCCTGGTGTGGTGAACGGTATGAAATGGCGCAAAGGACAGAATGAAAGCAGAGATGACATACATAGTGCTGTGTACGTCATCTCTGTTTTGGCCCTGTCCTTTGCGCTGTTTTTATCTTCTTCGTCGTGAACCAACCAGCCCAATTCAGCACACTCCTGTGGTGGTTAAAGGCCATACAATGACAGCGTTACTGGAAGCTGCCAAATTGGCCCTTCCAATTGTTCACTTCTCTTGAAAGCCCAGGACAACATGCTGTCACTTCTTGTCCTGTCGAGTGCTGAATGAACTCAGCCTTTGGCAGCATGGTCATCGTGTGTTTTTAAGCATCAGTGGTATCTGGTACTACGAGACCACTGCAACAGATTTTGATGACTTGATCAGTCTTCTCCTTCACATTCGAAGCTTCGCTGTACTTTGCATGCATTTTGAACTGGTTGCATCAAAAGGTAATGTCATTAATTATTTGTTGCGCTCTCAGGAAATAGGGGCTCCATAGCGTAATTACTCAGTTGAAGGGTGTTCAACAAAGCAGCAAAAACAAGATAAAGATTGTCATACAGCACTCCTTCAATATGAATTGCAGCTAAATATTTCACAGCAATGAATGCGTGACAAAGGATACTACCTTTTAGCCTGTCTCCTAGGGTGTGACACAACCAGGGGCTATATTTTATGACAATTCTCAGTTTCTATTCTTCTTGCCCTTTGCCAATGGCCAACATGAAGCCGAAGCCAACAGGATGAGCCACTCAACAGGGTGAATGATAAAGGATGAGTAGAATTGTGTGCTACAGAAGCCTTGCCAAAGGGTCTGCTGATAGATCATATCACTTGTTGAGTGGCTTGGAAAGTTTTGACAAAGACTGTGCTTCAAGAGTTATGGGAATGTTATTTGAATTGAGTAACTTATATCTTGATGATTATATTTAGCAGTTGCTGTACTTTACACTGTTTTTTGGTTAAATCACAATGATACTCTTTTTAGGAAACCTTGTGAAGAAGTTTTGTGTGCAGTGTACCACAGCCTGCCATCTACAACTGCAGTGGAGTTATTACACTGGTGTCTCTTCAAGGCTACAAATCATCTTCCGCTTGCAACACTACGTGATGACATTGTTTTTGTGCTTGGTAGTTCTGGTGGTGTTGAAGCAATCAATCGGTTTTTACCATTGAGGTAAGCAGTGCTCATGTCACATGTGTCTTGATATGTTTGTCCGAATTTGTTTTCTTCCAGCCATTATGCTAATCTTAATCTTGCAAATTTAGATGCCATTCTGTTTACTTTACTTCCGTCCCATTATATTTTAAATTATTATTCTAGCAACATTAGAAGCCTTGTGGCACTCAAACACTTTAAGTCCTTCAGTGTCATTAAAATAGCCATGGTTTACAACAGAGAAATGGATTGGGCTCCTTGATGTATGTTCATTGTTTCTGCACTATTTACGGCACACAGTAAAGGGGACAAGAGGAGCATCAACGATGAGGGAAGGCTCAAATTCTTCATGTCAGTTTGCATCTTCCTTCCTAGTCAGTGTACCTGTTGTCTTTATTAAAGTGTGTCGTACATAGCGCAAGAATAGTGAATAGTCATTGTATGTATTGTGATGTGCCACAAGTACAGCGGCACAGGAGTATTCAAATGTGATAATGTGTTGCGACAGAGTACCTGTTTTCATGTTCCAGTGATGAAGAATGGCTGAAACGGTCAGACCAAGCTTTCCTAGCCGCAGTCTCGGTGTTCCAACATGGCAGCTTGAAAGAATCATGTGTTATATTTTTCATGTCTCTGCTGAAAGTAAGTATCCCTGTTAATTGTATGAGCACCTTTCACCATCTTTCTATATGGTGGAAAATTTAATCTTTTTTTTTATTCTGGCACCTTTAGTTTTTTATTATTTTTAGAGCTAAAATACTAAATGTTCATGTCTCATATTTTAGTTTAATAGTATCAAAACTTTAACAATGCTATTTTAATGTATCCTACCAATTATTGTGGTGCTTTTCTTCGTTTTTGGAATGGTTGATAAGGCTTACTTTCCATACATTTTGGTTCATTGGCATTGTAAATTTTCTACAAACGGAATGTCCACCAGCAGTATCTGCATGATGATTTTGCCACTTTTAAACATGAAATGCTCCTGCTCCTTTGCCCTGTTGTGCAGATTTCAGAGGGTAAACCCACAGCAAAAGCCATTATGAGCTCAATGAGAATCCAGTGGAAAATGAGTAAAATTAATCGATTATTGTTATTTTTGGTGAAGAGAATGAAATTTAGCTCAGTGGCACAACTACAGATCAAACCCATGCCCAGTAGCTAGGTGCAGGTTGTAGTCAGATATCCCAACCACTTAGCTCTCCCCCTAGTTCCCCACTTGGAGTGTGTGTTACACAGCAAACTCTCCACTCGTGTGCATATGTATTACAGAGGCAACAGAAAATAATTTACAGACAATGGAACTGACAACCAGGCTAGTTGGTGAGGTCCACAGGGCAAAAAAAGACAAGGACAAGATAACTCCCATCATGTTTTCTTTCTTGCTCTCATTTTGTGTTGCACTGCTGTCTTCATAACGAGCAAATAATTTGCTCCTGCGGACATAGCTGGCGCTGTCTAAAACTTGTAAAATTTCTATGACTGGCGTACATAGCAATTATTGATGAGGAGACGATTTGCCACACAGTAATAGTGTGTCTTAAAAAAAAAGGAAGGACAGGAAAAGATTTCGAATGACTTGCCAAGAAAGAGGCCTTACTTCATTATTTTTTCATCTGAAAAAGAGGTTCAGATAAGTTTTTTAAGTTTTTAAAGCAAAGCATGTATTAAGTTTGCATGATAAAATTAATTCATAATTGCTGTTTGAAACTAATAAGAAGTGGACTTCTAACTTCTAACTCATATTTTAGAGCATAGAATGTTCCAAAACTGTAAAGAAAGCATGTCTCGCAGTTAAATGTGAACATGAAAGGCTTTTGAGAAAGATAGAAACATTGTTTTCGCAACTGCTGAGTTTCAAGTGTGTTGTGTAAACATGCAGAAACATGGAATTGTGCATAATGTTAGACTTTAGTTAGGGTATTGTGTGCTTTTTTCTTTCTGAGCTTTATTTGTCCTTGGGCAAATGACACATTGTATTAGTCTATTTTTTTATTTTTTCTATTGGAGCTAAATGGTCCACTCGGTGAACAGATTTGTCCATTTGGTCACTATATTGAAGAATACATATAGACAGCAGGATGACAAGAAAAGTGCCAACTGCAGGCTCCTTGTATCGTCTAATGATTTTTCCAACTAATGAGCAGTCGACAAGCTGAAGCTGCCTTAAGGACTGCATTGCTACACCAAACGTCCTTAGAAGAGCAGAGCTCATCTTTCATGTTTTCTGCCAAGTAATACTTTGAGCTGAGAATGTCTTCCATAGTAAAAAGGATAAGCTGTCATGTCATCTGAGTTAACTTGCTTTTAGTTAACCATCTATGCAGGAGTTTCCATTTAGCACAGTGTAGTTCTGTACTGGTGAAATTCTTAATATTCGTTGTGGGCTGTGCACGCTGAAATTTCAAGCTGAGGGTTGCCCCTGTAAAGTCCTGCGCTGAGGGACATCCTCATGTTCTGCTAAATTATTGCACTCACTCAAGTTTGTTAGATTAAGGTGAGCAACCTTGCTTACATTGTTGCAGAAACTGACTGGGGCCGTTGGAGATCTTCTGTCAGGAGAGACGAACGACATAGTTCTACCACCTACTTCACAGTGTGAGCTCAACTCACAGGATGTAAAGGACAACCTACTTCTGTTACACCTCATCGAAAATTTTTCCGATTTGATATCTGAAACTCTTATACAAAATAAGCCCTCTCTCTTGGAATTTGTTGTGGTAAGTGCATTGCCTAATATCCTTCGTCAGTTTAAAAGATAAACAATTTTTCTCTATCCTGCTGCTCTTGTACAGGAAACATTAAACCGAGTTACCCAGCTATCGAAGAGTGCTGAAATCAGCAGTCTGGCCTTACAATCTACTGTATTCTGCCTTACACTTATGAGTCTCCTGATCTCCACAGAAGACATGGTATGTTCATATTTACAGTGTATGTATGACTGACAGGTGCTAAATGTTGTAGGTATTGTATGTTCGGACCTAAGAAAAATATTAGTTGTTGGGGTTTGGCATGCCTAAGGCGCTTTCTGGATTGTGGGGGATGCCATAGTGAAGCACTGCATATTAATTTGAATTTAGTCACCTGTGGTTCATAACCTTTGTGAAAATTTATGTATGCAAGATTTGTGCCCTCCCCCCCCCCCCTTAACACATTTGGAATGCAGCCACATGGCAGGCTGAATTTGATGAGAACGTTGTACTCAGTAGCAGAATCTCATAGCTACAGAGCCACTATGGCCAGCGAAAATTGAGAACATAGAAAACTACAGTATTTATTTGTGTGCTACCAACCTCTTATATTCTGCTCTTTGTGTTAATTCAACGGCATTGAAAAGTTTTAAAGTACACCCATGCATATTTAACCATTCTTTTAACTTGAACCTGGGATAAATTGTACCAAACCTGCATGTCCCATTGAGGGAGTAGTATTGGACGCTCACTGCCCAAGTTTGAAGGGTAAAACAGAACAAACTGCGTGCAAGAGATGTGCTTTAGGGCAATTTATGAACAAAAGTTGTCATAATTACTTCTAAAATATTTTACATCTAGTGGATAAATATTGAAAATGGGACAATATAGTAGTATACGTATATTGAGAGTGTATGTGATCATAAGTTAAAGTAGGGGTTTGCTTAATTTTTAATGGCAACCAAATTTTCTTTTCTCTCTGAAGGCAGCAGCAAAGAATAAGGAATTGTGGCAACAGTGCAACCAGTGCCTGGCATCTTTGTCAGGTAGCCATAGTAGCCCCGAGATAAGAAACCTAGCACACCAGTTGCAGGTGTCAGTAGCAAGCCAAGGGGTTGCAGCAGCTCCACAGAAGCCAAGTGCTACAAGTAATTCTGGCTCCTCTGCTCCACCAGTGGCAGATGATAAACATGCCAAAGCTGCACGCCAAAAGAAATTGGCTGCTATTGCAGCTGGATTTAACATTTTGTCTATTGATGACAGCCCTAGCAGTGAAACAGTGGTTGCAGAGGCTTCTCAACAACAGCTTGGAGAGGAAACTGCTAGGGTGGCACCAGAATCATCAGGAGTCCCACCAGCTACTGAAGGCACAGAATTTGAAAAGTTATGGTGCGAGTTGCATGATGGAATGGCACCCATCCGAGGTCATGCATTTATTCAGCTGCGCCGAATGCTTCTAGAGGGCAGTGCGGAAGTATGGCAGCGGCGAGACGAGTTGCTTGAAGCTTGCCACTCAGGCGTTCAAGATGAAGATTCATATGTCTATCTGAGCGCCATCCAAGCTTTGTCTGTTCTTGTTGAGAGAGACCTGGACCATCTGCTTCCATGGCTGGCAGAGCAGCTGTCCCTGGAGCAGCTCTCAGTGGAAGCACGCCTCAACTTGGGAGAGGTTCTTTTGCGAGTCACCAAAAACTTTGGTGAGTCCTCACACACCATGCTTTGAATTAGTACCTGACAGTCTATCTTTTTCAACAGGCAAAGTCTGCTGCTATGAATGATTAATTTGCAAGGTTAGCATTGGAATTTAATGTTAATTAAATTTCATTTCATTTTATTACCTTAGAGATCCCTAACAAAAGAGGTATTATGTAAGCAGTGGGCACTTAACCTATACAGGTTCATTAGTAAAATATACACAATCGATGCAGGTATAATCATGTTGAATTGTGAATGTAAGTAATTGTGAATGTAAGTAAGAGATGCAAACATGCTATACATGTAATTTAAAAGAGAAATTGAACAAATGAAACAATAAACAAATGTTCAAACAAACATTCAACCTTTTGGATGGCAGTGCTCTATATTTCCAAGTGTCATGTGATATTCACTGAAGCCCACAAAAGCAGCTTACTTTGTCATAGTGTTATTGATATAAGAAAAGCTTCACATTACGCTTACCCATTGACACATGAGAATTAATGTTAAATACATACAGACAAGATGTTTAGCAAATGGGAAAAGTGAGCATTGGCAAAGAAATTATAAGCTTTGGAAGGAGTAATAAAATTGTCAAGGATACTGTAAAAATGTTAGCCGAGTAAGGGAAAATGTAAACATGATGGTGTAAAGTAAATTGTGATGGCGCCGTGAGAGTTCAGTTCACATGTCATGCCTATTGACATCACATCTTTTGCTGGCATCATGGTGCCACACATGAAGAGATGCAACACTGTAGTGTCTGGTGAGTCATAGAGGTGCTCACATGAAGGGCAAAAAATTTGGCAGAACCCATCTCACAATGAATATCGACGGTAATGCGATTAGCAGTGAAGCACAGTAGCAACGCACCGTATTGCCACCATCAAAACATGTTATGTATGAGGAGCGTATGCAGCTGGGCTTCTCTTGCTTCTTTCTGAACACACTGGGCCACCTTGCAGTGCCACTGTGAAGCCCGTGCATGGCATGTGTGAATATATATGCAGACAAAATTATTTGAATATATATGATATGGGGGGGTTTGAATCTGCCCAGCACTGGAGAAATTTTAAAGCATTTTTTGTCATTGAAAAGCAGCACATACCCAGTGAGCCAAATTGGTTCGACGGTTGGTTTTGAACTCAATTCCCTCAGCACAGCAGCCGAATACTCTACCTATTAGAACAATAACTACCAGTGACCCAAGTAGGCCGGAAAATGGTTAGAGCCATAGGTGAATAGGCACATGGGTGCTAGAAAGTGCGTGAAATATCTTAAAAATGCTAATTGCATCATAACATAGGTAATGCAATCATTGCAGTGGTGACTATGACAGGAATCATGGAAGGCCCACCACGCCTGATCGTCGTTGTTTTCTACTGCTTGTTCATTAGGTTAAATTCTTTTAAAGTTATGTGTAAATAAGATTTGTGTGTAGTTTTTAACAGAACTTCATGTTTTGTTAGGCAAGATATGAACTGCTTGAGGAAGGTTTTGGAGCTTCTATATAATGGAGACAGATGGAAGTCATCGATCCTCAGATGGTCACATTTAAGTACTTGAAATAAAATAAATGAAGCCCCTGTTTGGAATTTCTGTTCTTGAAGAAAAGTTAGGGGTTCTAGAATGTATGGAGCAGGCTTGCGTTTTGAATGTGTTTTGTGTGACTACAATAAATTGTTCTGTGTTGCTACTCAACGTCATATATTAACTTACATTGACTTCTAGATTTTGACCTTCTGGTGTAATCGGCAGATTAGGCAGAGTACCTTGCTAGATAGCCTACTCGTATATCTGGTGATGGCCCTCATGTTGTGCCTTTCTTTGTGACATATCTGAAATTGATCTTGTTCTATGGAATAAGTTGTTTCTTGAGCGCTGTTTTTGAGTAGAAACATTTTTGCACACATGTAAATAGTGCATATATTTAAAAACTTATGGACATATGTTGCCATTCTGCTCCTTTTATATGGCAATGTGTTTGTCTTTCATTCATAGGTGATATGGCTCCAAAGTACCGAAACCTTCTGGTGAACAGCTTTTTGTGTGCTGCAAAGCACTCCAACCCAGTCATCAGATGCTCAGCCGTATCTAATCTGGGTGAATTGTGCGGAAAGCTTGGTTACTCATTTGTTCCAATCACACAGGAGGTAAAGGCTGTTTGTGTATGTTTTCCTTTAAAAACTCACTGGTTTCAAGCATATAAACTTGCTGCTTTTGTTCTGCTAGATCCTTAATTGTCTCCGTGGCCTCATCAGGGATCCTGATGCCTTGGTATGTCATGCTGCTGTGTTGGCTCTAGGCTGTATTATTCAAGGAATGGGTCAAAGGATATTTCAAGTAAGTATTCTTAATGTGTAGTATCTGTAATAATAACTAACAGCAGCGACACTTTTCTGCTTTTACTGGTGCAAGTGAAATCCACTGTGATGTGAAATGAAAGAACTAACAATTTGCTTCTGATAATTAGTCACATAAGTGATATGGTATGTTTTATTTTCATCTCAAGCATTTTATTTTGCAAAAGAAAGTCCAGCGTAACATGAATAGGTTGACATCACAACATTGTACAATGTTTTGCCAGCCATTAGATTCCAGAAAGCCACTTTTGCACACCTGGAGAGCTGTGCATGGTCTGTGTTCACTTCCTAAACAAAACTTTCTATTCAAAGTTCTGATACTCTTCCAGGAGTGATGAGATATTAATGTTGCAGAAGGCTCTTGTGCAAGCAACGTGCATACCTTCAACCCCAACCCCCATGACATCACCGTCTCCTGTGATTGCTGCATGAATCTTGCCATGGATGAGCATGAGGGGACTCTCAATCTTTGCAGGCATTTCTCATCACCAAGACCAGATGAAGTGGCGTGCCCTGCCTTAAGCAACCTGAGTGGGCACGAAGTGAACTGTTAGACCTTTACAAAGTATCCTAGCAGGCTGGTATTGTTCCTGAAAAATAGAAAACAAGCCGCTTGGTCCTACTCCTGAAGCATGGCAAACCTCTTCTCGAACTTGCCTCATACTGCCTAACAGCACTGGCTGGCTGTGTGCGAAGGGTAGTGGAGAGGACGACCTTCGCCTGCTTGTCTAGAAGCCACATCGTTTACCTAGAACTCCATGGCTGGCCTTTTGTAGACCATTCATCAATAGGTAACGTTGTAATCGATAGTATTACATATGTCCAGCATCAAAAATCACGTAAGCAACTATCTGCATCTTCAAAGACAAGCCCATTGGCCCTTTGTCGAAATGTTGACTACAGTGGCATTCCTTGTTCAAGCGCTGTTGATCACTTCAAGCCTCCATCTTGCTACTATCTGCTACTTTATTTCTGGATGTCAAGGGGGCATATGATAACTTATTTCATGAGGCCATTTTTGATCCTCGTGAGATGGTTGGCTTTGGGGCTTGATCTAGTTAGTACTCGATTAGGAGGTTACTTTGTGTGTACTGAAGATGGCCCAACCACATGACACTACACCTGCTAAGGTGTAGTGTCATGTACAGTACAGTACTAAGCGCCACACTGTTGAACCTCACACCCATTGACCTCATTGAACACCTGCCAGCAGCAATCAAGGTATCAATGTATGCAGACAACAATGTGTCTGGACTGCAGTTGGGGCATGTCCTCAGGTACGTGCAAGTCTTCAAGATGCTGCTCCTATGACAACGGTGTTCCTTTGCATCCAAGGCCTTGGAATTTCTCCAGACAAATTGGCACTGATGGTGCTCACTCAGCATTCACTGACATCCTGTGCTGTCTCTCTTAACGAACAAAGCATTCCCACATTTCTTGGTATATTCATTGATAGAGACCTCTTGTGGAGTCCTCACATGACCTACATGAAACAGTGCCTGAAACCAGTTTCCCAGCTGTTCAAGTTTCCGGGTGGAAAAACTTTGGGGGATGTCAGTACATGCAATGTTAGAATTGTACAGGCTTTTCTAGGATTGTTGAGATACAGCTTGCCCATACTGGCCAACACTTGCAGAACAAACCTTCGTGCACTACGGGCCGTTCAAACTCACGCTCTGCAAGAGGCTCAGTTTATCTTGGATTGCCAGAATGTGCGTCAACAACCATTCTGCAGTAGAATCTCGTTAAGCAAAACCTCAAGGGACTGGAGAATTATGTCACAATTAACAGGAGTTCCATTTACTGAGAGAGAAGTGCAGAGGTGTAGCATTCTATGTCGTACACACTTACTTGCATGACACAGACATGTTTGACATGTTAAAAATAAAGAAGTGAATATGGCAGCTAGTCTGTTTCGTCGTTTGAGTGTGGTAGGTGACTTCTCGATTGTTTAGCCAAGTACTATCTTGGACTAGTTGGCGCATAGCTTAAGAAGGATGTGTGGCACAAGGTTAAAACCGAACGAAGAAATAAGAGGAGATAGAAAGAGCACCAAACTGGTCTTGCAGTTTCGGCTATTTTTACAGCATTCGTGCACGTGCGGTGAGTGTAATGTTTGTGCACATGTACTATGCCTATATATTGGGTGCTTCCTTAAATAAAATTAGTTGCTAATTTGGCATTCTTTCTGTCCCCTCTTATTTCTTCTGTTGGTTTTAACCTTGCACCACCTATCCTTCTTAAGTCTTCTGGGTTGGCTAGGCTTCACTAGTTTTGATTTAGAAGAGGCACCGATGATGTATCAAAGCAAGAACATTGCTCTTACTGCTTGACTCTGGCTGAATTATCACGAGGTCATGCTGTTGGAGTCCGAATTATCAAATGGCATGCTGTAAGGTGTCCGAAATTTCAGTCGTTCTTATTTCCCCCGTCTATGGGGCAAGTGGTGGTGCCACCAAGCTGTCCAAACTGCGCATGCTATGCATTAAATATCTGTCAAGTTTTTGACTTTCTGCATAAAGAACAGATGTTGCAGAATAAAAATCAGATTTTGTCTTTCTCTGAAAAAAAAAATACTTTAAAGCTTGCATCTTTTGTTTTGTTTACCGAGAATCGTAAAAATTTTGGGTTCAATTAATGAGTTTTTTGCATTATCCAAATATAAAACCAATCAGTATACTAAAGGCTGTTCCATTTAACCAGCAATTCCATTTACCGAGATTCTACTGTACTACAATCTCCTGGGACAATCCAATACAAACACACGTTACCCTGGAACTGTTGAAAGTGTGTATTAGGCACATTGCTCAAGCCTGTTCCCATCATCTTGCCTTCTGAAAGACAGTAGACATCATTTTGTGCTATAATGTCTGATTATTGCACCAGCCTTCCATCAGGTTCCACTCCCATAACAAACCATTGATTCCTCCTTGGAGTTTTGTTTGACCAGGAGTGCACCTCACTATACCAGAAATCAAAAATATCTGAGCTGTAATCTCCTGCTTCCAAAAACTAACCCTCCTTTTTTTTTTTTTTTTTCTTGTGAGGTAGCACACTGACCATATCCATATGTATACTGATGCCTCAACGACTCTGGAGAGTTCGGCTGGAGCCACGGTTTTCCCAGCGAGAGTCACCATTTCAGTTTCAAAGTGTGCCACCTTACAATATCGATGGTTGCAAAACTTGCAGCCCTTCATGCTGCACTTTATGTCGTCAGCCAAGAACAACCTTGAAGATGATACATGTTTGGTGACTTAAAGTTACCACTGCAGTCTACTAGTATCAACCCTGCAGCATAGACCACATGAACAAGTGGTCTTTTAGATTAGAGAACTCATTCATACCTTAGCCAATGAAGGGCGTCAGATCAAGTTTTGGTGACTTGCATGTCACTGCAGCATCATAGGTGACAAGCATGCTGATGTCGCTGCTCAATCGGCTCTAGGAGACAGCACACCAGGAATTGATACTGTTCTCAAGGTTAGATGTCACAAAAGAACTTTTCATGCTTGCATGAAACATCACGTCCTCTGTGTAAAACACCCCGTGTTTTCAACACAACCCACTGCACCATCTGGACTCTTCACTCTGCCTTCATATACTATCTGGTCTGATGCAGGGAGGGCTATCGCGCACTAGAAGAAGGCACTACTGAAGTTCCTCTGGTCAAGCAACCTGTCTGAATGACTGTGACACTCGCGTGGTGTGTGTGTGTGTGTGTGTGTGTGTGTGTGTGTGTGTGTGTGTGTGTGTGTGTGTGTGTGTGTGTGTGTGTGTGTGTGTGTGTGTGTGTGTGTGTGTGTGTGTGTGTGTGTGTGTGTGTGTGTGTGTGTGTGTGTGTGTGTGTGTGTGTGTGTGTGTGTGTGTGTGTGTGTGTGTGTGTGTGTGTGTGTGTGTGTGTGTGTGTGTGTGTGTGTGTGTGTGTGTGTGTGTGTGTGTGTGTGTGTGTGTGTGTGTGTGTGTGTGTGTGTGTGTGTGTGTGTGTGTGTGTGTGTGTGTGTGTGTGTGTGTGTGTGTGTGTGTGTGTGTGTGTGTGTGTGTGTGTGTGTGTGTGTGTGTGTGTGTGTGTGTGTGTGTGTGTGTGTGTGTGTGTGTGTGTGTGTGTGTGTGTGTGTGTGTGTGTGTGTGTGTGTGTGTGTGTGTGTGTGTGTGTGTGTGTGTGTGTGTGTGTGTGTGTGTGTGTGTGTGTGTGTGTGTGTGTGTGTGTGTGTGTGTGTGTGTGTGTGTGTGTGTGTGTGTGTGTGTGTGTGTGTGTGTGTGTGTGTGTGTGTGTGTGTGTGTGTGTGTGTGTGTGTGTGTGTGTGTGTGTTCTGTACTTTTTCTCCCTCTCTTTCTACGTATGTACATATTTCTTTATCTTTCTCAGTGCAGGGTAGCAAACTAGATATCTGTCTTCCGGTTAACTTCCCTGCTTTTCGTACCTCATTTATCTCTCTTTCTCTCCTGCTTGTAGCCTTTGGCTAGGAATGGCTTTAAAAAAATATTTTGCCTTTCGCATTGGAATGGCCGACAATGCTACATGTGAACATTGTTCACAAGGAGACCCTTGAACACATTCTTTGTGACTCTCCATACAATTTAATAAAGACAATCACCCACAACTGCACTAGCTCATGTGACATCAAAGCGCCAACAACCAGATTTCCATGGTGCCAGGTTATTCATTTGTAGCTATGCTGGAATCTTTATGGTCATTTTCCGGCATGAGGTAGAGATTTTAACTGTACCAAGCATTGTGCACTACATGGCAGTGAAGTGAGTGCAGTGCTGGAGCTGAATCCATGAACGCCAAATTACACCACGAAATAGGTGTTTTCTTTAGTCGTATTTTAACAGCCAAAATATACTGCGATATGTACTATGTAACTATTGTTGAACCATTTTTTTCTTCCTTCACAAACTTTTGACTGAAGTTATGCATTAGACTGGCTAATGCTGCAGTCTTTGAAACTCACAGAATATTTTAGTGATGCAAGGACATCAGAATGAAATGTGTGCAGCAAAAATGCAATTTCTTTATAGTGTTAATATTTGTAAAAGCATGGCAGTTTATGCAAATTATTCATGCCTTATTTACAGACAATATTCACATCAAGACACTAAACAGATACAGTGCATACTGTGTGTGTGTGTATGCGTGCGTGCGTGCACGCTTGCCTGCACAAGCTCGTCAATGTGAATCCATAGTCCTTCTCATGGCCCCTGTGTTGATTGTATCTCTATACCTGTATCTCTCGTACTCCCTGTGTTGCTTGTGGATGTTAAACCCAATGTATAAGTCAATCAATTTTCAAATAAATTAATCTGTGCTTTCTTTTTTCTTTCTTTTTTTTGAGAATCATTGCTAAGTTCATAATCATTGTCTAAGATTTCAAGCTTAATACTTGTGATTGTTATCCTGAGAAGGCACCTGTGTGTAATACTTGTAAGTAAAAAGCATTTTGTAGCTATGTCTTTATCTATTTAGTTAATTACTTAATTACCCATTATTTTTTACTTGCAACATACTGCTATCCAAAGACCAAGCAGGGGAGTAAGCTTTGCAAAAACAGACGAAAATGAATAGAAAGCATGAAGATGGTTCACAGAGCTTTCATTTGTGTGTCATCTCATTTATCTTGCAGGTAATGCCTCATGAAGTGAAAGTCATCTATCGAGATCTAAAGCATTTGTATGCCACCACACCTGACAATGTGACAAAAATACAGGCCCAATTGGCTATTGAAAACCTCAACTCTGCAACGCAGGAATTTTTACGGTCCCAACCTCGTATGGAAAAACGTATTCAAATACTGGATTTGTGCAATCCCAGTGGAAGCTAGTTGAGTATGCGCCCTTAAAGTTATTTGTGTGTCAATAAACTGTCCTGAATAAAAAACTTGTGTGTTGTTATATAGAGAAAGGTTCACAATGCAAGAGGTGTATAAGGACTTTAAAAATTCAGCATGGACCATTTTATAATTATAATAACCATTCTTCCTTCACTGGCAATATACTGATACCACTCCTGTTTTATTTTTCAGAGCATTGAGAAAAAACAACTCTCTTCATTAGCTACAAATGAGCATATCGGTACATAAGTCTTCTCTTCCAAGCCTTTAAAAGGGTCTTGAATAAAGTTCGACAATGTACAGGTAGAAAGCAAGCATAAAATTAAGTGGCAGGAATATTAAGCAACAAAATTTTGTTAGTGTTCTTGCGTGCACCTCCTCTGTTGGCACATTTCCTCAAACCTGCTTGTGCCCGACCTCTGCAGGCCCTCATGGTGAAATATTAGTGCATCCAAGCTCCATGTCACAGTGGTGCACTCTTGCTTTTGGTTCTAATGCGCAGTTATGATAGTGTGTCAGAAAATCACAAAATACAATGTAACGAAGCAAATAAAATCGGCCATTTGCTTCGTTATATCGAAATTTCGTTGTATTGAAATTGTTTTTTTTATGCAAATAAGTACAGTTGCCGATCGATTTTTCTTATAAGGTAAAGCGCCACAGGATTTTCCCAATTATCGGGCAATCTAAGAAAGCAAAATTGAATGAGAAAACAATTAATTTTGATGACTTTGGGAGTTGGCGACGAATGACACTGTTCCATGCCACGTCAACGATATCTTCACCTCGGCGATATGAATTAAGCAAAGCCAGCCACGCTTTCATGTGCACTCATCCCCGTGGCTGATAACTTCGCCCGCACTGGGATGACGCTATCATGAAAAGAGTGGGCAGCTGGGAGCGAATGCTTCGTCTGCCTCTCACTCCAACGGGTCACCGAAACTCGAGATTACGTAATCTCCAATAATAAACATGCGGGAAGACAGCTTACATGATGCCACGCACTCTCGGCACTCTTTGCACGCGTGGCAGATTACCTCTAAAGCAGTGTGCGCGCCTGCGTATGCATGCGCAGCCAAGACCAAGAAGTGCGCAAACTTACCTCCACACCCTCTCACATGCACTTGATCGCGTTACCACGAGCTTGCTCCCCTCCACCTGTTTCCCTTTGCTGGAGTGGGAAGATGGCACTTGTGAAGCTATCATCTTTCTTGAAGCCACCATCACCGCGCTGCATGTGATTTGAGAGGTGCGTTTGTAAGCAGCCGCCTCTAATTCAAACATTTAACCATCTGCGTCAGCGGAAGTTTCAATTTATTGTCTCTGCATTTCTCTGCAGCAGCAGTGAAATTTTGATATATTGAAATTGCATACAAACATACTTCAGTGGCTTGAAGCTAAACATTTCGACAGAATTGCCTGTCTGGTTGGGAAATTGATTAGGACTTGAGACTGACTCCAACCAAATAACTGAATTTTATTAGCCCGACGTTTCGGAGCCCATTCGGCTCCTTCTTCAGGGGGTTGTTCTTCGGGGGTGGCGGTGTGCCGCTTTTAAAGCGTCTTTTGCAAAGAAAGGAAGGGGGAGCACGGAAGGTGGGGAGACACTTCACAGACGGAAAGGTGGCGGGAAACAAAAGGAAAGGGGGGGGGGGGCGTTGTTGACGGCTTCCGTGGTGCTGGGATGACCGGTGCTGGGGAGAGTGCTCGCGAGGGTGCCCTTGATGGGAGGCGTGGGGGGAGGTTACAGGGTCGCGCCGACGTTTTTGTGTTGGTGAAACAAGCGGGAGTCTACGTGGCTGTGCGTCCTTTTCTTCTTTTCGTCATGTCGCCAAGGCCATGGACATACACCGAGGGTAGGTTGCCCTTCACGCAGTTTATGTTATTCCCCGTATTCTGAATGTGCCATGACTCCAGTAGTAGTCTCTTTCACCAGTTCGTCTCTGTTTGAAGGATTTTAGTTTCCTGGAAAGCAATTTTGTGGTCGGCGTCTTCAGGGTGTTCAGCGACGGCGCTGCGAATACGGTTGAATGTTCTGACGTCGTTCTCGTGTTGTCTGATCCTTTCTTTTAGATTTTTGGTTTCCCCAATGTACGACGCCGGACAGTCGGCACAACTGATATTGTAGACGACGCCTTGAGCTTTTTCTTTAGGTGGACGATCTTTTGGTTTAGGGAGGAGGATATTGAAAGTGTTTATTGGTTTGTGCGCCACTTTGAGGCCTTCTTTTTTTAATATTCGGCTGAGCGCTTCGCTGGTACCTCTGACGTACGGGATGGACACTCGCTTCTGGGGTTGGGGAGAAGTCAACGGCTGAAGGTCCCGCATTTTGCTTCTTTTTTGTTTTCTGATTGTTTTTCGAATGAAGTCATCTGTGTAGCCATTCCTCCTAAGTTCGTTGAGAACAGTTCTCTTTTCTTTCCTTTGATCCGATTCTGATGAGGAATGAGTTTCGGCTCGTTTGAATAAAGAATTTACAACAGACGCCTTGTGGTTTGCCGGATGGTCGGATTGGAAATGAAGATAGCGGCCTGTGTGGGTTGGTTTTTGGTAGACTGAAAATTTTAGAATGCCGTCTTTTCGTGTAACTTGTACGTCTAAGAATGGGAGTGATCCGTTCTGTTCGCACTCATATGTGAACTGTATATCCGGGTCTATGGAGTTTAAGCGTTTCTGCAAGTTTTCGACTTGGCTCGCCTTCACGATGCAAAAACAATCATCCACGTACCTGAGGAAGACTTTTGGTTTCGGGGAAAAAGTATTTAAAGCTCTCTCCTCAATGCTCTCCATAGTTAAGTTAGCCATGGCAACGGAAATTGAGGCCCCCATAGGAGTTCCTTTAACCTGTTTGTAGTAGCTGCTTCGGAAGGTGAAATAGGTATTGGACAGGCACAGTTCGAGAAGGCGGCAGATCTCGTCTACACTCAAAGGGGTTCTCTCGCTGAGCATATCGTCGCGTTCCAGGGCATTCCTAGTTGCGGAAACAGCCAACTTAATGGGTACTCTTGTGAACAGAGAGATTACATCAAAAGAGACCAGACATTCATCATCTTCGATACGTACTTTTGATGTGAGTTTGATGAAATTCTCGGAGTCGCGCACGTGCGATGCTGTCCTTCCGGTGAGTGGTGATATGATCTGATGCAAGTAAGTGGATAGTGATCGTAGTGGGGAACACGAAAAGACGCTTTAAAAGCGGCACACCGCCACCCCCGAAGAACAACCCCCTGAAGAAGGAGCCGAATGAGCTCCAAAACGTTGGGCTAATAAAATTCAGTTATTTGGTTGGAGTCAGTCTCAAGTCCTAATCAATTTCCCAACCAGACAGGCAATTCTGTCGAAATGTTTAGCTTCAAGTCTTTACGTGCACACTTCGGGCTAGAGGCAGTGCAACTTGCAAAGAACTATATAAAAGCAGTGAAAGGAATATCCACCTTCAAAACTCACCTAGACTTCACCCGGAAATGCAAAGACAAAAACGTCTTTGCATTTGCACGTGCGCGACTCCGAGAATTTCAAAAAACTCACATCAAAAGTACGTATCGAAGATGATGAATGTCTGGTCTCTTTTGATGTAATCTCTCTGTTCACAAGAGTACCCATTAAGTTGGCTGTTTCCGCAACTAGGGATGCCCTGGAACGCGACGATATGCTCAGCGAGAGAACCCCGTTGAGTGTAGACGAGATCTGCCGCCTTCTCGAACTGTGCCTGTCCAATACCTATTTCACCTTCCAAGGCAGCTACTACAAACAGGTTAAAGGAACTCCTATGGGGGCCTCAATTTCCGTTGCCATGGCTAACTTAACTATGGAGAGCATTGAGGAGAGAGCTTTAAATACTTTTTCCCCGAAACCAAAAGTTTTCCTCAGGTACGTGGATGATTGTTTTTGCATCGTGAAGGCGAGCCAAGTCGAAAACTTGCAGAAACGCTTAAACTCCATAGACCCGGATATACAGTTCACATATGAGCACGAACAGAACGGATCACTCCCATTCTTAGACGTACAAGTTACACGAAAAGACGGCATTCTAAAATTTTCAGTCTACCGAAAACCAACCCACACAGGCCGCTATCTTCATTTCCAATCCGACCATCCGGCAAACCACAAGGCGTCTGTTGTAAATTCTTTATTCAAACGAGCCGAAACTCATTCCTCATCGGAATCGGATCAAAGGAAAGAAAAGAGAACTGTTCTCAACGAACTTAAGAGGAATGGCTACACAGATGACTTCATTCGAAAAACAATCAGAAAACAAAAAAGAAGCAAAATGCGGAACCTTCAGCCGTTGACTTCTCCCCAACCCCAGAAGCGAGTGTCCATCCCGTACGTCAGAGGTACCAGCGAAGCGCTCAGCCGAATATTAAAAAAAGAAGGCCTCAAAGTGGCGCACAAACCAATAAACACTTTCAATATCTTCCTCCCTAAACCGAAAGATCGTCCACCTAAAGAAAAAGCTCAAGGCGTCGTCTACAAAATCAGTTGTGCCGACTGTCCGGCGTCGTACATCGAGGAAACCAAAAATCTAAAAGAAAGGATCAGACAACACGAGAACGACGTCAGAACATTCAACCATATTCGCAGCGCCGTCGCTGAACACTCTGAAGACGCCGACCACAAAATTGCTTTCCAGGAAACTAAAATCCTTCAAACAGAGACGAACTGGCGAAAGAGACTACTACTGGAGTCATGGCACATTCAGACTACGGGGAATAACATAAACTGCGTGAAGGGCAACCTACCCTTGGTGTGTGTCCATGGCCTTGGCGACATGACGAAAAGAAGAAAAGGACACACAGCCACGTAGACTCCCGCTTGTTTCACCAACACAAAAACGTTGGCGCGACCCTGTAACCTCCCCCCACGCCTCCCATCAAGGGCACCCTTGCGAGCACTCTCCCCAGCACCGGTCATCCCAGCACCACGGAAGCTGTCAACAACGCCCCCCCCTTTCCTTTTGTTTCCCCCCACCTCTCCGTCTGTGAAGTGTCTCCCCACCTCCCGTGCTCCCCCTTCCTTTCTTTGCAAAAGACGCTTTAAACGCGGCACACCGCCACCCCCGAAGAACAACCCCCTGAAGAAGGAGCCAAATGGGCTCCGAAACGTCGGGCTAATAAAGTTCAGTTATTTGGTTGGAGTCAGTCTCAAGTCCTAAACATATTTCAGTATATTGAGGTTCTAAATACATGGTGTACTATGGACAAGAGGTTATAAAAAGTAAAATACTTTGCTAGATTTAAAGTTTAGTTATATTAAGGTTCGTAATTATATCAAGGTTTAACTACCATGTAAACAAAACCTGCAGACATGATAGTGTTCGATTATAATTTGAACAATTCTGAAAATACTGTTTTCTCATAAGGAAACTGAAAGAAGTCTCTTGGGGGGTACAACTATTCACGTCGTGGTTATAAAAAGTGCAGAGTATCCTTGAGACATCCTTGGTAAGCTGTCTGAAAATAGACAGCCAAAGAATGTCCTAGCTATTTCTCTCTGAAGTTGTGCATGGATATTGGGATGTGATTTGGATGTCCCACAGATGAAGCGTTTTCACTGAGATATTATGTCAGTGGTACACCATCAGATTTTTTAAAATGTAATAACCGGGAAAAGAAACATAACAAATGGGAACCTAATACTTATGACCATATGGAAAGCGATTGTGACTGGTGCTTTAGAGCATAAGAGCCATGAAAACGTAACAAACAGGGACGCATCAATTAGGTTCTAACTAGTAAATATGTGCCTAATTCAGTGCAGTTCGCAAACAACAATGCTTACAAATATGTTAGACAAGTGCAGTTTATTTCTTTCGAATTTGAACCATACTAATAACATTCCTGATGGGTTGAGTGCCATTTATTCATTTGGTAGGGGCATACGTCAGTGATTACTTCTTTTCTGTGCTCGTCTCCTGCAGAAACATGGGTGCAGTGTTTTTTATAACCTATATTTCAGGGGCTTCGCTCACAGCAGCCACACATCCTAATATGTTTGGGCTCTTGAGCAAGGCAACTGCATTAGCACAATTTCTGTTGTGTCGTTTTACATTGCACATGTTTAAAAAAGCAAACATTAAGTAGGGATACTCCCAGACTTGCTTTTGTTGCTGAATGAGAAATTGCACCCAAAATGTGCACAATTGCAAATTGTTTATTCTACTAGAGTTGTCATTCCTACAAAATGCGACCACTTCTAAGAGCTTGCAGGCCTCAGATACAAATCTTGAAAAATACCTGCAATCTTTTCTTTCCATTACCGTCAATACATGCATCTCTGTCGTTAAAAAAATAACGCATTGTGCACATAATCTCGACTGACATCTTCCACCAGCTCGTCTTGGAATCGGTTTTATTGCAAAATGTGTCAGCATGTAGCGGATGAAGCACCTGTACATGCAAAATTTGCTTGCTGTGCATGTAAGGGCCTCTAATTGCCATGCAACACAGATGAAAAAAGGGCATGTGAAAAGAAAAATACATGTTTTGACTGTGGATAGTTCTGTTCTCGTCTATTCTTTGCCAATCTCTTGGAAATCTGTAGAGTTTGAATGGCTGGTCTCTGCTTTTTGTGTTCTCAAGGCTGTTGTTGAATTTAGTAAGACAGCAGCACTGTGTACTAGGCTTGCAGGATGATGAAGTCACATTTTTCAACGTGAATGACCGTGAAAATACAATCTGCAACAGCACGCATGACAGCGCTTATATGGGTGTGCAGTTGCTTTGATGAGACAAGACATATGCGACCGTCTATGTCAAAATCTGTCTGTAAGGGGATCACTCTTGCCACTGATGTTAAGGGTGGAAAATTCAGAGGTCACGTAATCTACTGCAGGTGCCAGGATGAGCATGTGAGGGCTTTATGTGTGCTGTTTTGCCACATGCCCAGTGTTGGATGTCACATGATGTGCAGAGTTTTGGAGGCGCAGCACTGTTCAAATGGTGAAGGGAGTGGCAGCGTGGAGTGTTTGCTTTATGATAAGCATGCATACTCCCTGCTGCAGGTGCTCCTCATCACGCTAGCATTGTGGCCATGAGTGCTCGAGGTCGTCGATCGAGTGAAGATGAAGTAGTACATTTTTCTTTGTGTGTTTAACCAACTCACGTGAACAAGTTGTCCAATGTTCCACTAGTAGCTGTTAAAAACATTAAAAACTGTAATTAAAAGTAACCGAGCAAATGTTAGCGCTATCTTTAGTTTATACCTACACTGGATATATGAGTATGTATACTGTAGGAAGTTGACTTTTTTTTTTATTTGGTGCAGAAAAGTGCAGCTCCCCCCACCTACATGAAGCCATTTTTTATAGAAGCAGTTTAGCATGAAAACTACGCTTTCTAAATCACAGTGTCAATGGGTTTAGGTAGCAGACGAGATACAAATAGGCGGGCGTTGAAACACACGGCACCATTTTGTTTGCAACTGCTGGTGCTGTCAGTGTACTAAGTGCTAGCACGATCGTGTGTCATCAAGGAAGGTGACTTCCAGAGATGAGAAAATTATCATTATACGGACTTGTTGTTTCAGACTTTGCATGCTAGCTGTGTTATAGGCATAGCAAAGTTGTCTTCATGCACTGTGCAATCATGATATATTTAACTGCAGTTTATCTAGATTCCTTGCTGAAAGGAAACTGTAGTACTATTGCATTCATTATGATTGCGCTCTGTGGTGTGTGTTTAATTCTCTTCTGTGTGTCTCGTCAAAATGTTGCACAATCCAACCTCTAATATGCTATACCAACACGCCCAGTCTTCAGCCTTGGCAAATTCAGTATGAGCTACACCACGCGACCACTTTGCCGCATGCTTTTGCATTGTAGCTCATATACTGAGTGCAATAGTACATTGGCTATTAGTGTTCAGGGGAGCAATCTTATAATGGTTTGGAAAGTGAACTATTTGCTTGCCCTCGTGTGATTGGTCAGAATCATGCTTTCATCAGCAAAAATGTGATTCTGACCAATCAAGAAGGCAAGCGACTGGTTTGCTTTACGAACCATTATGAGATTGCAGTGGTTGTGAAGTCTGTAGCTTTGCTGCTGATGCACAAGATGATGTGAAATCTTCTCTGACTGGCTACAATCTAGTCAGCCATGTGCAGCACAAAACATCCTGTCCTGCACTGCACTCGTCTGCACTAGCCTGCATGAAAAATTCGGGCAGAACTCCAGAATGATTATCCACATGTATGCAAATAGCCAAAATGTGCAATGTGTGAGGCGTGTGCTGCAGTCAGGCTCCTTCCTTGTGCTTCTGATGATGATCTATTGGCACCCCCCTTGAAATGGCGTGGTGACAAAAAGTTACCTAGCCTGCTTGAGTTAATCAGGTAGGCTATACATGCTTTTCATTCTATCATTTTTCTACCTATGCCTGTAACAACTAGTTCCGGTCATATCAATCTCTTCCTTGCTTTTTTTCCACCAATACTCTAAACATCTCTTGCTTATCCTGACTGCTTACCAATTGATATGCTTCCATCCACTTTAAATCCAGGCACTTAATAAAGTATATGTTACTTACAGATTTCACTGGGTGAATACCTGCACGTTCCGTTAGAATGTGCTGAGTGGTCCCTGGAGTTCTCTGCAGCAGACAAATGTCTCACTTAGTTGAAAACATTTGCTCCGGTATGGTTTTCCTTAGGCAACGAGCAAATAGCCATTGTGTTATCGTAAAGATTTTCACTTCTAATTTCTTTCTTGCCATTCTTGTAAATCTTCATGGTCCTTTTTGTTTCTCCTCTGGGCACTCCCTGCCATCTAGTGGCATGCCCACGAAATCCGGGCGTGGCCTTCGATATGCGTAGCCAATGCCTTGCGTAGCGCGCCAGTGTGTGCGAACACTTGAAAAGTATTCACTGCGGGCATTCATGGCGCAGCGCTTTAAAGCGCCGAGCTGTTGTGCTTGTGGAACCCGTATGACGCGAGTTAGATTTTTCCCAGCACCGCATCAATTATAAGAGATTTCAGGCTGTGCTGCCCTTGAGATCGGTTCACAAATACAGACTGCACAGCCTTCGTGATCGGCCCTCGCTTTAATACTACTACCTTATGGATCGATCCACATTCGAATTTTTCGTGAAGGGTCCTGCATATTTCGCTTAGTGTTTTCGAAAAAAAAGATTTCGCGCTTAGCGCTGCATTGCAAGCACAGCAAAGGGGAAATCGAAAACTAGCAGTTCCGTAGGGCAGCCAGTGGAAAAATCCAAGATCGAAGTATCAACTCGGGCAACACTGGGTCCAGATTGTCCAGGTTTCGTTTTATCATGTGTACGGCAGTTTGGTAACGTAGTTATTGGCGATGTTTGCGAGTGTTGAAGTGGAATGATCAAGAACTACGTATATTCGCAATGCGTTGACATTCGTTTATGCTTTGTTGTCAGTGATGCAGCCGTTTGAGAAGGCAGCTTGTGAACTACACGGAATTCAATGGATGATAAACGGGCAGATTAAACATAGCAAATCATGGGTGTGATCGAAGAGTGAGTACGCTTTCTAGTATGAATGGTGTTGGTTTCTGTTGTGCAGTAAGAAAAGGAAAAAGTGGTTACGTCGCGCGTGTTTGTGGTTCATCAACTATTTTTGCGTACCAGTATATCACAATGGTCTACATCTACAGTTACGCTGCCCTGCTGCTACGCATGTCTATTGTGGATCGCTTTCGTGTTTACCTTGCCCGAGTTTTAGAGTGCACAGTTGGAAACACTTGTTGGCGTCGCCTCATGTAGTTTTGTTTGCAACCATAAAACTGTTTTGTTTAATTTGAAATTATATCCTCTATCTGGAGTCACCTTTGTTGACAAGCAAAGAGTATACTGTACTCGTATTTCTAACGCGGCCACATGTATCAGCGGTGTAGGATATTGACCCACAGATAGTGGAGCGCTTGTTATTTGCTCACCTGTGTCCCGTGTTTAGGAAAACGCTGTAACTGTGGGACTGCTGCATATATGTTTTTTTTTTTCAAAATGGGTATTTGCGCGGCGATTATGTGAGCAGCTATTTATGTTTAAATATTTTCGTAAATTCAGCACTGTTATGTGTATACCACTGTAATGACCAACGCGTTGTGAGCATATTTAGCAGAAGTAACCTTTGGCGATATCTATTTGCAGAACACCAGACGAAGACAAATCGCCTGAGGTACAAGGTGTACTGTGGACATGCAATAGTCCCTTGTCATCCATAACCATCGGCAAATATACCGTGACATCCCTTAGTTTTGGAACGCACCACTGCCTTTTTCTTACCGATAATGGCGCAGTATTCGCCTTCGGGAAAAATAATTTTGGGCAGCTTGGCACTGGAAACACTGTTGAGTATTCAACAGTACCATACCATGTTACTGGAGTGAAACATACTGCAAAGGACATAGCGTGCGGACCAAACCACAGTGCAGCGCTGACAGTTGATGGTTTTGTCTATATGTGGGGACTCAACAACCAAGGGCAATGTGGGTTTCTTGAGGACAATGTTCTTAGCCCCAAAAAAGTTGAGGTCGAAGAAGAACTTGGCAAGTGCAAAGTTTGTGGTTCCATAGTTACTGCTCACGCACTTATGATCAGTATTTCATGTGGACCTGTTCATACACTGGCGTTAACAAATAACCATAAAGTGTTTGCTTGGGGCACAGGCCCCCAGCTTGGGCTCAATGCAGCTACGAAGAGTTTACCAAAGAGAATTGACTTCTTGAAGGAAAAAAAAGTTCTGTCAGTGGCATGCGGTGCAACACATAGTTTGGCTGTGACAGAAAACATCCCACCTGTCACTGACAACAATCCTATCACATGCAGTACTTGTGTGGTAAAATCGTCTACCTGCCCTCTTGGTTTGCCTTGCATGGTCTCAAAACCCATCTCTGCAGAAGATGAAACTGAAGCACTTCAAGTAACAGAGAAAATTGCAGATGCTGGTGTAGTAGCTATCACAGGAAATCAGGGTTTGGTAGAAGGGTGTGACTCAACAACTTTGCAAGATTCGTCAAGTGCATATAAAGACCATTTACTCTATACTGGCCTGCAAGTGCAAGACCTACCTTGTTGGAATAATGATGTCCACCATGACGGTAAAGCTCAGACGTTGCTAATTTCTGAACCACCTGTAAATGCCGATATCACAAATAATGCTGAGGAAACTGCTGCGTCTACTGAAATTAAGCAGCAAGAAATAGATGCTAGCAAGGCCGAGGAAGCTGCTCAGGATGAATTTGAAGGGATAGAACTGAGAAGAGGACAAGTTTCTATGCAGCGTTTGAGGTCAGCATCTGTGCCTTCAAAGCGGACTTCATCCATCCTCAACCCTGAACATGCTATGGAGTTCCTTGACAGACAGCTTGGTCACAAGCCACAATCTAAAACACGAAAGTCTCTGGCAGAGGACTCAGTCAGTGAACCTAGCAAAGAAATTTCTTCAAGTACTTCGTCGGTTGCTGTCAAAAACATGTTTTCTCGTGTCACTTCACTTTTTGTCGACCACTTAAATTTTGTCTCGTTTGCACCTCAGGTTAGCACAGCAGGATCTCGTAGTGGGTCTGCTGAATCATTTGAGTTGGTTGAGTCTGACCAAATTCCAGACACTTGCCATTCCAAAAAAACAGAAGGCCATTTAGAGCAGTATAAAAGCTCCCCACGATCTTCTGATGTCAGAGAACTGCAGCTGCCCAAGCAGAGCATGATCACTCAAGTTTGGAGCTGGGGCAAGGGATCCTATGGTCAACTTGGACATGGTGATGACCTTGACAGGTAACACTTTTTTACTTATATATGTTGATTTACCACACATTAAGTGTAGTATAGTGTCGCCCCCTGCCAGATCTCTGTGTTATCATACATTTATGTTTCGTAGTAGTTTAGCTAGATGGCGCACCCCCGTTCTGTCCTGTGACGAGCTGGGACCAATCAGGAGGTGTCATCTGGCGTGTGAAGTCCTTTTTAGTAATAAACGACCGCGAGCCGGCTCAGTCCTAGTCCAGTTTTCATCAGGAGCAGTTAGCTCCGCGTCTCCCTCTCTGCGTCGGCGCTCGCCGCGCGTTCGCTGGTCGCGGGCCCCCACTTGCCTGCCGCTGCCGACACAACATTAAGCTATGAATCTGGATACACAGTGCATTTACCTATGTCAAGCAAACAGTTTTGTATTTTTATGATTGTTACTGTGAGTGACTAGTGTTTCAGTACTGCAAAAGAAGCTTGGCAGTTGTTTGGCCCTGTTGGCAACAAAAACTAAAATGTCTTTTATGTTATTGCTACTTGCCATAAAAATTTGCCCCTTGTCTAGATAAGGTACTTTTAGTTTGTCTGCATGTATAATATCATTTACAGGAGGTTTGAAGTTTGACTTGTTCTTTGAAATGTACTTAATTATTGTACTTCATTACTTCATTATAATGAAGTCACTTTTGATGCAACCATACCTTCGTTATTTCTGATATTTGTTATAAGTATATATTTGTTACATGCCGATTATAGGCAGTAAAATTTTAAAAATTTACATTCTTATATCCAATAATTTGTTGTGTCAGTGTTTGCTATATTGACGTTTTGACTGTAGATGAAAAGTGCGATTCACTGTATTCTGGGATCATTGTCTCCGTCATATCATGAAGTGGGGCCCAGCACAAGTCAAACCATGCTTATTAACATATTTATTTCAAGGCTGAGTGGTTGTGCCATCTTGTTACAAGATGCTTCTAGTATTGTGGATCTCCAGTACACAGACCCTTGCAGCTGATAATTCAAGCAGTGGCTGTTTGCTGGCCTGGCATGTATACCTTTTTAAAGAGGCTGTAAAGCTGAAGCTTCAAAAATCTGTCATCCACATTATTACAAGGGATTCTGCTGCAGTTGTGCAATGAAAAATATTTTTTTCTTGATACCCCTGCTACCTTGTGGATTTCTGGAGAGCTCTGTTTACATCTTTACATCAGGCGTTGCATCTGATGCGACGCCTTATGACAAGCTTTCACTTCGTAGTCGTGCAACTACAAATAAAGCTTATCGTGACATTGTATGTACTGGGTGGTTGAGGAGAGATGTGGCCTTGACAATAGCATCTGTCTCAAAATTTTGCATAAGTGCAGCATTATGCTTAGACAACCTACTGCAGTATGCCAAAAGTTTGCAACTATTGAGAATAAAAAATGCACCTCATGCAGTTATGGTAGGGTTGAAAACCAAAAATCTTGTGCAGATTCGGCTCTGTCTTGACAATGAGGGCCTCCACAACCACTGCAGTTTATATGGAAGAATAGAGAACCTCTACAGATAGTATGTGCAGTTTATGTCAACATTGTATTTTGATACAAAACAGCAAAAGTGGCTGCGTAATCATAACTAGAGCTAAGAAGAAGTGCGTTGTATTTATTTGTGCTGATAAAGAATTCTTTCATGGTTAAACAGCACTAGAAAAACACGGCAGTGTTTTTACGAATTCTTCTTAAAACAGTGCACAAAAATAACTTCCAAGGCTGGAAAATGCTTTTTCTTCTATGTCATCACAATTATATGTCATCACATTCAAGGGTGCTTCTCTCAATTTGCAATATCTGTTTGGTTGCATATCATGTGTACACTCATTATCATATTGAAACCCCTGCGAGGTCAAAATGAATCAAATGTGAGGTCAAATGAATCTCTTCATCGCCCAGGTGTAGCTTTGAGACAATACATTTCTCTCTATAATTTGAAAATTCATATCTCGAAACTGGTGTCCCGAGAATTTGTTCCAAGTGGATCCACCTTGTGAACTCCACAGCTAGAAATATTAAATTGCAATATGGGTCACAAGGTAATTAATTTTAACGTTAATTAGTAAATTTTTGTTAATTAGACAATTTTGCATTTCAGTTTTTTGTGCAAGTAGTGTCTGCCACTTCGAGTAGACCACCTCATGAACTAGAATTGAGCTATCTGCCACTGGGAACCTTTAAAAAATTCTGAAAGTGTGCGCTGAAACAACCTGTATATTTTACCATGTAATTTTGTTTTCACGCATTGGTGTCCGTGCTTTGCCTGTGTTGTTTTAAATATTTGTTGCTATAACTATACTTCATTTAATATCCCCCTCCTCCTTTTGTAATACCCTTGCAAGGGGGCCTTTGGGGTACTTTGACATAAATAATATATAAATATAAATTGGTGGCAAAAGGTGAATGGATTAAAGCATCATACAGTGGCAATGGTAGATGTTAATCACGTGACCATGCAGCTCACTACTAGAGCTCACAAACCAAGGACATGAGGGAGTGTGATAGTTCAGTTGTCAGTTTCAGAAATCGTCTGCTAGTCACACATGTGCTGCACCATATTGTCAGCGTCTGAATCATGGTTGTCCCTATAGCCGCTGTCAAGTGAGGCCGATGATTTTCTCTAAGCTGGAATCTATTTCTAATCTATTACTTGAATTGCACACATGGAAAAACGATGGAGCTAAAAAAAAAATCAGGAAAGTAATCCAGCAGAAAAGTAGCGTCTTTTCCTGTTGTGTGCCACAAGTGTGAGCATACCAATTGGTAGTGACAGCACTCCTCGTGGTATGTCACAGTGAGCTAGGAGCCACAGAATTCTTCTAGTTGATCTGAATATCATAAGATGCTACTGTTTGAAGTCAACCACACACATGGTCTTGAAACTTGGTGTTGAAATACAGTTGTTGCCAGAGATGCCTATTTATATAGAAAAATTGGACAACACAAACTTCTCAAGCTGAAATTTTGTGTAAGTGCACCTTTAAGTAAAGTGATAATTCACTGGTGGGAATTCATTGCTGAAGAGATATTACTGCACCTGTTTAAAGAATAAACTAGTTCAAACATTATGATACTTTACTCTAAACTTTGATTTTGAAACTGAATTGTACTTGTACGATTTTGGGAACAATGTCACATAAAATGTTTTCCTTTCTATGTAGATATGAAATCATCCTCAGACCAATGTGTACGTGCGTGCGCACACACACTTTTTAAATATAGCCTCTGGCAGATAGCATAATTCTACTCCTTGAGTTGGATTATCTGGGGGAGGGGGGGAAAGCATGAGAAATTGAAACATGTATTCAGCTAATTAATTCCTTAATTAGTTACTTTACAGCACATATTGCCATTTACGAATTGTAGCCAGGCAATTTGCAATGAATTTTCAGGATGACACTAGTTTCAAGATATTCATTGCCAAAGTGTGCGACGAAATACATGGGCGTTCTAGTTACTTTTGTGTTTCAATGTATATATGAGCATGTTGTTAAAAAGGTAATTAAAACAAGAGTGCATTTTTACTGTGAGTTTGATGGTGCATATCTCGAAACCTGTGCCAGCCTCAAAATTTGTTCCAAGTGGGTATGCCTTGCAAACTCACCAGCTGTAATTCGTAAATTGCAGTATGTATTGTAAAGTAATTAATGAAGTTTTCTGTGAATTTTTGTCAATTAGTTAATTATGTGTTTCAACTTCTCATGCAAATGATGTCCGTATCTTTGAGTCATCGAGCTCAAGGACTAAGATTAGGCTATTGTGTAACCTGGCCTTGTGGTGCAGTTTCTTTGGCATTGCACTGCTAAGCCCAAGGACGCGAGATCAAATCCTGCCATGGCAGCCACATTTCGATGTGGCTGAAATGCAAAAATACCTGTGTTCTGTGCATTGGGTGCACATAAAAAAACACCAGTTGGCCAAACTTAATTCGGAGTCCCCCACTATGGCATGCCTCATAATCATGTAATGGTTTTGGCACGTAAAACTCCAAAATTTAATTTTTAAATTCCGTAAAGCTTACAAATGATCATCCCATATATATACATTTGTTTATTTATTTATTTACAAGGGTGAGTCAAATAAAAACCGCAAATCCCCACGCTCAGTGCAAGTTCGCGAGCGCTTAGAAAGTGCCTGTATTACTGTGGAAAAGAATTCATTTGGGAACATGAACAACCACTTGTGCAGTGCCTGACATTCCTCTTCATCAGAACAAAACGTCTTGCCACCCAGGGCTTCTTTCAGTGGTCTGAACATATCGAAGTCGCTCGGGCAAGGTCTGGTAAGGATAGTGATTGCAGAAGGCACTCAAACTTCAGGGCCATGATTTTATAACAATGCCTTTTCCTGATGCTAAAGCCTTTTGGCACTTTTCGGCTTTGTGAGTGGTCGAATGATGCTCCGTTCCGGGCATAGTGTTGAAAGTGGTCACGAACGTATGAAGCGCTGAAAGGCATCAGCATTGAAAAAGGCACAGAATGCTAGCCAAGGTGTGTTATTGTCACAACTGTTGCACGGGTTGTTGAAACCATGTATTTTCATGTTGCAACAGAACACCTGCAGACAGCAATTCTCGGCATTTTGATTTGGTTGCAGGCTGAAGATGCTTTTTTAATAGGTCAGAATATGGTTCATGAGTAATAGTGGTCCCTTGCGACATGTAGTGCTCCAAGAATACGCCTTTCTTGTCCCAAAAGAGGCTCAGTATAATGTTCCCTGTTTAATTTATGGCTGTGTTCGAAACTTCTTTAGTTTGAGGTGATGAGAAATAGCACCATTCCTTACTTGCTCTCTTCATTTCTGGTTGGTGATAGTGAACCCATGTTTCATCCCTGGTGACAATTTTTACAAGGAAGGCATCCCCTTCTTGATCATTGTGCCACAGAAGTTGTTCACAGGCATCAACACGTTGCTGTTCCAATTCAGGAGTCAGCTGCTTGTGCACTGACCCTGCAGACACTTTGAAAAATCCAAGCACATCTTGCAAATTGGGGTATGCTGAACCATGACTGATGTTTACACTTGCTGAAATGTTATCCAGTGTCACTCAGCGGTTTTCCGTCACGATGTCTTCAATGGCTGCAATGTTTTCGGGACTCACAGGGGGGTGTGCCTAACCCAGGCGAGGAGCATCGGCCACGGATATTGTACCGTCTGCTAATTTGTGGCTCCATTCATGGACTTCCTACTGTGACACATGTGCATTACTATACTGGACTTTCATTCTGCACTGAATTTTGATGGGCTTCACGCCTTGATTATGCAGAAACCGAATAACAGAACGCTGTTTCTCCCTGGTGCATTTTGCTAGTGGGGTGGCCATTTTTATACTGTTTCTATGCCGGTGTTTCTTCATCTGTGCAATGCTGCCACCTTGTGAACATCCGGCGTTTTGTTAGGAACATGTCTGCCAATGTGCAGGCTACTGGCACCATCTCTCGCTTTTTTGTTACACATTTGCAGTTTTAATTTGACTGACCCTCATATAAATTTATTATCATAATAGAGCTCAATGTTTAAAAAGAATGATCATATTTGTTAATATTTTACCTTTTAAATTTAATGAGCTTGTTAGAACTTCATGTAGATGATGCTGTAAATATTTTGGGACGCCCTAGCTTTTGTTTTCAAACCCGTATGCACTTTCTAAAACAAGTTGATCATTAAAGAAAAGGACCAAGCTGCAGCTTTCTAGTGGTGTAGGTTTTGATTTATGGTGTTTTGCTCACTTTTATTTGCCTTATCTTTTACTTGGTTTGTTCAGTATAGCTAAGCTGAAACAAGCAACCTGCACCAAACCAGTGTTGTTTACTTATCTAAACTGGTGCAGTTACTGCCCACTGTACTGTCATATCAACTAATTGGATGCATTTTACCTTATGACCATTTGTGTCATTGTTCACTAAAATGTAGTGCCTGTGACTTGTGGGGTTGCCAGGGCATTTAGAGATGGTCTCTGAGTGCACCTTCACATTCTTCAGAATGCAGCCCTGCCTGATGAAGCACCTGAATGACTCTGGCGTGTTGAAAGTGAGCGCTGGCCATGGTCACTCACTGGCTCTCACCTGCAGCTTCAGCGTGTTCAGTTGGGGCTTGAATGATGTTTCACAGCTTGGTCACAATCCTGCTGCCAAATGCATTTCCACTCCTAAGCTGGTTGCTGTAAGTTTTGAATAACCACTGTAGACCATTGTTTCCTGCATGCAGATGCCTGTATGCCTGCATGTGCCTGGTTGGTACTGCATCCTTGTGAACAAATCATAATGAAGAAATTACTATGCTCACAGGGTACATTTTCTGGTTCCAAATAGTCTAAAAAATGTATTTTCAGTTCTTTTATATTCAGTTTAACTCTTTGATGGACAGCAAGACATATTGGTCTCACTTTTCACGGCAAATTCACTGCACAGCAATGGTGAAATTTAACAACTACCACAATTGAACTTTGCTGTGCAGCTATATTTCTGGTCTTTGTTAGAATATTGTTTTTCTTTCATTTTTTTACATTAATTTTCTTATTCATCAACAAGGCTGCACAGTTACAGCAATTGTTTACTTCCTCTTCTTTGTACACTATGTTTTGTTGTTTATTTCAGCTTTCTTCAAGCCACCAAAATGATAAATGGTGACTCTTTTCAGCAAAATTTCTTTCTTGTACCAGAGTAAAGACACAGGAACAGCCCAAGCCAATTTCCCCCCATATTCGTTTACTGAAAATACTTGACGTGTTTCCATGACAGCTGTGTGTTAATATGACTTTAGTGGGGTTAGGCATTTGAATTTGTCATATCCACATTTACCAATAATGAATTATCCATTAGCCTCATGCACACATCATAGCATCAGATATGAGAAGCGTAGCCTTTGAGGCTTTCCATGGAGCATCTGTTTTCAGGGAACTTTTGTGATAATGAGCAGCTATAAAAGAAGTTGCTAGTATAAAGGGTGCTTACTGAACAAAACAAAACATGTAAACATGCATATGCACCTTGTATAGTGTACTGTCATGCTCATTATGAGCTACAATGTGAAAACGCATGGCAAAGCACTTGCACTTTGTAGCTCATACTGAGCGCAATAGTAATAGTGTACATAGGCTGCTTCCGATTACATTACAGGCATCCATTAGGTGGTAGAAGTAAGCAACATGGTCATGTAATGCTCCCCTTGATGAAAATGTGGTTTATGAGCAGGGGAACATGCATGTCCCACTTTTTTTCTCGCATACAAAATGCTTGTCAGCTTTCAGATCAAAGTTTTTGTAAATGCCTCATCAAGAATGTACTTGTAATGCTTTAGGCACAAGAACAATACAATCTTTTGTTGTGTCCATCAAAGGGTTAGGACAGCTAATATGGTTAAACATTCCTATGCTTCTTGTGAACAATGTTATTTGCGCACTACTTGGAGCGAGGACTAGGGAATGTCAGACACAAATGCAAACTTTAAACTGGTTTTAATGGTAGGAAGTCAAGTGGTTTATATACACACATGAATGTGATCTAACATGAAATACGTAATAAAATATGCATGTGCAGTCAACAAGACAGACGCACGCATGCATTCGCAATAGTGAGATAAATTCTAATTAATACTTGTGATACCCAAGGCAGACAGGTCGCTGGCCTACACATCTATCGCTCCACTTTCGCAAAATCTGACCCCATTAGGATAACTAAGTTCTTTACAGTTTTTCCCAAGGCGATTTTTTTCCCCCCTTCAGTTATCTCATGTGTTGTCTGATTGTTGTGCTTAGCTACAACCTTGCAGTCACTGAACAGTGACTTGCAAACGCAATCCTGACAGTGTAAACCCAGATGCCCTTGCACCATCCTGTATACATTATTGTTATGTGCCCGAAGCCTACCATTCAGGCATCTGCCGATTTGGCCAATGTATTTTTTCCTGCAGTAAAGCGGGATCTCGTACACCACATTTTCTGCACAATCTATATACCGGTCCCTGTGGTTCTTTGTACATGTCACCTTGCTTGTACTGCTTTCCCCCTATTCTTTAAATAGTGACGCTAACTTGTGGGGCGCTGTAAAAACCACTTTTACCCCAACACTGCCTCCAATCTTTTTTAGCCGATGTGAGATGTTATGAAAGTATGATATTACAGCCGTCCCTTGAGCCTGACTCATCTCGGTCTCAGATTGCCTCGGTTCGGTACGTCCCCCAAACTGCCTGATAGCTCGCAACAAAGGCTCCGCAACGGAAACGACATCCCCTGGATATCCTGTCTGCTGGAGCCATCCAACCTGGGGCTAAAAGTTACTTTCCACTACGGGGTGGCAAGACTTCTGCAGGGCATTCTTTAAGCATGTACTTGCTACCCCCCTTTTCACCAGCTTCGAATGGCTCGAACAATAGGGCAGCAGAGGCTGATTTGCTTGTGGCTCGTATTTCCAACAAACGTGTGAATCTGAGAAGGATAGCTTTTAGTCCAGGAACCAGATAGATCCATCTTCAGTTAATTCGTTAGTTAGCATCAAAGGACTTGGGTCTGATCTAAAGCTCCCCAGCACCTCAGCTACATCACTTGAACTGTGAGTTCCCTGAGTCTTTTTGTTTCCCGAGTCCTTTTCAGGGGATGTCATTGTATCTGTTGCGGAGTCTTTGTTGCGAGCTACCAGGGGGTCTGGGCGACATACTGAACCAAGGCGATCTGAGACCAAGATGAGTGGGCTCGAGGTACAGCTGTAATACCGTACTTTCATAACGTCTCACATCGTCTAAAAAAGATTGGAGGCTGTGTTGGGGTAAAAGTGGTTTTTACAGCGTCCCACAATTTAGTGTCACGGTGTAAAGAAAAGAAGGAAAGCAGTACAAGCAAGGCAGAAAGCAGTACAAGCAAGGCGACATGTACAAAGAACCACAGAAACCGGTGCATAGATTGTGCAGAAAATGTGGTGTACGAGATCCCGCTTTACTGCAGGAAAAAGTGCATTGGTCAAACGGGCAGATGCCTGAATGATAGGCTTCGGGAACATAACAATAATGTATACAGGACGGTGCAAGGGCACCTGGGTTTACACTGTTGGGATGGTGGTTGCAAGTCGTTCAGTGACTGCAAGGTTGAAGCTAAGTACAACAATCAGACATGTGAGATAATCAAAGGGAGAAAAAAAAATTCAGCGCCTTGGGAAAAACTGTCAGCATGGCTTCATTGGGACTATCACAAAAAGAACTTAGTTATCTTAATGGGGTTGGATTTTGCAAAAGCGGAGCGGTAGATGTGTAGGCTAGCGACATGTCTGCATTGGGTATCACAAGTATTATTTAGAATTTATCTTGCTCGGGTGGCGGCAGCGAGCCATGGCTACCTGGACTGAGGAGGCCACCCACCTTAGGGCTCAAGAAGCCTGGTCTAGCAGTAAAGTTTATTTCTCTCACTATCTTGCTATTGCAAATGCACATGTGCAAGTCTGTCTTGTTGATTGCACATGCATATTTTATTATGTATTTCTTGCTCGGTCACATTCATGTGTACATATAAACCACTTGACTTCCTACCATTAAAACCAGTTGAAAGTTTGTGCTTGTGTCTGACGTTCCCCATTCCTCGTTCCAAGTGGTGCGGAAATAAAATTGATCATGAATTGTAACCAACTAGCCCAAACCAGTACCCTTCTTAAGAAGTTGGTTCTGCAAAAAAAAAAAAAAAGAAAAATTATTAGTTTCTTTATAGTTTTGTTTCCATTTGGAAATTATATCTAACCAAGGGTTATTTGGGATAAATTGTGCTGCTTGCTTTCAAGGAAAATGTACCATAGTAAATTCAAATGAAATGGAAAGCTTCATGCTTTCTGACATTAACTTTATCATTTATCCCTGAATCATCTGTTTTGTTTGGGAAGTGTGCTTGAATGCGCAGCAGTGTGTAAATATAAGTTTTGTCCCCAAAGTCTCTGTCTCATATTATTTTTTTTTTTGTAGAAACACCAATGGTAAGAAAATGCAACATGTCAGCAAGTGCCAAGCTCCTTGACCTACTGTTTGTGATTAAAATTCTTGCCTTAAATGAAATCATGGTTTTTACTAGTGCTCACAACTAAATAAATTGAGATAAAACATAACACGTAAAGGAGCACTACTAATGCCAGTGTATAATGGCTCTTTCAAGTTATCAGAATAGTATTGCGTTACAACATATCAAGTTCTACAACCAGTTGTTGATTGAGTGCGTGTAATGGATCTGCAGTGAAAATGAGAAAAAAAAAACTTGGAAATTCACTATATGCGGATTAGCCCACAAATTCGCAGCTTAACTTGGGAGTAAGTGGTTGGAATAAATGAACTAGCGTAATTTTTCAATGCTGTCTCCCACACATTTTGTCCAGCATTGCCTGATGTTTCCATTTTTCCTTCCCTGGGAAGGAAAAATGGAAATTTGGCTGGTAAAAAGAAAAAAAAGGAATAGGTCATGTGATGTATTGCATAAATAAATAAATATCATAATCAGGCGAAGGGTCAACAAAATGTTTTTTTAATATTGACACTGCAACTATCATGAGTACATGCCTAGTGAACTGGTATCGTTGGGCAACCTTGTATTTCTTAAATATTGTGGAATGAACAGGGAATTTTCACCTTAAATGCTCTTAGACAAAAAATTCTTGATGTTATGGTTAGACCAATTAGACACCATGCCTAAATAAAGTTTCCACGTAACTCAGGAAACTGGCAACTTGGTTGGCCTCTCTTCATATTAGAATGTGCTGAGATGTGGTTAGGATACTGTTAAGGATTCAAATGTAGAAAAGGGACAGAAAAGACAATAGGTGCCTTTTCTATGTCCACATCCTTCGCGTTGTTCTGTTTCAATGTTGGTAAACTGGCCAATGTTATCACTTCTATACATAAGATACATGATTAACTTGTATGCCTGTCACTAATAATTATGACTCACTGCTAGTAATTATTCCAAATAAGTTGGCAGACACAGAACATTGATGCTTTAGAAACAACTATTTCGCCTTTCCCAGATATTTCATTCAAATCGTGGAAAGCCTGCAAAAATTAAGGGTCATGGAAATGCCACTTTCCTAGACACCTTTCTTAACGAACAGCGCAATTCACTAGTTTCTTAAGATTCAATCAACACAGTTTATGATAGAAAACCTGTTGGAGATGATTGCAGCCATTGTACCACAGCTTCCATTCTTTCTGGCTTTGAGGTACCCCACCTGTGCCTTCCCAGAGTGATGCGGAACCCCCTCCCCCTTCTACTTCTTTTTCTCACCACTGTGCTTATTCGTGGCCTTGCAATGATTCTTTCGATGATTGTTGGGATGAATCAATTTAGCGACTGAAAAAACAGAACAAAAGACATCCACAAATTATCGAATCATTTAAACAGGGTAATCTGTGTATGGTTCAGTGTCACTTACGCCTTAGGTTGTTTGCTGTATTGTTTTACCATCGTCGTACTTACATTTGTAGGCTGCTTGAAGAGATATCTTTTGTAAAGTTAAGATTAAGTGAATATAATCCTACATGCCTTTATAACCATCTTCTTGGCTACCATGTTGTGCGTGAGCATGTTTAAATGATTTCACCAGAAGTTGAGGCATCAGTTACACGAACTGAGTGTTCAGACTCAATGCCACTTGAGTAAGACAAGAATAAACAAATCAACACCATGGGAGCTTAAAGTCTTCAATATTTACGGTTCAGTGCACTATCTTTGATCTCAAAGCCCGTCATCTTTGAATGGGGAACTCACAATAGTAAAATAACACCCGAAATTAATTTTCTTCCCCTTATTTCTCTGCGCTTCGTAATGCAGCATGCACCAGCAAAACGGCAACCGCTCTATTTACCGCATAGCAGAGTCCTAATGCAAAGAAAGTGTGGGATGCACGAAAGTTTGCTTATTTATTTTGTTATTGCTTACAAACATTGTAAGTTATTCGCACTGTAGAGTCGTCTTTGATGCACATACCTATCGCAGTGGTAACACTAAAAGCCCACACCTTTGCCACGTGGGAGGGTGTTCAAATCAAGGTGGTTGTTCCGCATTTTTTTTCTTGGCAAAGCACATACAGACACAGTGTGGAATTAAAACAGCCTGCATATATAAAAACTACTCCGTGACAACATCAGGGTGCCTTTACCGTAGATGCGCCCTGTATATCCTTGCACTATGCTGATGGCCCTTGTCATACATCGACGAGTTGACACAGCGCTAGATTCAAAAGTTTCTTTCAGCTTGCAGGACATAAAAGCCCGTTCTTGTCCAGTGTAGATATCGTGACCCTACGAATAGCACAGCAATTAGTCTTGAATGCCGATGCCATGATGGTCTTTCTCAAGAAATCTACCAAACTGTGACTGTGGTGGTTTAATTGTTGAATTCGAACTCTAATGTTAAAAATCCACTGAAGGAAAGATGAGATTGGACTCATTCTGGCTGCTCGCGGAACCCACTTTGGGAACCACTTCTCTATAACATAGTTTTGTCATGCTGTGAACGAGCAGCATTTATGGATGGATGAGCAGCACACATGCCTGATCACTAAAAATTATGGCTGTCACTTTGCCAGTTGTCAGGACAAGCCTATTCTTAATTGGCAGTAGGTTGGAAGGGCATCCCTATTACTCTGACCGGGCTTTTCTCTCTAGTTTGAATATGAGGAACCAGGTGTCAACAGTCACATGCCAGGCAGGAAACGACCTTACAGGGTTTGCTCCTAAAGGACTGGTCTTGCTGCACATGATGTATTTTTCTATAATGTATGAGTGACCTTCAGACCAATCTTGTTTAAGTTTTTTGTGTGAAGGTAGTCTGAGCATTGTTTTCACTATGGCAGACAACCTCAGCAACTATCTGGGTGGTAACATGTCAACACGTTATCATGTGCACTGTGGATATATTATTGCATAGCTGCCTTTGGCAGGCTCATCAGAATGGAGGTCATCTTGGAGGCTTTCCATTTCTTGCTCAAACATAGCAGCTCACTTTGTCATGGAAAATGAACAGCACAAAGGTGGGACAGCAGCTTACAGACTGTGTAAGCTGTTATCCCTTGGTCTCAGTGTTCTTCACCATGATAAGTCAAACAGCTAGCTCGCACATATGCCTTGCTGCAGTTGACTTCTTCGTGCTTCAGAATGGGGCATGCTGTCCTAATGCTGCCTTTCTGCTTGAGGGATGACTATTGGCTGTAGGCCTTTCTAAGACAAGTATTTGATAACTTGATATCCTTACATTTCTCCGTTTTAATTAACTGTAGTGCATGCATGTGCTGTTTCCGGCGGCAGTCAAGTATAAGAGCATGTGCATCCTGTGAAAAAGAATATGTGCCTGTGCATGTGAGTCTTTTGGGTAGGTTTAAGTACTAATGGTATGTTTTTTTTTTGTGTGTGCGTGTGTGTGTATGAAGTAATGGCTCAATATTTGAACTCTTGAAAACGAAATCGCAGATGAATTGCTTAAGTCTGTTGGTGCATGACATGGTCTGGATTCTTTTCTCTTCTTTGGTCTTGTAGCTAAATGTAGAAAAATATATGCATACAGCTTTCCTTTCTCTTTTTCTTTTAAATTCATTGAGCATAATTGAAAGAAGCTCTTCAAAGCTCATACATCATGAAGTTTCATCACAGAATTCCATCAAGCTTCGGTTTTGTTTGTCAACTAGCTAGGTCAAAGGCTATGGTCAGAGAGTGCTGATGTCTGTCTATGTTGATGCAAGGGGACGGAGAGAATCTTGTCAGACAAAGATAAATTGATATTCTCATAGTAGTGGCTCGGATACAGCTGCAGATCTTGCTTAGGACTAGCAGCAACTTTAAAATTCAACTTACCTGCAATAAGAAACTAAGGTATTACGAATATTCAAACTTTATTATTGGATTAATGTGTTTCTCTGTTTCATCTGTATCTATACTTGTATTGATTCAACTACAGAAATGAAACAAGCGTAACTTTATTTACTTAGATATTTGGTGCAAGTAAACCTGGTATCGCCATTTCACTTCAGTATGCTTCAAAGTGTTGAGCTGTCACTTATAATTGAGCATTAGTACTAACTTTTGTTATAATTAGTTTCGTAGAAGTTCAAAGACTGCAGGTGCATTGCTGAATTAATCACCTTCTAAAGACAGTAGGCTATCTTATTACCTGTATCATGCATATTATTTTTCCTTACCTCTTAAGAGAAACTAGGTCTATCTGTCTGCAGTAGATTTGAAGTTTGTCCTTACACTTGCTTGGATACTCTTCAGAGTATAACTTTAGCATGTGCTTGACATCTTCAGCTATTGCAGTCTGCATACAAAACTAGAAGCGTAAGAACATTTAGTTTCATCTGTCTTGCTGAACACCGTGAGTCTAAGCAAGAGACTGCAATGCACCTGTGGTGGTGGTTTAGTAGCTAAGGTGTTGCGCTGCTAAGCGCGAGGCCACAGGATCAAATCCCAGCCACCGCGGCCACATTTCGATGAGTGCGAAATGCCGGGGTCCCCCACTATGGCATGCCTCGTAATCAAATTGTGGTTTTGGTTCATAAAACCCCAGAATTCAATTCAAGACTGCAATGCATACTGATCTTTTGCCATTTCTGGCAAGTGTTTTGGTCTCGGTAAGCTTAAAGTCTCCTGTGTCATCATTATTTTTACATAATTTGTCGTACCTTAAGAAGCTTTTTATGACAAAACCTGTAGTCTGTAGCTTCAAGCATAGCTCAGGCTGTTTAACTGTGTGACTTCGTTTTATGTGAACTCTAATTTTGTGTAACATGTTGTCAGTCTTTTTAGGTATCTTTTTATGGCTAATGCCAATATGGCTGGGCAGGCACATTCGATAAATTTTGGGTGGCTGAAAAGCAAAAAGCTTTTTGGTTTACGAACATGTCATTTTCAACTTTGTAAAAGTATCATGAGATTATGAGGACAGTGTATATGTTGCATTGAAGAAATAACTGGTCATTGCTCTCTATTTTTTAGATGCCCAGAAATGACCTGGTTTTTGACATTGCAGCTGGTCAAAGCCACTCTTTATTTTTGGCTGATTGTGGTGGGTCTTATCCTGTGATGTACAGTTGTGGACAACATCAGTAAGTTTAATAAAGCATTCTTTTCGACAAACAGCAAACTGAAAGAAAATATGTATGAGTTTTAAGTTTATAAGAAATATTAACAAAACAACCTGTTTTTCTGTTTTGTAAAGAGTGAGTTTATAATCAGTCACTGTAACTACTACCTTTACTACCTTTACTACCTTTTTTGTTTCGAGTGCATTTTTTTATTATTATGGGTCTTTTGTCTTACACAATTAGGCAGTAGGGATCATTAAAGATGAGACATTCTAAAGCCCATACCAAACATACGCTTGCCGATGTGCACGCCCATGTATGCGCAGGTGGTGCAGTACAGCTTTTGCACATCGATACTCTGCACGAGTGTAGAGATCAGCTCCTCTCTTATATCAGCGCTCAGGCTGCCTCATGTCAGCACATCTGGTTACACAGCTACAGTGTGGTACAATTGATTCTCGGTAAGGCGGATTGATGTCATCTGAGAAATGGCTTTTTCTTTCCTTTCTGCACCTATTTAACAACTCTAAAAACAAAACAGTTACATTTAACATACTTTGAACACAGTCAAAAACAAAGTAAGAAACATTGTTTGCCAAAGTGTCTATGAGTGTCACAGTGGAAGAATATAAGGGAGCAAAGTGAGCACGCGCTGGCGCACATCTCTTGTAGATGCAGGCTATTATTCCTTGTGAGGTGTGGCAGGCACATGGCGTGTAGATGCAAGCTTGCATGTGTTGGCAAGCATGCAGTTCATCTAAGCCTCAGTGAATATTTACCACTTTGTTAGTAAAAAAAGTGGAAGAAAAACCAAGCTTTTTGCTGACGGGAGCCGAACCCACAACCACCGCACGGTGCATGCAATGCTCTGCCAATTGAGTGGTAGTGATGGCCGTCCCTCTGTCCACTTTCTTTGTTGATAGAATGCTGCATCTGTCATGCAGAGGTTGTGGGTTTGGCACCCTGTGTCAACAACATAGTCTTTCCTTCCACTTGCCTTCTCCTTTATTAGGAAAATTTATTTTACCACAAATTTAACCCTCATCTATATTAATTATCCAGTTCACTAGAAAGAAAATGTTAATTTCCTGTAAGCCTTTCTTGACTTAATTGTCTGTTGAACTCAAAAAAGCAGTGTGTGATTTATAGAGGAGTTTTTATAAGCCTAGAGACTACAGAAGTTCCTTTCTTTTTTTAATTCAAAGCATTCTTTCTCTCATGCTAGGCACATTGTTGTAGGTAGGTTCCGGTCTTGCCTCATTTGGGGACTCTTTAATAAACAAAATTGTCGGTCTAATGATGAGGTTTGAACCAGGGTCCCCCAGTGCTGTAGCCTGATGCTCTACCCATTAGGCCGCAGATGCATGCATGGCACAAGTGAATAGCAACCTTATCATTTTCTTTCCCTGCTAGCTAATGCTTCGAGGCAGTTGGTGCATGTATCATGTGGCATTGCAACAATTTAATTGTAAAAGCAAGAGTGTGCTATTATCGCCACCTTTCCCTTGTGGCAGCTAATGCTTTGAGATGCTATGTAACATTGTACCGCCTTCAGGATTGACCAAGTTTATCCACTACACTACGTGAGATTTAGCGGCTTAGTAGAGCACTTACCAGTGTTTGTACGCCTCCTTTACATCCTTGAAAACCCTTGAATATGGAAAAACTGACTCAAGTGCCCTTAATGCTCCTTGAAGTCCTTGAAAACTGGGGTTGGGGGTGACATTTGAATATTCAAATTAACTAACACCTCATAGGGGCTGTGCCATGGACATGTCTCTAGGGAAACAATCCTACATATTGCCACGACCACGACACAGCTGACAGCCACTCGGTGTGATTCGGTGCCACATGCTAGGCATGTTGGGTGGCTCCCAGAAGAAGAGAACGACGAAGGTGCCGGGACACCGATATATAGAGATCTATAGCATCGACCGAAGTCTCTTGTGGCTTTGTCTGTGACAATATTTTCTTTTGAAAGTGTCGCTAAATGATTGCAATGTGGTGTTTCCACAGCCACTGACGGGCTTGTTTAAATCACTGTTGCCATCATGGAGCTAGATAAAGCAAGATCAAGCGTCTAAGCTTTGCCACCATTTTGCCATTTCGCTAGTTGGTTTGCATCACAGTCTTCGTAACTCTATTCAAACCCTAGGCTCTTGAAATGCCTTGCGGAAAGCAAGTTTCACGTACATGGCTTTAGCACGACAAGTATCCTAATTTGGCTGAAGTCAGACACTACTAACCATCGTGCCGAAAGCAATTCACATCAGCACAATGGGAAAGTCAACTTAGAAAAGGGACGTGAAGAGATTGATGCAAGTGTCCAACCCAGCAGCTGTATAGCTGCAATTTCTTGCAGCTAAAAAAAAACGGAAATTTCACTATTTTCAATGCATGTGTATGAATAAAGTTTGTTTCCCCCTCCTTGAAATTTGGCCATCAGCATCCTTGAAATCTTTGAATTGTCCTTGAATTTTGAGTCAAACAAGCTGTACAAACTAAGAGTTATGCTGAAACACTATTCTAGAAATTTTGGTATTTCCTTAAATAACTTTGCTTATTATCAGAAAAGTTTGTAACTGTAGGTTCAGCAGTTATTTGTGAATAAACTCCTAAAATGTATAGAATTTTTTTAGCTGTGAATGTTGGTATTTTTCGAGCCTCATTTGAAAAACTTGCCCAAATGCCTGCCCATTACTGGTAACTCAAGAACTCCAAAAACATGTTGCAACATTTTGTTTTACATTGGTAAATAACCTTATATCTCGACCTATGTATTATTCTTCATGTGATTCCAGAAAAACTGTATATGAAATTTAAAATACCTTTAGACATCCAATGTTTGATCTTAGTTTAGATGAAAGATGTAAAAGATATATTTTTTTTCATTAACACATGGATAACTAGCAGCCGACTAGTTATCCACATGTTGATAAAAATTATATGTGATATAAGCTTTCAAATTTGCTAATCTCAACAAAGCAGCTTTTCACTTTCAGTGACATACAATTTTTTTACAGAAAAGCTATGTTGTATTTCACAAAACCAAGTTGTATTTCTTTCATCAGACACTTTATCTCGTATAAAAACCTCGTTAAAGACAAAAGATGGCCATCGGACCATGCGGTTCATTCTTATGTTAACATACCCTGCTACAGCTTAGACTACTTATAATGTAAGCAGCTATAATGCAGTACTGGCTTTAACGTAGCCTTTTCTGACTCCTGCTTATCCTCCGATAGAACTCCATGTATACGTATACTGCTTATAGCGCACTCACGTGATACGAAATACTGGTCATGATGCATTTTCCACCATGAAATCCCACACACAAGCACGGTAGCAAGCGCACTTCTCAACGAGGTGCACCAGCCGATGGGAGGGGAGAGTGATGAGGATAATGCGGAGGAGGAGGAGACGACAGTGCGATGTGGGCGTGCAGGGGTTGCCTAGGTGACAGAGAAGTCTTTGCTCAGCCACTTATAGACAAGGCAGCCTCCAGTTTCCGTCCATGATACCAGTGCTGTTTGCTCCCCTAGCTGACAGATTCCAATGTTGCCGGTTGCCTCCTTTTCTATCGGAGCAGCCGTGCGCCTGTTTGTGTTGGAGTGTGTGCTACTGGTGGTTGTATTTACACTTTATCAAGCATGGTCTCATCATCCCGTAATCTTGGTACACAGTATTTATGTGTTGTTCAGTGCCACAACAGCCTCGAAAACATGAAGCTAGTCCGTGAAACTGCTGATTTTAGAGAAATTTACAGATGAGACAAGCACCGCACTGTACATGGAGTCAAAGTGGGCATTTTTCTGCTCGCATGCCTTCTTTTGATACATGTCTTGTGATAAATCGAGTGGCCCTTACATACACAGGGATGAAGTTTAGTAAGCTGCTTCAATGCGGGTGTGTTCACTCAGTGCTGGCCCCTTTTGGGAAGAAGCGGGCTGCAGGAGCAGCTGCGGAGAAACATTGTCGTGGTCAACTGGGCAGTGCGGAAATGCAGTACAAGCAATAGCATGTCTTGGCAGCAATTCAAAGGGCAAATATCATGGGTATTTTCTGGAAATTATACCCATGGTCTACGAGCCTGTGAGGCAGTCGCGTGACGAAACGACAACTGTAATAGTTTTCACAATTGGCAATAGCGCACTGTTTGTCACACACACACACACACACACACACACACAAAAAACAGCACTTCAATACGGGACACAAGGAAAGAAGCACACACACTTTGCGCTCTGTGGTTCTTCCCTTGTGTCCCGTCTTAAAACGCTGTTTTAGAGCACAGCTCTTAGGCGGCCATTCCTGTGGCGAGTGTCGGTGTCAGCGTAACCGAGTGAATGAGCTCAGCGAAGGATGAAAGAGCGAACATGGAGCGCAGCGGGGAATGAAAGACGGGAGGAGGGAAGCGGAGGAGGAGGGTATGGCGAAAGCGTGGCAAGAAAAGTGTAGTGTGGCGACGATGGCTACGAGATTGCACCAGACTAGCGTGCATCATTTGGGAGGTCTGTCTTCGGCGGCTTCTGTGAATTGCACCCACGCATCACCCATGCGCTGCCTCTCGTGATCTCAAGATTAGCGAGGCAGTCGCACCACAGTTAGCTCTGTTTGCAATGTGCCGCACGAGACAGATTATCCATGCCAGCCAATATATTGCAAATTGAAAACACATATAGAGCTGCACTCACATTTCACATTAGGGAGTATTGTAATCGTTGAATTTTTGTGTGTGATAATGAACCGACTAGCCAGTCAGTCAATTCTTGCAAGTGTATCATAAAGCACTTAGTTTAAGCTTTGCAAACCTTTGCAGGTCATTGCACTAATAGTTGCTTGTAGCTGTCTCCATAACAAAGATCATTTATTGCAATTTTAAATCTGCGGTTCACCTACTAAGTGACGAGAGAGAGAGCACATGCAGAGCAAGTGTCACAAGCAACGAGAGAATGCACGGGCAGCACAAACCCCTCGAGCAATGAACAAGCGAGCACACACAGCGCGAGTGCCATGGGAAACAAGAGAGAGAATATGTGCAGTGCAGGCACCATGAGCAAAGAAAGCATGTGCAGTGCTATTTAGTGCTGCATAACAGAAAGGTGCAAATGCAGTCTGAGTGCCACAAGCAATGAAAGAGGGAGAGGATGTGCAGCATGGTGACTGAGCGCCGTGACCAATTGAAGATGAGCATGTGCACTGCTGTAAAGACAACAGACTGTGGCATGGCTACGCAGCTGCAAAAAGAAGCTTTTTAACATTGGGGACGCTTCTTAAGGGGTGCAGCGGCGCTGCTTAGCTAATTTTGCAGAGTCCTTTTGCACTGAATGTGCATTATAACTCTTTGTTGACTTTGGCTCATCAGTTTGTGTGTGCCCGTTGTGGTGTGCATTGTCGTGAAGTGCTGATATTGCTTGTGCGACCTTGACTGCTGTGAGTTTAAGTGGTGTTCCGCAAATTTAGTTTGGGGCTTTTTGGCGTTATGCCACCATGCAAGCTTCTGCCGTTCCTCCCTGTAGGCGCACACACACAGACTTGGTAGGTGTTCGTAGTAGTTTCTGCGGCTGGTCGCTTAAAAGACCAAACTCCATTCATACGCGCTGCTGTCAGTTCAGCCTGTTTCTGTAATCGCATGCCCACTGTTCTACGGGTATGAGCATATCAAAGGTCAGCTTCCTGCGACGGCATGCCACCCGGCACCGCCGCTGGCTACAGCATGCCTCGTTGGAAGTAGCTGAGCAAATTTGTGGTTTGGTGCCGAGTCAACAATATGTGACGCAGTGGCTTTACAACATTTGGAAAGTGGTGGAACCACTTTGAAATGAAAGTGAGGGCACAGATAGCATGGGCAACACTCGAATGGCAGCAACTTGGTCCATGGTCGGCGTGTTTTCAACACCGTGGACTGCGGCATGCGGATCGGTCTGAGAAATTGAACGAGACTTTCTAAGTCATCCAAAATTTTAGTCTCCATTCTACATTAATTCTGTGGAATTGGTGGCAGTGCTGTAGGTCTGAAAATTTAGTCGGCAGCTTACTTTCCTCTATGTATTATTTTTCTTTTTCTGTATTACTTTGTCTGCTTTATACGAAGACTGTGAGTTCTTAGACATTAACTTTTCATTGTTCGTAAATTTAAACGGCTGAAAACATCCTGGTCATGTGCTTCGCTTCTCAAATATGTGCGGCTGCTCTGTCTACATGTTTTGCACATGTGCAGTCATTGAAGTGTTGTTTCGGTTGTGGTGTCAGTGCCACTTATAGTATGGATATTAGTGACTACGGAGAGTTACGCTACAAGCGGTCTATTCTGTATCGCCATAGCCATCATACTATTATCATCATCATCATTGTCACTATTGCACCTGCACTTGCATCACACGTGCAATTAATCATCTTACACGGACATGTTGCACCATCTGTAACACTTTTCAGAACCTCAAACGATGCTAGATGGCTATACTCGTGGACAACTTTTTTTGGCTATGAAGCAAATGCTACGGGGGCAGAGCTTCTGCACATAACTGTATTCGTATGCAATGTAGTCTGGGCATGCTTAACACCGGTTTCCCCAACCTCGCACAACCTCTTTATTTTAGTCAAGGCAGGTACAATTAACTCGGCATGAATCAATGTTTATTCACATCCGACATATACGAAGTTCTGAACAGTGAGCATCGCAGCCTGCGTCCGAGCTCTAAAGCAGCCATATGGTGTCGGTTAGAACTTGGACACGCTACCGACGGTGGCGTCGGTAGAACCGGCGCAGCAGTCAGCTCGCTCACTCGTTTGTACATGTGAATGGTTGCGATTTCCAAGTGGGTTTGCTTGGTTTCCATGCAGATGCTGGAAAAAGTTTTTTTGTGTGCTTCAACAGTCTTTTGTTGCTAAAGTTGATCAACAGCCTCTCAGGGGAGTTGATTGACGGGACAGCAAGCGAAGAACACTCGCCAGAAGACACGGGTGTCATTTTGCATTTGAGGAATGTGCAAAACGTGCGACGGTCTCGGGTGTGTGAAAACTTGAAAAAGCAAACTAAAAATACAATAAAATACCAATAGCTGACTGGTGAATGTTACGTATTGTTTCAAATTAGGGGCTGTAAAAAACAAAAAAGTATTGTTTTCTATTTCCCACATAAGAAAACATGAGCAAAACTGTGGGACTACTTCCAGCACCGGTGAAAGAGGCGCGCTTAATTTCCGTAGCCTTCGCTTCATAGCCAAGAAATGAGTGAGTATAGCTATCTGGCCAAGTGAGTATAGCCAAGTGAGTATAGCTATCTGGCAGATTCTTCACGTAACATTGATTGCCACAGTGTGTAGGACCTGCATAGTTTTCTTGTGTAATATATGTGCTTGCATATTGTTTAATTTTAGTTTGAATATGAATAGTATGTTTACGCTGCATGTATATTTATTTCCTTTTTTTTTTAGGTGTGTGAGCTCACCGTATGGATGCCAGAAGTCCAAGAAAGTATTTCCAGTGCTGGCATTGAAAAAGGTGTTTCTTGTCATTATGTTTTAAACAAGCACTGTTTATACTTTAGTGTTATTTGATACTTTTACATTTGATATGGTATTCCAGTTAGCCCTAACTGTTGTAGGGCCCTAGTTTGAAAAAAAAAAAAGACAATCAAATTAACAGCAAGATGCGTGGCAAGGGCAGCCATCCTAGAATTTACACAATTTAGGAGTGTACACAGTGTTTCTTAAACAAATTGTATATGAATAGAACATTTTTATTTGTTCCCAAACACTTGGCAGGCTCTTCAAGTAGTTCTTAATGACTATGGTAGTGATGTCCAGTGTACACTGTTACACTAAGACAATTATAATTAAAACAAAAATGTTTGCATTAGTATAAACAACAAAACAGCTGAATCCTTCTGAAAGGATTCTTGATGGGAGGCAGACAACTGTACTTTCCGGAGATGGAATCAGTTTGGCACATATAAGCAGAAAGCGTTGGAAAATGAAGCAGAAAAGTATTTTCTCTTTATTTCTGCATATTTTTGCTTTATTGCAGACTTCTGCAGAAATTATTTGCCAGATAAGGTATTTCTATTGGAAAGAGACATTAAATATGGGGCTTAATTATCATAGGTAATATGTGCAGCAGTCAGAGAAAACACCACTTAGTATGCACATTATTTCACAACGTTTAAAGTTTGCCACATGACCAAAAACAAAGGCAACATTGTAAATTTGGCTTGTTTAGTATGTGCATTTCCAAATAGTTATCTGCTGGAATGGTTCAGTGGCTATGGCGTTACTCATGTGCAAGCATTAGAAGAACAGCATTGAATGTTTCTTGTGTTAATTAGCACTCAGGTTAACATTAACTTGCTAATAGCATTTTGTGATGTGAGGTACACTACTACTGGGCTGTGCAGGCTTTGAGCTTTATAATTGTGATTACTGATTGAAGACTGCTTTCTTTCATGGTGTCAGTGATAAGTATAGTCAGTGACAGGTAGATAATGCTGGGGCAAATGCACCTCAACGTTATGTGCCAGGCAATCATCACCTCTCATTCACCCTTCCTTGCTTGTGCACGTGTTAACTTCTAATATGCCAGCAAGTCATCGTTGCTTGTTTGCCATCTCCTTGTGTGTGCATGCGTGTTTGTGTTCCCTCATTACTACATGATCTCAGCACTGTTGCCCTTTGTGAACTCAGCATTCCCCTCTGTACACATGTATCCACAGAGGCTCCGAGCTTACCACCGTTCACCATGTAATGCGTTGTATTATTTTAAAGCATTAGCTTTTCTTAGCCCATTGCTCAGTTTCACACAGTTGGTGCTGTCCACAGCAAGAGAGGCGCCAGAAGGTGCTTCCATTCGTGGAATCACATGCAATTCCCTGTGTGTTTTCACCAATGAGAGAGGAGTGTTTGATGACATGACGCAAAACTCTTCAAGGTGACGGTGGCAGTGCCTCGCTCACCACATTGCTGCGCTGTGCCAGTAAATGCTTACAAAGCCAGCGAACACTCAAGCATAAATAAGAAGCGAAGTCATTTAGACAAAAACCCTATAAAATGTCCTTTACATGGAACTTTGAATGGAGGAAACAGAACTTTCTGACATCTAAGGGCGATTCGGAGAGTTCAAGATTGGAAACAAAAATGTCTAACCTGCTCTACAGCTAACACTGAAACATTTGTGTTACACTCAGAAACCTCCTGCAAGTTTTTTTGTGTAGTTTACACTCATTAAGTGCCTGTGCTGTCCTGACGTGCACTATCTGCGCTTGCCACTACAGTGGTCCTTGAAGTTTTTTGCATGCTTTTGTGCAGTGAGCTTTCTTAGCACCTGTACTTCCTGTTACTGTGCTTCCTGTTGGTGCAGGCTTGACCATGGCAAGTTTGTTGTTTACTACTGAGGCACAGCTGTGCCTTCTCGCCATATCTTGTGTTTTCTGGGAGTTTCTTTTTTTTTTTTACTGCAGATGGACGAAGAGCTGGTACAACGAACTTTTGAGGGAATAGCTTCTGCATTCCTTTGTCACTGACTATAGTCATGATCATGAAGTTTTTGCAAATGAAAGCAGCCAGTTTTATAACTTAAGCATTTCATATTAATGAAGTTACAGTTTTTGAGGAGTAGTGGCCAGTATGGCTCATCGCCTGCTCGACTAAAATGCAAGCGGTGGCATTTGAGATAAAAGATGCTGTGCTTTACCAGAAATATTGTAACCTCATGCCACTGTTCTGCTGCTTTGGTGACACTGCTCCAGCAGGGACACTAAAAAGGAATAGTATGCAAGAAAATACCTTGAAATTTGTGACGTCACTTGCACATTGGTGCTGAGGTTACAGCACAAAAGCCAACAAAGGGAACTGTGGCCTTCATTTTCTCCACTAGTTTTTACTGCCAGATGAATGAGAATGGAACTTTGAAGGAATATTTTACTAGTATAAATTGACTTTGAGGTGCTCTTCAGTGTCCCTTTAAAAGCATACACTCCTCTGGTTAGTAAGTACTGCTGTCATGATTTCACCAGCTACTAGTCTGAGCATATTCCAGCTGTGAAACCACCATTAAAGTCTCTGGGAACTCCAGCTTTAAGAGGGTCGTTCTTCACAACATATATGCCAAAAGGACTGTCACGGGGGCGCATTTGCACATTTGAGACATGGAAACATCATTGTACCAAAATTCCCTATTTAATATAGTTTTTGACTGCATATAGAACTTTTTCAAATTGAAACTTTCAGTGTGTGCATCCTCTCTCATAGTAGAAATGTTGTTAGTAGGTATATGTAAGGTCTTTAATATGAGAAAGGGAAAAAACATACATTTTAGTAGCATTGTTAGCTGTCAAGTGTATGTGCATGTGTGTTTGTTTTCCATTCTTAAGTGTGGTAGTTATAACATATCTTTTGATTTTATATTTATTTATTTATTTTATTTTATTTACATATACTGCAGCCCAATATAGGACTATAGCAGGAGTAGGAACATTATACATTACTATACATTACACATTGAAAACGCACATAAACACAAAAAGATGAATGATCAAAAAGAAGCGCTTTAATGTTAGCGAAGTGCTTACCAGTGGCAGCTATGAAATCTTTTAGTGATAGTGAACAAATGTTACTGGGTAGAGAATTCCAAAGCTCTATTGTAAGTGGAAAAAAACTGCACTTGAATGTGTTAGTACGGGCACAAATAAGTGTTATGTTCAAGGCGTGGGGCCTACGGGTACAACTTGAGTTAGTAAATGTGATACGGTTACAATCAGAAAGACCAGAGGGGGAGTTATTAATTGCATATAAAAGTTTTAAGGCTTCAATGTGATAATGGGAAAGTAATCACTCAATATGCAAAGGATGGCGTGACAGGTGCAGGATATCCCTGCTAATCCAAGTAAGTTTATTATTTATCTTATTTGTTTTTAATGGAACGTTGTTATTGATGCAAGATTTCACTAACAACTCAAAACAATCAACAAGACTGTCAACATGACATTCAATACTGAGTGACAAAAAATGGTCAAAGTTATCTGCCAGAGTGTCAGTGATGGATGTATCGTCAGCCTTGTTAAAATCATGAAATGTGGAATAGCTAAAGCATTCGTGTGGGATAGGACAGTTAATGTGTACGAAAACTGCATTATGATCCCAGATTCCTTCCAGGATATCGTAATTAAAACTCAAGTGACCAAGACTGTCACTGATAAACACTAAGTCAAGTATGGAGTTCAGCCGTGTATTCTTATCAACTAATTGTATCAGGTTATGGCACAAAGGAAATGTAATTAAGGCTGTACAAATAGAGGCACTAATAGAGGAATATGTAAGGGAAGGCCAGTGAATGCCGGAAACGTTAAAGTCACCAAGAACGATTAAGTTAGAACTGTCAAAGCTATGGTCATGTATAAAATGTGAAATATTATCGAACAAGTCACTGGGGCTATTGATCGGGGGCGAGGAAGAACACAGATTGTGAAATTCTGCTTATGCACTAGTAACTTGCACCAAGCAGATTCTACATTGCGAGGATCTGGTAGAACCTTAAAGTTAAAATCTGAACGTAAAAGCAAAGCAACGCTCCCGCCTTTCTTATTCTGATGGTTGTAGTGGGCAGCAGTGTAACCAGGAGGCATGAATTCTGTGTCATGAATATCTTCATGAAGCCATGTTTATGTGATGCATATAACATGAATAGAGCATGAAGAAACTGGTGAAAAAATTGTGGAAATTCGTTAGTTATTCTTCTGGCATTAACATTCAAAAGCGCGAGATCTGTGACAGAGTGATGAGATTGGGGGGGGGGGGGGTCAACCTGACTTTAAGACATTTGGAAATTTTGCGCTAGATCAAAACCAGGAGCTCTTACTAAACTATTTGAGGCACCATCCCAGTTGTGATGAACGATATTATCTATAAATAAATGATCGAGCCTCATTTTAATAACCGAGCCGTTATTCCGCTGCTCAACTGAAGCATCCCATAGCTTTTTACTTACTGCACGCACTCTGGACGAAAAATCTTCAGCAAGTTTCATGCCGGAATTTTTCACCTTATAAGCGTTTTTCAGCATCACTAGCTTATTGCTGAAATCAAGCAATTGTAACATGATAGGGTGAGAATGCCCAGGGCGCATTCTGCCTAACCTATGGAAGCGTTCAATACGCGCACAGTCAAGGGAAAGCCTGTTGAAAACATTCATAACCTTGGAGTGCAGTGTGTCACGATTCTCATTTAATATCTTCTGGTATGCCATGAAGGATTGTTATTTCTTTGTGAACGGTTTTCAGGATCGTCATATTTGGCAGTTATTATCGTTATTTGGCAGTGGCTTAGGGCAAGCCACCTCAGAATGAAGCTGATCAGAGTCTTGACCAGGCAGTGCCTTTACACAAGAGGTTTCGAAAGCCATCACGTGCAATTCCAAGGCATCGAAATGTGTATTCACAGCATTTTTTATTTCAGATATGTCAAATTTCAGATATCTTATTTATGTTTTGAATGCAGTTTCAATGATTCTTCAACAAAACAAATGTTCTATATTCTGTGCATATACGGACGAAAATTCTTATTGCCTCAGCCATTTATTAAACAAATTAGCTTTTTAACTTGTTGAAATTTTTTGGGAAAACAACTACCGCATTACAATTGGAATGCCTTCAAAACAAAGTGCTCGGGACCTCCAAAATTCTTCGTTATATAAGTCACTTTGTTGTAAAGGTCTTGCACTGTACTGCTTACACTAGAGCAGAGCAACCTAGGCGCATTCCACCAAAGAAAACTTATATTTATGTGTATTCAAGAGACGTGAAATAAGTCGCTAAACTTTTTGTGCACACTTTACTGAAGCCAACTTTATTGCACCGAGGTTCACAGCATGCTCTACAGTGAAACATGGGAGCTGCAGATCGTCGAATGCCACCATCGGCTGCGCTTAACGTCAAAAATCTTCGCTTGTATACAGTAGCTTCATCACTGTTGCCTTCATTGACATTTGGGTCCCTTGCACCCTAGCTGGCTTTGAAGACATCGGAGGTTATCAGTTTTACATCATCATGTCATCATCAATGGTGAAGTATCTACGAGCCATTGCACCCGCTGATGCACTAAAACAAGCAATGTTTGAGTTGTGCGATTCCTGGAGCAGTGGAGCAGGACTATTTATGACATCGGCACTGTCTTCCATTGTGTCACTAGGGCTGCCATTAGTGCTAGCACAGAGCACACCTTGTTGATGTCTGTGGACGACAATGGTGGCTCCGCTGTAAAGCAACAATTCGTTCTAGAGCACCAAATCAGCCATCGAGGATGGCTAAATTTCTTCATTGTACAGGAAAATTCATTGTAGTTTTCTTCATTGTAAAGCATTCACAATACATATGAAATATACGAAATACATGAAATATATAAAATATATGAAATATAGGCTGGGACTTAATCAGCTTTCCATGATACAGGTCATTTTGCTGTAGAAGTGTTCATTGCAGAGGTGTTCGACTGTATACCCTTTAGCAGGCCTTATGGCACGTCTGTATCCCTGGCCACTTTTGAAAGGTTGCTTCATTGCATTGGCAGAAAAAGAGTAATGACAAAAGGGCATTATTTTGAGTGGCCATTTATTGTCATCTCTGTGCACTTGCATTTGGGAGAGAGATGGTTCAAAGAAGCTGCCTTTATATCACGAGCAGCAGCAGCTCTTCCATTGCTTTGGTGTCCTGATGGCCCCACTGCCATTGGTGATAAGGGTCTCCTCCATTCACAGTGGTAACAAGTTATCACCAGTGCTGTTGTGTTGGACCGACAGCGCACCCATTGAGAGTGTGTCAGAGGGAATGGGATACAGTCAATTTCAGTCCCTGATCTCGCCTATTCTGTTGTGTCTGTAGGGCTGCCATTAGTGTTAGCGTAGACGTCTGCCATCTGAGTGCTGAGTGGTGCACTTGTGGTGATGGTCTCATGTGCAAGCTGCTGCGTTTGTTTCATTTCATGCTGTGGACGATTTTGTGCGCTCTGCATGACAGCACCTGATTAGCGGTGCAAGTCACTATAGCCCATGCATAGCTGCTGAAGCAGTTGACATTGTGAGAATGTGTATTGGAAAGTTACAGTAAAGATTAAAGTTAGGAGAATGTTAAAGTCATTGGCTTTAAATGCATGCTCAAGAATGTTTTCCCAACTTCCTGCTGACAAAATTTTTTTTTTTGTGGTGTCATTTAGTGCTTTCTTGTGTGTCCAGATATGAAAAATAAAGTGGGCTGTAACGAATTAAATTTGCAAATTGCATTTGTTGTAATAGGTTGGTTGTTTGTGGTACGATCTGTGATGTATTTTATAACATGTCAAGATATTTAGGTTCAAACTGTCACTGTAGTTGCAGTAGAAACTACAATAAACTACAATAAGCTGGAACATTGTTTTACTAGAGGGAGAGCCTTCTTAAAATCCCCTCACCAGGCCACATAGCAAAATTTGGTTATATGCTGGAAGTTGTTACGTATCTTTAGGAGTGTTCTACTGCAATAATTTTTCGAATTAGTTCATCAATAGCAGCACTAAAATAAGTGCCGCGAACCCACGATTTCAGGAGGTGGGCATCACTTTCAGCATAGACGCTCTCACCACTTGCCCCGTCTAGCCTCTGCAAGCGAAATTTCTTCCCTGCGTTCTCCCATACAGGAGCCAGAGGATTGCCTGACGAATACGGCACAGGCCCCGCCTTCTTTTTTTAACTCTCTTGCATTCTTGCTGAATGGCGCACTTCCGGTGATGACCTCATGTGCAAGCTGCTGTGTTTGTCTCATTTCATGCAGCGGGTGATTTTGTACACTCTGCACGAGAACACTTGATTAGTGGTGTAAGTCAGTGCCACAATCGCAAGAACTCAGGCAGACTCGAGAGGATGAAAGAACATGATCGCAGTGCCGGAACACGTTAGAAAATGACATAGTTTCATTCTCTGCACGCGCGACTGCATGACGTGAGAACAAGCAGACAAAATGGAAGTACATCTCTTTTGTTATGTTACGAAGTAAAACATAAAAACATGCAGACATTCAGTTTGTATGTTTTATTATTTCTCTAAACTTTAATTCATCTATTGAAGCAACAGATTAAACAAATAAGTGGTGCTGCCTTGAATAATTCTCGAAGTTGCATGTCACTATGTGTGATGTCACAGCACTACCATGTACCTAGGCACACTTGCGTGATCGACATCGACACTCTGGCTGGGAGCGTGGTGCCCGTGATAAGAGTAAACGGCATATAGTTTGAAATTTAAGCTCTCTCCATGGTGCGTAGGGATGTAATACTTAGCCGACACAATCGCGAGTCTGCATTGTATGCTCTTCTTGTAAGCCCACTGTGCTTGTCAGCTCAAAATGGCTGGCCAGACCTGGTGAGGGGCCCTTTAAGAGAACTCTTGACATGTTACCTTATTTTGTGCAATAATACTATTGGCATTGCATGAATTATGTGGATTTGTAGCATGCTGGAATAAATGCTCAGTATATGTCATTTGTTACCAATGTTACTGATTCACATTTTGTTTTAGGGTGGCCTTATTACTGGTGTTTTTGCTGGTGGGCCTTCTTCTGGTTGCCTGATTAACCTGAAAGAAACAGATGAAGTTCAAGCACTTTATGAGTTTGGAGCATCAGAACGACGTTGCCTTAGCAACCTGTGTGTAGTACAAAACAAGGTTTTTCTCCAACTTGTGAAAGACGGTATGTGTTTTCTATTTGCATCAGTCTTGTTCTGTGGGTAATTGACGTCATTGTTGTGGTTCATTATGTTTATGTTGCACAAATAAATGGAAGAATATGCAGCATAAATATGTGTATATATATCTGGCTTTTGTGAGCTAAATTTGTCAAATTATATAAAAGTGTTTGAACGAGAAGAAAGAGGGTTAACTGAGGGGCCCAATCTTTATTAATCATATCCACTTTCATCTACTTTCATTTCCATTAATTTATCGTTTCTTTACTTCGATTAGTAAGTACTAGTGGTTTCCCCTGTGTTGTTCTTGGTATCTTTGTTTGATGGCTTGTTATGATAAAAGTGTTTGGATTTTCTGAGGGTGGTAGATTGTATAATGTAGCTACACTAACGAAAGTTGATGTCATGCAGTGAATTTGGAAAAAAATTAACCTTGTTCAAAAATGTATGGATAAGTAAAGGCAGCATGTTTACACTGGTTGATTTCTCATTCATTTAACATTAAAAGATGGAGAAAACTATTTATGAACTGCTCTTGTGACAGATGAATATGTCGCAACGGCTGAATATCACAACTGTTGAAATCTGTTTAAAAGTGGTTTGAAATAATCTAACAAATTTATTTTTCGTACAGCTCACCTTAAATAGGGCATCTGTTCTCTCTCAAAATTTTTTTTGTCATTCAGTGCAACTGTAGGCATAGTGTGCATTTTCTTGAGAATGTTCATACTGGTTAGGAAGGCAAAAAGTAAGTATCAGTGGTGCTTAAGTTCCATTTCTGACGTTAGTAGGAGACACATGCTTATTTGCCCTGTCCCCCTTAGCGCACATCTCCTCCTTTACCCTTGCCATGGCTGCGCATGGCTGTCCATACACGGGCCACGCATAGTCTTTTAGAGTTAGTCTGTGCCAAGTGCAAAGTTCAGGTGAGCTGAGATTTGGCCTTGATGTGCATTGTGTTCCCTTTTGTCTAGTGTTAGCGATCACATAATCTCAAGTTTCTGAGACACTGCGCTAAACGTTCACTCACGTTGTGCCGAGTGTTGATGGTCATCGAGTGAGATCTGTTCATGTTTGCCTGAGTGCACGTGACATTGATAAATCTATGAACTTTACTTTGTGTAGTGGTCTCATTGCTATCGCCATCAGTGGTCCGCCTTTCTGGTGAAACTGCAACATTTTTTTACTGTGATAGCAATTATATGGGCACTCCAAGTTAATTTTTGCCGTCATCATTGCTGGCACTTGTGTCGTCGCCCTGGGACTCTGCATATATTTAAGTATATGTATGCTATATGCTTATCTATGCTTATCTATGCCGTATGTGTGGGTTATATTACTGCACTATTCAATCAATGTTGCTCATACTAGGTCATATGTATTTGACTAAATTATTTCTCAGAATTTCGAAAATGCCAGCCCACAAACAAATGTCAGGAAACATTATATTCACTGTACGTGCCTCTTATCTTAAATCTTCTCAGATTATTAAATATTAATAGTGCAAAACAATATCAGTGCTCAAAACTGAAAGTGATGCAATTTACTAGCATGGCTCTTTCCAGGCAGCATAGTGGTACCTGTGCGATGTCATTACAGGCCCTACATGGCATGTTAAAAGCTTTTAGGGATGCCAGAAATTTTGGTGCACCTATGTATGTTGCGTCCATATTAGTCTGACCTGCGTATAGTTAGAATACTGTCCGAGACGTTCAAGCGTAATGTTAAACCTTACTGTTGCAGTCAGAGCTGTGCCCTTCGGGCGAAACTGCCAATTTTTTCTTGGAATGAATATCCATACCATTCACACTGTTTTTAATTTGTGGGTGCGATCTGATGATGGCTGCGGGGACTAAGCACAGTTAGCCATGGTGTCCCAAGGTTTACAGCTATGCGCGACGCAACACATGCAAATTTTGGATGCTGTGAGCCATGCCGATGCGTTGCTCTTAGCACAATGTGCACCACATTTGCTGGTGCTCATAACCATGCTATTTCGGCTCAACCTTCTTGCAGTTTGTTTATAAGTGCTTACTGACAAGATACTATCCACCAGAAATGTTGTGTGAATCTGTGAAATTGTTTTTACTGCTAAAATTTAAAACCTTGGAGTAACAAAATTTGGAATATAAACAGGAACAGTGCAACACAGGACGAGCGATTAAAGAGCACTGGACAGAGCACTTTATTTTATTCTAAAGATGGACCAACCAGCCCCATTGAACTCACTGCTAACAAAATTTGCTATTTAACGCAGTTTTTTGCTGCAAGTACAACTTTGTTATATCGAGATTTGACTGTAAACAGGAATGTGGGTAGTAGAGATATTTTTTCCTGAAGAAAGGCTGCTAAATTCGCCCCTCGTCTTACATAGCAGTCTTATAACATTGTGAGTTGTTATCTGGCCAAGTCAAGGTCAGGGGTTGACGTGTATTCTGGGCCGACCAATATTCCAGTTTATATGGTAACCACAGTTTTTTGTACAAAGAGTTAAGTGGCTACAGTGGTGGTCTGTGCATGCTTTTTTCTCCCACTTGATGATGGATGTGGCCTAGAATTTGCCATGCTTTTGTATCCCATATTGCACAGTGTGGCTAATGGTGTTCAGTAGCAAAGCACTTTGACTTAAACTTCAGCAGAATATAGTTCATGGGAGGACACGGCACAAGTATGACTATAGTGAATCACTCACAATGGATGAAAAGGCGGAACTTGAAACTGAATGACATTGTTGTGCTCTGTGCATATTCTACTGGAACAATGCCTAAATCAATGGGCTGTGCATACTGTGCTAATTGCCGCGTGAGTGTATTACAGGGAAACATAAAGTGGAAATTGGGCATATCGAGGACAGTGTTGAGTACAATGTGAGAGAAAGAGGGAGAGGTAAAGGTTAACGTTTGTGAGTTGTTGGTGTTTTCAGTCTATAGGTGCACTCCATATTTTGGACACAGTTCCATTGCACATATACAAGATCTGATTTTTGTGCCGTCTTCATTTGCAGCAAGTGTACCTTGCAAGCAGACTGGACTGAACTGCTAAATAACTTCCTATAATGAACCATTCCTCTCTGATAAGTTGCAATGTGCATGGCTGGTTACTTATTTGTTCTAAACAGTAACAGCTCTGCATAGCATAGATTATTAAAATACGCTAGTAACTCCATCATATGCAGAAAGATGAGATTGAGGATGCTTAACCTGAATTTGGTGAGTGGTGATGCATGCACTAGTGCTTCGATAAGGCCAGTGATCAATAAGACTCAACAAGACTTGTTGCTGGGCTAGTTAGTTCATGGTGTAAAGTAAAATAACACTCGGCTTGACCACTTTCTTTAGCTAAGATTAATTACCTGAGGTTAGTAGCCATGGTAGTGGTATGTCTTATATTTTATTGAATAGTTGTACACTTGTAACAATCTGCTCATTCTTGTCTTCTTTCAGGCAGCATAATTGCTGACATTCCAGATTATGCTTGCAAGCCACTGAAGAGTGTTATTAGTACAACAGAAATGCTTGTCTCACTCCTATCTGCAAATGCGTATGACTTGACCTTGCTTTTACAAAGCTGCCACTTCTCTGGTGCCCTCTCAATATTGGAGAAGAAAGACACCTGGATTGATGCCTTTTGGTCTTACACCAAGGCAGTCACTGATTTTTTGGCTGTTGGAGGCTTTGCATCACTGTCCAGAATGCTTGTGTGAGTGAACAAACCATTACTTTAAGTGTGTTAAGAAGTGCAACAGCTTTTTCGTTTTACTATACTATGCAACTTGTTTTAGTGGTAACCAGATATGTAAGCACATTAAACATTTGCAGTTTTCTCCTATTTAGTCCAGATTTGATTAGGTGCAACACTTTTGTGTCTCAGTATATTTAGTAATTACAGTTTCAGGCAATTTTGTCAGTGTTTTTACATACACAGAACAAACTGCATCACCTGTGCATAACAATGAAGCTAACAGTCACTGAAGAGACTGAAGAGAAGGAGAGTAGAGATGAAATGTTTTAATTGTTGAGGAGCATGCTTCTGTTGCATAATTATTGAAGCAGGAAGCGTAATTCTATGCTTAGTGTAAAAAAGGAAAAAAGTTTTTTTTTGTTCATATTTGCATAAAAAGCGAAGTCCACCCACCAGTAGTGGGCTCCAAACCTATACAAATATTGAGTTTTGCTGATGGCTATTGACTCGTGTGCCTGTCTTCAGCATTTGTGTATGTGCATGTGTCAATGAACTTTGGGGAAGTAAACTAACACTTTTCCAGACCATGGCGGTGGACCTTAATGTCTTTGGTAGTTACCTTATTCTAAGCCTTCATTCTTAATTAGTGTGATCAGGTTTGCATATCTGTTTAGTGGCATGATCATTCACATGGCATATGATGTAACCCTAAATGTAGATAATGCAAGTCCTCAATGGCAAATGTTTTTCATACCTCTTCCTGTGCTTGCCATGCAACATGTGAATTGCTAACTCAAGGGTACAAGATGGAGCTACAGCCAAATTAGTTCATATATGTTAGTGCAGGCTGACAAATTGTCACATTTTAGCCAGGACTGTCCTCTTTTTAATGTGCAGCCCTGCCACATTGTATTTTTGTCTCCTTAGTGCTGAATCTCATCTCAAGTTGCAGTCTATACACCTTCTTCATATCTTGACATATACTTTTAATAGTTGCAAAGTCATTATGCAATTGCACAGAATTTACTCAAAGTGTATGTCAAGATATGAACGACATGTGATAGCCATTGTTTAGCTACACTAGTCTAAATGGTGCTGTTGGAATGAATGTGAATTTTGGGAGAAAGGGAATTGTTTTCAAATCATGTCTCAGCATAGCGAAGTATCTTTTGTAATTATTTTCAAATTCAAATTTAAATTGTTTATTAATCCTTGAAAACACAATAGGAATGTGTCCAACACTGTTTGGACCCGTAGCCATAGGCTAGTCATGGGTCCAAAAAAAAAAGCACAATAATACAGACACTTCATTATGTATAAAATACCAACATAAAACAGTGGGGAGAGGGAAATTTACATGAGTACAAATGTAAAAGAAAATAATGCATAACAAAGAGCAATTGCATCAATTCAAGAAAACATCTTACATGTTCACATTATATGGTAAAATCGGATGCACACAACAGGTAGAATATATTTAAGATAAAGAATGCATGTGCATGAAGAACTGTCTCGCTGCAGGAGCAAACATTCACGCATACTTTATGTGTTCTGGAAGGGTGTTCCATATTTTTGCCCCAATAAAAGAGAGCCGTCTTTCTCCATATACATTGTGTGTGGGCAGGAGGTTAAAGTTACGAAGTGTTACATTTCTAGTAGTTAGACATGATGCATAAAAGAGGGGTACATGAAAGGGATGGTTATATCTCACAATGCTGTTTACAACAGTTGCTGTTTTTTGCAGGCGCAGTGAATCGAAGGTTAGTATCTGTAGGTTGTCAAATAGTGGCTTGCTGGGCTGATCCCACTTAGAATGACTTGTGATTCTTAATGGTCATTTCTGTATTTTTCGGATTGGTTTGAGGTAACTATTGTAAGTCCATCCCCATGATTCGAGGCAGTAAGAGAGGTGGCTATGAATAAAGGATAAATATAGTATGCGTAATGTATTTTTGTCAAAGAAGTCATGAGCCTGTATCAGTTTATAGCACCCTGAAGCCCCCCCCCTCCCCCCCCCCATCTTTGCCCCCACCGCTAAAAAATTATTTTGACACTGCAGGTGCCCATCAAAAACTGTGCCAAGATACTTAAAAGGAGGTATATATTCTAGTACGGAATTGTCAATGCTAATGCGCACAGGGTTAAGGTCTACATGTTTACTACAGGAGTGAAATACTGTATATTTTGTTTTCAAAACATTTACGGAAAGTTTGTTTGCTGAGAACCATTCAGAGATGCTTGCCAAATCTAAGTTTACTTTAGCCTCTATTTCCTTGATATTATCTCCTGTAATTATTATAACGGTGTAATCTGCATACATCAGCATATCTCCAAAGTGTAGGGCACACGGAAGGTCGGAAACATATAAAGAAAGAAGCGAGGGTCCCGAAACCGACCCTTGGGGCACACCTGCATGTATAAGTTGTGGTGACGATTAGATATTATTCATTATTACTATCTGACGACATTCATTGAAGTAACTAGTAAACAACTTGAAAATATGTCTTCCAAACTCGTGGTGCTTAAGGTTGTACAAAAGGATTGAATGGTCTATCATATGGAAAGTCTTTTTCAAATCTAGACAGACTACAGCCACAAGTTTGTTATTGTTTAAAGCAGAGTTTATAACCTGAGCTAATGATTGCATCGCTGATGCAGTTGAATGATGCGGCCGGAAACCGTGTTGCCATGGGCAAATTATATTATACTTTTCTATCAATTTATTAATATGATTCGCAAGAATTTTCTCAAAAAGGATATTAATGACACTCAGCACCGATATAGGTCGATAACTGGAAGGGTTTAAGCGATCTCCATCCGTGTATATTGGAACAACTCGGGCTATTTTTAGCGATGCTGGGTACCTGTCTGTTTGCAAACAGTGGTTGAGAATGTGGCATAATGTAGGACCCAAAACATCTATACTTTCTTCATATGTACAGTTATGTGATCCATACCTGCGGCCTTATTACTAGGCATAGTTGCCAGTGTAGAATCTATTTTGGAGCTGCTGAGCACGAGGTCGCGGGATCGAATCCCGGCCACGGCGGCCGGATTTCGATGGGAGCGAAATGCAAAAACACCCATGTACTTAGATTTAGGTGCACATTAAAGAACCCCAGGTGGTCGAAATTTCCGGAGTCCTCCACTACGGCGTGCCTCATAATCAGAAAGTGGTTTTGGCACGTTAAACCCCATAATCTAGAATCTATTTTGTCGAGTTCAATGTTGTTCAAAAAGAAGGTGTTTGGAAGTAGGCTTATTTCAAATTGTGTCTCGGCATAGCGATGTATTCTTTGTATGTTGTAGGAATTTCGTACAACAGAAATATTTTCTGTGGATCCTGTAATTGCTTGTTCAGTGATGAGACCTTGCAGCATAGAACTGAAAGAACTTTAAAAGTTTTATCTATTCATGTGGTAACAGCATTCTTCATTTCTCACAAAAACACATTATGGCGCCTTTCTGGCCATGAAAATTTAGGACTGTCACTTATTGAGTACCTACACCACCTAATGAGCACACTCCAGAAATACATTGATCAAACTTCATGTTTCTAGCTGCAGTAATGTTCAGCTGCAGGTTATATTAGTGTATAAGCCATTCAACTATGTTGTGCATACTTTTTTTTTTATTGGTGTCAGTGGCACTAATATTCCATGTTAAAAGCATTCCTCTTGAATAATTGTGAAACCTTCAGTTCATGAATCAGTTTTCTGGGAAATGCATGTTATAGAAAAAGTGTGTTGGAGTAATGCTGTTGTCTAGATTCAGTACTGTGCGCATAAGACTATGTATGATGCTAACTTGGAATGACTGTTTTCTGCAGTGATAAATTCAGAGAGCTGGAATCTCCTTTGTAAGTTTTTATTTGGCAATATATCATTACTACATGTCACATACCTCATAGTCACACCGAAAGCAGCATTTTGTTGTGCTAGTTGCATGTGATGCATGTGGTTATGTTTATGCTAAGCATGGGTCAGGCATGGGTCAGGTCTTATTTTGCTGCTGATTTCTGGTAACTTTTGTGACAAAGTTGCGAAGACACATTTAGCTTTTCTTCATGTGTGCACTAATAAATGTGTGGCACCCCTGATTATTTATTTATTTATTTATTTATTTATCCCTCCCTCCCTCACTCCCTCCCTCCTTTCTTCTATCCTGATAGTGAAGTTTGCCAAAGAGCAGCAGATGAACGATTTTAAGATATGATAAGCTTTTTGAGTGAGCATGACTTCATAGTGATGGTATGCTAGAATGGTGTAATAATAATAAAAAAAAAAGCATACAGCATGGTTTTGCAGAGGTTCAGTGTTATGAATTTGGTGAAATCTGCATTCCAAATGGTGGAAGCATATTCTATATTTGGACAAACAATGATAAAGTATTCAAGCTTACATATCTAGGGAGGCACATGTTTTCAGATAAGGCTTGACAAGGCTGAGTAAGCGGTTAGCTGAGGCAAAAGTGACATTTATGTAATAATGGCACATTAAGTCAAACTGCAAGTGGATTTGAAGTTAGTAGTATGAAGTATAAATATGAATGTTATTCAAGGCATAAGTTGTTGGTCAGCGAGCATTATGATCAGTTAAAAACACTAACTTTGGTTTAGAGTAATTGAGTGTCATTAATCATTTCTTACACCAATTGCTAATAGTGTTATGGCCAGACTGCAGGATTTAACGATCAGCATAGTATGTAATCATCTGCGAAAAGCCTAGCGAGTGAGGACACACATTTAGGCTAGCCATCATTTGGGAACACAAGTAAGCCCGTGCTAGCCTACCTTTAGTGAACCTCATGGCAGAGAACCTGTTATTTAGAGACAAAGTGGCATTGGTGTATATATGCATGTATGTAGATACACGAGTACTCATGTACTCCAATGCAGGAGAAACGATGTGACATGACAGTACTTTGATACACTCCTTTCTTTTTGCTCCTAGATGCACCCAGTCTGCAAAAGTAATTGGCCCCCACATCTCACTTGGCGCATTATTTTCTCCCCAGTTCTCCCCAGTTAGCAAAGATATAGTTTGTTGTTTAGTGTGTTATCTAGGAGCAGAAGATCAGAATTGCACTGTAAGCATTATGAAAAAATAGTACAATCAGATGGCATGCACTCGCATTTCAAAATATAAAGGGGTGGTGGTGGAGTTTCTTACTTTGCTCATGACTGCACACTCAGTGGCAGCAACAAGAAAAGCAATTACTATAGTGCACAGCCTTTGTCAGGTTCAACACAGTGGGATGAACATGTTGAGAAATATGTTTCTCGTGTAAGATTAGTTTGTGACATATATTACAAGGGCGCAAGTTCCACTGACATTATTTATTGTTTTGTGAAGCATATCTGCATCAACTTTACACTGAATGTACTGAAAATCACGCATTGTCTCATTTGATGCTGTATTTATGGGCTCCTTTGAACTATTTGTAATGTATATTTTTTTCTATTGCTCTCTTAACAGAGAGTAACACACTTAATTTTATCAACCTACCTATAATGTTGAACATAAGCTTTGTGATACCCTCCGAAACCCTCACCACTTTTATTATTCTTACTTGAAAGTAAACACTATAGCTAGTGTGTGGATTTTTTTTCAAATGTCACAACTAAGTATGCAGAAGCAAAAGCAGAGAAATCTCATCATTGATGAGGCGGTGGTGTCACATGTTAAGATTTTTTTCATATCTGCTTTTCGTTGTGAGCAAAAATATTAAGGGGAACCAAGGGGCTCGGTTTTTCTTTCTTACGACCGTATGAAGGAAACAGACAATGAAGCCAGACAAAGCATAGGGGCTGCCATGGCTGTGACTGGCGCTGGCTGAAACACCCAAGACTAGATCTAGTTCATGTTCACAAATACCCAAGAATGCAGACGAGAGGATAGCTGCCATGGTTGCTGAATGTAAAGCACTGCACTCATGAAGTAGACGTGGGTTCAGCTCCTACCTGTGGCAGGTTGTCTTTTCATCCACTTTCATTCTCCCATTCCTTATTATTTATATGCATTTCAGTTAAAAATAACAGTTGCTTCTCCCTATGCTTTCTCTGGCTCCGGTGTCTCTTTGCCTCATATGGTTGCTTTCTGTTGTGTTTTGTTGGCCAGAATCATGATGCTGGAAGTCACTTGACATTTTGATAAGATTATAGTCACTTGTCATAGTAGTTATTTGGATTTGTGAGACTTTGAGACATAATTTGTCATCATTGCCTTGGGATGCAGTCATAAGGAACCATGTTCTATGTTGTACAAGTTACAACCTATGAATTGTATCCTTATAGTTCTGAACATTTGTTTTGTTAGGTTTTCTCCAAATGCTCTCAGCCATTTTGCAAAGGACGTTATTGGTGACACAAGTCAGCTCAGCTCACAGACTATTCTGCTGCAGCTATTCTGTCTTCCATTGAAAAGAATTGGCGAGTACACGCGGCTTTTCAGTAGACTGCTTGCCAGTATGGACCAACACGTAAGTTGAACTTATTTTTGATCTGGTATTGGGGCGTATTTTTCAACACGTAAACATATGATTTAGCATTGTATACTGGGTGTCTCAACTATCATGCACCAAGATTTAAAAATATGAAAAATCCATGTAGCTGGACAAAATCAAGGTAATGTTGTTTGTTGTCGCTTGGAGATACTCGGGAGTATCTTTTGCATTCTGCCTAACTAGATAAAAAGTGTCAATGAAAAAATCGTAGAGCAACATGAGAAAGTCCCGATACGGCTTCCTGTTGCGTAATACGTGCTACATAAAAGTGTATTTCCGATCGTGAAAGAAGCCCGCGAGTACATACAATGTGCCTCCAGTGGCCAGTCGTGTGGCAATTTTGTGTGTATTTGCGGTTCTTGAAAAACCCCTCTATTGAAGTGAGCAGTAACAAAGCAAGCTCACAGACATATATGCCTATCATGCCATCACCTGTGCTTACCACTGGTCTGCCCAGAGACTATGTACTGAACAATACACTTTAAACTTCTGTTGTGTTTTTTTTTTATTCCAGCTGTCTTGAGAAAAATTGTCTTGTATTTCCTTAAGTGCCTGTTGACTTTCAATTAGTGTCTGTGCCTTAGAACTGGGGTTTTCCTTCCAATGCGTGTGGATTCAATGCCTATTCTATGAACTAGGTGAGGAAATAAGAAAGCTTGTAAGCTCTAGGTAGGGTTCTGTATTTTCACAGCTTGTTTTGGGTCAAAATCAGAAGATGCTTATCAGAGTTAATTTTTTCCACATAATTCAGAGTTAATTGAAGCTTTTTTTTTATGGCTCAATGAAATTGAGAGTTTTTCTAATCTTTTAATTGCTAATCACTTTTGAATTTCCCCAATACCCTCAAAAGCAACCATGACTGTAAAAAGCAAAACAATGGAAATATAGCTGCTGGAATGTTTTTTATTTACAGTCCACATTCACAAAAGCAGAAGGGCTTTGTTTACAGCTTAGTGTGCATATTTAACAATTTTGGAATTGGACGTTGTGGTGCACTCTTTGTGATTTATGGAATAAAGCACTGAGAACGGCCTTTTAATGTTGGCACTGGATACAGAAAAAGCGATTAGATCTTGCACATTATGTGAAATAAGGGGCCATTCTCGAGCACGCATCCTCTAGAAAACTAGGGGCTCAATGGCTTTTTCGACGGCATATACCCAATATTCTGAGAACCCATTGCCAAGTAGTAGTATCATGCTCGCAGTGGTTAAGTGACAGAAAACACCGAATCATGTGTCGAATGCTGCTGGCAGTTCCCCCTACATGTTTGTGTTCAAGATCTGAGCTTGGTTCTATAATGATTCGCTGGTGTACTGCAAATCGTGAGGAATGTGTTGCTGCTCCACTGCTCCACTTTTCAGCAACAGCAGCATAATTTTCTACGTAGCTGTTAATGACTTCACAGCATTTCTCCTCGTCTACAATGTCAAGTATTCAGTTGGCGTCCGTGCAAAGCTAAGCACGAGGTTGCGGGATTGAATCTCGGCCGCAGTGGCCGCATTTGGATGGGGGTGAACTGCAAAAACGCCCATGTCCCATGTATTGGGGGCAAGTTAAAGATCCCCTGGTGGTCAAAATTAATCTGGAGTTCCCGACTACGGCATGCCTCATAATCAAATTGTGGTTTTTGCACGTAAAACTCCAGAATTCACTTCCATGCAACGACTGTGGCAGGTGTGCCATTTCATAAACTTAGCAATAGCTGCAAGTGCATGTCAAGGAGATTGTACACATCATGCAAAAAAGCAGACTCTCCTTTTAGTTCCCTAATTACTGAGGGCAGATTTAATTTTTCTTTTAGAACCATAATTTGATGGGCGGGTTGTGTGAGGAGTTTGTTGTCACAAGGAACACTGTTACACTGTTAGCTTCTCACACATTTTCCGCCAAGCTAGTAAGGGCATGGTCACGTGAATACAACTGAGCACCCTAAAATTTGGATTGTTTTGATTAATCTGAATTGTCAGTTTCTTTAACACTGAGTGCTTTTTGGATTTTATGTGATCATTCTGAAAATTTGGAACCCTAACTATAGGTGGCTTTTGAATAATTCTCAATTGCCTCTCTTTTTCTTATTTTTTTCCAACATTGGCTTACTAGGCAGACAGCTGGCAATTTTTAGCAACGACCAACCTTTGCATTTCAGCTATCTGACTTATTAAGTTGCCCAGTTATACATAAATTTTCAGCAGCTGCTTTCTTGGTATATCAAATTAATTTTAATCAAACAGGCTTAATAATTCTTAGTGTTATCTACAGTTTTGGAACACTGTAAAAAGTGCACAAAAACTACAAACACTGCACATTGAATATGCCTATACATATAAGGCTGACTTCTGTGCTCAAGTATACTGCATCAAACAGAATACCAGTGATAACGCACAAGCTTGGTACTTTCTGAGAATACTAGATGCTTGATCATAGTGCTATAATGCTCCATAGTCCTGCTGTGATGAAGTGAAAAAAATAGGTCTTTTATTTTTTTAAAGTCTGATATATTGTGCTAAATGCTTTCACTGTTTCAGTCATATGATATGACTAATAAAAATAGGGCTCTTGGTTTACTTTCTTCTCGTTCTTCAATGTTAGAAGACACATATGTAATGCATGATGGATAGTAGTGTGTACATCTGTGCTGTTGTCTTCTTTCTAGTCGCAAATCCTTGATCCAAATGAACATGGTGTCTTATAGCAGTTCCCAATTGTGATGTTTTGTTCTTTAAAGGCCAAGTACAAATAAATTTTGGACCACATAAAAAGGCTGGCTTCATATTGTGTGGATACATAGGAGCCTCCGTGCAAACTTTTACTTTGGAGCTGTGTGGGGATGTGTTATGAAGAGCTTACAAAACTAGACATTTTTGATACTGGAACTAAGTAAAATGCCACCATTGCTGCTCGCCAAAAATGACCCATATCCCAGAGTGAATGTGGCACCTGTGCATGACCTCCGAACTAAGTAAAATGCCACCATTACTGCTCGCCAAAAATGACACATAACCCAGAGTGAATGTGGCACCTGTGCATGACCTCCGAGATTGGAAAGCGCCTGCAGCCCAGTGAAAATTTCGAAAGCCATCTTCTGGAATCGGCCTTTATCCGCTAACCATCACGTGTCCGCATTGTCTGCTAAGATGCTGTTTAGAAGGTTTTAATAAAGGAGTGAGACAATTACCAACCCTGCAGCTTTGCTTAGCTTCCTTCGATAGCATATACTACCCATTTAGAACCAAGTTAGCCAAAGTGAAGCTTCATTGCAGTTGGCCAATGAGGGTTGTACACATTGTGTGATTGTTGGAAGAATAGATAACTGTTGTTCCTATGCATACCATAATGCCGTACCATAATATGCTGATACCTTTTGTCAGCGTCTGAAAAATGTTAAAACTGTCAAATTCCAAAAGGTACATTGAAGTGAATGCAGCAATATTGGAAAAAAAAAAAACAATACCATTAGTGCCAATAAGGAAGGAATTTTGTCATAAAAAATTACTCCCCTGATGTCAGTATGCTGAAATGCCTACAGAAGAACAGCTAGTTTATATGATTACTTTGTCTCTGTCCTTTTATAATAATTTTATTTGCAACTATTTTCCAGTTCAGTGATGGTAACATGTAAAGCCTCGGGTTGGCCATGATATTAATGGACTTGCATATATTCATATTATGTGTAACTTATATATTATTTGTTGATTGTCTTCAATTTAAATTCTCTTTTCATTGAGAATTCAAAGCTCTAAAAGTGCATTATACATACACATCAATTCAATAGAGTGAAAGAAAAAAACTTGGAATATGGAGTTGTGGTGTGTCTGGCATTGACAATGTCAACAGTGCGCTAATTTGGGCCGGTTGGTACATACCTGTGCAAAGAAATAGTGCTTTTGAATGGGACCAGCGCTTGTAATGTAGTCATCTCTTGTCCCATTCAGAAGTACTGTTTTGCCCAAAAATCACAATGTTGTTAGTGGAAAATGAATGTGTGCTTGCTTTTTCAGAGTAACTATTTTTTTACTTGCAGACAAAGCTTTGGAGTAGCCTGCAGTCCTGCTTAAATGAGTGGCTGGCCTTGTATGATATTTCAATTAAAGAAATGAAATTGGCGGAGTCAACAAAATCGTTTTGGGACTCTGTGAGCCAGAAGCTAGCAGTAAGCATTCCTTCTCATTGGTGATATTTTTAGTGCATCAAATCTTAAAAGAAAAAGCAATGTAAATGCATAATATAAAATTTTATAAAATGTAAAAAGAAGCCAGAAAAGAATTTATAATGCTTGTGGTAATGTGGCTTTCATGGCACTTATGGCGTGCCACCCTCCTTGTCCGCTTTCCCTCATCTATGGCAGCTGTTTGAACCACGCTAATATACAGATTCATGCTATTTCATACAATGTTTCAAACATTGTGCTTGTCATGGGGCATAGACAATTTCATTGGGATTGCATATTGTTGCTTATGCTTCAAAGATAGCAATCTATCTAGCAGTGTATCATGTATCTAGTGAATAAGTACATTAAGGTATTCTAAGGGAACGTTCACACTGGGGCATCTGGTATCTAAAGTGGTTCAGAATCCAATTAGGCAGTGCAAGTTCTGCCGAAAAGGCCCTATTCGCACCAATCGGTTTCATTCTGATTTTTGCCGCCACTGCCGTCATAATCCCTCGCTTTGGACCAAACACAATGTGATTAAGTAAGCACCACTGCCACTGTCGTCGTCTCTTCAGTAAATGTCTCTTCTGCTCCTGATGCGTAGCTGCTTGCCAGGAAGCCCAGGAATATACTTCTTCTTCCTCAGTGCTTACCTTTGCGTTTGTTGTGGAAAAAAAAGCAGACAAACTCGACGCGCTCGGCGAAAGTGGGGCATGCGGTCACACCCGGGATACCCCACACGCGTGTAAGTTACTGCGTACTCGGCAGATGGTGCTAGTAGTAAAATAGCAGGCACTTCTTCCCCTCTACCCCCGCAATATTTGGAGAGTGGCACGTTGGCCAAGCAATATGAACAACGTGGCATTTCAGTTGCAGATTTTCAGTTGGTGTAGACACCGAACGCTCAAGTGTGAATGTGGCATAAAAGAGCATTGCAGAAAGCACTTTCTTCTTCCAACATTCCTTTCTTCTCTTTCAGGACGTATACAGGGTGCCAGAATGCCGAATGTTGCGTGACAGTAAATCGTACCCATTGCAGCTTGTCTCAGCTGGCCGCTTTGCAACACATCATTTTGTGTTGTTTCATGACAAGTTTGTTCACTCACATGTAAGTGTTGTAATGGTAATAGCTGTTATAGTACGACAAGTTTCTCAGTGGCTAGCATTTGTGTTTAAAAGCATAGATAGGCGGCAGATAGGTATTCAATAAAAAGTGTTCATACTCTGGTGGTGCACTAGTGAAGGTAGTTGCAGCCACATTTATTAAAGGGGCACTAAAGAAAATACAGTCAACATGTTTTTCGGACTCTCTAGGGCCTGCAAAAATGTCCGAAAAAATAAATGTGTGCCTTTTACTGCCTCCAAGGTCTCAAGTCTCCACAGGCACATTTAAAACAGCTCGGAAACAGCTCTAAAACAGCTCAGAACAGCCTACCAGTATACTCATTAAGCATTTTGGTGCTTGTACTGTGACAAGGGATAGTAGGTGCACACATGTATAATTATAGGATACATACAGTGTCCCATGAGAGTTGCACATTGTCACGGAGCACATTGTAATACAAGCAGACAACGCTTGCTGTGTGCTGGAAGTGCTTGAACGTAATGATAAATAGTCATTGTGTATTCTCTTTCTGTTACTTTCTTTAATAGAAACAAATTAACCATTCCTACTATTACAAATAACATTTGTTCACCAAAAAAGTTGGAATAATTATTGATAACGCAATGCGAGTAGCCATTCGAATAGCTCACCCACGCCATAGATGGTGACGGGGTGGCTGAAAACTTAAGGAAGTGGTGCCACTGCGATCAGTAGTGATGCTCATTTTTAAAAGATAGCAAATTACATGCCTTATGTGGAGAGATTAAATGTATAATTTAATGATCAGAAGGACCTACCCTAATAACTCAGTATGTTTGTACAAAATCGTCAAAATTGTTTCAGGGTTCCTTTAAGTTGAGGTAGAAAGGCAGAGTATAAGGCAGAGTAGAAAGGCAGAAAGGGCCAGTATAGCACATTGTTGCATTATAAATAGTTGCTGAGGTTCCCGCTGCAGTTCTTCCATTTAAATTGCTGGCATCAAAGCTGATTTGGCATCATATCCATGTGACCTCCCCCTATGCCACTGTTATATCATTTGTAAACTCTTGCTCTATATACGAAGCGTACTGCTTGACGGCTGCACGTGTTCTGTTTGTGTGAATCACTCTGGGGCTCTGCTTGGGATCAGGATGGATACGTTCACTTCAGCCTTCACACCCAGAGCGGGTAGGGTGGTTGTAAACAGAGAAAAGCGATGCTGCTCGCATTGGTGGGATGTGGGACATAGCAGCTGCTCTTTGTGAATCAGAATTGCTGGCATCACACACGAGAGGTATCATAGTGGACAACAGATGGCGCCACTTCGATTTTCTATTTTCGTCATTTTCTTGCACATGAAAGCTCTGTTTTTGTTACGAATAATGAATTTGTTATTACAGAAGCCTAATCTTTCAATCTAGCTTGACTTAATATTTTCCTTTAGTGTAATTTTAAGGAAGCATCAGCAGCGAAGTGACCAGGTGTGCCTCTTGTCTTGGGCCACAGGCTAGCTGTTATTCTCTGTGCGAGGCTGTCTCCATTCTCTTCATCCTCCTTGGTTGCAGACCATAGTAGCACCGCTGCAGGTGCCCTCCACCTAGCGCACAGCGCATTATTCAAAAGTATTTTTTAGAAAATGTAAGGGTACAGTGAAACCTCGTTAAATCATAGTTGGCCGGAGCTCGGAAAAAGTACTTACTAAACGGCAGTACTGCTTAACCGAAATAGCATGAGATCGCCCACTTACGTGTCCAAAACGGAACTCAGAGACAGTGCGATGAAAAGGGGGAAAAAAACAAGCAGTATTTATTCACTTTGCACAACAAAAGTGTTATTTTCGTTTGATGCCGTGGCGGCCTAGCAGCGACAACAGCGGCCTGTCGTCGACTCAGTCATAATTGGCTCATTTGCGCAAGATGCGTGAGGCAGCCAATCGCAGTCGGGAATTCCGATCCGGATTGGGCTTGATCGTGATCAAAAGTGTTCACTGGTATTACTGAAGCTGTGAGACAGCTTTTCAGCCAGCCCCCTCTTCTCGCCAAGCACTCACATGGCAAACTTCTCATTTACATTGCATGTTTTCCGTGCATGCAGGCGGTAGCACTGCAGAAGTCGCGGGGCGCCGTTTTCATTGCAGGGTGCTCTTCTCATCGTGGCGATTGCATTCACGAGGCTGAGGTAATGCGCAGCTTCTGCCACTGTCGGGCTTGAATCGTCCGTGCTGTCGCTTTCCATGTCGTCGTCGTCACTGTCACTGGTCAACACTTTGGCAACAACAGAGGCAACAATGGCAAAAAGTCAAACCTTGTAGCCGACATCTCTTCGTGGTCACAGCAGCGCTGCCGAGCAACTTCGCATTCTAAATGCCACACATCATAGCCAACAGTAGATCCTTGTCGTGTGCCAGCGCCGACTTCTTCGTATCACGTTCGATAGCACGAATGATGTCTATTTTTTCTTCTATGCTGAGCACTCGGCGTCTTTTTTATCCGAGCTTCGGAATTACGCAAGTCCTTCTTCGCACGACGCCACAACGCTCTCTAGCACGGCGCCGAAATGATGTTGATGTGGCTTCACGCGCAAACGCACAAGGTGCTTGGAGGCCGTTCTGATTTCTGAGGCTTGTTGTTCTGCCGGGCTGCTCGGTGGAGACGATGCACTGCTGTGATTGTGCGACGAAAAGTGAAAACACTACGTGTTAACCGATATGTACGCAATAAGCTGGTACGGTTTATGCGGATACAAAACATTATTTTCAATGGCCAGTGAGTCGGCGATTTGACTTTACTACTTTTAAAACAAAACTAATGTTTAAGTGGGTACGATTTAACGAGGTTTTACTGTATATACAATGTTTGCTGTGTACAGTGTTCACATAATGCACAAAAGCACGAAAAAGGTTTTCACATTATATCCGCAAAGTTTAGGGCGATTGAAGAGAGAGTCAAGCTGGGAAGTCTAGGATTCTCTCACGAGGAAGAGGCTTGCTGTTCAGCATCAGTCAAAGTACGAAAGGAATACTGGAGTTTAAGGGCAGAGTGCTGGTCATTTGAAAGATGTCTCCACAAGCTGCTTATCTTAGCCAGTGTTTGTCGTTGAGCTCTTGATGGCTGTGTCGACACCAATAAGGACACCTTTGCACTGGCTTTGCGGTAGGGAATGCTGCCCTATGGAAACTGACTGCTGCGTACAACCAGAGGTTCACATGGTTGACACTGGCTGCTGCACACCGGGCAAGGCTTGCAGCGTTGTGATTCAGAAGCAGTAGTGATGAAGCTGGGAGGTAGCACAGGCGCTGGGAGGTAGCACAGGCGCTGGGAGGCAGCAACAGGCGCTGTTGTAGCATTTCCAGACCATGTGGTGGGGTGCCCTGGTGTCCTACATAAGGGAACCCTTTACAGCGTGGTCTTGGGTGGTAGTTGAGAAGAGCTACGAAACTGACGGCACACAGGTGTAAATTTGAAATTACTGTGTGGGGACACATGGTGCATCTGTTTGAAGAGATAACACGCAATAGGCTTTCCTCATGCCACTTTTACCGTTGTCAGAGGTGTGCTGGCATCACACACAACGAGGCTGTTCAAGATGCATTGTTTTGGATGAATATGATGACGAGATTCACGGGATGGGCAGTGGAGCACCATTGGCGATAAGAACGGGTAGTAGCACATGTGGTTTAGCATAGTCAGCGGCGTAGCCATCACGTAGTGGTCACTCGTACTCATTAGATGCTTGGTTTCGTCCACGGTTGCATCGAGAGGGTGCTTCAAAGCTGTAGTAGAGGCTGATGGGTCAGTCAGGTGGTCGGTCAGATGTGATGAACATCAAGTTACTGTCTGTGGTGTTGTCGGAAGGAGTGATCAACACCTCTGACGTCACACACGGGGAAGTGTTGTGTATTTCTGTGTGCAGGAGCGTAGGTATGGTGGCATGATTTTGGCCATGGACGGTGGGCACAACAGCCTCCGAGTCAAAAAGAGTAGCTGATACCGGGGCCAAGGCAGCATAATTATGCATGTTGTGGTGGGATGGCAGCGCGTCTTGGTCATTATGTGGAGTTGTCAGCAGAAGCACGGCAATTGGGGAATGTGGAGAAGCCTAGGCCGGAGTGTAGGTGAGGCAGTTGATGGCATGGGTGGCAGGCACGAGACCGTACGCTGGACACCTAAGTGGGCCAGGACTTGAGCCTTCATATCATCGTACAGGCAACGAGAAGGGCAGGTCGATGGCTACATCAAGCAGGAGTGAATACTGCAGAACCTCAAACTTGGAAGTGCTGTATGGTGATGAGGTTCTGAGCTATGGCTGCCTCCAGCCTGACGAACGAGCCCTCGATGTCGCTATGCTTGAACTAGTGAAGCGGTGGGTCGGACTGTGCGCGTGATGGGGATGGAACAGAAAAGCCATCAGTTCGACGGCAATGCTTTGGGATGGTCCTATGTGTTTGCAATACAGAGGTCTTAGTTCCATGCAAGGTCATGCATAGCTGGGAGTCCAGTGTTGTTGGCGACAGTGTCTCTCCTGGCTTGACGGGCCGGCCATATCTGGTGACGAGATATGTTTCGAGCTCATTATATGGATGGTTACAGGGTCCAGCAGTTATGAGTTATGTGGATAGAGAGGAAATTGATAGCCAGGTGGTATGTGCCTCGCTGTGAGCAGACCCAGCGAAGGATGATGTGGGCCTCCAGCTGGAGAAATTAGACTACTGGGTTGCTCTTGTAGAAAGACGGAAGAGGTGGCTCCGCCATCCACAAGTTGTCTTCATTGGGGGCGCGAGATGCAGTTGCCATGGTGGTCCACATTCTGATCACCAATATGTCGAGGTTTCCAGTAAAGGCGATCGTGACCACAATTATTGCAGGAGCATCAGTGGCCTGGTGTATCGCTTGTCCTTGGCCGCCAGCTAGCTGTTGTTCTCTGTGTGAAGCTGTCTTTATCTTCCTCATTCTCCATGGTTGTGGCTGATAATATTGCCACTATAATACCAAGGTGGGATTTTTCCAAAGAATGCATGAATCCAAAGACTGGTGTTCAACTTATTGAGCCACAAGTGTTTGGGTTAATAGGTGAGCACCTGCAAGAAGGTGCGGTGGTGTGCACCCATCATAAAAATGAAGCAAGTGAGATACTTGCAGTAATGAAATGTTAGATCGCTAGATGAGGTTCTATCAGTATTCTCATGCCTCGCTAAAAGAGATGCACACGCAGCAGTTTCTCCTGCAGTTTGCGAGCACCCGCCTGTAAACTCAGTAATTGCACACCTGTGGGAAAGCCATGCTGGTGAGCATCTCACGGTAGTGCTTTGAGTGATAAGAAAGGAAATAGAAATAAATTTTCTTGATGCCCTTAACTAAAACGACATGCATGAGAATGCCAAATATAAAGTGCACAGGCATGGGTGAGAGTATGCAGCAGTAAGCTAGGCGAAGTGGAAATATGCTCCCAAACTACCGCAGTGGCAGCCACCATAAAGCAAAGCAAAAAGTCAGCTTTGACGTAAGCTGAGTGTTGGAAGTACAGTAAAAAATTCGTTGAAGTCACGGAAGGTTTCAGCGCCTCTGGAACAACGATGGGCCAGGCTTCGTTTCGAAAAGGAAAATTTTTTTCGAATGTTTGATGACCACCATATATGTACAGCCGTGACCACTTGGGATGTGTTTTTGCTGCTGTATGTTTGGCAGTGACGCCCAAAGGCTAACGATTGGTGGGGACTGAGATAAGCAAACAGAGCATGCTTGAGGCTGAAAGTGTTGGGGGAGGGGGTATTTGTCTATGTCTGCCTGCCGCTGCAGCTGTAAAATGTGACAAATGCTAATAAAAAACACATAATGCAAAATGGCTTTAGGCATACATTTGATACGTGGTTCTCCCCATAAATTTCTTGAGGTGGTAGCGGAAGAGGATGACTTATAGCAATGACAAGCATTCTATGGTCAAAACTACTTATAGTGAAACCAGACTTTTTTAGAGCGCAGCTCTTTGGCGTCCGTTCCTGGGTTTCGCGTCGTCGTCGTCGTCGGCCTCGTAACCAGCTCCGCCCCCCTTTCATCCCCCCAGCGCTAGCAGCGACCGACTGATACCGCTGGATGCCGCTGACGCCGCTAGAGAGTCAAGATAACGTGACTGCATAGAACACCGTCGCCGCCATGCAGAAAGAGGAGGAAAGGGTCCCCCCCCCCTGTTCTTGTGTGGCGGATAGGGTGCTCTTCAGTTGCCGACGCGCCGGTTATTCGTTGTCCCTGAAACCAACTCCGCAGCTGGGGTTGACTCACTATCGGCGTCAGCGGCATCGGTCAGTCGCTGCTATCTCTTCCCTCCTCCCTTTATCGTGTTGTCCGCTTGCTGCGCGCGCTTCTGCCCCCATCGTTTGCCGCTGGGTGTACACGCCGTCCCCCTCCCCCCTCTTCCTGCGAGTCTCCGGTTGTCAAAGCGCCGGCTCGAACTTAATTCCTTTCTTCGCTCCTCCTCCAATGCAACCCCTGTGCGGTGGCAATCAGAGAGCCAGATCGGTGGCGGCGGATCTGTATATGTGCACCGCCCGAGCCGAAATTGCCGCTGCCGTTCGTCCTGTGCGGTGGCAATCAGAGAGCCAGATCGGTGGCGGCTTGACATAAAGACAAACAGCAATTTCCTAACACTTATGCGGGAGAACATCCCGTTCCTCTCGCTCGTAACGCGTCCCACGGCTGTGACAACCTCGCGAGGCACTTGTATAGATCTCGTCTTTGAGAATCAAGCATTGGTGTACCAAGTCGAACATATATCAGTCTATTTCTCCGACCACAAAGCTTCCTTCATGACTGTCAAGAACTGTTAGTGGAGTCTTTGTTAAAGGAATACGTGTGAAAAATAAAAAAAAAATTCTGTGATAGCGCATACATGTGTTGCTCGATTTCTTTGCCTCAATCTATCGAAAAGGTGAAACAGCTTATTTGCTGCGCTCAAACTTCGCATTAGGAAGTAACGTAATCGTCGGTAATTTTTTTATTATTTTTTACATTGGAATAATGAGAATAGTCCTTTGAAAACCCTGTGGAAAAGTATACAAGCACAGTGAGCTGATATCAAAGTGCCAACATTAGGACATTTTATAGAGTAAAATTCTTAAAATTTGGATTTCACTGTGCCACGAAATAATGACTGAACTATATGAATGCAAATTGTTGAACAAATCTAAAAACAAAAAGAAATGCTCAAACTATCAATGTGCTTTTGTTTAGTAAAAAAAATCCATCATCCTTGTTTTTAATTTGCACAAAACTCCACAGAAACTGCAGTTCTCATCATCTTGTGACCTAGGTAGGCTGCTGTGACCTTTTTATAATGTAACCTTTCTCATATCTGCATGCGTGCACATTTTGTGGCATGCTGGTTGATGTGTGTTGTTCTTTCGTGATTCATTCATTGAATATGCAAGTTTTGTAGACAATGAGTAGCCTACATGATACAAATAATGCGGCAGTAAATGCTCAAGAGAGAGAGAGATGAAGGAAAGGCAGGGAGTTTAACCAAGAGGCTGTTGTGCCAGGCTAACTGTCTGGGATGATGCAGTGCCAGCTTTATGAGCAGTTTGGCTTAGAAGGCTGAAAATGCAAGATATGATATAGTTTGTCCACTACTGTAAGTTAAAGCAAATAATTCCTTGTGCGGTTATCTCTTTTGTTGAACTTACTCTATGTTTCATACTTTTCCAAAGGTTGATTTGAAGTAAGTCTTAAAGGGTTGCTCACCAGGCCACACAGCAAATTTGGGTTATACACTGGAAGTAGTTACGTGCCCTCTAAGGAGTGTTCTGCCAGAAGAGTTGTTCAAATTAATTCATAAATACCAGAGATATAAATATTTGAAAACCGTGAACCCATGATTTCAGGAGGGGAGCCTCATCGCCAACATAGACACTCTTTCTACTTTTACCATCTAGCCTCTGCAAGCGAAATTCCTTCACTGCATTCTCCCATACCGGAGCCGGAGGATCTTGTGACAAATATGTCATGAGTCCTGCCTTCTTTTTTTTCTCTGTGTTGTGTTATTGCCGAGTGGTACACTTCCGCCGGCGGTATGCCGCACAAGCTGTTGCGTTTGTCTCGTTTCATGCAGCAGACAATTTTGCGCACTTTACACGAGAACACCCCATTAGCAGTATAAGTCAGTGCCATAAATGCTGAAGCAGACACTGAGGCAGACATCCTTTCATGAGCAGTGAGGCAGATATGAGAGGATGAAAGTGCATGATCACAGCACTGGAACATGGTGGAAAGTGGCATAGTATTATTCTCTGTGCACACTTGTGGGAACAAGCAGACGAAACGGATGTATATCTTGATACAGTACGAAGTAAAACAAGAACACATGGTCATTCGGTTTGTATGTTTTATTATTTCTCTAAACATTAATTGGTCTATTAAAGCAACAGATTAAACAACTCATGTTGCCTTGAATCATTCTTGAAATCACATGTCACTGTGAGGGACATTGCGGCACTGCCATGTACTACTTAGGCAAACTTGTGTGATTGACGTCGGCGCTCTTGCTGGGAGCGCAGCACCTGTGAGAAGGGCAAATGGTAGTTGATTTGATATTCAAGCTCTTTCTGCCACACGTAGGGATATAATACTTAGCAGACATGATCGTTAGCACACATTGTATGCATTGCACTTGCCAGCTCAAAATGGCCAGACCTGGTGAGGGGCCCTTTTAAATATGCACTTGCCTTGGTTCTGATGATGCTGATTTGTCGGATGCATTTAACTAAGGTGGTTGGTTACAAAGTATATGTTCTATAATTACCTGTATAGTACTCAGCTAGTTGATATTTCCTTTTTTTTTCCTTTATTTTTCTTTTTCATTTTGCTTCAGTTTGGCGGCTTTCAAAACTACAGCTTAGAACTGGCCTGGGTGGAAGCAGACACAAAATCTGAGTAAGTTCCGGCACTATGAAGTCAAGAGTGTGTCAGGTTGTTAGAACAGCTTTGGGGGTAACTGCAAAATTGTTTTTTGTTCATTTGCTTTCTTTTATTATAGAGCCAAAGTTTGTGCCATATGAGGGCTATGCAATGTATTTTAATTTACATAATGTAGGCTGGCTTTATACAAAAATAAATATGAGAGCCCCTTTTCTTCTATTTTATACATTTTTTAACCGAACAACTCTAAAGTGCTTGTTCTTTATTTAAAATTAAAATGTGTTTAACAACAGTGCAATACTGTAAGCAACAAATCATAAGTACAGCACTGTCAGATTGTGCACATGCTTCATGAAAGATAGGGTTGCATATGAGATGTGTTTCTAAAATAGTTTTGACAACAGTGTGCTAGTTTCACTCTTGCTGGACATCACATGTTATTTTTTATTTTTTTAAATTGTGAGCCTACACATTGGGATAGAGCATGCAGTATATGTGAAGCTTAATGCTAAATTCTTTCGATCCAGGGCTGTTTCTGTTTTCTATTTGCATGAGTGACAATAAGGTCTTAATTCTATCAACTCTTTTTATCAGGACTGTTTTCGCAATCACTACACCTGAAGAAACACTTGCCTTCAGTTGCCCTGCACCTTCTGAAAAGGTAAGTTTTCAGAGTTCTGAATTTTTTGTCTAGAGTGTAAACTAATGAGCAATCCTTTAGATTTCTCACATTAATTAGCACAATTGATGATAAAATCCTTTAGTTGTGTTGCATGTGATGTTATTTCTTCAAACATTCAAAATCTATCTCTACGTAACATAACGCACCTTATGCAGATTTTTCAACTTTTCTTCGTTCTGTGTTTCTTAGCTAGCATGTTCAACTGCTCTTGAATTTAGCTCGTCTTTGTGGAACTTGTTTACTTTTGATAACCATAAATTGTTCTCTATAACTCCTTTCAATATTTCAATCGTAGCATGCTCTTGTGCTTTTAAGGGTATCACATGCCTGCCTACTTGAGTAGGCAAGCACCCGCTTACCCTTAGGAATGTTCCCCACTTCCAATATTAATATTATTCCAATAGAATATCATTCCAGAACAAAAGGAGGTATGTTACCGAGTTCAAGTATTCACTAATTCTAAGCACGATTCTTTAGTTCGCCGGTCTCTGATTTCTAAGAACCCACCACAGTAACTAGTGGCTATGATGTTGTGCTGCTGAGCTTGAGGTCGTGGGTTCGATCCCGGCCGGGGCGGCTTCATTTCCATTGGGGCAGAATGCAAAAACACTCATGTACGTTTAGGTGCATGTTAAAGAACCCCACGTGGTCAAAATTACTCCACTACGGCGTGCCTTATAATCATATCATGGTTTTGTCGTGTAAAACCTTGGGTTTTTTTTTCCATTTGTAAATTCACATTAATACAGCGTCTTTGTTTTGAAGTGTGGTGCATCACAGTACAGACCTCATATTTGTACTGCAATAGCTTAGCCACTATTTAGTGGGACATGAACACTGGGACATGGACAGGCCGCCATTGGAATCTGAACCTGGCAACGTTTAACGTTAGAACGCTATCTAGCGAGGCGAGTCTAGCAGTGTTAATGGAGGAATTAGAGGGTAGTAAATGGGATATAATAGGGCTCAGTGAGGTTAGGAGGACAAAAGAAGCATATACAGTGCTAAAAAGCGGGCATGTACTGTGTTATCGGGGCTTAGCAGAGAGACGAGGACTAGGAGTCGGATTCCTGATTAATAAGGAAATAGCTGGTAACATACAGGAATTCTATAGCATTAACGAGAGGGTGGCAGGTCTTGTTGTGAAGCTTAATAAGAGGTACAAATTGAAGGTGGTACAAGTCTATGCCCCTACATGCAGTCATGATGACCAGGAAGTCGAAAGCTTTTATGAAGACGTGGAATCGGCGATGGGTAAAGTCAAAACAAAATACACTATACTGATGGGCGACTTCAATGCCAGGGTAGGCAAGAAGCAGGCTGGAGACAAGTCAGTGGGGGAATATGGCATAGGCTCTAGGAATAGCAGAGGAGAATTATTAGTAGAGTTTGCAGAACAGAATAATATGCGGATAATGAACACCTTTTTCCGCAAGCGGGTTAGTCGAAAGTGGACGTGGAGGAGCCCGAATGGTGAGACTAGAAATGAAATCGACTTCATACTCTGCGCGAACCCTGGCATCATACAAGATGTAGACGTGCTCGGCAAGGTACGCTGCAGTGACCATAGAATGGTAAGAACTCGAATTAGCCTAGACTTGAGGAGGGAACGGAAGAAATTGGTACACAAGAAGCCAATCAATGAGTTAGCGGTAAGAGGGAAACTAGAGGAATTCCGGATCAAGCTACAAAACAGGTACTCGGCTTTAACTCAGGAAGAGGACCTTAGTGTTGCAGCAATGAACGACAATCTCATGGGCATCATTAAGGAGTGCGCAATAGAAGTCGGTGGTAACGCCGTTATACAGGAAACCAGTAAGCTATCGCAGGAGACGAAAGATCTGATCAAGAAACGCCAATGTATGAAAGCCTCTAACCCTACAGCTAGAATAGAACTGGCAGAACTTTCTAAGTTAATCAACAAGCGTAAGACAGCGGACATCAGAAACTATAATATGGATAGAATTGAACAGGCTCTCAGGAACGGAGGAAGCCTAAAAACAGTGAAGAAGAAACTAGGAATAGGCAAGAATCAGACGTGTGCGTTAAGAGACAAAGCCGGAAATATCGTTACTAATATGGATGAGATAGTTCAAGTGGCTGAGGAGTTCTATAGAGATTTATACAGTACCAGTGGCACCCACGACGATAGTGGAAGAGAGAATAGCCTAGAGGAATTCGAAATCCCACAGGTAACGCCAGAAGAAGTAAAGAAAGCCTTAGGAGCTATGCAAAGGGGGAAGGCAGCTGGGGAGGATCAGGTAACAGCAGATTTGTTGAAGGATGGTGGTCAGATTGTTCTAGAGAAACTGGCCACCCTGTATACGCAATGCCTCATAACCTCGAGCGTACCGGAATCTTGGAAGAACGCTAACATAATCCTAATCCATAAGAAAGGGGACGCCAAAGACTTGAAAAATTATAGACCGATCAGCTTACTGTCCGTTGCCTACAAAGTATTTACTAAGGTAATCGCAAATAGAATCAGGAACACCTTAGACTTCTGTCAACCAAAGGACCAGGCAGGATTCCGTAAAGGCTACTCAACAATAGACCATATTCACACTGTCAATCAAGTGATAGAGAAATGTGCAGAATATAACCAACCCTTATATATAGCTTTCATTGATTACAAGAAAGCGTTTGATTCAGTCGAAACCTCAGCAGTCATGGAGGCATTACGGAATCAGGGTGTAGATGAGCCATATGTAAAAATACTGGAAGATATCTATAGCGGCTCCACAGCCACCGTAGTCCTCCACAAAGAAAGTAACAAAATCCCTATAAAGAAAGGCGTCAGACAGGGAGATACGATATCTCCAATGCTATTCACAGCATGTTTACAGGAGGTATTCAGAGGCCTGGAGTGGGAAGAATTGGGGATAAAAGTTGATGGAGAATACCTTAGCAACTTGCGATTCGCTGATGATATTGCCTTGCTTAGTAACTCAGGAGACCAATTGCAATGCATGCTCACTGACCTGGAGAGGCAAAGCAGAAGGGTGGGTCTGAAAATTAATTTGCAGAAAACTAAAGTATTGTTTAACAGTCTCGGAAGAGAACAGCAGTTTACGATAGGTAGCGAAGCACTGGAAGTGGTAAGGGAATACATCTACTTAGGGCAGGTAGTGACCACGGATCCGGATCATGAGACTGAAATAACCAGAAGAATAAGAATGGGCTGGGGTGCGTTTGGCAGGCATTCTCAAATCATGAACAGCAGGTTACCACTATCCCTCAAAAGAAAAGTGTATAACAGCTGCGTGTTACCAGTACTCACATATGGGGCAGAAACCTGGAGGCTTACGAAAAGGGTTCTGCTGAAATTGAGGACGACGCAACGAGCTATGGAAAGAAGAATGATGGGTGTAACGTTAAGGGATAAGAAAAGAGCAGATTGGGTGAGGCAACAAACGCGGGTAAACGACATCTTAGTTGAAATCAAGAAAAAGAAATGGGCATGGGCAGGACATGTAATGAGGAGGGAAGATAACCGATGGTCATTAAGGGTTACGGACTGGATTCCAAGGGAAGGGAAGCGTAGCAGGGGGCGGCAGAAAGTTAGGTGGGCGGATGAAATTAAGACGTTTGCAGGGACAACATGGCCACAATTAGTACATGACCGGGGTAGTTGGAGAAGTGTGGGAGAGGCCTTTGCCCTGCAGTGGGCGTAACTAGGCTGATGATGATGATGATGATGATGAACACTTTTGCAGACGGAATGGGTCTGCTGCCTAAACCAAGCAATTCGAAACTTGCTGAATTGTGACAGACGAGATAACCCTGTTCAGAGCTTGAAGAGTGGCCACTTGGACAAGAGACTCACTCCTCCTATGATCCGCCATGCTAGCTATGTCTTCACCAAGTTGCCTGCCTACAAGGATGCCACTTACAAGGGTTCCTGGCTCAAGGGACAGTTGCATGGGTCGTGAGTGTCCTTTTTGTGTAGAAGTATCCAATCAAACCACTTTCTTTAGGCTTTTGTAACACCATCTGTATGTTGTGTGAAGGTACGTAACTAAAGAGCTAAATCTTGTAGCCATGCACATCTCTCACTTTTGTGTTGTTTACCATGTGGTGAAGAAAACATACGAAGCACTCTGACTTGTCTCTACCTTATGTGACAAGCTTATTTATTTATTTATTTATTTATTTATTTAGTTAGTTAGTTAGTTAGTTAGTTAGTTAGTTAGTTAGTTAGTTAGTTAGTTAGTTTCACATACAGCAACCCTGCTAGGGCTATTGCAGGAGTAAGAAGACCACATATGTGCAGACAAAAAATTAGTCAATGACAATCAACAAACATTTGCAGGGAGAGCATTCCAATGTTCTATCATTGAAAAAAAAAAAAACTATGGTAGTTCATGTTGGTTTTAGATTGAATCATTAAATGGTTTAGGCTGTGAGAGCTGAAAGTACATGATTATTGACGGAAGCTTATTGGTTGATATTAATTTAAGATTGAAGAACGAGCTCTTGGTTGAAGTTTATTTATATGATTTGCCATTTTTTCCAATGTAAAAACTTGGAGGAGCATTATTTGGTATGAATTCATGGAAGTACAGCATTACCTTGAGCCCTTTATGTACACAAGCATATGAGACTTTGGAAGTTGTTCATATGTAGGTACTTGTAAATTCCAAAAGAAACCTCCTTTCTTCTTTTTCATAATGTGACCATCATTGAAAAAAAAGCATTATATTGACAAATTAGCTGCCGAGGCTCATCTAATAGACACAGGAGGCACATTTTGCTGATTGCAAAATGTTTGAAGTCTTCTATGCATGCTAAAAACTTCAGGTAGCTTTCACAATTATCTCTTTCTTTTTTTTGACAAAACATTAAGCATTATCTACGCACAAATTTTTAGTCTCTGAAATAAGTGCAAGCATAAGTTTGTAGCAGTTGCAGACTTTGGATATAAAGACATACTGGTTTGCTATACTCGACTTGTTCTTATTGCTTGCTAGTGGTGCTACTTGTATTACAGTGTGTGACCATAACCCCAAACTTAACATTTTGTGGAGTCCCAAGAATAAAGCAAGCTGCATTGATTTTGAGGAGGCATCTTTCGTTGTTATGAAAATGCTTTCCTAGCAAATATAGCTGTGAAATAAATTACTGCCAGTTAATTAAATTACCGTTATTCTCTCGGTATCCATTGTAGGCGTGTGCTCATAACCGAAGTCTAAGGTCCAAACTTTTCAATATCTTTGCTATTTGCATTTCATTGTTGTGCATGGTCATGAATAAAAATGAGCTGCTTTCCTCAGTTAAAAGGGGCCTTGGTGAGCACCAAAATGAACGCAGAAACTTCTGTGGACTTTAGAGGCCCAATTATGTGAAAGTATTGTGAAATGCATCAGATCACAGTGATGTCATTGGGGACATGGTTTTGGTGTGAAATCAAATGAAAGCAGTTTGGCTTTTATTTTCTCTGCTAAAAGTATATTTCGTCCACTGAAGAAATGCACAGAGTTCTGCAAGAATAGTATCTTGTTAAAGCTGTTCTTGATTTAATTTCCTTGTGTTAGGATTGTAATGTTAAGGCTTCTTTTTTCTAAATTCTTTTTAATGCTTGGAGTGGCTGTGTAGTTTCATTACAATCACTGTTGAACACCTTTGGTAAGTTTTATATTGGACTATGAAAAATAAGGGCGAGTGATGAGGATATGATTTTAAGCAAGACGCAAGGATTCTTTGCTACTTAAGCTGGTATAACACGAGGTCAATATAATCAGTTGAAAACACAACAGCTGGGCATGCATCAAGACAGTTGTGGCACACATGGATTTATTATAGTCCTCAATCGTAATACAGTTAAACCTCGATATAACAAACTTCAACATAACAAAATTCTCGGTAAAACACAGTATTTAACTTTTGATAACCTGTTGTCCATAGAACACCATGAATTTAGAACCTCAATGTAACGAAATGAGTTTGTGTGCCATTTCAATATAACGAAATTTCACTGCCACCGCAAAGGAATGTCGGGACAATAAATGGAAACTTCCGCGGATGCAGATGGCCAAATGCCTGAATTGCAAGCGGCTGCTTGCAAATGCACCTCTCAAATCACGCACCACTGCCCGACAAAAGTGACCACCAAAATGGAGCCGCATCATGTTCCGTATCAAGTCCAACTACAATAAGATCCTATCGCACCTCGCCCACTGGGCAGATGCAAGTGAAAGTGTGCGAGGGTGAGACAAGAAAGATGGTGGCTTCACAAGCAACACCTTCCCGCTTAAGCAAAGGGAAAGAGGGAGGAGAGGGAGCTTACGGTAACGCGATCAAGTATGGGTGAGGGGGCGGAGCTGAGGCTTAGTTGGGCGTGCGTCTCGATTTCTGGCGCGTGTCTCAGCCGACGTTGAGCATGGCCGTAAGCACGGCTGAGTGCATACACAGCCGCGCACCCTGCTTTAGAAGTGATCTGCCACGTGTGCGAAGAGTGGCCATGCCTACACCGCATGGCACCATGTAAGCCGTCTTCCTGCGCGTTTAGTATTGGAGGTTGCATAATCTCGAGTTTTGGTGACCTCTTGGAGCGAGAGGCAGACAAGCATTCCCTCCCCACTGCCGGCGCTTTCCCTGATAGCGTCGTCCCAGTGCGGGCGACGCTATCAGCTGCAGGGGCGGAGTGCACGCGAAAGAATGGCTGGCTTCACTTGATCCATACCGCCGATGTGAAGATATCGTCGACATATGTGGCATGAAACATGTGGCATGAAACCGTATCATTCGTCGCCGACTCCCAAATTTATGAAAATGAATTGTTTTCTCATTCAAATTTGTTTTGTTTTTTTATTGCCTGGTAATTCGGAAAATTCTGCAGCCCCTTTTCATGTAAGAAAAATCAATCAGTGACTGTACTTATTTGCATAAAAGGTCTCATTTCAATACAACAAAATTTCAATATAGCGAAGCAAATTGCCAATTTTACGGACTTAGTTACGTCGAGGTTTAACTTATAAAGAATTAGTGGCTTTTTTGTTGATACATGATTTATTTTTTGTTGGCCCTCAAGGTTGGTTGATTGTTCTTGTGTAGCATATATAGATCGTGTTGGATTGACCTCTTGTTGTGTTGTATTAGGTAAGTAAGGCTCCCACTTTCCTTATCTGGTATGTTATGTGGGCTTGACTTTTAGCGGAAAACTGACGTGGCCTGATGGTCGCAAGTACACGGGCCGGTTCAAGAATAACTTGCAGCATGGTGAAGGTGAATACATTGTTCCTGGAAATGGAGGGGACACAGTATTTCGGGGCACCTGGAAGAATGGAAAGCTTCATGGGCTTGGGAGTGCCAGGTTCGTCTGTTTATTGTTTTTTGGTGTGCCTTGAGTGCTTCAGCTGTATTGCTCTGTTATGAAAGACCTTCGTGCCACCTTTCATTTTCTATCACTTGTATGGAAACCATAAGGACTACTTTGTACAAATTATTGTATTGTATTGGAAATTAAGCTTTAAGTTATTTTGATAGAGTTGTCATTATATAATATGTTGTAATTGTTCCTTGTAGACATGTTTAGTAGCCAGAATCATTTGTTTTTCATAATTATTTAAATAATTTAATATATATGAGATTCATTAGCTCAAATAACTACAGTGGGAACCGACAGGCACAGGAACCATGGAAAACAGAAGAATCAGAGTGCTTAATGTTTTACATGAGGGAATAATTTTACACTTTCTTGCATAATCATAATAAAGAAGGAAAAGGTGAAGAAAGTGGAAGAAATGTGCCACTGTGAACCATTTTTTTATATTACTTTGGTTGTGAAGCAAGTCTGTAGTGAACTTTTTTCAGGTACCCCAACGGTAACCTCTATGAGGGATTCTTTAAAGATGGTTTGAGAGATGGTCATGGCATCCTCAAGGAAGGCAGGTTTCTGTCTTCTTCGAGCATATACATTGGCCAATGGCTGCAGAACAAGCGCCATGGCTATGGAGTACTTGACAATGAAAAGGAAGGTATGTATGTGTCCCTTTAAAGAGTCGTTATACGATTAGGATATTTTTCAAGAGCACTGTGTGTAGACCACTTAGTCGTAATCATGGCCAAAGACTGCATTTTTGTCACATTCATCAGGTGCAAATGCAAACAGGAACTTTTGCTTACTCTCTTGCTGTGCTGCCAACATTGTAAATTACCGTTTGTGGTATTGGCTTTGGTGCTGTCACATCGGGGTAATAAGCACTGGAACCATTGATTGAAAGAAACTCCGCAGAAGCTAAGAATGCTGTTCCAGATACAATGTGGGAGAAAAAAATAAAAGAATAAAGCAGCTGAAAGTTTGAAGTTGCCATGAGCGAAAAGAACAAATGTGGCCCTTTTGCACCACAAAGCCACTTAGTACAACAACATTGTCTACACTTAGTACAAGAAATTGTCTGCAAATGGTAATTTGAGATTTTCCCCATTATGAGTCCTTTCGAAATAGCTTATAGTTCCTTGAAAGGTAGTTGCCTTCATTTTATTATATTTGTCTTTGCTGCTGTGCTGTTCTTAGACCTGTGATCTTTATTTAGGGAGGGTGCAGTCTGCTAACCCCCTTTGTAATCGCGTGACCCCCCCCCCCCCCTCTTGCCCTGTCACTGCCCTAAACACGTGAAAATATAATTTCCAGTCAGATGTCAGGTAGTACCTGACACATGTGCATGCTTGTGCACACTGCCTTTTCTTTGCGTTGGTTGCCGCATCTGTTAGAAACTTTATCATAATTTCGTTTCTTTGCTGTGTCTGTGTATGAAAACGTTGCATTTTAGCAGTCTTGAAGAAATTTGTATGCACTTTTCGTGGCACAAAACAGCGTGTGGATGGTGAAATTATCTCTCCATACCTTTTACAGAAAGAGCTTGCATTTGTTAAGTGAATCTCAAAAAATATTCGATTACATTTTGGGGTTTTGCATGCCAAACCACAATCTAATTATGAGGCATGAAATAGTGGATCAAAGGTAAACATTCAGAAGATGTCTGCCTGGTTTGGAACAATTTAATTAAAGGGAAATTTAGTTTTGGCCACCTGGGGTTCTTCAACATGCACCCAAATCTAAGTACATGTGCGCTTTTGCATTTCCCCTCCATCTAAATGTGGCCGCCGCGGCTTGGATCAAACTCGCAACCTCGAGCTCAATAGCGCGTTGCAACTTGAAAATGATCTTAGTTCCAAGAAGCTAAGAAAATATCCTGCCTTTAGATGACTAGCAAATGTCCTTGAATGAGCACACTTAAAAAAGAAAGTGATGATGAGGACCCTATATAAAATGGTTTCGGTGGTTATCCCCAACATGATGCTGGCTGGAGGCTGTACCACTGTACAAGAGCTTCAGAAATTACAAAAAAATTTCTTAAATAAATCACCACATGCCTGTTCACACAAGTGCTCCTTCTCTGTAGCATTCAAAACGTAAAAAAATAGTTCCTGACTGGAACAACTGTAAAAAGATTAAATCTTCATGACTGTAATAGGTTCATAATATATAGAGGGGGGGGGGGCTGTAAGAAAAATTCTTGACTGAAGTAGGAATTACATCAGCATACTTCCCATTAGAATGTATGTAGCACTGCATTCACTTTGTGGTATATGACATGCAAAGACTGACCATTTGCACTGTAAATCTCTGTTATGCCATCGCCAGCTTGTTTCTGTACAAACTAAGTTTGGATTCCAGGATAACAAAATTTATATTTTTAGTCTTCTAATTGTGTTATGCGTATGGATGTGCAAGTATTCAAAATTTCAATTGAAGATTTGATGCTTTTAATTATCAAAATATTAAATTCAGGGATTTGATGTTTGGTTTGTTTGATGAATATTCTGTTATAGCCACATTAGAGTATGTCATGGATGTGACGGCCATCTTCTGGCTGCTTCAGCTGCCCACTGTTAAACAAAACTTGTAAGATGTACTTCACTTTTCATGAAATCTCCATTACATGTGGAAGATTTTTACCTGCTGCTGGAGAAATTGTTGCTGAACATAGGGAGCGGTAATTGAACAAGAATGTGCTGCAATTTTTGTGCAGGATAACTTGCTCTGACTTAATCAAGGCTGCTTCATTTTAAGGATGCCTATTTATTACCATGGATTTATGTGAAGTTTTGTTTTGTTGATCGAGCTCAACTTGTTTATGCTACTAAGTTGATTTGGTATGTGGTGTTGGTGGTTGCAATGTGGGCTATGATTTTCAGTATTACATTAGTGTGCAATCAGTCTAACGTTTTACAGTGACCTAGAATGACGCATTCCTCTAAGACAGGTTCGCAACCACACGTTTTGCAGTTCTGCACAAGAAACCCCCCAGCTGTAATACAATTCCTGGCATTGTAACCATGTTCGCGCAGCCTGTCATTCAGACATCAGCCAGTTTGACCAACGTAACGTTTTCCACACTTGAGTGGAAAACAATAAACAACACAATGTGCGCAAATAATGAACTTATTTTTGTGGTTCTTATCACAGGAAAGAGGAGCTACCTTATTCAGATTAGTGAGCTTGCAAATCCTCATGAGCTTGTTAGGGGCTCGTTATTGTTATTCTTGCGCAGCACTGAAAAACGTGTGGTTGCGAACCTGTCTTAGAGGAATGCGTCATTCTAGGTCATAGTCGTAATCAGCTCACAAGAGAAATCATCGAAGCAAAGGCTATCATTGGTCTGGGCCATGCATGTGTAAGCTCACCCTCATTATCATTATCAAGCAATGAATTGGCGTATCTCCGACTGCAGCCACAGGGTGTCTGAATATGTTGCCACTTGGTTACTATCGGTTTTGTTGCTTGGTTCTTTGTAATCTTTTGATGTCACATGGTTTGCCGAGTGTATAAGTAGTCTTGTGTCATGAAATAAACCATCAGTTGGAAGTTAGCACTCACTCTGTTTTCCGTTCCCTTTGATTACCCCTACCTCCTTCCTTTTTTGCTCTTTCTGAGCTGCGCTACAAGCCTAAAACAGTCATTCAATATGACATTTGAATCTTTATTTTTTTCCCTAAATATATTAATATTTATTTCAATAGGAAAATCTTGGGTGTTCACAGATGGTCATTTATAAACTGTATAGCGTTCAGGTGCTATAACATGAAGGCTCTTACGTGTGTGTGTGTCTGCCTCCCCAAAGGCCTGCAGAGACTAAGTATGCATTGTGGTGAGTGTGAGTGAGGAAGGGACGATGCTGTTGTGTACAAAATGTTGTTTGGGAGTAAGTAAGAGGCACCAGTTAAATGCATAATTTTTTACCAAGCGTTGTTTAATGACCCTTTGAAATTCAAACCACTGCTTTGGAAAAGGGCTTTTATCATTACGCTATACTGAGGTGACTTTCTGCAGGTGAGAAATACATGGGCATGTGGCAGGATGATTGTCGCCATGGCAACGGAATCATGGTTACCCTCGATGACATCTATTATGAGGGCAACTTTGTGAACAACAATCTCAGTGTAAGTAACCTCTGTCTGTAGCATGTGTGTGTAAGAGGGGGGGGGGGGGAGGCATGCATGCTTGCATGAAAACTGCATCAGGAATGATTTTTACAATTCCTGGTGCAGTTTTCTACTAATAGATCAATTTATATCTTAGAAGATGGGGATTTGTTGGCATGGGGATGAGGTGTACCATGTGTCTCACATGCTTTTGAATGTGCTGCCCTTTCCACATAGGCCCCTTCTTGCCTTAGGCTATAATACCATTGTCTAGGACCTTGTGCCTTCATTGTCTAAACATCCTACTTGGAAGCTAGGGTTCAGCAATTCAAATCTGGCTCCTGCAACAGTAATCCTTACACCAGCCCTTTGTAGTGTACAGAATTCTCATTTATTCTTTTTGTTCACTCCGTAGGCTAGACTCATCAAGTGATATGAATAACCACAATTGCATTTAAAACTGTGCATATATATGTGTACAATTTACATGTACATGTAGACAGAGGGAAAGAGTGAAATTTTGGTGTTAAGAATGTTACACTTCTAACTAGATACTTTGCATTCGTTTGTCAGGTTTATTCTAATATTTACATGTTTTAGTAATGAGATAACTTGTTAGTTTTCAACAAAAATTCTCTTAACTGGCACTTACAGAACATTTCTGAATCACATTTTAGCAGTTATTTAAAAAATAATTACGTAGTTCAACTTCTCTAGTTATAATTCTGTGCACATAACTATACAAATGATGCTGAATAAAGCACTTACTTCCTCCATGAAGTGTAACTACTACAAGGCCCCAGTGTGAGCTGAAAATCTTGGAAGATTTACAGCATATTACAAGTTTGCTTATGTTAAAGGACGTTGAAAGCGTATACTTGTGAAAGGGAACGCAGCTGTTGTTAAGTGATGTAAGCAATGCTTGATATATCTTTTTTGTCACAAAATTATTAATTCACAACTGTTGTGGCATTGGACAGTGAAGTCTGTTATAATCAATCAATCAATCAATCAATCAATCAATCAATCAATCAATCAATCAATCAATCTTTTTTGTTTCTTACATATATATAACGTCTTTATACAGGCAGGACCCCAGAACCCTTTCAAGCGTTGTAGCAGTGGTCCATTTGTTAACATACGGGGCTATCAATGCCACGTGTGTTATCCAAGGCAAATAATATAAATACTGATGTTACAGTAACTATTGTTGAACATAAAATAGATTAGCAAACATGTGCAAAAGGTTTTATTTTTTTCCTGCTAACATGGGAGTTATTTTCGCAAGTAGGCAAAAGCGAACACATTACATATACAAATTATGTAGATGAGGCTATGGCAAGCTATATAGTTTAGGCTTTTATTTACAGCTCACGGAAGCTCACACCTTTTTCTGTTTACTTGTTTCTGAGCATTCCTTTGGCCACAAAGAATGAAGTGCAGCATTTACAAGGCGCTGAGCTGATGGCTGGCACAGTGATGCATTTGCCGTGCCAACTGCACACTTCAACTTTTGTTTACATCTGCACATGAATACCTGATGAAATTATGTGAGCACGAATAACAAAGAGGTCTATTTAGGACTTGAATGTAAAATTGATTTGGAAATACGTTTTTGCTTGTATATCCAAAGAAAGTAAAGAAATTGAAATGATATAAAAGAGTTCATTGCACACTGTGTCTTAAGGTTTTAAATGCTTGACAATGCTTTTAATTTTGTTAATTTAAGGGCCTTTCTTTTTTATGGCAGGACCCTACTGTACGGTATCATGCATATGCATCACTTGTATTATTTACAGGGTTACGGCACTATGATGTTTCAAGACAACACTGTCTTCAAAGGAGAACTTGGTGCTGGTGGTTCATTAAATGGCAGAGTAGGTTTCTTTATGAGATTTTATGCGCTTACAAAGAAGTCTTGTAGTTTCCAAGATTGCAGCATGTGTTTTGTTTTCTATTTCACTTTGTTTAGGGTGTCCTGAGTTTGTCAAATGGGGACACTATCCAAGGCAACTTTTGTGGCGTGTGGAGTGAAGGCATCAAAATATCAGGCATATATCAAAAGGCAGTTGCTGATGAGCAAAGCACTTCTGATGTTGATTCGCTCATCCATCGGGACAAGTGAGCATTTTGGACATGCTTTGGATTGCATGAATGTTGCACTGCTTTTGTTTGTTTGTTTGTTTGTGTGTGTGTGTGTGATTTCATATGTGTACTACCATCTTCTTTATATCAGTGGCATTTTTTTTTACCTCAACACAATAAGTAGCTGAACTCACCTTGGAGTCGCTGTGTGTGTGATTGTAATAGGAATGCTAATAAGGACAGATGCTTCTGTGTCACTTATAGGACGAAGATGCATGCACTCAGCAACTTGACAACATTAGTAAAATGAAGTTAATATGTCTGAAAGGGACACCAAAGAGAGTCACTAAATCAGTTTATACTGATGAAATATTCTTTCAAAACTCTATCTTCAGTAATTTTGTGAAAGCAGGTTGGTTATCAGAAGAGAAAATGAAGGTCAAAGTTCTTTATTTTTAATTTTGTGCCGAAACACCAGCACTGGTTTGTTGGTGTGGTGTCAGATATTTCAGTGTATATTCTTCATATGTAGGCCATAGCTGCACGGTAAAAGTACTCAAAATTTACAAAATTCAGTCTTTGGCTTCTTCAGAATTCAATGTAGTCCATCTTTACTAATAAAAAGTTAACTGCGCTCGAGTAGGTGCCGTCAAAATCCAAAACATTATGGCCAGCCAGTGCGGGAACTTCATGGTGGCATCGCCACCCACCTTTCATTATTGTGCCTTTGCTGGCTTACCAAGCCTCCTGTCATGGCAAGAGTGGATTTTTACGAATTGTAGTAGGGTAACTCACTAATAAAGCTCGAACAATTTTTCTCTTTAGTGTTCCTATAACGCTGTGCTTATTGAGTTCTTACTGTAGTTTAATTGCAGCTGCCTGTGTGAGGTAACAAAAGTATCAAATTATGCCTCAAACCTCAGCGCTGCACTGCTTTATTGTTGTTTGCATTAGCAGCGTTACCCGCCGTGGTTGCTCAGTGGCTATGGTGTTGGGCTGCTGAGCACGAGGTCGCGGGATCGCATCCCGGCCACGGCGGCCGCATTTCGATGGGGGCGAAATGCGAAAACACCCGTGTGCTTAGATTTAGGTGCACGTTAAAGAACCCCAGGTGGTCAAAATTTCCGGAGTCCTCCACTACGGCGTGCCTCATAATCAGAAAGTGGTTTTGGCACGTAAAACCCCAAATATTAATTAAATTATTGCATTAGCAGCGTAGACAAAAAAATGAAAGCCTGGCATTTCTTTTTCTTTTAATTAGCACTGGATCTCCATCAATGAGTGTGCCGGCGTCCGACAAATGGAGGGACATCTTTGACCATTGCCGAGACATGCTTGGAATTCAGGGGGTCTCCGACACTCAAGACAATAAGCACGCATGGGACGCCATTGCTATTGCCATCAGCAACAGAAAAAGGCAGAGCCACACGAAAAAGCAGTATGAGAACATTTATTCAACTTCTGCCTGTAGATGTGCATCCTTTTTTTTGTATGTTTTTGAACTCTTAGCATGCTTTTGTGCTGCAAAACTATATGCAGCCTTTCAGGTCATGATTAGCATTTTGTACTGGCATGCTAATAGAATATGTGAACAAGCCTGAGATGTGACAAGGTTTGAAAACAGAAAGTAGGAAATTTATTTGCTTTATTTGTGGTACAGAAATCATGTATGAACTTGCCGTGGTAACTCTGCAGCTTTGGCATTGTGCTGCGGAGCTCAAGGTCACAGGTGCTATCCCTGCCGTTACAGCCGCATTCTGATGGAGGTGGAATGCAAAAACACCCATCTACTATGCATTGCATGCACATTAAGCCTTTATGGACTAGACACATAAATGCCAGAAAAAGTTTACTTTCAATCTAAATGTGCAAAACACATAGAGAATAAGCATATTCAAAGAAAAGAAAAAAATACTTTGCTGCTGAAACTTTTTCAGCAATAGGGTGAAACACCAGGCAGAAAACTGAAAATGGGCTACACCCCAAGCCACCTATGACTTCATTTGAAATTTGTACAGACAGCTGTCATCACATGTAACTTATAAGTGCACATTTCATTTGCTTTACATCATGTGTGATACCATTGCAGCCGGAGATCTTGCATGGTCTTTCCCCCTGACCGTGCTTCTAAGAGAAAGGGATTGGCGTGCCAAACTTCTTCCTCGTCCTGTGTTCGTGTTCTAAACCAGCAAATGACACATGTTGCTTGTCGCTCAGTGTTGGCCGAAGACATTTAGCCAGAAAGTTCGTGCTCAGTGCCAAAACTCCCCAAGAAAAAACAAAATTCTGGTATGTTGCCTGTAGACAACACTCGTCCATAAAGGGTTAAAGAGCCCCTCACAAGGCCACATAGCAAATTTTCTTTATACGCTGGAAGTTGTTACATGCCCTCTTTACTGTTTACCGCAAGAATTTTTAAAATTAGTTCATTAATACCAGAGACAGAAATACAGTGAACGTTGTTAAACCGTAGTTGGCTGGAGCTTGGAGAAAGTATGTACTAAATGGTAGTACTGCTTAACCAAAATAGCGTAAGGTTGCCCACTTACCTGTCAAAAATGGAACTCCGACAGAGTGTCATGAAAGGGCAAAAAACATGCAGTATTGATTCATTTCGCACGACAAAAGTCTGTTATTTTCGTTTGATGCCGCTATGGCCTAGGAGTGACGACAGTGGCCTCAAACTCCCTTAAGCTGCAAGCCAGCTTTTCCGCCAGTCCCCTCTTCTCAGCAAACACCTGCATGAGGCTGACGTAACACGCAGCTTTTGCCACTTTCTGGCCTGAATCGCCCGTGTTGTCGCTTTCCGTGTCATTCTCATCACTGTCATTAGGTGACACTTTTCAGTAACAGAGGTAATGGTAGCGAAAAGTCGAGCGTCATGAACCAGGGGTTTCAGAGTCGCTCCTCAGGACCTAAATAAATTCATTGCCGCCCTACCTGCTGAGCACCCAGTTTTTGCCCAAGCTTCGGCATGACGAGAGTCTTAGCTTGCACGGCCCCAAAGCTCGAGACCAACACTGACTGTGCAGCTCACGTCAACATGGAGAATGTTAAGCACGTTGTTTGGCTAGTTGGTGTATTGCATTAAGAAAAAAAAACAGCCAAAAAAAGGCATACATACAAACATGTGTGCGTCTTTTTTTTTTGTTGTTGTTGTTGTTGTTGTCAACAGAGAATGCTGTTATCACAAGCAGACACTTGCTGTGTGGCGGAAGTGCTTGAGTTTATTGATAAATTGTCATTGTGTGTTCTCTTTCTGTTACTTTTTTTTATAGTAACAAATTATACAACATTCCAACTATTGCAAACAATTTTTGTTCACAATAAAGTTGGAAAAATTATCGATGACGCGACTTATGTAGCCAATCAGGTAGTTCGCCCAACTGATGTCAATTGGGCTGACTAAATCAATTGGGAGGCGGCAGCTGAAAACTCAGGGGAGCTGCACCGCTGCGATCAGTAATGATGCACATTTTTAAAACCTTATAATAAATTACATGCTTTGTGTAGAGCACTTAAATGCATCACTTAATTATCGGATGGACCTACCCAAATGACTCAGTACGTTTATACCAAATCGTTACAGGGTCCCTTTAAAGTCTCTCTTTGCTTAAGGGGGTGCTCCCATGCATATATACATAGGCTATATATATGTATATATGTACATGTGTGTGCCCATGTAATGCTGAGCGTCAAGTGAGGGGAGCTGCCCCCCCCCCCCCACACACACCGTAAATGTTAGTGGTGGGGGGCCTCCGCCTCCCCCCCTGGCTGGTCGCTGGCTGAATGGGGACCCAAAAGTAACAATAATTCTTTTTTTAAGTTTGTATGTTTCTTCGAACGTTCTAAACCATCAATCGCCTTTAATAGGCTCTCTCTAGGATGCAATGAACTTGTCCCACCATTTTATTCATTGTTCACAACTGTTCAGCAACTCTTGCAAACTGACAACCATCGGTGCTTCCATTGTTTTCTTATCCCCTCCACATTTTGAAAATGGTTAGCTTTGAACTTTAAATTTTACTCTTGGATATAAGTCACAAGGGGCAAAATATGAGGAGTAGAGGGAGAATGAAGGTACTGTTGTCATCCCGTATTGTTGTTGGGAAGTGGTTAGTCTAGGCTTGGGCCACCATTCCATTTGCGATTGTTGCACGCACGCACGCGCACACACACACACACACATACACACATTGTGGTTCATAGAAAGAGATAAAGTGGGTTCTGAAAATGATGATGATGGACATTAAGTGTGAGTAAATTTTCATTCTGTGTACTGGTTTCATTTTTTTCTATTACCAAAGCCGGAGGCATGCTACATTTTTCTGGTTAAAATATCAAGTTGGCATTAGATTTATATTTTGCTTAGGAGCTCTAATATCATTAAGAGCTGTAATGCCCTTTCTACTTTAGTTGTCTACTTTGAACCCATAAGAACTTAGTGCTGTGTGTGCGTTGGATTTTGTGGCATGTTAAAATTAGGTAAACACTGCCAAATGAAACAGAGGTGTTTGTGTGTGTGTGTTTTTTTTACCTCTTCTGTAACTCCATCCACCAGATTATTCGACCAGTTTCATTGGCCACATCAAGGTCGAGTTAATGGAAGTCAACTGTGTGTGTACGTGTGTGTGTGCATGTGTGTGTGCGTGTGTCCACCTGCGCATGGTCACCAAATAGTATGTCTAGGCTAATAGACTAATGCAATTTACATAGAGTCTATATTTTCAACACATAATTTTTAAACTGTTAACATCTGATGTTGTGTGATAGCCTGGTATAAAACTGTCTCGAATCAGTGCTCATGTAATAGCACAGTGCAGTCTGGAAACCTTTCACTCTGGTTTTTATTTTATTTTTGGGATTTATTAGGGCATTTTCTGCTTAATCTTATAGTGCTTTAGGAATTTTTAAGAAAAGCAGGGTACCAAGTAGGCAGATGAAGCACTTTAGTTATATCAATTTTATGATCCTTGACTTCAGACTTTCTTTTAGAGCCTGATATCTGCATAATAAATTTGCTTAATAAGTAATGCCATCTACAGCTGTTTCTGACACAAAATAATGAAATAGGATAGAGATATATTTGATAGAGTGTTGTTGATTAAAAAAGTCAGGTACAAAATGTAAAACCAGTATTCAATTACTTTATCTCTGGTGGCTCAGCAGCTTTTGTGCTCTGCTGGTGGGTATGAGGTTGTGGGCTGGATTCCTGCCTGCAGTGGCAATATTCTGATGGGGAGGTGGAATACAAAAATCGTCCTATAGTTCACTTAATTGTACATTAAGGAACCCAATGTAGTAAAAATGACGGGCCCTTGTCTATGGTGTGTCTTGTAGCCCTGGCATTACTCCGAGGCATTAAAATGAGTCAGTGAATTATTGTAAGCAGTCTATCATCATTGCAATTAGGAAAAAGTTATCCAATTCATGACTTTTATAATTTGTGAGTATTGAGAGGCATTGTGATCACAGCAATGCATTTTACCAGTGCCATATGTAAAAAACTGTTTCATGAGAACACTTTGAATATTGCACTGAGCATGGTCAAATGTAAAAAAAAAATGGCATTATTTAAATTACAGAGCAAAACCCTGCTGCGAAGAAAACTTAGACTACCTTGAGCGCATTCCTCAGACCAGCAAAAAGCATGGGTCATTGACACTGGGGCGTTATGTTGAAATCAAGGACTACCTCACCAGTGCGTTTGACTGTGTCCATCATCCTTTGGGCTATCTTTTAGATGGTTTGGTGGGTGTGTTCAGGTGAGGTGCACTTTATTATATTCTGTGTTCTTTTTCTTACATTGTCAGCCATTGGGCTTTATCTCGTGCTTGCATTATTTAGTTATGATTACACTAAACCCGTTATCTTCACATTTCAATTTGTTTCTTCGTGATGTAAGCTTCATTTGCTGTCCTTGTTGGCAGACTGACATACTGTGGCATTGGTGTCCATCCTCGACTTCTCGTACATGCTGTGGAAGAAGTCAGGTCATTCTGCCAGAGGCTGTATGAGTTGGTCAGGTAATTTAATTTATTTTAGAGCAGCCATTATTGCTTTTATTGGTGCACCACATCACTTTTTTCTTGTGTGAGTCATAATCCTACTTCATTCTGTGATGGTCTCTGTTCAAATTGCAGAATTCTTTTCCCTGACCTGCCTCAAGCAGACAAGCCCCTGGTTCTGACCTCGTTAGGGGACATGGAATGCCCAGACGATTTTTTTGACGGTGCTGGGTGGGTTTACTTTTGCATTACATGATGTGTTTAATAATAATATTTGGGGTTTTACGTGCCAAAACCACTTTCTGATTATGAGGCACGCCGTAGTGGAGGACTCCGAAAATTTTGACCACCTGGGGTTCTTTAACGTGCACCTAAATCTAAGCACACGGGTGTTTTCGCATTTCGCCCCCATCGAAATGCGGCCGCCGTGGCCGGGATATGATGTGTTTAGTATTGTGTTTTGTGGCAATGCAAACACAGGCATTTCATGCTCCTTGTATGCTTAGGAGGCCAGCATTCATATTTATGCCACTACATGCAAGTTCACATGATGTAAAACCACATGCAGCACTGCTTGCTCCATGGTACGTGTGCTGCAACAGACTTTGCATGTTGCACATAGGAAAAAAAAACTACGTGCAGTGCAACCTTTGGGTACCAATACCTTCGCTTGGACTAGCAACATGCTGCCACCACGCCTTGTAACGTTAATGGTATTCTATAATAGTGCGATGGCTAAACATACACTGCGACAGACCTGCGGCTAAAGAACAACATGGTTTGTAGCCCTGGATGAGCGATCTTTAAAGATTTGGTCTTCTGAGAACACACAGAATCATAGATATGTGTGGGGTTTCAACTCGATGCTACATCTGTGTATTGAATGTTTTTAATTATCAATATATTATGTCATTTTATGATCCCTCTGAAAATTGATATATGCAGGCTCAGCTGTATTTGTAACATGCGAAATTATTGCCAAATAGTAACTTAAATACAGCAACACGAGTAATCAAGTTATGTAAATGTCTGATGGTTCTCTGTTGGAATTCTTCAGCGCCCTAAAATAAGAGGAACCCCAGTTGATTTCAATTCAATGAAAGCCAGTCAAGCTGCAGTGAAAATAGCCTTTGGGCATGCTTGAGAAATGTGATGGTCTCTGTTCAAATCAAGAAAAGTGATTGTTATAGAAGTAATAGTACAAAAGTAATTTAACTTCTTCACTTTCTTGGTGTCGTAAATGGCACTTGATATTTTACATGTAAATTTTGAATGTTCAAGGTACATAAAGTACTTGAAATTGCGCTCACAAACTTGTGTTCATTGTACTTTCCAGAGAGTGCATCACACCCAACACTCTCATTCAGCCAGTCCTTCTGCCTCGACTGTACCCGTCACTTTCAACACTGTACGCTCTCAACAATGAACAAGAAGATCGGCACTACTGGGAACGCCTGCTGAAATGGAACAAGCAGTCCGACTTGGCCTTGATGACCTTTCTTGGAGTGGATGAGTATGTGCCTTTGGTCATATCAGTTACCGAAGCCAGTGTTCAAAATAGTGCTAAAGGGCCTTGAACATAAAAGTAACAGTATGTAATTAGAGCACACTACAAAGATGACTGCCTGCTTGGTGGGCCATGAAGTTAGAGGATCTCTGAAGCAACCTTTGTGTCATATATGACTTATGCCACAAAGAATTGTTTAAAAAACTAGAAGAAAGGGGGTTAACCAAGGGGCCCGATTTTTATTAGTCATATCATAAGAAGCTAACAAATACTGACACCAAGGACAACATAGGGGAAATTACTTGTGCTTAATAAATGAAATAAAAAAACGATAAATTAATAGAAATGAAAGTGGATAAAAAAAACAATGTGCCGCAGGTGGGGAACGATCCCACAACCTTCGCATTTTACGTGCAATGCATTTCGCGTGCGAGTTGAGCTACCGCGGCGCCATTTCCCCGTCCACTTTCTTGGGTATTTATATTTCCTTGTAGAACCCTGGGAGTGTTAGCCAGCGCCACCACTCACAGACCTTGGCGGCGGACGTGGAACATCCTTTCTGTCGTAGGCGTCACGAGACCATTCTCGTGACGCCTGCGGACACTTTATAGGGAGATACCTATAAAGAAAGGGGTCAGACAGGGAGACACAATCTCTCCAATGCTATTCACTGTGCGCTTGGAAGTATTCAAGCTATTAAACTGGAAAGGCTTAGGAGTAAAGATTGTTAGGAATGGCCTGCCGAGGTGCCGACATGCAAAGTTTCTCAGCCAGCTGCATCAGCAGGGTTGGCGTTTTCTAGGAACCGACCATCTTTCTCCAGCCGAACAACGCCACTAGGTCTACTGTGTGAGGAGGACAATACGCCGCGTCAGCGACTCTCCGTTGCAGGAAGGCTGAGATGAGTTTGATGAACCAGGCTTTGTTTCTGAACTCGCCACCGCCGACCTGGTCTGCTGTGAGCGGGGGAGTTCCCGAGGGAAGGTATTTAGCGGCACCTTCCCACGCGCCTTTCAAAACGAAAGCCCCAAGTTCTGCGAAGCCCATCTCACCTCGGTGGGGGCAGTGAAACCAGTGCGTACGTGTGTGTGTGAGCCTTCCTCCTCCAAAAAGGCGGGTCAACTCTGATGACGTGAACGCTACGAATTGGCGGTGAACTGCCGTTTTCTTTTACCTAGGGATCTAGGGAGGACGGAGTGTTTATAAGCAGCTGTTCGTCGGCTGCTAGAGGGTGCTCTGTGATCATGCTCTTGAGCTGTGTGCTCGTGCTCAACAAGTAGTGTGCTTGAAGCTGTGTGCTGTATGCTTCGTCTTGCGTGCTCCATTTGGGAGTCACGCTAGACTGTCGAATGTATCTCTTGTTCTAATGTAAAAATATGTAAATAAATCCTGTATGCCTAGTTCCTCCCAAGTTCCTCCCTACGACCTACAACCCTTACAACTGGATGCCAGTGGTGGGATCGTCCTAGAACTCCTACAAGATTGACAGCAAATATCTCAGCCACCTTTGGTTTGCCGATGACATTGTTCTATTCAGCAACAATGCAGACAAGTTACAACAAATGATTGAGGACCTTAACAGAGATAGTGTAAGAGTGGGGTTGAAGATTAATATGCAGAAGACAAATATAATGATAGATAGCCGGGCAAAGGAACAAGAGTTCAGGATCGCCAGTTGGCCCCTAGAGTCTGTGAAGGAGTACGCTTACCTAGGTCAATTAATCACGGGGAACCCTGATCACGAGAAGGAAATTCACAGAAGAATAAAAATGGGTTGGATCGCATACGGCAGACATTGCCAGCTCCTGACTAGAAGCTTACCATTATCATTGAAAAGGAAGGTGTACAATCAGTGCATTTTACCAGTGCTGACATATGGGGCAGAGACTTGGAGACTGACAAAGAAGCTTGAGAACAAGTTAAGGACCATGCAAAGAGTGATGGAACGAAGATTGCTAGGCATAACGTTAAGAGACAGAAAGAGAGTGGTTTGGATCAGAGAGCAAACGAGTATAGACGATATTCTAATTGACATCAAGAGAAAAAAATGGAGCTGGGCAGGTCATGTAATGCGCTGGTTAGATAACCGTTGGACCATTTAAAGCTATGGGCAACAACACTTAGTTTGATATCTTCGTTTTTTTCTCCCATTTTCCCTTATCTTTTCTTTCGTTCTTCTACCTTCCGTTTTTCCCCCTTTATTTATTTATTTATTTATTTATTTATACAGTATTTTCCTTCTTTCATTTTTTTTTTTAAATCGAGCACCTGTTTCTGCTGCTCCTTCTATTATCTCTTTCAGAAACACGATAGCCTACGACCACCAGTGAAACAAGTAATAGAGGGCTGCTGTGCACGCCTTTGACATGCCGGCTAATGCACGGGCGTTGACACGTGCACGGGCGTTGACATGTGACAGACGGCCAGGTCCATGGCCTTGTGCACAGCACTCCTTTATTCTCAATTCGACCCGCTAACATACCTTCGCTCATTGCCGGACTTACCCGCCTTATGTCCTCTTCCCTTTAGAAGAACCCCACCTATATATACTGTGGCGAGGAAAGCATATGTCGCCTTGAAAAAGACAAGTCCACTTGTCGAAACGTTGGCTCCTGCTTTCACCTTGTTCTTGTTTTGCTCATCGTTGGACCATTAGGGTTACAGAATGGGTACCAAGAGAAGGGAAGTGCAATCGAGGGTGACAGAAGACTAGGTGGAGCGATAAAATTAGGAAATTTGTGGGCGCTAGTTAGAATTAGTTGGCGCAGGAGAGGGGTAATTGGAGAGCGCAGAGAGAGGCCTTCGTCCTGCAGTAGACATAAAACAGGCTGACGAAGATGATGCTGATTAGATTTCCGCAAGGTTGAATATCCTTAGGATGATGTGCATGCTGAAGGAAGGCTTGAAAAATAGGCAGAAGGTAATCGGTAGCTTACAGTCTATACAGTCTTCCAAATGCTCATTTTGGCATATGTAAGAAAGAGTACAACTGTTTATACATACGGTGATGCAATAAATTAAAACAGAAAGCACTGCTGGCTAATCTCGTTAGAGGGCCATGCCAAATGCAGCATGAGGCTGTCATCCAGTCAAGAAGCTCACACAGGGCAATTAAATTAATTCTTTACAATATATTCTGTCTTTATATTATTGAGGAATGAAAAATAAAGACTTTGCTCAGATCCTTTTCCTTTTTTTAACTGCTCCTGTCTATAGAATATAATGGTTACATGGAGCAAATTCAATAATAAGTGAAAACATGTGTAATTTTCTCTCTGTGATACTATTATCTGCTGTAAAGCCAGCAATCTTGCACACTCCACTAGTTGAATTAGTGCATAACAGTGTCATGTACTTGTTCAAATTATATAGCACCACTGGCTGGAAGCTCACTAGCTCTTCTGCAAATGCAAGGACTGATATGGCCTAGGCCAGTGTAGTGTCTACATTGATATATGAGTGATGATGTCTATGTGCTGCTTACTATAGTGCTGAAGCAAGTGGCAAAGTGCAGCACTTTAGGAGCTGCACTCAGGCTCATTATAATAGTGTAAGCTGTGTGAGCAAGAGAGGTTATGACAGTTGTCCAATGATTTACTCAGGATGTTAGTCTGGTCACTTCTCTAAACCATATCGTGTGTGTTGTTAAGCTGCTGCACAGTCTTGTAGAAGTTTGTAAGAAACTTAAACTGCCCTTTACTTATAATCATGTGTACCTAGACAGTGCCTCTTTAAACTCACCTTAAAATGAACAAGAGGAGACTTCGAAATATACTCATTTCATGAGAGAGAGAGAATGGAGAAAAAAAATGCAAAGAAAGAGGGGGAGGTCAACACATTGCAGAGACCTTTCGACTGTTGTACTGGAGCACAGTAGCAAAGCCCTTGTTGCTTTCTGCGGCAGTGATGCTCACAGCTATGGTTCAGGTATCTTGGCTTCTGAAAAGCGTCTTGAGTCCAGACAGTTTGATGCTAATCAAAGGATTCCATTCTCTAAAGCTTATCAGGGAATTCAGGAAACAGAATTTATAATAAAGGAATCTACTGTATTGTGAAGTCAGCTCCACAAAGCATTTGATGTATCACTGCACCATAATGAAGCATTACACTGATGCAGTATTATGTTATTGCTCGTTTGCTTTAACTGTAGGTCTGCACTGCTAGTTAACAATAGTGCATTGATATTTTTTCCTGTCTTTCTCCTTGTAGAAAGTTCATGTGCTTGAAGTTTCGTGACAACATTTTCACAGTGGAAAGGAATGTAAGTACCTTAATTCCTTGAAAGACTGCATTGTAATGATACAGTGCAGTATGATTGAGAGCTTAATAGTTATTTTCTCGTATATTCAGCTTCAGCGTGTGTCAAGCATCAAAGATGAATGCTTCACAAATGCTATTGAAGCCCTGCAGCAGATCAGGCAAGTGAATTTTTTTCATAATGCTCCTGTTTATTTATGTTACGACCACCAGCCTTGACTTTTGTCATGTGCGCGGAATGGGAGTTGGATGGAGGTCATGCTGTTAGGAATAAATAATTAAGTCTCCCTAGCTGCCTTAGAAAACAAAGAAAAATCAGTTAAATTAACAAATGTTTAAGGATCTGTTATAAATTTCCCCTTGCTTATTGTTTTGTCACTCTTGCAGTTATTTTTTAGTTGATTAGTCCTTAATGTATTCTGAGCTTTAATACTATCTGGCAGGAAATCTGTTGGGGCACAATTAAATGTCGCCAGTTGGTACTGCAGCATAAGCCTGTACTCGGGGGCAGCTCTAAAGGAAGAGGAAGGGGGGCGGGGGGATGGCAGCGTGGGACCTCCTAATGTTTACTTCTGCCCCCTCCCCACTTTCTCCACTTCTGAGCCTTATGTTCTAATCAACTGAGCTTGGCTATTACACCAGGTGCACTTTTTCGAAAATGTGCAGTTTCTACACAAACTCTTGCTGTATTTTTACTCAGTCCTGCTAATGGCTTGACCAGTAAGGATCAGCACAGTAAGAACTAAAACAATATCTAGAAGAACTAGCTACATGCGCTGTTCTCTAATCTGAAACCATAAACAGGGACTCAATATGAATAATGTTGTTATTTTCCTTCATCAATGTGCTTCCTGTTGAAAAGAAAGAGAGGGAACTGTAACTGCATAATATAAAAGAAACTATTGTGCTCAGCAAATTTTATATCAAGGAATCAGGCCCTCAACACCAAACTGAAGGAAAGAAGTTTAAGTGGTGCAAACAAGGTAGTGAGAATCAGTGTGAAGACTGGACTTCTGCGGGTTGGTGCTTGTCATACCATCACTAATGGAATGATCAGAACTATAAGTATCTAGGTGTTCACTTGACATCGTCATTATCATGGGTTACTCACATTGAAACAATATGCGCAAACACTTCGCGCACACTTAGTTTTTTGCGTCGCAATCTGAAATCTGCATCGCCTGCTATTAAAAAACTTGCATATCAGACATGCGTTCGGCCGAAACTGGAGTACGCTTCATCTATCTGGCACCCCTCACAAGCATTTCTCACCTACAAATTAGAAGCCATTCAGAATCCTGCTGCATGCTTTATCATGTCAAACTACTGAAGTAAAACCAGCATAGCTGAACTAAAATGCACACTCAATCTTCCCAGTCTCTAATCACGTCGTATCATCTCGCATCTCTGCATGCTTCACTCTTTCTACTATCACCCAATAGCCAGACACCCTTGACTACAATCCCTGCCTAGAATTTCACCCCACCTGAACCACAGCTGTCCAATCGTGCACATTCAGTGTCGCACGTCTTCGATGAAGGGTTCTTTTTTTCCAAATGCAATGGCGCTGTGGAACACTCTTCCCGACTGTATTGTTTCTTCCGCCGACCACACAACTTTCCTTGAGAAACTAACAATCCGCCTCGCCTAGAATGTTTTGTTAAAAATGCACTTGCTACTTGACCTCTGTTAAGTAATTAATTGTTAGTGATTCATTCTCATGCATAGTATGTATGTATTCATGATGAAGAGTTCCTCATACATTGTTTACCCCCCGCCTTATGTAATGCCTCCGGGCCTTTAAGGCTTCAATAACTGACATGAAATGAAATGAAAAAAGAATCGGTTTCAGGATGCCTATGCTAAGCAAGAAACATGAACCTTCGGGGGCACCTGTTTTCTGATGAAGAGAAAATTTTTTTGACAGTCACTGGCAATAATAAATAGATTGAATGGTCAGGGATGCCTAGTTTTGAATTGTTTGTTGCTCTTGTGATTAAGAATAGTTCCAAGAAAGGCCTGTTTGTCTGATCCTTTTTGTACATCTAAACTTAATTTGTGGTAGCATGTGCATGCAGAGTTGATGGTACTAGCCATAATACAAGCTCCAAGTGAATGCACCCATGAGAGAATCCTTATGTTATGTACATCAGCTCATGATCTCTATGTCTTCGGTGAATGTGATGATAGAAAGAGTTGCGCTTGTGTGCCTATGTCTTTCCTCTTGTTATTTCAGCACTGCATTTACAGCATTTGATAAGCTTCAGGCAATTCGACAGACGTTTGAAGAAATCAACAAGGCAAGTGACCACGTGCATTTCCTGGATTAGATTATTCCTTTGTAAAAGAGGTCAATGAGATCCCTCTGACCCACTTGTCCTGTGAGCTGTCTTCTCTGTACCACACTTGGCAGTTTCGGCGGTTTGTGTGTGGCATGCACGACCATAGTGTGCTCATTGTTGCTGAACAATTAGGAAACCTCCTTATTCTTCTGATATCATCCACAAAGGAACTATTTCTGGAAATGTGGAGGGATATCAGGCAGGCAAATCACAGTTCCTTTAGAAGAAACCTATCCTGTATTCTTGACTTGTCAAAGACTATATACCAGGTGTCCTAGCTAATATAAATGACGTTTTCAACAAAAGTGAAGTTTTTTGTGTGGAATAAACAACTGTGTATATATATATATATATATATATAAAAAGAAATATATATATATATATATATATATATATATATATATATATATATATATATATATATATATATATATTGTTAGCAAGCTACTCAAGAATCCTTCGGCATTTTTTCTGTTCTGTTTAATAGATTAATAAGTTATCAGTAATGAACAAATTTTAATTACTAACTTTACAGTATCAGTGCAAACGCATTGTTTGTAGAGCACATTTGAAGACATTCCGTTCTGTTGTTTGTGAAATATGTTACCATCTACAGTCAAAACACCTTTATAAGGAATCCTCGGGACCTCCAAAAACTTTCATTATACAGGTACGAACATGTGAAAGGCAGCTCCAGATTACAATAAATAAGGTAATACAATGGGCTGACAAAAATAGGTTCCACTTCTCTACTCAAGAAACAGTTACAGTGCTATTTTTGCAAAAACGAGAATTGCACTTGGACCTGGTTTTAAAATTGAATGATGTGGCGCTGCCGGTAAAACGGGAACGTAAATTCTTGAGAGTAATGTTTCATAAAAACTAAACTTCCTGGCCCACATAAAGACAACAAAAATTAGGGCAAAAAGAAGCATTTACTATTCTTAAAGTGTTATCCCATAAGCACTGGGGTTCTGACTGAACATGCCTCCTACGCATTTACCGGTCTGTTGTGCATTGCCTTCTAGACTACGGCTGTGTAGCTTATGACTCGCCCAGAAAGTCTTACATTCGACGAGTCAATCCAGTACATAACCTTGGACTGTAACTGGCAAGTCGTGCTTACAAAACATCACCTGTCCGAAGTTTATACATTGACTACAATGAGCCTCCCTTACAGCAGTGCAGAGCATTACTTATTTTTTCCTACATACTCAGAATCCAGTCATCACCACAACACATATGCTACAACATCGTCACACACTGCAAGTCAAGCTTACACTAAACAGATAACCCAAACATGATTAAGCAACTTGTCCTACAATATGAGGAATATTGTTGGGACTATGACATACCTCATTAGGTCCTCCAGGTTGCTAAAAACCCATAACGATTGTCCCTTGGTGCTTGGTATAATTGGTTGCATATATCGTTCACCCTTGTAATCAGCAATAGATTTCTGTGCTGCTCTCCGTAACATCATGGGACTGCTAGCAGATGAAAACAAAAGTGTAATAATTATAGGCGACATCAACATTAACCTCGCTGATAGTACGTCTACTAATGATTTACATTATTCTGATTGTTTTCACAGCTTTGGTTATGAATGTTTAATTAAAATAGCGACACGATGTGCTAACCACCCCATAGTTACATTAATTGACCATGCATTATCATATTTGGCATATCCACCAGACACAGCTGTTATAATGACCGACATAACTGATCACTATCCTATATTTTTAAACTTTCACTATACTCATGGCTCCGAAAAAATCACGTACACGAAGTTTATACTAGACAAACAATCATTCCTTGAAGCCGTGTCGAACCTTGACTTCCCCATCTTTTCTATAAATGATCCACAAAAACCATTTACACTGTTTATCTCTATGCTTAAGTCATGTTTCGATCGTCATTCCGTTCAAGTTAAATTCAAAAAGAAATTTGCGTCTCCTCAAAATCTATGGATAACAGATAAGCTCTTAGTTTTAATGTGCAAAAAGGATATTCTTTATAAGAAAACCAAACGACAACCATTTAACAAGAATTTAGTCATTCGGTACAAGAAGTTTTCTAACCAGCTTTCTGCCACATTGAAAAAAGGTAAAAAAACATGGTACGAAAGAAAAATTTTGGAATGCGATAACAACGTAAAAGAAAAGGGGAAATTGTCAACTCCTTCTTAAACAGGGCAAATAATCGCGAAGTTATAACAGAAATTGCTTATCAGGGTATGGTATACAAGACCGCCAAAGAAATAGTGATGCGTTTGCTGATTTCTTCTTTAGCAGCGAGTTACAGTCACCTGCACATGACAATCCCATGCCCCAGCGCCTGCCACAGTCTTTCTTTTTATTTCCAACTACATCCCAGGAAGTTCTAAACATTATAAACAACATGAAAATAGCCGGCGCCGGCATCTATAAATTACACCCTTTCCATATAAAATTAATTTCACCCTTAATAAGTGATGTCCTTGCAGACATAATCAATTTCATGTTTAAATCAGGCAGTTTCCCACAAGAACTAAAACAAGGCAAGATCACCTCAATTTTTAAGAAAGGTGACTGCTCTTTAATTGCCAATTATCGCCCCATCTGTGTATTACCTTTCTTTAGCGAGGTAATTGAAAATAGAAAAACGTTGAACTAATTACCTTACAAAATTTAACATTCTCTCACCATTCCAATACGGCTTTCGCTTGGGTTACTCGACCGAACTGACTCTCTTTGCTCTAACCGATCAACTAAAACTCACTATTGATGAAGGGAATTATGCAACTTCAGTATTTGTAGATTTAAGCAAAGTGTTTGAGAAAATAAATCATCACATTTTATTTCGTAAGCTTGCATCATTGGGAATTACCGGCCCAGCACTCTTGTTACTACAATATTACTTAACAGACAGAATGCAGGTAGTAACCATTTCAGGCGTTCATTCTAAAACCATGTTCACTAATATTGGCGTGCCCCAGGGTTCCATATTGGGTCCCCTTTTATTTTTATTATACGTCAATGATCTGCCTAACTGCCTGTCCTCTTCGAAATGTATACTTTATGCAGATGATACTACTATCATTAATTCCAATAAATGTATTACAACCTTAGTATCCAACCTTAATGGCGATTTACACAGCCTGCTGGAGTGGTGCCATACTAACCAGCTACAGATAAACCCGTCGAAAACAAAATTTGTTGTATTCACTTCCCACCAACGAACACTTCACTCCATTCCTCCTATCTTTTTGGGAGCAAGTCCTATCTCTGCAAATTTTTCATGTAGTTATCTTGGCATAGAAGTAGACAAACATCTTAACTTTATTGAACACTTAACCAAACTAAAACTGAAGATTACCTATGGGATTAGGGTACTTCTAAAAGAATGAAACATATTCGACCATCAAATATTACTATCATTATACTTTTCATTTATTCATTCCCACATTATCTACTGCGTTACTTGCTGGGGAAACACTTACGTAACCCATTTTAACTCATTGCAAATCCTACAGAATCAGGCTATTAGGATAATTACATTTAGCCTATTATATTAACAACGCCTCATATCTTTTACGAACTAATCACATTCTTACAATTACACAACTCGTTAAATATAACCTAGGTACCTTTTTGTTCCGTCAAATCAATTACATACGATGCGACAGCTTGATACCACAATCTTCTAATAATACTAATATTACCAGGTTTGCAATAAATAGGAACTTTATTTTACCCAATATACATACTAATTATGGCAAACAGAGCATCCATTTTTCATCTATCACATTCTGGAACACACTACCATTATACATAAAAACACTTAAAATTCACGAATTCAAGCAACAACTAAAAGATTACATTCTGTCGAATACTGATGCCTAGTCCATACTCACAACCATTCTTTCAGGGTGCCTTCATTTCATTTTCATTGCCATACCATTAGGTTTCTGTTTCTGCCTCACGTATACATTCGAGTTATCAAATTATACTGTGTTCGTCACATCACCAATGCTGTTACTTTATCAAGGTTGTGTTACAGTGCTTTTTTTCATGACATTTATGCATATGTAATTCTTCAATCATGCTATTCATACTAAGACCTGTAATTTTTCTATGTTAACGATTTGTTGAAACTGCTGTACTTTTGTTTTATTACGTTTACTTTGTAAAGGAAGTCCCATTGCAGTCTTTGACTTCAGGACCTCCTTCTGAATATTAACAACTTGTAATCTTTCTCATGATCTCAATAAAAACCGATTCTGATTCTGATCTAAAGAAAAGAGACACCCGCATTATACGAGATTTCTGTGCTCTTCAGGACAAATATAAAAATTACACAGAATTTCACACAGATGGTTCTAAAACAGAAGGACACGTGGGTGTTGGGGCAATAATGAAAAATTGGGAAACAAATATTCCATTACCACAGTATGCCTGTTTTTACTGCTGAAGTTTATGCAGTATGGACTGTAGTTAAAAAAACTATCACTGATGAGCACGAAGATACAGTCATATACGCTGATTCGCTGAGCACATTGAAGGCTCTACGTCTGAATTCTGAGTGTGAACCCTTGATATTTTAAGCATGGTGGCTTTTAACAAATAGAGGAGATCAGTTCATTTCTGCTGGGTCTCAAGCCCTGTTGGGATACCGGCTAATAAAGCTGCAGAATGGTACAGCAACGAACTTGGCTTAGTTGGTGGACGTTCATGATTGTATTGCGCTTAGTGTTACGCTGATAAAAGAACTAATGGATGAACATAAAGGAACAAAACTTGGACGTACGTGGCGCTAACTACTTCCACATTTTGTTCTTTTATGTTCATCCATTAGTTCTTTCACCAGTGTAACACTAAGCACAATACAATCATGAATCAGCAGTATGTGCATCCATGGCAATGCACAAAGGCATAAAGAACACAACACCTCCATAAAAAGATAGTATCTGAGCCATTCGGAAGGCCTTAATGACAAAATGGCAACACAAATCGGACCATTGTGTAAACAACAAGCTGCATCTTACTAAACCCGTACTTGGCAAGTGGAAGTCATGTAATTACCAGGAATGGTTTATTGAAGTAGTTTTATGCATACTAAAGATTGGGTACACAAACCTCGCACACAATTTTTTACTTACAGAAGAAGACCCACCAACATGCGATAAGTGCCAAGAGCCGCTAACAGTGATGCACATTGTACTGACATGTACGCATATTGAAACACAAAGACAAAAATTACTGCAAAATTTTTATAAGTTACACCTACCTTTTCAACCTGCTTTAGTTTTCGGAGATGATCCACTAGTGCATCACCTGACGTACTTAAATTCCTGGAACACACTGGCTTTTTACACAAGCTGTAGAGCAATACAGCTTTTGCTGTTCTTGAATTTGTTTTTATAACACACTGTGTTTGGCAGAGCATATTCTTAGTCACTTTTACACCACTAAACCAGACCTAAATTTCGTTATACATGTCATTTCGTTGCAAAGGTTACACACCATATTGCTCACAATAGAGCAGCTAAGCACATTGAACAAAGGAAAACCTTTATTTAACATCTCTCTCTCTCTTTCTTTATTTGAAGGGGATCACGGTCACCCTGGTGTTCGGTTCATCGTAGCTGGCATCGATTGAATGATTAGAGATTCTATCAGCCATCGGGATGACATGTTCTTTTCTTTGGCAACAACAGTGGCATTGTCCCAGTCAATCTTGTGATTATGTTCCTGCGCATGCTCGGCAGTGGCGTTCGTCGTGTGACTATTATTTCTTACGTCACGCTTATGGTCGTCGAGGCGTCTGGAGAACTTCCCTGTTGCACCAATATATACATTGTGGCAATCAGCGCATGGTATCTTATACACAACTCCTGGGAATGATTCAACAGGTAACCTGTCTTTCACATTCATTAGCTGGTTCCAGAGCTTGCTGGTCGGGATGCGGACAATTCGCAAGTCGTATTTTGAAAATACGCACAACAGTGCCTTGCTGATTCCTTGGACGTAAGGGATGGCAGCACGTGCACAGATTGTCATGTTGTTCTCCTAGCTTGGCTCTAATATCCGCTTCTCGGTCCTGCATATGAAACGACTAGGGTAGCCGTTGTGGGTTAGTTCACGGTGGATTGTCCGTAATTCCTTTTTCAGTGCATCGTAGCCTGAGCAAACGCGTACGGTGCGTGTTATGAGGGATGACACTACGGACGTCTTGTGGCTGACAGGATGACAAGAATTAAACCTGAGGTAACGACTTGTGTGCGTAGGCTTCCTGTATACTGAGAAGGCGAGAGCGCCCCTATCCCGACGAACCAGTGCATCCAAGAAAGGCAACAAGTTGTCCCTCTCGTGTTCAACGTTGAATTGAATGTGCGCATTTTGGGCGTTCAGGCTGTCCAGGAGGCATTAAATGTCTTGCTTCTTCAAAATATAGAAGCAGTCATCCACGTAGTGATAAAAAACTTTAGGTGCTGGGTTGAACGTGGCCAGCACCTTCCCTTCCAAGGCTTCCATTACTAGATTGGCCGTGGTGACTGATATTAACGCTCCCATTGCCGTGCCATGCGTTTGCTGATAAAGGCTGCCGCCATAAGAAAAATATGCGTTGCATAAGAAAAAACGCATGGCATGGCAATAGAATAGGAATAGGAATAGGAACGGCAACAGATAGGAATTCCGCCGAGACATAATCAATCCTTTGTTATACCACTTATTTTGCTGTAGAGGCGTTCATTGTAGAGGCGTTGTGTATAATTCCTTTTTTTTTTTTGCATGTTAAAAAAAAAAAAGACTGCAGCCTGTGGCTTATGCACCACAGCACCTTTATTTTAAGCTTGAAAAAAAAAAAAGAGCTACGCAAACAGCAAAGCAACGCAAAGAACTGAGAGTGACGTTGCTCTACAAACCTTGCATTGACAATGTGTCCATAAATTCTATAAATAAAAATTTTGTTAACCCTTTACTGCACAACTTTTTGTTTCCTTGAAATATTATTCATGGAGTTGTAGGGAAGCATAAAAGTAGCTCTACTCCCATGGAAACTAACTTTAGCGAATTTCTGTGGTTTGAATTTGCAGAAAAAAGGTATGTTGCATATTTGCAACAACGCGCAGATAAAGAAGAAGTTGGAAGGGAAACATAGACTTAGTGCGATTCATACTCAGATGTTTATTTGCACATGACAATCATTGGTGCACCTATGATTTTGTGTGGAGCGAAAATAAGCAATATTACTTCCTTATGTAGCACATGTGTGGTTCCCACACTTTGTGCAGTACGTCGTGTAGATTCCCGTGCAGCCAGGAAACAATGCAGTGTTTTCGCGTTATTGTCAAAATTTAGAACATAGAAGCACAGACGTAAGGTGGTGCCCGTGGCGACACGACACGGCAGTGTGCGGATGCACCACATCCTTTTGAAAAAAAAAAATAAGGAAATTAGACCAGAAAACATCTTGCATACATATTGAATGTGTATTGGACTTAAACTTGTGGTTGTCATCACTCCTGGAAAGGTCACTGCCTTCACTATCAGGAGGAATTGCTCGGCTATAAAAGCATTTGGGAGCCATTTCACTTTCCGATGAAAATAAACCATGTACACGTTGTTGCATTTGCGCAACATAGCAACGTTCCGTCGCCAGGAACAAACTATTCCGAGATAACAATGTTTTTTTGAATCTACAGAGTCAGGAGGATGTGGAGCTTAACGTAAGAATTTTTTTTGCACTTTGTCTTAGGGAGAAATACATTTAAAATTGGCAAAACTTACCTGTATCACTGCTCGGGGGCTTGCGCAGCCTCTGGCATGTTTGTTTTGGTAGAAGATGCAAAGGATGAGCACACATGGCAGCACAAGGCGACACGTTTTTTAGACGAATGTTCCGGAAATGCAACAACTTGTACAGACAGCTCCAAACGGACTTTTCTTCTGTTTTTAATGCCATTCATCGGAATGTTGCGTAAATGCAACAAGGTGCAGTAAAGGGTTTATAATCCGTACAAATCACAGAAGGGTTGTAAACTGAGTGTGTTGACACTTATCTACCAGAATACTTGGGAACAGCACGAAAATATAGGAGAGGTTAGACAACAAGCAAAAACCAAAAACGACTTTTATTTGAAAATACAAATATATATACCAGGTGGAGATGTGCCAACAATCAAATTCAGTTAAGTATGACACCACGAGGCAACGTAAGAAAGTAAAATGGTAGTCAGAGTGCACAGTTTTGTCATCTGGTCAGATGACCAAACTATGCAAACACTTCAACTCCTTGTCAAGCAGATTAAGCAGTGGCGCTCTAATGCATGTGGAGCCTTACATTTTGAAAATTTCACACATTCTTTGGTTTCTTCATCGCCTAAGGAATCTACACTGCTTAAAATTCGGTGTACAACTGTGTGAAGCAGTGTGAATGGCTTGGTTTCTCCCCTCTCTTGTGTTAAGAGTCCGTGCATGTTACCTAAGGCAATCGTTGAGGCATTGGCCTGTTTGTCCTGCTTAGTTGTGGCGACAGGACAGCAGGATGTCGTACACAATTCTAGTTGCACAGCCGTCGAATTGTGAAATGTGCCTTTTGCTGCAAACTTTGCGTCTTGGCTTGGCCCGGTTCACTTTTCTGCATAATACGCCCAGTTTGTTTGGCACAGGAAATAAAAAGGTGAATCCCAGCTCTTCCAGCAAAATGCCTAAGAACTGAGAGCTTAAAGCAAGCTGAAGGCTACCCTAGTTACGAACACAAGGTCGGCCATAGCCTCAAGAAAATTGCTGGGAACAGTGCATCACAGGAATAAAATAGTAACAAAATGTATGGTGGGCAAACATACTGGAGAAATTTCAAGAGTTGTAGGTATACAGTATTGCCATAACATAATAGAAAATAGTCAGTCGAGTAGGGCAAATTTGTTATTCATCCTTTTTGGTTGTCCTGTCCCTGCACTATTCTTTGCATTAGATTAAATTTTAGAATTGTTGTAGCAAGCAGACAGCCTAACATTCCTGCTTGAAACTGCTAAACCACTATGCAGGCAGAGCATATAAGGAGAGCCAGTATGCCTATAATCAATTCTTGAATCTAAGTTCAGAAGTTCTAATGCAACAGTGTTAATTGTAAGTTTAATTATAAGCGGCCACATGTTCTAAGCTGCCAGCACCAACGTGGCAGCTCTTGTTTGGCCCATGTGCAGAGGAAGCAAGGTGGGTTTCCTGGGGCTGCAAAAATAAGTTCTAAAAGAAGTGGAAATGCCTCTTTGCTGGGAAAACACTTGCCAGGCAGCATGGTCTCTTTGTTTCAAACTCTGCCTTGCTGGAATTTGGGTTGTGATTCTGCTAGGTTGCTCTATGTTTGCCGCCATCTTTTTTTTCTTGTGTAGTGTCTGTTGTCATAGTTTATTTAGTTTTAAAGATAGTGTAACTTGATCTAAAGTTCTTTCTTGCAAAAAATTATGTTGAGAAAATTTACAGTGGCTTACATGGTAACCGACATAGCTCCATCACTGTTGCCATGCTACCATTACTACCCCAGCCAGATTCGACCTCCACTTGTGTGGTATAGATTAGTTAGTGCACATGCGACTAGCACATGACTCGGGTGTAATAGTAATATCAGGGTCCTTCAATACTTTTAATTTGTTCATGAAACTTCTGCGTAATGCTATGGGAGAGCTTCATATAGCACCCGCAGTGGATGCACCACGGCGGTGGTGCAAGTAGAAGGTGGACTGGAGCAGACACCGATAAAGATGCCACAGGCGTTCTGTGCGTATGCTTGCTATTGCACAAGGGTCAACTGCCTGTATCAGTGTGTGAATATTGTCGAAAAAATGTGCAAATTGCCGCCCTGTTTCTGTACAGTGTTCAAAAACTTAAATGCAAACAATTTTGAAACTACCAAGGCCTGGTTTCATTTCCAGGTTCAACTGCTTTCGTAACATTAAGTCATAATTCAAATTGTACACTTGGACTACTCTATCATTAGAAACTAACTACAGTGCAAGTTCATGATGCACTTTTATGTGATTGTGCGCAAGAAAACTTGTTTCAAACTAACAGAGCTAGCCTATTGATTACTAAATTATTTGCCAAATTACTAAATGATTACTAATTATTAACAGACTAATTACCAACTAATTGCTAAACAAAGTCAACCAACTGATTGACTACCCAAACAAATATGTAATTACTAAACTAATTATCAAACTAATAACTAACCTAACAACTACATTGACTAACTAAACTCAATAATAACATAACAAACTACAGTAACAAAACCAACTCAACCACTAAACTACTTACATAATAATAACTAAGTAATACACCAACTAAACCAACTAAATGAGGTAGCTAACAAACTAATGAATTAATCAAACTTAACTAAACTAACCAAGTTATTAACGAAGTTATCTAACTGAAATAAAATTATTCACTAATAATCTACGTAACTATAAAAATTAAGCAAATATAATTAACTTATTAACTAATCAACTAATTACTAACACACTGAACTAGCTAACCAAATATAACTGACTTAGCCATCTAACTAGACAATCTGCAAATAGAGACAGCCGAATGAAACAGTTTGTGCAAGGAAGGCTAGTAGGGGGTAGGGGAGCCACCTCAATCATAAAATGGTGCCGTGTATAACTAAATACAAACGCATTGCACATTAAATTATTTTGTCAAAAGTTCCCATTGCATGTTCACTCTACCAACTTGTTGAAATAAATGTGGGAGAGGCACCTTTCCTCGTGAAAGATTTGCATGATCACACAGCCCGGCCATCTGATGCGGCAGATTGTTCACCTTCTACTTATGCTAGCACCTCTAGTACCACCTTCTGTCCCTATAGACCGTTTCACTAGTTACAAACATAGGCCCTGGACGGCTTCTGGTTTTGCTCACTGATGTAACCCGCTAAATTTAGTGAGCAAGAAAGGCATTGGCGACAATATCAAGTAGCAGTTCGTTGAAATATAAGCCCGCATATTTTAAACACTTTTCCTCTGTACATAATGACAATTTTACAAGTCGAGATTGCTGTAAGTTATAAGAAACTTTTTTTTGTATTAATTTTGAGGCATAGTGCACATGTCTTTTATCTCAAAACATAAAGATAGACTTCTGCACAGTGGAAGAACTTAAAAACACGCTTTTGTGTTCCGGCACATTAGACTGATAAGGCCTGTCACCGGAATTTTCTTGGGGCCGCTCTCTCGCTGCTGTTACCATGCAAGTGAAACCATCTATACAAAACTTTCGGAGAAGTTTCATAACCAGATGAAAAGTATTAAAGAACCCTGGTAATATCAAATGGTAACAACGCTAGTGACAACACGTCTAGTGAAATAGGATAAAAACAGCGACAAGCCTAATGTTCCAATATTCTTCAGAGCCTCAAAATGTATTCCAAGATTGGAGTTTTTAGATATTTTCTTTATCATTGAGAAAATTTCCTGTTTATTTTCTTGCTGCATAGAATTTAATACTGCTTATTGGTTTTTAAGAAATTTTGCTTTTTATTTTTAACAGGAAGTTCAAAAGGGCCTAGGTGACTTTCTTTGGAACATGGATGACCTTTTTCCAGTCTTCCAGTATGTGGTAGTCAGAGCACGAATTCGCAATCTTGGTTCAGAAATTCATTTTGTGGATGATCTCATGGAGCACCACTTCCAGAATGGCGAACTTGGCATAATGTTCACCACTGTCAAGGTATGCAACATATGTTACTCATGAAGAGCTTATTTCCATATTGTGCTACTTGAGATGTTTTCTATGTAGGTGATGTTGTCTTAAATGTGTAAAACTGAGTGTTTTTTATCAAAACATTTCACTCGAACCTCATTATAACAAAGTTGAAGGGGGAGCCGAAATTACTTTGTAACATCCATTTACAGAAATATATGCCCAGTGGGGTGTACAACATTAAGTATGCAAAGAATAAGGCTGCTTTACAGTGGGCTGGACTGCTAGGTGGCCATGTATGCAATGAAATTTTAATAAAACAACAGTAAATGAATAAAACAACAGTAAAAGGTTCTTGCACCTCATGTGACAGCCGTTACAATAGCTTCCTTCTATTCCACTATCTTTCGTTTCCATTTTTTCACACTTACCTGTACCGTAAATGTAAAAACTGGCCATTTATAGTCTCTGAAGCTTCGGTACAAAACCTGCTGCAATTTAATGACATTTCTGCTTAAAAAAGCAAACAAAACTTCCTATGAAAATCAAATACTTCCAACTGGAAATGATTCCAGAAAGCAATAGCAGATACTAAAAAGGTTCTGAACAAGAAGGCTACTAGGAATACAGTAATGATAATTCAGCAAGAAGACTGTTTACTCACAAATCCTAAAGATATAGCAAGCACATTCAGCAACTTTTTTGCTGCTGTACCTCATATTTCCAGCACAGATGACACTCGTGCAACGCCTGTGTACCGTGCATTGGGTGCACTTTAAAGAGCCCCAAGTGGTCATAATTAATCCTGAGTCCCCGACTAAGGATTGCCTCATAATTAACTCTTGGTTTTGGTTCATAAACCCTAAAATTTACTTTTTTTAGCAGTTTAATCTCTTACATTTTGAACACCGCCTATACAAATTCTCTTATTCATTACTGTGCAATGCTGTAGAACACTGTACATTACTGTACATTACTGCACAGTACAGTACTGTACAAAGCATGCAAAGGCTCCAACACAAGTTCAAGGCACACTACTAGACCAGCTTCTTGCACAGGCTGATCGAACACAATATTAAGCAGCAGGAGACTTGTGCATGCTCCCCAACCTGAAATTTATTGCTTTTAGAGCCTAAATAATGCATGAAAAAAAGGAACCAGGTGCTTGCTGCAATGAGTAAAAATAAACGCTCCCTACACTATAGGCGCTTAGCTGTTTTCACATTCGAAACCACAGCTTTCACACATAGGATGGGCATCACTATGAGCAGTGGCATAGGCAGATGGTTGGTTTGAGGGGTTCAACCCCCCCCCCCCCCTCTCTTACCACAGAACAGAAATTTTCAGGAGGCAGGCTGTTAGAGTGGAGATGCACTAGGAAGACATGGAGGATAGGAAAGGTTAAATGTGAAAGTGAGTCGGGGGTCAGTGGCGGTCCCAAATTGGGGGAGGGTAGTCATAGGCAATAAGTCATAGGGGTGATCCCCCCTCCCCTAAACAAAAAACGTCTTTGCCATCACGCCATGAACAGATAGGCAAAAGGTGTGACATACTACGTGCTTGCATTAGCTTGCATGTGGTTGTGCAAAAAGTGACTATTATTTGTGGTTGTTGTAAGGAATCATGGAAGAGAATTCTGGTACAGTGATGGCTGACATATGAACAGCCAGCAAGAGGGCTGCAACAAAAAGGGATAAGGGTAGGAAAATCCTTAGAATAATAAAAGGAAAAGAGGGACTATTGGGTATATCTACAGTATTAACAATAGTGCCTGTCATTTAGTGTGCAGAATAGGTCATTGTGACCATGGGCAATTGTGAATACACTGAGATTCCAGAAATTTGCAGGGTCCCACATCTTAGTTCACAGGCCATTGTGGAGGTGTTCTTGAAGCGGGCACACAACTTGCCCTCTCCTTCTTGCACCTACCTGGCACGTACACTGATATCTGTGGCATGTACAGATCTGGGTAGCACTCGTGCACCTCCCCTGGCAGTGTGCACCTGGCAAGCATGCACCGATCCCGAGAGAGGAGAGAAAAACTTGTTTTTTTGTCAGAGACTTTTGTCCAAATATAGTACTATTCGCTTTTTCCACAATCAGACAAGCACTGACTGATGCGGATGTGTAGCCTAGTGTGTACGTGTGGTTAGACTAACTGTCGCTGACACCTGAACATGAGTCAGCAGTGGCTGGCGGGGAACCCTTCCTGAAATAAATCTCTGGCTACACCTACTGACTATGGGTTATGTTTACGGCACCAAATCTGCATAATATATTCTTTGCATGTTCTCGCTTACAGAAGTTGGCAACTACGAGCAAATTGGGGTCCCATATCTTGTGTATTTCAGATTTTTTTTTAGCTCTCAGTACTTATACTAAAGATAGCAAATTATTACTATCATTCATGCTTCTTTGAAGTTTCACATAAGATTTCTCAAAACTCTCCGAGCAATCATGTTGTTCCATTCTAAACACCAATTATAAGGATGCCATATAATGTATCATGGAAATCCGTTGTGACTAATACCGCTTGAAAAACAGATGTTTAAAGCATCAAAAATTTGCACATTTTAGCTTTAAGGAATAAGTTAAAGAAGCTGGATAAGGTTAAGAAACTTGTAATGCTTGAGTGTAGATTGCAATTACTATTACTTTATTACATTGTTTTCTTTGCACATTTTCATTCACTAATGTGCAGCGTGTCTTTCTTTTCAGGCATGCTATTTTCAGATACGTACAGAGAAACTGATTCAAACCTAGAAGCACCGTTTCCCATCTTATCTGCTGAGCGACAGTGCACCCCTTTTTTTCTACTGGTTTTATGAAGATGTATTCATTTTATATGTTAGACAGCAGCTATATTTACTTGCGTAAACTGTTTTTTTTTTTACAGTTTTGTCCTTTTTCTGTGTATATATGAAAGGTCATATTACTTTACCTGTTTCTAATTTGCTTCCATGCTGCTGTTACAAACATGGAATGTTGCATTGGCGGCTATACTATAGATAGGTACAGACAGTTTATTTTCTGATATCCTTGGCCGTTGTATCAATGGCTATAATTTGGTAATGTTTACCAGGCTTTGTTACACATCCTGGCCAGAAGTTCTAATGATATTGTAACAGAATATCTTTAAGCTCAATAGTGCAGGTTATCACATTTGAGATTATCTAGTTGTCTGCAAGAGCTGTTTATGTTGCTGCATTTAATACATCTCTGTACCTGGAAATGATCACACTGGTTTTTTTTCTTTTTTAAGTATTACTCACGATAATATGAAGAATGTTGAAGTGCTTTGTTAATGTTATTCTGAATGCTTTCCACTAGGAAAGTATGCTAGCACTTTTTAATGTTACTGAGGTTGTTGCTTGTTTAGTGTATGTGTGCAGATTTAAGTTTATAAGCTAGTCATTGATTTATTTATCTGTTGATTTGGCATTCACTAGTAATGACATTCAGGAGCAGGAATTGTGGAGAATATGATGTGGGTAAGATTGCAGTCTCAATTGTAAACTGTAGCCTCATATGGTTTGAAATTTTTTATTAGTGCCTTAAATGAGATATGTGAACAGAGTGTTGCAGCTATGTAACGAAAATAATCAATTGTGAAAAATATAACTTGGACAAGTTTGCATTTGTCAGGAGCACCTTCATGTAATTTGAAGTATCTTTTTAGTGCATTACATCTTGTATTGGTGTCACTTAGTGTTGCATTTATAAAGCCTACTTGCATGTGTTGGTGGTTTGGTTACAGAAATTTATTTATCAAGTGTTATTTTGCAAATTCACAAATAATAGTCTTCAAAAATAGAGCACTCCTTTTTTGGAAATTCGGAGCATTAGAGTAATATGTATTTTTTCCTTCGTTTTTAGTAATTGGCATTATATCGTTGTAGTGCAGTGGTCAGATTAGTTTAATATAACTTAATCATTTCATATAATGCATAAATATTGATCGCAGAAAGAAATGCATTCTGATTGTAATGCTTCAGACTGGGAAAATGGCGTATATGTACTGACAGAGTTTTTGAATGGTCCTCTAAGCATTAATAGGGTTAGACTAGCTATTCATAGCAACTGTTATGTTGAACGTTGTAAACTTTGGCGTTATTATTGATCATTCTTGTAGTGTGGGCAGCTGCTCTCACTGTCACTTTGTATGTGTAATTGCACTTTTCCACCTTTTATACCTAATTATTTTCCAGAGCATGGAAAATACTACCACTGTGCCTGAAGCTGACAGGTTCTATACTGTTACATATTTTTCTCAATGCCTGCAGATTAAAAACTTTTTGTCTGTTGTGAGCAAGTGGAAAAAATTTTAGCTAATAAATTTATATATTAGCACTCTTGGTTGTGCTGAAGGGTCAGCAACATGTATCTTGTACTGCATTTGTTCACTGTAGCTCTCTATGTTAAAGCACTTGTTGCATAGATCTGCCCTTCACTAGCGTACTGCAAAATCTTATTTAGCTGTCATTAATGGATGTATTTTGACATACAGAAGAAGGAAAGAAAAGTCCCCTGGCCATTGTAGGCTTCCTTATTGTTTGCTTCAGTACAAGAAATATTGTATGACATGTTGTGTACAGTTAGAGTGTGCGTTTAAGATCTGTAGCATACTAGATTGATACTTCTGTGGTTACCAATAAGTACTTTTATGGTTACCTATAAAGTGACACCTCTGTGAATGTTAAAGCCTTTTGCCTATGTGCCTGATAAAAAGTTTCACTGGGTGTATTAGCTCCACTGAGATGTAATGTGGCATAATGTTTATATATATATATATATATATATATATATAGTTTTGGGTGTTCAGTTTTACAGCAACCCTGTGCTCAAATTTTAATAAGAGCTGTGTACAAGTTGTACACCGTCCAGCATATTGTGTGCCTGAAATTTAGAAGCACATTTTGTACAAGCTTTTATTGTTGAATATGAAACATAAGAGTACAGAATTCTCTGACCATTTGTCCATACCTTAGAACTAGGTGTAAAAATGCACTTGCTTGTTTGCAGCAAATGTGAATGTTAAATTAAGATAGTTTTGGTGAGTGAACTTAATAAACATGTGAAATCAGAATAAAATTGTTGTCTTGTGTCCTAAAGCACTAACACTGCATTTTTCTGGTTAGCAAAGTGATATATCCTCCTGAGACTCAAAAGACAGCTTAGGGGACATAATTGCTTTCCCAAGTCACAACAACAAAACAGTTTATTTTTTGGTTGTGCTGAAATAAGAAAAATGACATGGATAATGCCAAATGCTCTCTTGGTGTGGTTCTCACATTTCTGTATGGCAAAAGGAACATTGCGAGACAGAAACGGGGAAATGTAGCGGTACGTCAGTGATGCTGAAAGGGTTAAATACTATGGTTAGATGCCAAAAGCAGCATCTCCATGTATGTAAACAAAGTAACCATCTGCTCATGTTCCTATGGTAAAAACTGCTGTTCTTTGCCTAAACGTAGAGATGAAGCTATAACATTGTGTATCTGCTGAAATGTTGATGCTGCATTCTGGATTATCACATGATCTTGCATTAGAGTGGAAATGGATCTCACAGTTGCTTTTCATCTTCTGTCATGACACAGCAGTCTAGATGAAATAAGTAGAGGTGTGCAAATATTTGGAATTTCACACCCCTACTAATTTCATCTAGACTTTTAAAGCAACTGTTGAATAATGGACTGAATATTGCCCTTGAATCAAATCGTCACTATTCGAAAACCCGAATATTCTTCAAATTGTTTTTGAATACATTTTGTCATCGCATGTGCATGATCGAACATGAAATTGAAGTAAAAATGCAATACTTTTCACCCCATCCACAAAACAACATACGTACTAGAGCATTCTACATCGCTCAGAGAGCCATACTTTTCTGGTGATAGGTATTGTTTAGCAGTGGTATTTATAGATGCAGCGCCTGTGTCCTCTTGGAGGATTAAACCTGAATATGCTCATTACAACATACTTGATACAATAGTAGCAGCATCTGTTGCAACCATCCGAACTAGAGGTAAACTCCTTTTCTTTCTTTTCTTTTTTGCTGTGCCATCATCAAGAAACCACATGCATTTCTGGTTCGGTCGCTGAGATATACACAGGTGTCAATTGGCCCACCAGGCTGTCTTTTTAAACTTGATATGATGATGCATGACCATGCATGCTCCGAAGAGCCCCGAGTTTGCAAACAAACTACTTAGTTCCTGGTGCTTCCTTTATGATTTTAATGTGCTTTATAATGTGCAGTGTAATGACAGAAACTTTCCAGCATGACAATGTAAAAACTGTTAGGTATTCATGGTGAAAAGGCTCTATAATACTTGCAAACTATTCGAAATTTATTCTATTCACTTCTGGCACTATTCTATTGGTATTCAATTCGGTTTAAAGAACTACTGCTTGCCCACCCCTAGAAGTTCATGTCAATTTTCTTCAAAGCTGACAGCAAGATTGCAATTAAACCACTTCCATACAGCTGCGCATGCATCTGACTTTATATCCAGTGTGACTATTTTATGTAATCGCTTCCGAGTTAATGTTGAATTGGATTGAAGGCAGGGGTGCAATATATTGAACAAGGAGTGTTAGGAGGATACGATGCATGCAGTTAACTATTTCCTGCTACTAATATCTATTAATCGTATTTCTTCTAGTGACTACTAGCACACACAGCTTTTTTAATGTGCACATTTCCAAATGCCCATGTTATGCTCAAGCAGGCCAATTATTTTATGTAAAATTTCATTTCTTGCCCTCGTAAGAATTGACCCTCTATGGTGCCATATATTGAGATAATAACTAAAAAAATTTGTTGCTGGCTCATTGCGCTTGCTAAACCACTTGTAAACCATTGTGCAAGATTGAATTTGTTTATTCAAAGAATTTTAATTTACCATTTGGTAACATTGCGCCATAATGTGGAGCAAATCTATGCTTATCACTGTCGCTGACTATGCACTGAATGCCTACTGATAACATTTTGTAAACACTTTCATTCAACTATAAAAATAGTGTGCGCCTCCCTAGTTCGTTCACAGCACCCTCAGCCAATACTTTTTGTTGTTTTGCGCCTCAGCCAGGGGGCACCACACCGCTCGGCCCACTCAGCCGTATTCTAATACCATACTAATACACTTTAAGTACAGCCGCCCTGGCCATTCCAACAGCCGGGAGTGGCTGCTTGCACGCTGGCCACTTGCCGGAAGCGCTGAAAAGTCGTGTTAGAAGCGTGAAAATTACGAAAAACTCTGCGGGAGGCGCTGTCGTGTGTTGTGCAGAATGTGAACGACTGCACTCTTTTTCAGGGAATGAATCCGCTCGCTGTTCGCAGCCACTGCCGGGGCACACATGCCGGAGTGGTTCTGGCGCTGAGCTGGTGCAAACACGGTCAATTTTCTATGTTCGGCACAGTTTGACGCAGGAATTCCCACCCCTGCCGTCCCACCCCTGCAGTGTGAAAGTTGAAACTCTCATCTCACAACATCCTTCGCAGTGCGGCAGTGGCGCTCGTCTTCATCTGAGACACGCTTTTCACTACCGCGCACACATCCCGATTATTTTTTCGCCAGTGAGCTGGTCAGCAAAAGATCATCCGTCTATAGCGACAATGTAGCCGATGCTCTTCATCCTCAACAGCTTTGCGCTGAGTCAAAACGAAACTACTGTTTGCCGCAACCGCTGCGGACTAAACCGCAGCTGCTGTTGACGTGGACTACGGAGTTATGAAGACACGCAGCCGACACAGTGTTATGCATGGCAGTAAATGCAAGAATAGAGGATTTAAAGGCACAAATCTGGGCAAAACGTTTTGGCATTGCTGTCATTCACGTACGCATGCACATATGATTTTAGATGCTGTAGCGCTGTTCTGCTCTTTTGTGTGGCACATTTGCAATGCACTCTAAAAACGGTTGCACCCTTTGGGGTGTATATTTACTACACAACAATAATCGTCAACTGTCTTGCCCACATTTCCAAGTCACGTACGAATGGCATGCGCATTATCAGCATGACAGAGCATTCTCGACAAGTAAGTATCGAGTACAGCGTTTTCAAGAAACGAAGTGCAAGCAAGACTGATAACGATTATCGTTGCGTGGTAGATATGCACCCCGAAGGGTGCAGCCGCTGCAACTGTTTTTAGAGTGCGCTCGCCGAGCTACAAGAGTTGTCCGTATTAACTGATGTACGGACAAATACGTTCGAATTATTGAGAGCTTTTTGATTGCATTAAATAATGCATATGCCTGCCGGAAACAGAGGACGAGTCTAACTTGTTTGATTTTGCAAATTAACAAGGGTCAAATTAACAAGGTTTTACATATGTACTGTTCTACAAACCTACAGACTCCCATTTCAAACACTCGAGCAGAGTGCGTCGGCTGACAGCTTCAAGTTGCCGTCATGTAGCGAGCGCACGTGCGGCACGACAGTGGAGTCCTCCCACTGACTTTGCTCATGAGAAGGCGACACTCAAAGATCTCGGGGCTAATATTAAGTGAAGCAATTGATCTGTGGCAACGCCGGCAACAAGCTAGGGCTGTTTTTCTGTTCTTTAGGCAGAGGGGGACTGTATGTCCACTTAAAGGGGTCCTGACACAAAATAGTGATCTCGGAATCACTGGTAGTTTCAATTGCTGTGAGCTCATACACTCTTAAGCAAAATTACACCCTTTTGCCACACAACAATAATCGTCATCTGTCTTGTCCGCATTTCCTTTCTTTAACGCAGCGAGCCCGGTACTTCCAAGTCACAAACGCCATGCCCGTTATCAGCATGACAGAGCATTCTCGACAGGAAAGTAGCAAGCGCAGCGTTTTCAAGGAAGGAAACACAAGCAAGACAGATGACGATTACCTAGGTAAACTTTGTGGCGCAAAATACATTTCTGTATTTGCGCCAATGTATTTTGCACCACAAAGTATACCTAGGAAATCTAAGCACCAACTTGCCCAAGAAGAAGTCCTTTTGAGATGACGATTATTGTTGTGTGGCTAATATACACCCCAAAGGGTGTAAAATTATTTATGCTCGAAAAGGTTTACACGCTTTGAAGTGTATATTTGCCACATAACAATAATTGTGATCTGTCTTGCCCGCATTTCCTTTCTTAAAAACGCTGTGCTCGTTGCTTTCCTATCGAGAATGCTCTGTCATGCTGATAACACGCATGCCGTTCATGACTTGGAAGTACTGGGCTCGCAGTGTTAAATATAGGAAATGTGGGCAAGACAGATGGCGATTATTTTTTTGTGGCAAATATACACCCCACAGGGTGCAACTGTGTAAGAGTGTGCTGTCTAAAAATAGTTGCACCCTTGGGGGTGTATATTTGCCACACAACAATAATCAAACTTTTAAAACAGTTGCACCCTTTGGGGTGTTCATATGTCCCACAATAATAATCGTCATCTGCCTTGCTTGCGTTTCTTTTCTTGAAAACTCGGTGCTCGCTACTTTTCTGTCGAGAATGCTGTGTCACACTGATAACGTGCAAGCCGTTCATGACTGGGAAGTACCAGGCTCGTAGCATTAAAGAAAGGAAAGGCGGGCAATACAGATGACGATTATCGTTGTAGGACAAGATAAACCTCAAAGAGTGTAATTTTTTTTTTAAAAGAGTGCGCCATCTGTCTTGCCCGCATTTGAGCCAAGTACTTCCAAGTCGCGAACGGCATGCATGTTATCAGCATGACAGAGCATTCTCGGTATGAAAGTAACGAGCAGCGTTTTCAAGAAAGGAAATGCAAGCAAGACAGATGACGATTATTGTTATGTGGCAAATGTGCACCTCAAAGGGTGAAACTGTTTTTAGAGAGTAGTTATTTGTAAAAGGTATCAATTGCAAATCCAGACGCAATTCAATTTAATTTTGAACTTTGTGTGAGCGACCAATTGGAAAATGCAGCACCCATTGGTGTAGTCGTCAGCATGGTTCCTATTTGTAAACACTTTTACATCATGAGTTTCAGCGATTGAGTTCAGTGATATGCAACGTCATTGGCATGTCTCGCTTTTTGGAAGACGCTTCAGCACTGATTGTATCCAGTGTCTTGCGCTGACCGCACATGAAGCATATGGACATGCGCATATGAAGTGGATGTACAAGTTTCTTACCATTTATGGATTGCCAGGTTACCGGAACATTGCCAGCAGTAGCAAAGGTGGTGGTGACATCTGACGATTTGCCCAGCATCAATGCATCGCAGGGAGAGGCCTTCATCCTGCAGTGGACATAAAATAGGCTGATGATGATGATGAATGCATTTGAGATTTTTATTCTCGAGGGTGTCATAAAAGTATGGTATGCTAACGACTATGTCACTACCAATGCTTTACACCAACAGGTGGCGGAATATGTAAGTTGCAGTGTTAATTTTGCGTGCTCTTTTGTTAGACACTGTGTCACCAGATGTTGCTACCAGCATTATTGCTGTAAAGCCCCTTGATAATTTGAAAGTAGCGACACTCTCCTCCCCGCGGCGCTTTCCTCCTCGATTCTCCTCGCCTTTTCTCCTTGGCTCCCGTGGACGGGCTGCAGCATTCAATGGAGGCGCATTATTTTGGGCCAGTTGCATGGCCCAGTGGTGTTGAAAATTTTGAGAAATGATGATAACCGCATTGATAATGCTCAAGGCAATGTTTATGAGGAGGTTGGTTTTTTCCTAAAGCTGTATGAACGGGGCATACTGATGTAAAAGGAGCTTTGAGGTGAGTTCGATACTGCAGACAATTTTTCTGTGCGTCTGTATTGCTTCTGGCACATCCCTCTTCGTGTGGCTTATTAAGTGAAAGCCTTAGATCTCTGTTTCAAGGTCGCGTTTTGAGGTATTGAAAATACCATGTGACCCAAGGAAGGCCAGAAGCGAACCAAAGCATGTCCAGCCGTGTATAAGAGATGATTACTGATTAGCAAAGTTAATTATTGATTAGTGATTGTATTAATATGGATTAAGGCGTATTAAGGAGGAATAAGGTATGTTAAGCAGAATTAAGGTAGATTAAGGTTGGTGAAGGTGGATTAAGGTGCATAGGGTGGATGAAGTAGGAGTATGGTAGATTAAGGAGAATTAAGAGCAATGAAGGTGGATTAGTGTGGAATAGGATGAAATACGTTGCAGTGGTAAACATTATTGCCTGCAGAATATTTCTTGCATTACTACCTCATGACTGCAATCATGATTGATTGCTCAAATGTAGTAGTCAAAGTGCATTGATGCAATGATTCTGGCTTGTGTTAAATCAATGCAAAAAGTTTCCCCACAGAACAAAACCGCAGAAAGGTGTTTTTAAAGCATTCAAGCGAATTTTAAAGCATGAAAGCGAAGATTCCCGGCCTCTGCCTAGATGTCGATGTGAACAGCAAGCGTGCGCGATCATGTGAACACCCCCTGCTCATTGCCTGTATCTGTGAGAAAACCAAATAATCTTCGCCCACTCATGCGTGCGTGGAAGTGCAGTTCAAAGCAAATTTTTAAAAATCCAAGGTGTCCTTAGGTATTGCCTAAGAGGTGCGAATGCAAAAGCCTTGTAAAGCCTACTGTAATTCACCTTAATCCACCTCCATCACCCTTCATCCACCCTATTCCACCTAATCCCCCTTAATCCACCTTTATCAGTCTTATTTCTTCTTCGTCAACCCTAATTCTTTTTAATATGCCTTAATCATTGTTAATCTACCTTAATACACCTTAATCCTCGTTCATGCACCTTAATTCACCTTAATACACCGTAATCCACCTTAATACATCGTTATCAACATTTAAACATTCCTTCTTTCCTCTTGCCATAAGAGAATGGAACCAACTGCACCCATCTGTCACAAACACCAAATCGTTCTCGGAATTAAATTGAAGGCAACAAAAACTAGATTTTTCTGTTACTTTTTTTTTAATTACTTTATGGTATCAGTATTGTTAAGCTTTAGTAACACTAGAGTGATGTTCACTCTCTGTATTCATGTAACCAGTGTGTGTTGTAATGCATTACTGTAACTTCTTATTTCCTACATTTGTTTACATATTTGATTGTTTATAAACGTTTCACATATTGTATTGCCCTCCTGCTCTGCTCTCAACTGAGAGCAGAGCACTAATTCAATCACTAATGAATTATGATTTAACTTGGCTAATCATTAATCTCTTATACGCAGCTGGACATGCTGTGGGTCATTTCTGGCCTTCCTGGGTTGCGTGATATTTTCTATTCACAATGCAACCTTGAAACAGAGATCTAAGGGCTTTTTTAAAACTTAAAAAAAAAAAATGTGGACTAGCTAGCGCTCATCACCTACAATACCACGGGTATACTTGCCGCTAATTTTTTCGGGGCCTGCATTCATTGTATGACTGACACACACATCAACATAAGCTGAAAATAATAGCGCCTCTACAAGCCGCTATTTTGATTTTCAGTAACACTGGCAACATGTCCTAACAATAACGAAAAGTTCAATCGAGCTCAGGCTGTATCATCGCTCAGAATTCTTCACACAATGGAAAACTACCTACAGTTCTGCATTTCCGACTGAATAACAACAGTTGGGGAGTTGGAGATGCGAGGTGATGGAGTCCCACCAGAATATTAAGCATACCGAGGGCAACCCCATTTTTATGCAATGTACAAATTGCCGCAGCAAACACGCTAGTGGCAGGCCGGGAGAATTTTTAAAAAATGCAGCATTAGGGGATGCTTTGACACGAGCAATAAGAAAGACGCCTCACCTCGCAAACAACATCATTCTTTGTTGGAACAAAGTTCTTTCGGCCAATGTTATGCAGCCAGTGCTTCCTGCGCAAGCCTTCACTTTCCTTGTTGTATAACAAATATTGCATAACCATCTTCAGGCTTCTTGCTGCCGTTATATGCGTGACAGCATGGCATAGCCCTAGCACAGAGAGCATGAAATGCAGCGTGCAACATTCGCGACACCGAGCTAAAGCGTCGAGCCAGCTGAGCTGAGGAGAAAAATGGTGCGCACGAAAAAGAAAAACACAAGCAAAACGTAAGGTCTGCGTGTTTCCAAGGGCAACGGCAGGGAGACCAATCGCCATGCATAAAACGGGCGCAAGACTGCTTCCTGCGGGGGGGGAATCGCAAGGGATGAGGAAGAGGCGAGGAAGTCGCACGGCGGCGGCAGCTATAGTTCAAAGAGTGGCGGTACTTTCAAATTATCAAGGGACTTTACATTGCTGCACCTGAATACAGTGTACTAGAAGTTCACTGTAACCTGGAGCTCCAACTAAAAATTTGCAAACAGCTATAGGGATGAAGATGGTAACATCTTCGAAGCAGACGCACTGCAGTACATCAGAGACATTATTAGGGATAAGTTTGGCAAGAAAGTGTGGTCCATATTTAATAAGGCTACAGTTTGAGCACGTTAAGACATGAATGCAGCTTTATGCACACAGGACGAAGACAGAGAGGTCGCTAAGACACATGATCGCAGACTTGCAACAGTTTTTTATTTCGAAGAAATGAACCACACATGTGGCAAATTCTGAGACACACAATGTGTGCACCACCCACGGAAAATTCCTGTCCTTACACAAGAAAGGTAGTTCCTTCCTGGAAAGGGCAATAGACGGCTTTGAGACACAGGTGTCACCACACGTGTCAATCGATTCCTCTTCAATGATCACACTGTTTAACTGATAATGACTTTTTCTGACAATGAGCAAGCACTATATACTGGTTTACACGTGACCTCTTTTGTGGTGTTTGCTTGAGTACGCTTGCAATTTCTACAGTGTGCATCTTAAAACCGCCCTCTCATTTCTAACACATTGTAGCGATGCTCCTGAAGGCCGTCATTAAGACATTGTCCGCTCTGGCTAATGTAGTTGGACGCACAAGTCAAAGGCAGATTGTAAACGATTCCTTTCGTGCAGTCAACAAACTTTGATGTCTCTTTTTGCATGCAAGCTCTTTGGGGACACATGCACTGGTCAATCTGCACAAATATTGCAGTTTATAGGGAGCGGGTAAACTGCAATCAATGTAAAACCGATGCAACCAATGTAAAAGTGTTTTTTTCTTCCGCTTCTGATTAACTGCAATCTTTGTGCACATTGACCAGTGCATCAACATCATCACCAGCCTATTTTTATGTCCATTGCCAGGAATGTGATCTACAATTACTCCTGTCCTGTGCCAACTAATTACAACTTGCGCCTGCAAATTTCTACTTTCGTCACCCCACCTAGTTTTCTGCCATCCTTGACTTCGCTTCCCTTCTCTTGGCACTCATTATGTAACCCTTTCTGTGACTAATATCTGTGCACAGGAAGGCGAGAATTTAGGTCTGAAATTGAGTGTTAAAAAATCGGGTGTTACGGTATTCAATGAAAACAGTGAACAGACAGTGTTAATATAGGGCCAAGAAATACCTCAGGTAAAATATAAATACCCGAGTATATGCATAAACGAAGACAATATATTTACGGAAACACAGGAAAAAACCATAACAGCAACGGGTAAGAGAAATGCGGCCATAATGAAACAGGGTACAATATAGGTGCAAGCAAGGTGCTCCGGGGTATGTGGTTTTCCCGCGGAAGGAGGGCAAATAGACGAGAAAAGCGTGGCAGTAACGAAGAGGAAGTCAGATGATTGGTGGAAGAAGTCAAGAGAGAGATGAGATAATACCATAAATCGGGGAACTAATGTTTTCTATTCTATTTTAGCTATTTATTTTGGGGAAGGGGGAGTTAAAACTAAAGTTTAAGGGGAAGGGGGATATAAGCGGGGAAAAAAGAGGAGTAAAAGGCTAGGTGGCGCTAGCTGCCGCCCGTTACAAAGGGTGTAGCCGCCATCCATGCATCCATACAAAGGTAACGTCAACGTCGCGTTGAACGCGGGAACTGCATGTTTATTCCATGCATGCATCGCCAATTTCCCACACACGCAGCGCCAGAAAGGTAAAAGAGGTTGCAAGTACCGTCACCCTGGTACGTCACCTTGATACATCTGCGACATCTACACGCTCCAACAGTCTGAGCCAGTTGCCAGTTGACAATGTCGCAGGCAGACGCCGGCGGGTCCGAATTGCAGTACAGTTCAGGGTCCCAGGATACCATGTCAGGGCGCAATCTGCGCCACGCGTACCGCACTGTCATTGACAGACAGGTGGATGGGGAAGAGAAACTTCCGGCCAATGATGCTCTGCTGACAGCGGAGGACCTCTTCGAAGACGTCACCCACGCACCGGAGGCCGTGCTGGACTCTGACATCGTCAGCTTTGCGGCATCCCGGGGACGTCAACTCGTCACCTCGCTGCCATTGAACCTGCGCAAGTTCGACCCGGAGCATTTCGCAGCACGGGTCCGCGACTTCGTGTCGGACACGTCCGACTCGCCGACCGGTCCGCTGACAGAAAAGGCGTGGGCGAAGCTTGGGAAGCTCGCCGAAGGAACCGCGAGGACGAGCCATCCCTTCTGGTACCTGTACGGCTCGGCGGGCGATGCGCCGGTCAAGACAAGGCAGGCGCCGGCCAAGCGCACTGTGCAAGACGCTCCGGATAGGGCTCCGACCGTCCCTAAGCAGGTAACGTGCGCAGTACCGTCCCGAGAAATGACCGGTTCGCGAAGCTTTCCTTTGTCTTAGCAACGGAAATAAATGACCTGGTTGATTATCCTTGCAGCGCACGAACTGGCGGTGTCGAAGAAGGGTGTAACAGACAGATGCGCCCACTCACTTCTTCGCCCTTCTCCACTTTTGAGCTTTTGTCTTCTTGTCATATGACACAGACTTCAGCAAGGCTTATGGTTACAGTCAGCGACTTCTCTTGAAATTTGGCTTCTGATTAAGTGCTGGCAGACCCTATGTAAAAGCATCATGCAAGAATGGAAACAGCTAGGCACAGATATCCACAATTTTTCTTGAGTGCTGCGCTGCAAAGAAAGTAATAACAAAGCAGGCTAGGGTCAAGGTATCGGACACAATACTGTGCCGCTTGCGCAACCTGTGCCTTGTGCATTTCATAAGCATTGTCTCTCAAACAGGCCAGCAATGCACAGACAGCAATGTTTTTGCATCACAGCAAACTAAGATTCAATCCAATTGACAGAAGTGTGGACGACTTTACTTCTGCTTCAGGCATGTATTTGTAGGGAAATGCAAATACTAACGTCATTGAAAAACAAGTTACATTAACAAAAATTGTACATATAAGAAATGCAAGTCAACTGCAGTTGACATGCAAGAAAGAAAAGTACTTTTTGAGTGTATTAGTCTACAACGTGGTTTGTTAAGACTGTACTATATTTTGGATTAGCCTACATTTCCAGACCGCACTATCTCCGGGATAGGCCCATATATTTAGTTGACGAAAGCCACACTTCCGGTTACAGTTTTACGCGTGCAGTTTGAATGAGTGCATCTGGGTTTCATTTCATGGAAGTCGGTGGTAACTCCGTTAGGCAGGATACCAGCAAACTATCGCAGGAGACGAAAGATCTGATCAAGAAACGCCAAGGTATGAAAGCATCTAACCCTACAGCTAGAATAGAACTGGCAGAACTTTCGAAGTTAATCAACAAGCGTAAGACAGCTGACATAAGGAAGTATAATATGGATAGAATTGAACATGCTCTCAGGAACGGAGGAAGCCTAAAAACAGTGAAGAAGAAACTAGGAATTGGCAAGAATCAGATGTATGCGTTAAGAGACAAAGCCGGCAATATCATTACTAATATGGATGAGATAGTTCAAGTGGCTGAGGATTTCTATAGAGATTTATACAGTACCAGTGGCACCCTCGATGGTAATGGAAGAGAAGTTAGTCCAGAGGAATTCGAAATCCCAAAGGTATGCCGGAAGAAGTAAAGAAAGCCTTGGGAGATATGCAAAGGGGGAAGGCAGCTGGAGAGGATCAGGTAACAACAGATTTGTTGAAGGATGGTGGACAGATTGTTCTAGAAAAACTGGCCACCCTGTATACGCAATGCCTCATGACCTCGAGCATACCGGAATCTTGGAAGAACGCTAACATAATCCTAATCCATAAGAAAGGGGATGCCAAAGACTTGAAAAATTATAGACCGATCAGCTTACTGTCCGTTGCCTACAAACTATTTACTAAGGTAATCGCAAATAGAATCAGGAACACCTTAGACTTCTGTCAAGCAAAGGACCAGGCAGGATTCCGTAAAGGCTACTCAACAATAGATCATATTCACACTATCAATCAGGTGATAGTGAAATGTGCGGAATATAACCAACCCTTATATATAGCTTTCATTGATTACGAGAAAGCGTTTGATTCTGTCGAAACCTCAGCAGTCATAGAGGCATTACGGAATCGGGGTGTAGACGAGCCGTATGTAAAAATACTGAAAGATATCTATAGCGGCTCCACAGCCACCGTAGTCCTCCATAAAGCAAGCAACAAAATCCCAATAAATAAAGGCGTCCGGCAGGGAGATACGATATCTCCAATGCTATTCACAGCATGTTTACAGGAGGTATTCAGAGACCTAAATTGGGAAGAATTGGGGATAAAAGTTAATGGAGAATACCTTAGTAACTTGCGATTCGCTGATGATATTGCCTTGCTTAGTAACTCAGGGGACCAATTGAGGCACTGGAAGTCGTAAGGGAATACATCTACTTAGGGCAGGTAGTGACGGCGGATCCGGATCATGAGACGGAAATAATCGGAAGAATAAGAATGGGCTGGGGTGCGTTTGGCAGGCATTCTCAGATCATGAACAGCAGGTTGCCATTATCCCTCAAGAGAAAAGTATATAATAGCTGTGTCTAACCAGTACTCACCTATGGGGCAGAAACCTGGAGGCTTACGAAAAGGGTTCTACTCAAATTGAGGATGACGCAACGAGCTATGGAAAGAAGAATGATAGGTTTAACGTTAAGGGATAAGAAAAGAGCAGATTGGGTGAGGGAACAAACGCGAGTTAATGACATCTTAGTTGAAATCAAGAAAAAGAAATGGGCATGGGCAGGACATGTAATGAGGAGGGAAGATAACTGATGGTCATTAAGGGTTACGGACTGGATACCAAGGGAAGCGAAGCGTAGCAGGGGGCGGTAGAAAGTTAGGTGGGCGGATGAGATTAAGAAGTTTGCAGGCATGTCATGGCCACAATTAGTACATGACCGGGGTTGTTGAAGTATGGGAGAGGCCTTTGTCCTGCAGTGGGCGTAACCAGGCTGATGATGATGATGACTCTTAGCACACGTAACAACTGCTCCTAACTTAGTGTATTTTTGTTCCAAGTTTCATTTTGATGCCTGTTCCATTGTCCCGTGTGCACTGTAAGGTCTCAATTCGTCTAATTTTATGAGACAAAAGTGGCCAGATGGTCAGATCCCACAGAACCCAACTTGATCTGAAGTGTCCAATGAAGACCTTATCTTCAAAAATATGTATTGCTTGGTTCAAGGTCCATGTAACTGGTCTTAGAGGCCAGAACATAGTGTTGGACCACTGCTGCTCGATGAAGCACGCGGGGTGTGGCCTGCTGCATTGTCCGAAACTGGTGTGAGGCGCCTAGTTCTCCCCACCACTGTGGCGGCGCCACTTATCCGGGACAGGCGAGCGCGGTTGGGAGCGTTCACATGCTTCATGCTTCGCATGCTTCATGCAACAGCCGCACTTAGATTTGATTGACGTGAGAGCTGTGCTTTCAGTTCGCACAATATAAAATCTCAACGCTGCTTGCAAGGATACCAGTATACCCAGGAAGTCGTTATTTGGCCGCTAGTGGGCTCGTATAGTGGCACTTTTGTCACTGATTTCGAGCCACACTACCCTTGTTTGAGAGAAGTGGCGAGTTCTTTATCGAGCAGCAGTACTGCTTATACAGCAGGCACTTTTGTTGAGTGTGCTGATTTACTTGCCTCACTTGATGTGCTTGTTTGCTAGTTAAAAAAAAAAAAGTGAAATTAAACATCTTACAAATGCGTGCATGATCACATAGGTCTGGATAACTATTTTCTGCTAGATTTCTTTAGTTTCAGCTTTTTGTAAAAATTGCATAGGATGCAGTTTATAACCGATCGTACATTCAGCCACATTCCCGGCGTGTTTAGCATCTTTATATAAAGACTTAAGTTCAGTGAAAAAAGTTCAATGTGAATACAACAATTGCAATGGTGAAAAAAAAAATAATCAAGGAAGGCTGTGTCAAGTGTTATTTTCTTTATTTACACGAAGTGAAGCCACGGAAAAGCACCTCGTTCAACATCTTTAAAATCATACTACCTTCCATGACAGAGGCTTGTAGGTGAGTTTTAACCGCTCCACAGTTTCATTCAGGTCACCAGCCCAGTTCGCCAGTAGCAGTCGTAACAATTTGCTTAGGAACACCTTGCACAGTTCCTCGGTGTGGCCTTGATCCTCCCTGTCACATGTCAGTTCCCGGCATTTTACAGAATGTGGCAGGGGTGTTGAAACCAAGAGTTGGCAAAGCTTGAGAGACCAGTTACTTGCATTGTTGGGTATCTCAGCGCTGTGTAGTCAAGGTTTTTTTAACAACCCGTAAACTGCTTAAGTTGGCTTGGTTACCTGCATTAAGGTTTTGCAAGACTCGCATGGTACCTGCAAAAAAGCGTAATTGACAGGCTTACATTACAAGAAAATATAAATTGATATGTCACAGAAATGCAAACAAATCACTTGAAATAATTATGAGTGGGATCACTGAACTCTTCAAGGTGTAAAAGCCAGCAAGAAATTTCCTGCCTACTACATAAGATGAAATGCCATCGTACCTCCTCCTCGCATTCATGTGCAAGATGACCAGCCAAATAAATAAGTGGGACCATCTCCAAGTCAGCTTCTGCTTCAGACCAGAATTGTATGAAACCGAGCTCAATCGCAAGTTCTGTGGTAGCAAAGTTGATGGCATCTGGAAGGAGAGCAGTTTCATCACCCTCGATGGCTAGCTTGAGTACTGCTTTCATCTCGGAAGTGGTAGGTGCATTTGCACTCTATGCTGCCTGCAGGATTCCAACCTGGAAATTTTATATATGCATGAATAAATCTTGTATTGCTCTGTTTTTTTAAACAGTGCCTTTAGAAATTTCTTCGCCGTGAAGACTGCAGCTCTCGCATCGACTCGGTCATTCTCACCGTGAAACTGCCTAAGGCTGCTAAACAGTGATTTTACAGGGGCACTATTGAGTTCTCGTGTGAGGACATAGCGGAAGCTGAAAAACAAGCAGTTGATTATGCACAAGTAAACAAAAACGCAGCTCAGCTGTGCAGCTGCAAAAATGCTTACTTGATATGATCAAGGAGGTACTCAGTCAGTGCTACTGTGGATCTCGTCATAAGCTTAGCTTCATAGGTGTCTTGTCATTTTTTTAGTCGACTTCCCGCTATTCATCTGGAGGTCCTCAAGGTAGCCGACAAAGTCCACTTCCAACCAACAAAGCCGTTTATCATCTGTGCTATAAAACGGTCCTTCTTGCAGTCTCCGCGACTTCACTGCCCCAATGTCATGGAGGGCATACCACTGTGCTACCATTTTCATGAAGCAAATCGTGGCGCCGCAGTCTTTAAATAGCGGTGCTTCAGGGTGACATTTTGGGTATTGCTGGAGAAATTGGAGCGTCGCAATTACCTCGGAAGACATAGTTTGTGTGGCTCTTCGCATTTTTATCTTTTTGATGTTGCTGGGCTCGAAATGGGAGTGTGTAAGAAACGTTACTGGCTTCAAAAGCAAAAAAGACTGGATGTCTAAAAGTTCTTTCAAGTATAAATCTCCCTGAATGACTTGCCCTCTATCTAAAATCTCGTGTTCAAGAAAACTTGTTCGAATGTTCTTGATTAAATTAGGTGGTTTGGGTCGAATGACACGAAAAGTGGGTCACCTTCCCACAACAGATGGGGAACTGCATGAGCAAGTGCACCATGTTGGGAAAAACGCTTGAACAAGGAAACATTTGTCTGGTGGTATTAGATTCGTCGGAGAACCCCACCGCTGTTAACCAGATGTAAGAGTTCTGACGATTTCGCTGCTGCCACCATTTGTAAGATTTGGAGTCGGGCTTGTAGGACGATCGGAGGAACTTGGGGCGACAGGACTAGGCGAGCAGGGTTTATTTACATGTTACAGTTGAACATGAGGTAAATTTACACAGTCTATAGCGTGGCTCCCAAATGGAGCACGCAAGACGACGCATACAGCAAACAAGCACACAGCTCACGAGTACATTTCGAGCACAACGACAAGCACCCTCTAGCAGCCGACAATCGCTGCTTATAAGCACTCCGTTCAACGTCATCGTTCGACGTCACCGTAGACCAGCCGCCTCTCCGCAGGACGGTTTACACACACGCACACGCAAGTTTCAGTGCCCCCTCCGAAGACAAATGACCTTTGCAGCACGGCTGTCGTGTTATCCATTGTCCTGCGTCCCCGTAGTCAGGTAGTCACGCCCGAACCCATCCGGCGCCTCTACATTCCAGAGCTGCCTTTCTCCTGTTCTCCGAACGAGGCGCTTGGTGGAGGAACGCCGCCGTAGTCAAGTTCTTCAAAGGAAGTTCATGGTTGGTTAGCGCTGTCCTCACTGGTGTTCTGAAGGGCGCCACCATCCCGGATCGGTCGACGCACCTGTAGTGGACACACCTGCAGCAGTACCCCTGCAGGCCGATCCTAACAGTGGTTGTCTGTCACGACTCTCACTCTGCGACAGCCCACTTGCTCAACTGCTTTCATGACTTTCGTTGTCATGGAAAATAGCTTGTCATTTTTCAGACAATGTGTGAAGAAGTAGCCCACAGGTATTATGTAAGCCATCGATAAGCCTCTCAGAACGAAACATAGTAAGTGGTTTGCTACCAGTGGCAAACTGGTAGACTCTTCTGCAGTGGCCATGTCACCAATACCTAAGAACTTGTCCCTTTGTCAGTCATATATAACTTTCTGATCTATGGAAAACACAGGAAAGGTGGGAGATGGACAAGTCCACTTGTCGAAACGTTGGCTCCCGCTTTTACCTTGTTCTTGTTTTTCTGATCTATGGTTATCAGAGAACAGAAAGCTTCTTGTTCTACACAGTCCTTCGTACTCAACACGAAGGCATTCTCCGATTAAAGTGGTCACTCAATTTCACCCAATGATTGGCCGACGTAGTTTTGTAATGTGGCCTGGCATGGAAATTTGAAAAGGTTTCTCGTCCTAACGTGCCCTTACTTGAACATGCCTTCCAAAGCACAGACTCTGCAATAATTCATTATATTCCGGCATCTTTCTGCAGTAATTGCATACTTGGTTTTTGATAAAAAGAGCATTTTTATCACCTTCATCTACTGACCTGAGCAACTTCACAAAATCCTGGATTTGTTTACTGTCATCATAGTCTTGAAGCCACTGCCTCATTACATCTGGCTCTGCTTGCAGCTTCTGAGGCGTGTCTTCCTGGCATTTAATTCTCATTTTGAGCCGGTGCTCTATCCTTTTCGCATTGCCGAATACGTTCACAAGGTTCAGCATTGTTTTACTTGCTTTATCGACAAGCAAAATGCTTTCGGAGCACTTTTCTGTTGACATCTCAATAACAAGGTTTTGTTGGTCGTTGCCGTCCGAAGAAAGGCAGATGCACTTAATCTTGTATCCTGCTCCAATTTCTTACGATCAGCTGCTGCTTTTTCCAGTGCGTCAAAAACATGTCCACGACTGCTTCGACGGCACTTCCGCCCGTGTTTTGCTCCGGATAGCTTGGAAAAACAGTGGAAACAGCTGTTGGAAGCAATATTTTCAGCTTCGTTGATTTCTTATAGTCACCGTCGGTGAAGTGAATACACCAAAGACCTGTCACTCGGCTCCCAAATGCTTCTTTTGCCACTTGTTTCCTGTCGTGAAATGTTTTTCAGCAATGCTTTACGATATTCTACATTGCGCGGAAACTCATGGTACTAGATTAATGGATCTTTTCTTGCATTAGTAGCACACAGCGGCACGCAACAGTTGCGTGGCATAGTGCCACATTCAACACGACAAGCCCCTCAACACATTTACACTACTATGTGTGCGGACAAGAGGCGTGCAAGCCAGGTGCGAAATCTTTCCGACGCACACAGAGAACACGTTCCACACTGATGCGCGGCGCCTCCTCAGATGGGGAGCAGTCCCATAGCAGCGGCGTCCCCTCTAAAGGAGTGGCGGCAACTGTCAACTTTCACTTCACTACCCCGCACATACTACACCGCAAGATGTGGCAAGCTGCACCTCATGCGTTTCATTGAGCAGCCATAGTCGGACCATTTTATACTGTGCGACGGTGACATGATCAAACAAGTAGAGGGATATAAGTATTTAGGAATTACAATTACATCCAGGCTTAAATGGACCGCGCACATTGATAACATATGCTCTTCAGCCTGTAAAAAATTGGGTTTCCTAAAACACGAATTAAGATCGTCAAACCAACTAAGATACAAGGCATACAAAGCCATAGTAAGACCTTCTCTAGAGTATGCAAGTATTGTGTGGGGCCCTCACATGACAGATATAGAAAAAAAAAATCAAAGATTAGCAGCTCGTTTTAAATATAACTGCTATAAATGCCAGGACTCTCTGTCTGCTATGTTGCAGGAAGCAAAGCTGGAATGCTTGAAAGAACGCAGAAGAATTTGTAAAATTAAGTTCCTCAATCGCTTATATTTTTTGAAACTAGGTATTGATCCCCGAAAATACATAACTAAACTATCATTTGAAAAATCTCGTCATAGGCATCAACACTTTATTGAACCTATTTTTGCTCGCACAAATGTTTATACGTATTCATTTTCCCCCAATAACATCGCAGATTGGAATGCACTGCCACATGATTCTCTCCTCCTTGCCCCTGATAAGTGACTTGGACCGTCAGAATGCCGTGTCTGTGGTGCGCCATGTTGTTAACGTTGCGCATTGCTTCTCTTTTATGGCTTTTTCTTATGTGTACAATATCTCTTTCAGTCTTGTATAATCATGCATCGTCCATTTTTTAGTCTTTTTGTCAGTGCGCATGTTTTTTTTTGTTTTTTTTTTCAAGGTCGAATATTTTTGTCATTCTTGTATTCTACCTCTCCTGCTTGGACCACATTCGGTCCGCAGTGTGTGATAAATAAAATAAATAATAGCTATTCATTATTTAAAAAGTATTTGATTCACTTCTGACACTGTTTCATTCTTCTTCAATTCGGTTTAAAAAATCGCTGCATATTCATGCACTTCTACACGATTCCAAAAAAAAGTTGCAAAGAAAAAATTCGGCAGGTACCTTCACCGCCCTCTTGTGCTAATGCAAGATGCCATATGCCAGACTGGTACATTCTTTAAACAAGTATACTTTTAAAGTAAGCTCGCCAAAATTATAACTGTGATATAAAGACAATCTTCTGTTCCAAGTTTGCTTGCGCGTCTGTTTCTCACTGAAGGTGCATGTTCAAGGTCCCCCTAGAAAAAAAAAAGGGGGTGTTATTTCTTTTTCATGTCTGTAGGATCTTTGCGAATTTCAAGAGTCTCAGATTGGAAGGTATATCGTATGCTTATTTAGAAATATTCTTGGTCATCCTTCATATTTTTGTACCCAGCTGCATTCACATGGTGAAATTCAGAAGTCTTCATGCATGTACTACAAAGATTGGGGCGCATCTTATAAAGAGCATCAGGTGGTTACAATTAATCTGGAGCTCGTCTTCATGGCATCTGTAATATTCCATGTGTTGCTTTGAAATGTTACTCATCATTCAATGAACGGGCATTTCTGTAATAGCATACGGATGTTGAAACCACGTTACCGGTAGTCTACTAGTGGCCTTTGAGCTTTTTGTATGCTATCTGAATCGTGCCGCTCAGCTACCCGAGATGGCAGCATGGACTAGTTGGTGCACGTGAAGCTGTCCAGTGTACAGGCGGTGGTAATATTGTTCTGTTTCTGAACACACCAATTTTTCCTCACTGTATTTTACACTCACTGGCCACGGTGTGCTTGCACTGCTGCTATAAGAAACCAGTTTTCGAACTAGTCTGTACAATTTTCTAGGCTAAAACAAAATTACATTTTTAAAGAAGCACTAAAGAGAAAAATAAAATATGCTGTGTTAGTATATTGGTTTTCAACATTAGCGAAAGAAAGCTACTCTTACCATGAGAGGAGGCTCAACAAGCGACGAAACATGCAGAAATGAAAAAACAGGTGGCATTGCTGCCTTGAAGTAGCTGTACCAGCTCACCATGATGTTATGGATTTTGTCTGCATCTGCTCAGACCCAGTTAAGTGTTTACAAGTAAAGGTGAACTGCATTGTATTCTAAAGGATGCAAAGACCAAAGTTATCAAGTTACTACTTACTGTGCCACAACGGCCTAAATATGAGAATACACTAGACATCCACAATGTCAAACTGACATTAAGCAGTGCTGGGGCTTTCGCGCAAGATTTCAAAATTATAAGTTTGATCCTAATTTTGTCTTTAACTAATAAACCTGTTACCATGAAATTAATGAATATAGAGTTGTCATACCTTGTCAGTCTAAATTGTTTTTTAGTGTCCCTTTAAAATAGCGCTTGCACTAAGCAAGGTTGTTGTCTCAATATTTCCATGATGAATTTGAAATGCACTTCTTACGTGTGCTTGTCCTTATGGCATTGTTTTAAAAGTGCTCTCACAGCCTACACTTTCTTTCATGTGATTTCAGGTGAGCTCCGTGGAGCAGACAAACAAAGAGACAACAACAGAACGTGTCGGTGTGATCCACCAGCTTCTGAAGGACTTGTATAATGAGTCTAGAGAGCCTGTGCCATACTTTGAATTTGTGCTCCACCCGAAATCATTTGCCAAGACGTGCGAAAATGTATTTCACCTGTCGTTCCTAGTCAATGAGGGCCACGCCCGTATAAAGCCCGATGAGGTTTACCAGGTAGTGGTGGAGCCTGTGTTTGGAAACACTAGTGCTGAGCGTGAGGCCAACAAAAGTGGAGTGTTCTTGATGACGATGACCATGAAGAAATGGGAAGACGCTGTCAAGGCGTTGAATCTCGCAGAGCCTGTGATTCCAGATTAGTTGTATTGACCGTGTGTCTGTGTCCAGGAATGGTGCCTGGTCATTCGGAACTGATCCTCTGTGGGCGTTCTTGGTTGCATGGCTCTCCGCATGTAAGGGGTGATGCTCCTCGGAGCACCTTTTTTTTTATTACTTGTATTAGAGGTTTAAAAATTCTGTCAAGTATAGAGTTTTCTATGCAGATTTCAAATATGGCATTACTTTTTATATAGATGTTATGTTTTAAAGTTATGTGATGCGCAATGCCAAAATATAGTCATCTTTATGGGCACTTTTTTATGTAATAAATAGTAACAAAAAGCATTGTGCTGTAGCTTGTTTAGCGCTTTGTATATCACAAAGTCGATATCTAGCGAAACAGTGCATACAATTACTGAAACTGTGCAAAAGAATTAGAACATTTCAACAATTTTTTTTTTTCTCAATTCTCTGAAATATAACCATGCACTTTTACAACTTACTGCTTGGAGATATTTCAATTTCAAGTTGATATTAGCACTGTACATATCTTCAAGAGTGTGTATGCCAACTTTCGTTACTATAAGGCAATTGTAAATGTACAAGGCTACTTTCATGTGATTGTGAAAAAAATTAGTTGAAGTGTCCTAATTCTTTTTAATAGTTCCAGTAATTGTAGATGCTGTTTGAATAGATAATGGCAGTTTGCAGTCTACAAAGAGCTAAATAAGTTACAGCACAAAGCGTTTTGCAAAAATTTATTACTCAATAAAGGGCCTGCAAAATCACTATTTTGACATTGTATAGGACTTAACTCAAGAACTGTAGCAGCTACACAGAAATTAATGACATATTTGAAATCTGCTTGAAATGCTCTATAAGTGGGTGGATTTTCAAATCTCTAGTAGAAGTATTAAAGAAATCTTGAAATGCTCTATAAGTGGGTGGATTTTCAAATCTCTAGTAGAAGTATTAAAGAAATGTTTAATACTTCTACTAGAGATGTGAAAATCCACCCACTTATAGAGCATTTCAAGCAGATTTCAAATATGTCATTAATTTCTGTGTAGCTGCTACAGTTATTGAGTTAAGTCCTATACAATGTCAAAATAGTGATTTTGCAGGCACATTAATAAATTTTTGTAAAACGCTTTGTGCTGTAACTTATTTAGCTCTTTGTCTCACCTTAAGTGATTGTCTCAGTTCTCATGTGCAGGCCATTTGTAATCTTTGCGATGCTGTGCCTGTTGGTTGTAACCAAACGCCAGGTGCCATGTCAGAATACTGAGATTTATTTATCATGCTGCTTATTACAATTTTTGCAAGTGCCTAGTGAATGCTAGTAGCCTAGTTTTTGTTTGCAGCCTTGGTTGCTGCAAGTTTACTTTGTTTTGCAGTGTCTGTGGTTATACACCGGAAAAGTTCACCGTTAAGATGGTCAATGATTGCCTCAGAAGTTGGTGAGATGCGTGAAGAGGAAAGCGAAGATGCGACATGAGCTACTGGAAGTGCGAGTTTACCTGCCACTTCACCCTGCCTGAGAACGTCTTAAGCTAAAGGAGTTCCCTCTACTTTGTCATTGTCATTACCAGGCGTGCTGATGACCGAAATGCTTACATTGGAGCCCCCCAGCTCAAGGAGCCCCGAATGATTTCTGATTCAGTTCAGTCATTGCTGTTTTAATTCATTGGTCTACATATATTGTCTTCATTGCAAATAAAGTTAAATGTGTTGTTTATTCCTTGTACTGAATGGGAACATCGAATAATGAAACATGTTTCAAGAACAAGTTTTGTCAACATATGGCAGCAAAGCAAGTGTAATGTACCAAATAATGGATACACATGCCGAAAGCCAGTTGTAGGCATTGAAATGAGGAAATGCATGACTTGTTCACGGCAAGCAATGCGAAGAAAACTGTGATGGATTCACTCTCTAAAGCTTTGATCTTGTTTTTGAATGATTTTGAAGTGTGGCTTAATGGACTACACATCTCTCAATGTCAACAAAAGTGCACTCCTTGCATTTCCTTTAGCTTTTTCTGTTTGAATCTCTTTAACGTTTGGTCAAGAGATAACTTCTTCGTAAGAATTGCTAAAATACCTGTGTGTGATTTATACAGAACAGAATAATTCATATTCACACAATGAGTATATCATGTCTAACGAAGCGAATGCAGTTTGATTCTTTCAAAGAGTTAGCAGCAGTCATTTCGGAATGCAAAGAGGACTCTGGTGATGATTTATTGCTCGTATGCCTGCCCCATTTTTGTAGTTCTGTTGCAGGTTATTCTCGGTGTCCTGCTTGCAAATTACGACCTCTTATTTTAGAACATGAGGCATTACATTTGTCTTGATTGTAAAAATTTGTAGTGAATTACATTCGGTTTTGTATACTGACAGTCCAAACATTTCTGAAAATCTCTGCTTTTCCCCAGAGAGTCTCCTAATTGATTGTGTTTATTCGTAAGCTGGCTGCACTTTTTCTCAGTGGTCTCGACTACACTGTCACCAGGTAATTCTTGTGCAAAAGCTCTTAGAACCATTAATTCAGGGTGTCTACCAACCGGGAATTCTCAGGGAAAACTCGGGGAATTTGTGCTTCTATCAGGGAAAATTAGCTGTAATCTTATTGAAAGGGGATGAAAGTCGTTAATTCTGGCTCCAGTAAGAGGAATCGCAAATAATCGTCATTAGATAGCTTTAGTTTAGCGTACGCAGCTTGTAGCGTACGCTAAACAGAGCAAGTTTTTTAGTGTTGGTTGGCAGGCGAGATCTTCGGATCTCGGAGGCCATATTCCGTCGTTGCGGCTATTTCCCGACTGTAGCGATAGGTAGCGCTGCCATCTCGAACGTTTCTTTCGTTAGGCTTCGATTTGTCCGAAATGAGAAGCGATCTCGAAACCTTCACAAGGTTATCCATAATACTCTGTCGTCGAAGCGACCTGAGACTAAGCGAAAGCCGTTTACACAATCATTTGCTACGAACGAAGTGCATTTTACAAAAGCAAATTCAATTCGAAGCGGGCAGCCGGGACCGCCGCCATGTTTCACGCAAACCACGCAATAACGCTCACGCGTTTGCGTTGCGTACGCCCGCTATTTCGTTTAGCGTTCAGCGCGCGCATGCGCCGTGACGACCCGCTATATTTTAGCGTACGCAATGGTATAGCGTACGCTATACTAAAACTGTCTATTGGCACGAGGTATTGCCAGAGTAGTTAACGACCGATTTTCCAGACGCCCAATTTTTCGGACATGCCCGATAATTTGCACGGCTTCGCGGCACCACCACGTACTCCATAAAGTAAATGTATAGTGCCCTGACTGCAGGTCTGAAATGGCATTAAAGCCACCACCGCCGCCATTTTGACTATCTCGCCGCCTCGAACCGGTGCTCTCGCACACAGATCTGCTGGCAGCCGCAGTCACCACCGCGCAACGTTAGGTCTAGATGTTTCTACGTTCGCTAGCTTCTTGCCGTGCGGTGCCGTGTTTTTCATTGAAAGAATTTGACTGTCAGCAATGGCACCGACTCCGCCTCTGTAATCTTCGCGACTGGCTTCCAAGCTCGCAAAGCACAGCGTGTTGCGTAATGCCAGTCTCCAGAAGTTATCTTCGCCTCAATACAGAAATGTTACGCGGTGAAGCATAACAAGCGTGGGAAGGGGCAATTGTCACGTGACACCCCCGTCTCCTGTCACAGTACGAGCACCAATATGCCTAATAAGTGTACTGGCAGGCCTTAAGAGCTTTTTCGGACGTGCCTGTGACAAGTTGAGCCCTTAACTCTTTCGTTACTGCGAGCAAACGATAGTTTTTTATAGGTCTCAGAAAAAAAATATTTACCACTACAAGTAACACTCCAGAACACATTGCAGCATAGCATGTTGTGCATAATGAAGTTCTCCTTCCAAAAACATAAGTTGCCAAACAAAAAAAATTTATAGGTAGAACATAAAAATTCTAGAAAGCGCCATTTTTGCTGCCAGTTGATAAAAATAATAAAAGAATGATATCTGCTAAAACATTAATATCAAAGGAAATTCCGAATACACATTTCAAAGATATGTAACCCAGGAATAGTGTCTGAAAAAATTAATGCTCCGTACACCGCCGTTCTTCGGATACAAAAAAGAAACTAAGACCGTTCATCGCTCAGCCATGCGGTGAAGCAGTTCCTGGATTTTGTGAAGCATAGGTGCACTCCGCACTTTTCCCGCAAAATGTCTGGTATTTGTTCATCTTTGCGGTCCTCGTAACACATTTTGCAGTTCCGTTTATCAGCATCTGAGGATGGTCCGATGAGAAGTCCAGGGCACATACATCACCAGTTCGTCTAGATGGTCCTCGTAACACATTTTGCAGTTCCGTTTATCAGCATCTGAGGATGGTCCGATGAGAAGTCCAGGGCACATACATCACCAGTTCGTCTAGATGTCATCAGTGGCGTAGCTAGGTCGTCTGGTACCAGGGGCCCACAGGTCTTCTGTCACCCCCCCCCCCCCCGCCCCGGGTGTAGCCGGCGGAAAGAGGGGTATGTTCAGACGTATATGACACCCCCCCCCCCCCCCACTGGCCTCTTGCACCCGGGGCCCACGGCCCCCCGGCCCCCCTGTTGCTACGCCACTGGATGTCATGCACCTCTTCCAGGACAAATCGCTCTCAGCGTAGCTGGGCAACTACAAGATTATGCATCCAAGCATATCTGTTTGCATTTTTTGCAGATTTTCTTTATCACTTCTGCAGAGAAGAAGAGTAGGAATAAATCCCACGCTGTTGCAAACTGTCTTGCGCTGATCCGCAGTGCTGGGCCGAGATATGCTACGGGTGGCCTTCTTGGCGTGAACGGAAGTTTATTTGCTGGCACGTGGCGCACCCTTCGTGGAATGCTTAACCCGGATAGCACACGCACGGAAAATAACAAACGACTCCAAATCATATCGGACAATTTCCCAGGCACAGACGCGGAACTACTAGAGAAACTGAAAGAACGATACATAGGACCACCACTAAACACAGACGCCGCAAACGAGACGCGACCATACCTTGGAAAGGCGAATTCCAAATTAGATGAACCTTTCACATATGCAGAAGTCTTTGAGGCAGCTCAAGCAGCCTCCAAAAACTCGGCTCCTGGCCCTGATGCCATCACGAACGCGATGCTTCGGAACCTGGACGCTAGCGTCCTGACTAAAATCACAGAACTGTTCAATGGCGAGAGCTGGCTCAAAAGTCAATTGCCACCGGAATGGAAACACGCTAAAATTATCATGATCCCCAAACCTAAAAACACCCCTTAAATAGGCGCTCTGAGGCCCATTTCTCTCACGTCCTGCCTGGGTAAACTGTACGAACGAGTAGTACAAATAAGACTGCAGCGCTACCTTGAAGAAATAAGATGGTTTACAAACACCATAGCGCTGTGTGTGTCCTTATGTGTCTTCTTTTGTCCCGTCTTTTAATCGCGCTACTGTACTCCCCTTGAAGATGCATTACCAACAGGCCCACATTGCAACCCTCGTGAACCATGATAGGGTTCCGTACGGGGCTATACTGTCAAGACGCATTCTTACTGATCAGAGAAGAAATTATAGCTAACATCGCCCGCGGAGAGAAAAGACTAGTGCTCGCACTAGACCTCAAGGGAGCATTTGATAACGTTTCGCACAAAACAATATTGGAGGAACTCGAATTGACGGGATGCGGCGAACGAACGTACAACTACGTGGGGGCTTTTCTCGCGAACCGCACCGCCACAATAGGAATCGGTCAAATCGCTTCCCAAAAGATCAATATGCCCAGTAGAGGAACACCCCAAGGGGCAATAATCTCGCCTTTGCTGTTCAATATAGCGATGTGTCGCCTGGCGCGACAGCTGGACCAAATCCCCGATTTGGGTTACACACTGTACGCGGACGACATAACGCTGTGGGCAGCAAGGGGCTCTCTGGGACACAAGTACTACAACAAGCAGCCGAGGCAGTAGACAAATTCTCGAGGAGCAGTGGTCTCAAATGTGCCCCCGAAAAATCGCAGGTCATTCGGCTACACTCGAAGGGCTACATATTCAACGGACCTGTCAACATCGTTGTGGAAGGACACACGCTCCAAGAAGTTTAGGCGATGCGGATCATGGGTTTCTGGCTCCAAAGTAGCGGGAACACATCCCACACCATCAAAACATTGAAAGCCACCGCAAATAACATTGCGCAAATGATCCGTCACGTAACTTATAGGAAAGCGGGCATGCAAGAACACGACACGCTGAGGCTCGTCCAAGCACTAGTGATAAGCCGAGTCACGTACGGCCTGCCCTACCACTTCCTTAGTCGCGAGGAGGAAAGGCAGGTAGACATCATAATAAGAACAGCATACAAAGCGGCCCTGCAGACTACCCAAGGGGACGTCCACAGATCGCCTGCTAACCTTAGGAGTACACAACACATTCGAAGAACTAAAACAGGCCAGACTAATCTCCCAGAGGGAACGCTTGAGCTACACTCACGCAGGACGGGCCCTACTGACAAGGGCACGTATTTCCCCACACCCACAATTTATCAGCGAACAGGTATTACCACTACCAACCTCAACACGAGCTCGAATAAAAGTGACCCCCATACCCAAAAACATGCACCATGAATACAATAAAGCAAGGCGAAAAGCACGCGCACAACATATTAGAACAATGTATGAAAATAATCCCACGTACGTACAACACAATATAACACGGACGCAGCCGCGTATTCGAACGTACACTCGAACGCCAGTGATGCCCAAAAGAACATCGGGAGGTACGCAGTGGCAATCGTCGACACGAAATCACAGCAACAATTTACGGCATCCGTCAAGGCAGGTAGGTACTCCGGCGGCTGCCGAAACTTTCGCCGTGGCAGTGGCCCTCGCTTATGCGGAACGCACGCAAACAGACTCACAAGATCGAAGCATGTCGCCTTTTTCTCAGGGGCCACGTGACCAAAACATGTCACTCAATAATACCGACGAAATTCGCCCATCATCACCGGATCCTATGGTGTCCAGGCCGTACAGGCCTTGAGGGGAACGAACTGGCCGATTCGCTAGCCCGAGGTATTATTAACCGGGCCGACTCGACTGCGACGGTCCCAGGTAGCCACTGTAATGACCCCAATCCAACTAATGTCCGGGAGATTCTCGCTCATCAGCGTGCAACCAGAAAAAAATACCCTCCCCATCACCCATAACTCAGTGGAGAGGAAGCCGCCAGCTGGCGCAAAATTCAAACTGGGGTATTCCCCCACCTTAAATTACAGAATGCCACGTTCCCAACTCGCCACAGGCCCGACTGCCCGTGGTGTGGAGGCATACCAACACTACAACACATTACTCGGGATTGTGAATCACACCCGTTTGATAAAACACACCACACAATGGACCAATGGGAGGCACAGCTAACCAGCTCAGACCTGGCGGGACAACAGTCCTTCATAAGACAGGTCAAGCGGGCGGCCGAGTCAATAAAAGTTTCTCTCTCTCTCTCTCTTTTTGCTGCCGATGACAGCAAATCATAACCATACACTTTGAAGATAATCAGGAGAGCTCTCAGATCGTGCAAAAAGATCGGCAGATAAGTGCGCACAAGGAAGGAAACCGCTCAAGGTCGTAATGGAAGCTCGCCGGTGAACAGTTGCAGATGTCCCATGCTGACTCAAAACATCGTCGCCGTCAGAGCTTGAATCTGTTTTGCTGTCATCTTTGGAATCATAATTCGAGTCCTCATTACTAAATTGAAGTGCAGGTACAGCATAGTTTCGAGTACGACGCTTCTCTCGCGACGCAGCCGCGCGGAATGACGGCATGGGAGCCACTTTCAATAACTGTGTAGTGGCACCGGCAGTGCCCCTTGCCTGGATTTTATGGGAGAAGCGAAACCGATACTCTTAGAAACTGATTGAAAAGGCCAGGTCCACATGCTAGACATGCGGTGGACCTTCAGAAATACAGTTTGGTGGAATAAAACGACTCGGATTCCAAACCAAAGCTCACTAGTGAACAGCTGGCGTCATTTTTGGTTAATTATCGCCGCTCAGCACTGTCGGACAGCAAAGCCGGCCGCATAATTTAATTCTTGACTTACTGGCAGTCATTTGATTACAGAATTTTCATGCTAATGCAGTGTAATCATGAGCGACATGATTTTTTTTTCAAGCGCAGCAGAAGGTGATATGGCCATGCCTCCTTTTGCTACAACATACGCGCACTCGTTTGCAAAAAGGTCCATCAAAAATCACATCACCGGAGAGCGAAAATTTTAACTGATTCTGAACGTTCAGTGCCTGTACTAACTACTGAAAGGCCCTTAAGTGGATATAAAACGGCTCCATCATGTCGAAATCGACGACCTAAAGTGTCGCTCACCGGTGATCGATTTTAATATAAGTGGCAACAAAAGAGTTAAAGGCAGTTAAAGGCATGTATTCATTTTTTTCGGACTGCCTGATTTTTCGGACGTTTTCGCAGCCCCTAGGGAGTCCGAAAAATCGGACGTTGACGGTACAACTGACCAAGAGGATGCTTCAAATGATCCATGGGGACAATGCGTGGCGGAAGGAGGGTGAGAACAGAAAGGACCGACGCACTGAGGAAAGGAAGCGTGCCGCCACCTCTTTGAAGCTTCTTGAGCTAAAAAAAAAAAAAAAGTGTTGGCTGACGCCGAGATGCAGGTATCCCTCATCCAAACCAAACTCCTTAAAGCAGTGAAACCCAACACTGAGATACTGTGTACGGGCTGATAGTACGTCAGGACAGTTGAGGTCGACTTCCCAGCTGCTGAGGGAGAATCTTAGTTGTGAAAAAGTTCAGGCCTCATACCGATGAGCTTGCTATCAGTTGATACAAACAGCTCATATTCGAAAATATTTACTCCTGTATGCATCTCCTTTTCATGCGTATTTGAAAATGTTAGACTCTATTCGGAATGGGTTTTACCATTTTTTCCGCTGTGCATTTTACTATCACCTTCTTTCTGTTTTCTTTTTGAATAAAATAGATATTACTCCTTACTAATGAAACTGGATTAAATCATTTTTGTTTCAACATGCCTACTAGAGAGTGATAGCATCGGACAACATGGTGTCAGCCCGTCTTGACATAAAATAAAGTTCTGGCTCATTCAGGGAATATTGCAAGGATGCTCAGGAAAAACCTGGAAAACTCAGGGAATTTGGAAATATCAACTTGGTAGACACCCTGTAATTACAGTTATTGATCCATGATGTGGTTATCCGAAATGTACTGGCTCCTACAGCTAGCATTGAATTTGATGTGTTTCCAAGAAATGCTTAACTCCGGCTTATTAAATAAATAAATAGCTTGTTAGAAGACCACCTTGAGAGCCTTCAAATAAATGCAAGTGATAGCCACAGGTGCTTCTGCATGTTAATGAAGAGAAGGCAGGAGGAGGCATTCTTTTCACCATTGAATTGGTCATTTTCTCTTCGACTGTCTGACTCCACACCGATATTCCAGGTAGAGTTATTGGCGACCACTCTAGCACTACAAGAACTTCCCACGTCCGTTTCTTCAGCGGTTATCATGACCAACTGCCTGTCCGTTTGTCCTGTTCTGTCAATGCCGAATTCGTCCACCATTCTCAGGGAATTTTATTCATCTATTCCCAACACTTATGTCTAGTCCGTTTGGTATTGGTGCCAGGTCACACAGGCTTAAACGAGTCAGCAGGTGCACAGGCAGCGGCATCCCTTATGGTCCCGGTCCTGAGGATTCTGCAAACTTCGATATATACCGCTGATTTTTTAGAAAATTTTCTATTTATGAGAACATGCAGAACCATCTGTCCTAAACAACTCTGATTGTTGGCACTTTAAATCCTACTAGCACAGTGGATGCTGTTGCACAAGAAAACTTTGGAGTTACACTTACTACACTCTGTTGCCTAATGCGACTGCTTGATTTTTATTCACACTGGTCTTGTTTAGCTCATTTCCTTGTATTTTATTGCAATGTGCAACATTCCTTTATAGAATGTAGTAGGTTTACAATTCAAAGCAAACAGCTTATGGAAGTTCCCGTTTGCCTGCTGGGGGTGCCAGCACTAGGTTATTGCAATAGGAACGTATGTGATGCCATATTTAATTTTACAAGTGAAACAGAGGCTGCCATGCTAATTTTCTCTTTTTTTCGCACCATAAATGCCCTAAAATTCACATTGCGAACGATTGTGATACCTTTAATATATTTATGAAATCGGCCTATAGTTTTTTCCCCCTACTACCACTCGATTCATGGCAGTTGGAGTGGCGCCCTCTTGTGAGCCAGGACACCGGTAGCTCTAGCTCACTTAGCTGACGCGCACACGTGTTTCGTGCATTCTAGAAACTACACTGACACAAGCCATGCTTTCTGAAGGATGCTTCGGCTGCTTGTTGATGTCACACCTTAAGTGCAATTTGATTTTTCCCAAAACCATGCCACTGGCTTACATATTGGAAGCTACAGAGTAGAAGGGGTATACTGTTCTTGCAATGCAGAGGGGCGCTGTGCAAGTATGTAGATAAAGTTTGTTGACGAAGTAACTGCAAATTCAATGTGTAAAAATTTGTACGATATCTTTCTCAAAACGTACAGATTCCTTATATTACATAATTGAACACAGGCACCTAATTTCATATAGTACAGCAACCTTACCATTTGGTGTGAACGTTGCAAATGTGCACGTAAGAAAGATACTGCCTGCAAACCTACCATCAAGGTTCTATTGGTCTGATGAGCTGTTCTAGTCAAATGTTGGCGATATTAATGCATAAAAGGTAAAGTTACATGTTGTTGTGACTTCGGGGTGAAGGACGAGAGACAGACCCTTTCCGCAGACGAAGAAGAAACGAAAAACTTTATATAATATTTACAAACAGTGGATAATAGCGTACATGTAGCTCTAAGAGCACAACAGACCGACTGGGCGGCTGGAGGCGACTCTCTCCTTCACAATGGGCCGGTTCTCCCTTACATCCCTTTGGCGACTCCTCGTCGGCAGGCACCAGTTTGACGACTTCTCGTTGGCAGGCACCCTAGCAGGAACCCGTCGGGGCGGGTGATGACGTCACCTGTGTCGAATTCTTGATTTGTTGTGGAGATGGCTGGGTGCTTCTTGAAGTCCCCTCCCACGTCGCGAAGAAGTGGATTCGTCGCGAAGTGGAAGCTGTCGTCGCCTCGATGATAGGCACGTGGCTTGGCACTACAACGTGCTGGCAAATTTTATACATGAATTTATAGCATATGTGTAATTGTGGCAGTGTTCATGAGGGTATTGCAAAAGTCCTGCTCGCAAATTAGCTGTATATTTCAGAGTGGCGTAGAATACATCACTTGTATGCTTTAGATGTATTATTAGGTTCGGTTTACACAATTGTTATATTGTTTTTTTATTGTCGAGTTAGAGTTGTGAACTTGATGCTTACAGATGGTGCCTCTTAAAGCTTGATGCTTTCTAGATGTATCACTAGCTACCAGCTTTTAAGATTTTCTCGTAAATGCTATGAACCTTATTAAAATGAGTGCAGGTATTTCCTAAAAAAAAATTATTTCTTCGTTCCCATACATTGCGGCTCCCGAGCTAAAGCTTCCATTTAGGACCAAGAGCCCAGAAACAGAAGGCGATGGGACTGCTTGCCATGAAGCAATCCTGCACAGTGGCATTCAGAGTGCCTAGGAGAGCTTTACGCGGCAGAGCATTAGTGTGTTGCATTAAAGAGGAAAACTAATGTACCTTGTGTAGCACGAAGTTTTGAGCCATCTTGGTTCAAGTACAAGAAGAACTTCATTTGCCTCCTATGTGTGTGTGTGCTTGATTTTGAACACGTCAGTGAACTATTATAATTTCACTGTGTCCTGCACAGCTAAAGAGGCTTCCATTTCTAGTTGGCTCAAACCTTACGGTCTCGAAGGCATATCTAGCCCAAAGAGTTGCGCCAAGCAGATATATGTCAGCTTTGCAAAACGTGTCGTATCTGTTCTTCACGCAATATTAATTTGCAAATTACAGACGTAAGTTGAACATGAAGGATTAAAACGGAATAATTACTGACCACTGTCTTTTCATATACTGACAACAATTGACAGTCTCTGTTTGATTCACTTTAAGTTACTTTCTGTTATAACCAGCGTCAAACAACCTACTTTAGGTAAGCAGCTGACAGCATACTATGCCAACAGACACGGACACGGACACAGGCAGCCGGCGGCGCAGCGTAAAACACGCGCTAAGAAACGTCCTCCGTAGTGCCTAGGCAGAGTCTTAAATTTAAGGAGCAAAAGCCCCCAGATTTTCTCTCACGCCCGCTCTTACTCGCGCCTGCGCACAAACGACCGGCCATCCCTCAAATGAACGTCTCGTAGCGAGACGATGAGACGTTCATTTGAGGGATCACCAGCCGTTTGTGCGCAGGCGCGAGTAAAAATGGGCGCGAGAGAGAAAATCTGGCGGCCTTTGCTCTTTGAATATGTGACTCTGCCTAGGCACAACGGAGGAGGTTTCTTAGCGCGTGTTGTATCAGCACCTCCTAGACAAGAAGGCCTGAGGGCTCGGCGAGTGACGTCACGGAGAAGAGGCCATCGGCACGCTCGGGGATACGGGTTGAATGAAGGGATCGCGGCTTGGTTCACCTAGCAGCCGTATGCTTTTATTGACCACTCAACACTTTCTTCAGTCTAAACTGCGGAATGAGCAACAGGCACCTTACAAAGCATTTATTTAGAGGCACAGATATAAAACAGCTTTGTAAAACATGTGCAGGTATTGATTCCAGCAGCTTTTAATAGAGTCGCGCTTTGTCGTCTTTGTAATGTACGTTGTTTGTGCAATATAACAATTATTATTATTTATTATACCCCACACTTCATACCTATTACTTCAAATAAATTGCATCCATAAAAACTTTTCCTTCCGTATTTTTGTACCTATGGTTTTTATGGCGCGGCAATGATGAATGTAACGCACTCGATTAGCTTCACAATTGCGTATGAACAATTTTATTGAGGACACATGTACTTATTGCAATCTAGATTATGCTTAAATGAATAATTTCGCTGTCGACGCACTGATTACCACAGTGCGCTAATTTACAACTCAACTAAGTATAGAAACGGAATATAAAACATTCGTGCAGCTATTTACAAGGAAACGGCTGCCTTATTGCGCAGAGTTTCAGCTTTTCTCTTCCTTGCCTTAGCATTGGCATCCAATATTTTGTCATTCATCTTGCAGCAGTAGTTCTTCAATAAAATATTCGTGCTACACCGCAAAAGGTGCCTTAACACAAATTGACATTTGTGTCCATCCTCGCAAGCGTCGAACTCTGAGGAATCATCACTGACGAGCAGTTCAAGCGTGAGGTCAGTGACTAAACGACGTTGGTTTGGCAGATTAGTAAATTCCTCTTCCTGAACGTAGACTTTTTGGTTGTTTTAAATTGCATCAGGTCTTCTAGGTTTAGAATCTTATCCGCTTCCTTCTCCTTGCGGAATGCTTCAGCGGACGCTCCACACGCTTTCTTCAAAGAAGCAGCTTCAAGACTCATGCGCTTGGAATCAGAATCCTCCCTCGAGGTGCTTGGCTTCGAAAGATAAGGTGGCAACTGGTCAATAAACCTTCACAACCTTCGCGAAATGCGAAGGTTGTGGGTTTGGTTCCCACGTGCGGCAAGTTGTTTTTTCATCTACTTTAATTTCCATCATATTTATCATTTCTTTATTTCATTTATTAAGCACAAGTAATTTCCCCTATGTTGTCCTTGGTGTCAGTGTTTGTTAGCTTCTTATGATATGACTAATAAAAAATCGGACCCCTCGGTTAACCCCCTTTCTTCTCGTTCATTACATAACGAGGGTCTCGAATCTGGCTACATTGATGATACCTTCAGGTAGCATATGTGGGTTTATTGACCAGTTGCCTTCACCCAAAAAGATCACGTTCTCGTGACGCCTGCGGCAAAAAGGACATGCCACTTCCGCCGCCAAGGTCTATGAGTGGTGGCGCTGGCTAACACTCCCAGGGTTCTACTAGGAGACACAAATACCCAAGAAAGTGGATGGGAAAACAGTGCCATGGTAGCTCAATTGGTAGAGCATCGCACGCGGAATGCGAAGGTTGTGGGTTCGGTTCCCACCTGCGGCAAGTTGTTTTTTCATCTACTTCAATTTCCATTCTATTTATCATTTCTTTATTTCGTTTATTAAGCACAAGTAATTTCACCTATGTTGTCCTTGGTGTCAGTGTTTGTTGGCTTCTTATGATATGACTAATAAAAAATCGGGCCCTTCGATTAACCCCCTTTCTTCTCGTTTATACATAGCTTTTTGTGAGACCGAAAGTCCCCTCTCACGTTATATTAGTGATCGCGTCATTTTGTGCATATACGCTAAGTGTTTAATTGGTTTTTAAGTGACGTGCCACAAGGGACCATGCACACTGTCCGACAGCCGCTGAGCCAATTCGTATGTTTAAGAAGCTGCGTAGATGCAGCTTTGTCTTGCACGAGGCCGCCAAATTTAATGTCTTGTCATCGGTCACAAGAAAAGCGAGCATAACAACGTGGCGCGAAAAGCCTTCACCAGTGGTTCAGGCAGGAATTGAACAACACTTTACTTTGAAATTGAGCCTTTAGGCCAGGCGTTCACACGCGCCAGTGCGTTCCGACAGGCTGTGCGGTGCTTTGAAAAAGTGAGAGGCAGCAATTTTTGTTGTTGTTTTTGCGTAACAAGTGTTGACGGACGAATATATGATGACGGAATATAGACAAGCTATACAAAAGCGATGACGGCGGTTCGTCACACGGGGGAAAACAGCAACCATCACTACAGACGTCAGTGACAGTTCATCTGGCTGTTAGATCAACTTCCGGCTAAAGGATGGTTCTGTGTTTTGTCCTGGACCAATCGAACTCTAGTAATTAGAGGGAATTATGTAATCAGAATTAAATTTATTTTCGCCATATACGCGGGTACGCATGCAACGACCAGTATTATGAGAGCAAGAGTACGTGGAGACCAGTGTGCAACTCGCAAGAAGAGGACATATCGCGGAAGTATTACATTGCATTTACCAAAAATCACAAGATTTCAATACTTCGGAAACGGATATGTTTGTAACACTATTATATCGTTCATTATTGCTTTCATTTTTTTGTAGGTAATCTATCGAGAAAATAACTATTTAAACGGGGAACAAAATTTAATCAAGTGGATATTGAGTTAGATCGTTCTTGTAATAGTCATCTGCACAGCGGGAAGGGTCAAGCAAAATTGTTCGCGAACGGCGTGTTAATTGCAAACGGCCCTGTCGCATCACAGTAAAAATCGTCAGACGATATAAGCGCAGGCGACTCGCGGACTGTACAGTTCTAGGAAAACATTTCAGTTGGATGTTTCCACTGGAGAGTGTGAAAGAGGTGATTACACGAAGCCGAATGGTGAAGAGATGTCAAAATCTGCAATTTTTGTAACTATTGTGAATTCGTCTAAGAATAATTAAGGCTACATGTCAATCAATGTCAGTGATACAAATGGAGCATTTCTGCTGTCGACGTGTATTTGATTGGGAAGAACTAGAGTTAGATCAAATTATTCCAACCTTAGCTCAATGAACTAATGACATTCAACAATCAAGCAGTCGAGAATTAATAAACTTATGGTACATCACGAGTGTTTTTTTCAAGTTCCGTCTCCTGTGAGGCATATCTACCATTTTCGTGCAAAGCTCCCTGGAAGGCGTATTGACTGTGCATGACGATGAATATTTATTAAAATTCAAATTAGTTATTTCTGCCTTGTAAAGGTACAGACAGCGGAGTCGCAGAAAGAGCTGTCAGATACAGCTTTACAAAGCCGCAGCCCCCTTTCGCTTGGCAGCGGCTTCACATCAAGACTTTTAAAACAAAGGTAATTGCACAGTGTAACAACAGTTATACAATAATGAGCAAGGACAAAAGAAAACAAGACAAGATTAGACAATATTTAGACAATATTAACAAAAAGGAAAACAGAACCTGCGTGGTAACATACATAGCGCCCAAAATGCTGTTTGACGCATTGAAGAAGTTAAAATTACTATATATGTTAGCTATATACATATTCGTACAGAGCTACCAATCCCTGCAAAATCTAGATAGAAGGTTTTCATTACACACGCACGCACACGCACAACACACACCTAGAAGGAAACAGCGAAAAAAAAAAAGCAGAAGAAAGGAAAAGTATGGGGAACCGCGGTCGTCTTAGCTGGTAAATCTTAGCTGGTACGTATGTTTTTTTTTTTTCATGTAGCTGCACGTTCCAATGACGGGAGAAAAAATGCGCTAAAGTGTCACTGGGACCTTGCTGCTGGAAGAATGCCGAAGCACTAACTTCTCATTAGATTGTAAACACGGGTTCCATTCCGCGATGTCAAGCACCTTGCCGCTGCTTGTCTAAAGTCCCGTGGTTTTTTGAGTGTTGATACACGATCGCGAACATAAGTGCCGCGTTTCAAACCGCGCACATGCAGTGCTGCCAGGTACAGTCACGGAAGTTGCTTATCATACACATCCAGATATGGCCAGAGGTATTATACGTGCAATATTCATACTATGGTTCGACGACTTTGCGATTGTGGCTCGATCAAGAATCGGTATGCGTGCTCCATGCTAGTGTTGACATAAAGATATTAGGCAGTTTTAGCACCGCCGTGTGGTAAACACGATAACTGCAACCGTACGTCGAATGTCACTAGGCAAGCCTATACTCCATTTCATACCTCAGGTGCAACGCTGTGGAAGCTACGCACGAAGTCCGGTCACAAAAATGTATTACTGCGCGCGTTTCCGTCTATGCTTCGCAGCGTGCCAGCGGCGTTTGCTCGCGCGAGCATGCACGTGAACCTGCCGCGACGGGCAGCTTCACGAAAGACCATTTTACGAAAATCGCAAAAGAAAAGAAACGTGAGCGGCGGCGGCGGCAGATCTCTCGTAGCGTCGTTCAGTAAAGCGCAGGACGGAAAGAGGCATGCCAGTACATGCCAGCACGCCGGTCCGGCAGCTCGGTCGCCGCGAATGACGTCACTCTCGCCATTTCTCTCCTCTGGCAACCACCTCACCCGGCGCTCCGGGAAGCGATGGGGGCATATCCGCGGGGGTGATTTAGAAAGCGATTTCCGCCCCTTATATTAACAAAACGAAGAAAAAAATTCGGAACCGTAAATTATTACGTCTGTTCTTCCCAATCCCAGCAATTCATCGAAATTGAAAACCGTTTCAGCTTCCCTTTAAGTAGCGACCAACCTTTGTTGTGCGCCGCCTTTTCCCCTCACACCAAATCCGGTTCCGGTATTTCCGGTCCCAGCATTTCCGGTTTAAAAATTTCCGGTTCCGGCGTTTCCGCTTTCTGGAGTTGCGCTGCGGGAATTTCCGCGTTGAATGCCGTTGGACGATGGTGAGACGCCCGCGCGTGCTTAGCAGAGCTGTGGCAGTCACCATAAGAAGAATGCAAAGGCGACAAGCTGTGTATTCCGCTGAAGTAGTAGTTCGCGGTCGCTGTTTTCCAAATGCACGAAAAACGGCAGTGGTCTCCAAGCGCCTAGGCACTACATTCCACTGTACGTTGTCGCTCGTGCCACAACCCATCGCAGGTTGACGCGAAGCAGCGAACACGAGCAGATCGCTGGGTACAGTAGGCGGTGGTTCTTGGATGGAATCACATTCACAGTTTCAACCGCAGCTCGTGCAATTAAAGCCTTTCCAGCGACGCGAAAGTAAACAACGCTAAAAAACAAAGCGTCACTTCCACTCGTAACAGGAAGCTGCAGCTACGTAAGTTCCGCTTGCCGCCGGAAGCTAAGGGGGTGAGTGGGAGAGGAGCGCGGAGCAGGAGGGCAGGTTGGCGGTACTTAACCTGGTCGGCGGTACTTAACCTGGTCGGCGGAAACGTGTATGGAGGGGCTTTAGGCTGACCGAGGCCAAGTGGCAAGGTTGACTCAGCCAAAGTGGACTAAGCCAACAGGGCAAAGTGCAAGAGGGTGTCGCCGTAATCATCAGAACCAGGTCCTGGAGAAGGTGCCATAGTACAAAGAGGCGAAGATGTCGCTTCTCTTGATGCAAAGCCAAAGGGGCCATCCTTGGTCACGAAAGTCCGACACACCAGGAAGGGTCAGCGGCCCAGGAAGGACGAGGTGGGGCAGCACCATAGGTCAGGCCGCAACGCTTGAGGTCTGCCGGACAGGAGCTGCCAGGGACGCGCGAGCCGTGGCTGCCATTTTGGCGCAGCGGCCACCACGAAAGTCACCGGGCTCATCGGACTGCGTGCTGACAGGAACGGCAGACCGAGATGACTGGCAGCCAGGCTAGCGGCAGCAGCGGGAGTAACCACCCTCGGCCAGGGGCTGCGCTTCACTGGGCACACCAGCCGCAGTGAGCGGTGGCCTAGGCAGCAGGAGGCAAGGCTGGCACAAATTCGTGCCCCCCCCCCGAGGTAGGAGTCAGTCAAGGCGGCAGGACCAGGGAGAGCTGGCCTCGTGGTAAGCAAGACTGGCGGCACAGTGGGACCAGGCGCAGAAAGACTCGACGACGCTGGGGAAAGGACAGGAAAGCCCCCCCCCCCCCCCCGGCTTATCCGGCTTGCCAAAAAGGTGCCCGGCCGGCTGATTGGCCTAGAAGGGGCGTTTGCCAGGCTGAGGCTTGGGCAACACATAAAAGGGAATACTAGGCCACATGGGTTTGTCACCGCTTCGATGTGTGCCCTCGCAATGTAGCTGCATTTCTCCGTTCACCTGCCCGGTAGGGAATGAAGTCCGGCTACGAGCTGGTGGGAGAAAAGCTGTCTAGGTGCGTTTCCGCACGTTGTACCGGTGGCGTGGCCAGCCGTGTCACGTTTGCCTGCGCTTCGTTGACCGCCTCCACCTCTCTCCAGTCATCAACGAAAGATTTTAGGTCCGAGACGTGAACTGGAGCACCGACTGGTCTCTCTTGGGAGGTTTCACGCATTAGCACATGCAGTACGAGCGGGCGTAGTGAAGAGCGTCACGCTTCATGCCTGGCCTGGTAGCAGAGCGGCACAACTTTTGGAAAGTCTTAAGGCCACTCGCATGTCCGGCCAACCGCGAGTCGCGGAAATGCTCAGGGTGTCTTAGACTGCGGGTTATCACCACCTTAAAAATATCCCCGGGAGCCTCCTCAGATGGGATATGGCGCAGAACTCCATCGGCGTCAAACAGATACGTATCCAACGTGCCCGCAACAGTATACCAGCTGCGCCGCACTCGGCGCCAACAGCAATACCAGCTGTCCGTGTGCGCCCGACGGCTTTGCCGCCCCGCTTCTCTTGGGGGCTCGGCTCTTTGAGTCATAGGAGACTGAGGCTCCGGTCCCTGCTTGGTGCCAATGCCCATGGGAGTGACGGACCAAAGGGTCGAACGCTGAAGCGGGGGCGCGCGACAGGGCGTCAGCCATCACGTTCGAACTCCCTTTCCGTTAGCGCACAACAAAATTGTACCGCCGCAGTGTCAACGGCCAGCGGCAAAGTGGCCTGAGGGCTTACGCAAACGCTTAAGCCAGGTGAGTGCCATGTAGTCCGTCTCCACCATAAACGGCACTCCGTCGACGTATACCAGTCGAACTTCCGGAGAGCAAAAAACTATAGCGAGACATTCCTTTTCGATCACGCTGCAGTTGCGCTCGGCGGCGTTAAGTGACCGGCTGGCAAAGGCGACTGGTCGGAGAACGCCGTCGTGCTCGTGAAGCAGCACAGCCCCAAGGCCCAGGTCCCTCGCGTCAGCTTGGACAACGAACTCCCTGTTCAGGTCGGGTAGCTTCAGTTCGGCTGTGGCCAGGGGTGTAGCCAGGGGAGGGGCTTATGGGGCTTCAGCCCCCCCCCCCCCCGAAATTTTATCGTGCTGCGCATGCACCGCCGACCAAGGCAACCCCCGCCGCCGGAAATCATTCTGGATTTTGTCTAGAATGTCTTTTTCACGCTCGAAAAGACGTTTCATCGCGAACATTGCGAACTCGGGCTGGGTTTCACGGTAACATCCAAGGAGCCCCCTCCGAGCACAAAGGGCGTTTTGATGGCGAGCGGGCTAATCGCGGCATATCGCGAAGGCCGCGGAATCTTCGGAGCGCATGGATGTCAATTCTGAAACTTCATGGGTATAAAGTTCTCATAAACTTTTGATGTGAAAGGTGCATTGACATTTCCAAAGTTGGGCTTTAGATTTTCAATTGCGGAACTTTGTGAGTTTAATGTTGTTATAAACATTTGGCACCAAAGGTTCATTGCCTTTTCTAAAATCTTACATCGGAACATACGACACAAGCTAAATCAACACACTATCAGACAAGTTAACAAAGCACGCAGCGAAGTCCGATGAGACGAAACGTGGTGGTTCATTTGTGCCGTCATGTCACACAGAAAAATCTTTTTTTTTCACCTACGCCAAAGCATCCATGTCAAGATACTAAAGTCAGCCAAGGTAACTACGTTATTTATTTTTTTCTACTTTGACTTTTATTTGCAAGGACACATTGAGCCTCTTCAATTTTTTTTTTGTTCTCGCTACCCTACCCGCGGGCTGCCAGAGCCAGCGAGAGCGCATGCCTTTTTCTGGTGTTGCCCCTTGTTGCGTTTGGAGGCGGAGAGAAGAAGAAGTTTGGTTCGACACAGTCGCACTGCTGTCTAGCTGTCTAGTGTTTTTGAATTTTTTCGACATTTTGTCAAATAGATTTGTCGAAGACGTCGGACGACTCGCCAAGGTACCTTCCCTACCTGAGGCCGGGGGGGCCTTCGCCTCCCGTCGCTTCGATAGGAGCCTGCAGAAGAGCCCGATCTGGTAGCGGTGAGAGCTCCGTCATGACTACGCCTGACCTGACACCGGGCCAGAGGCCACCGACTGACCCTGAGAGCAACCGTGACTGTAAGCGATACAAGGCTGCAGAAATAGACGACGAGTCTACGCTTATTGACGATTGTGACATAGCTGACATCACAGATCTGGAAGATGAAGGCTTCAGGCTTGTGCGGCACCGCAAGAAGAGGACCGTCGGAATCCCAGTGATTGTTACGCCTGCCACAGAAGGAGCCGACCTGAAAAAAGTAAATCCCATTGTCCTGTCTACGGAAATTGAAAAAATTCTTGGCGCATCGCCAGTTAGGAGCCGCTTTACTGCTCAAGGAGCCCTGCTTTTAGATGTACAGACAGAAGAGCATGTGAATTCCCTTCTCAGCTGCAAGTCAATCTCAGGGACTGCAATCTCAGCACGAGTGCCCAATTCGTACCTGCAAAACACGTGCATTATTAGAGGAGTACCGAAGTGGTACACTGACGAGGAACTGTTGCTATACCTAAAACCACAAGGAGTTTACCATGCAAGGATAGTCACGCGACGCGTCCAAATTTCCGAAACCGATTGGGAGTCCAGGCGAACCAGCTCCGTGGTTCTTACGTTCGCTCCAAATACAGACCGTCCAGAGAAGATCAACTTGGGCTTCACAAGACACGAGACCATTGACTACGTTGAGACACCACCTCGGTGCTTCAAGTGTCAGCGCTATGGACATGTGGCCAAGCACTGCCGTGGTGAGCAGCGGTGTAAGAGATGTGGAGGACCCCACGATTTCAAAACATGCGCGTGCAGAGAGAAATTTCTATGTGCAAACTGTAGTGGTGGTCATCCAGCTAGTTATAGCAAGTGTCCTATGCGGGCAGCGGCAATAAAGCGTAAGAAAACGTTTATCTTGGGGCCAACAGGAAACGATGAGAAAAATACGACGAAGAAAAAGACAGAAAGTCAAAGAGAGTCAGACGAAATGAGATGGAGCTCAAAGAGTGAAACTGATTTTCCAAGCCTGAAGCCTTCTCCAGGAATCCAGGACACAGTGGTGCCATCGCGCAGTGGACCGGCTAAAACAGTGAAATAAATGAACAGAGGCCCCGTAGACGAGAAGACTGCTGAACAACCGGAACAGCGAAGTTATGTGTCTGTACTGCAGCGACCCCAATCGCGTTGCGATGAAAACACACCACAGGAGGACTGTCAGCAGGTGCTACGTGCTCTCTTCAAGGCCTTGCGATCACACATGGAGAAGATGCCGGCGAGCACGATGAAGGAAATGCTCGAAGTAGTCCTGGCTCTCGAGTCAGTGATTCTCAGCTCTGCCTCTTTTTAAAGCACCTATCAATATGGATGCGGTCAGGACACAATGTTCACCATCACGTCCACAGGTGCCACTTATTATGCAATGGAACTGTGCGGGTCTTGCGTGCCATTTACCTGAACTGTCGCTTTTCTTGCGTAACATGCCTGTGCCGATATTGGCCCTGTCCGAGGCTGGTCTTCCAAGTTCCAGATCAATTGCTGGTTATGTCGCACATGGAAACCAAAGTATTCCGACATTTCCGAACGGAAGCGCCAAGCTATATGTGAGACGTGAAATACCACATTACGTTCTACCAGTGCAAGACCTTTGCAGCAGTGCTTTGGAAGTCACTGCTGTACAAGTGCGGCTGGGAAACCGAAGCCTCAGCGTGGCCTCCGTGTATGTGAGCTCTCGCCTGAAGGTCTCGATGCGAGAAATTATAAGAGACCTCTGCAGCCGCTGCCCAGCTCCTAGGATTATATGCGGCGACTTCAACGCGCACCATACTCTCTGGGGCGACAAGGCGACTGATGCACGTGGAAAGCAAATTGTTAGTGCTTTAAACACCGAGGGACTATGCGTGGCAAATGACAAACAGCCAACGTTTTTTCGACCACCGGCCTCTTACAGTGTCATTGACTTGACGTTACACTCAACGGACATCCTCGCATCGTCAACGACTAGTAATGATAGAATGGGCAGTGATCATTTTCCTGTCTTCGTTAACATTGCTGGATATAGAACCAACGGCCGAAGATCCTGTCCGGTGACGCATTGGGATACGTACAGGGACGGCCTAAGCGAATCATCTGGAGACCTGTTCGCGGACATGCTATGTAGCAAGAGATTGGCTACCGCTGAGCTGAAGCTACCCGACCACTTCCCCGCTCCGGATCTAAAGCTCAAAAATCCATGCGCTGCCCGTAGAAGAGCGGAACGGAGGCTGATGAGGACGAAGGGCGACCCACCAATGAAGACTACATTCAACAGGATTAACGCAGTAATTCGACGTTATACAAGGAAACTAAGAAGAGATCAATGGGCATTATTTTGTGCAAGCCTATCGGTCTTCACACCAGTTCCACGGATATGGTGGGTCGTTAATAACCTTGCTGGAAACTTTCGACCAAACAAGCCATTTGAAGCCCTAGCATTGAAGTTAGGCAAGACACTCACTTGTCTTGCGAATGCCTTCGCTGAAATATACTCTTCCGGAAGGTCAGCTGGCACAACCAACCCGCCCCCGCTGCTATCGTAGTCTCTAATGGATGCTCTTTTCACACTCAGAGAGCTGGAACTAGCTACGAGCAGCCTCCGACGTCGCTGTGCGGTGGGACCTGACCTTATCAGTAATCAGATGCTGACTAACCTACCGGTTGAGAGACGGCGTGATTTGCTGGCATTTTTTAACCAAGTCTGGGCCAGTGGGGCTATCCCACATTTATGGAAGGTAGCATGGGTGGTACCGGTTCTGAAGCCTGGAAAGAACCCTGCAGCTCTGGACTCATACAGACCGGTATCACTGACCTCGTGTGCAGCGAAGCTAATGGAGAAGATGGCGTGCACAAGACTCACTTGGTATGTCGAGCAGGGTCGAAAACTACCATCGTGCATGACTGGGTTTCGGCCGCGTCTAAGCGCTCAAGACAATGTGCTGGACCTGCTAAGCCACATAGAACATTACAGTGCGGATGGCCTGTCGACACTTGCTGTTTTCATGGATGTTTCTAAGGCTTACGACTACGTGTCTCAAAGAGCCATCATCAGCCAGTTGCAAGTTATAGGCGTCACGGGTCATCTCTTGCACTTCATACATACGTTCCTCAATGATCGTCGCATCAGAGTTCGTCTTGGCGACACTTCGAGCGATGAAATACGTATATTTCGCGGTGTGCCACAGGGGAGTGTTTTATCTCCCTTATTATTTAACATTGCCATGAGTAGCCTCCCAAGAGTACTAAACCATCGAACACCAGTGAAGATATCTATATATGCCGATGATATCTGCATATGGGTCTCCGGCTACCAGCATCGCCGCCTCGCACGAATAGCCCAGGGAGCAGTAAAAGCCATTCAGGGCCACTTGGCAACGATTGGATTATCGCTATCAGCAGAGAAATCATCATTCGTACTATTTCCTGGAGTGAAAAGAAAATCTACACACTTGACGCTGAATTTGGACGGATACCAGATTCGACAAGTCACCAACGTCCGATTTCTGGGCGTTACCTTAGACCACAGGCTACTCTGGCGCCGCGGCGTTGACCACGTTGTGGCGTCATCGTCACCCAGGCTACATGTGCTCAAGCGAATCGCTGGCATACGCTGGGGCAACCACCCGACGTCGATGCTACGACTACATACAGCGTTGGTTACCAGTCGAATCCTGTATCAGCTACCTCTGATGTCACCCTCAGACAGCCAATACGAGCGCTTAGAAGCCATCCACAGAAAAGGTATCCGACTTTGCCTTGGAGTCCCTCAGCCAGCGTCAAACAAGAAAGTGCTCTACGAAGCTGAGTCACGCCCTCTACGACTGCAGGGTTCCCAGGCTCTGATGATCCAGCTCCTACGATTGAGTGAGTCTACGCCCGGTAGAGCCCTCTTACGACGTATAGGTAACAGGCCGCGCTCACATTTTTATGCAGCATTGAACACGCTTCGCGTATTAGGATTGCGCTGCTCGAGACAGAGGGAAACGATAGAACCACCCTGGACATTCGAGGACATCACATGCAACTTAAGTGTACCACGATTGCAATCAAAGGGCTGCATTCCATCTGCAGAAGCGAAGTCATTAGTCCTGGAACACCTGAACACGATTTACCCGAATCACCTACAAGTATACACAGATGGCTCTGTCAAGGCAGACGAAGACCGCTGTGCAGCTGCAGTCTATATTCTCTCTCTAAGATATACGTGGTCTGGCCGTCTGGCCTGTATAGCCTCGTCGACAGTTGTGGAAGGCGTAGCAATAGCTTCTGCGCTGCGCAAACTAAAGACTTTGCCTCCGCAGAATGTGGTTGTCCTTACGGACTCGAAGGCCGCATTACAACAAATACACCGTGGTTTGCCATCCCTCAAGTTCCCACGCAAATCACTAGCCATCGTGAAAGAACTCAATAACAAAGGCTTCACAGTAAAGTTTCAGTGGATTCCTTCCCACATTGGCATCTCAGGAAACGAAAAAGCTGATGCGCTTGCATACGCAGCACTCTATCAACCTCCCAAAATCAAGGCTCCAAAGAGTAATCAAGAACAAAAATCTGACATTCGAAATCACTTTGCGTCGCTTTGGGTTCCACCGCATATGCCCTGCGTAACCAAGAGATTGCACCGAGAGGAAGCCACACTTCTATATCGAATAAGGACAGGATCTGCTAATACACCGGCCTGGTTATTTAAAACGGGGCGAATCAATTCTCCGAACTGTACGGCATGCAACGAGACAGGAGACATTGAGCACTTTTTGTGGTCCTGCCAGCAATTCCAAGATGAAAGAGACACTCTCCTGAAAAATCTGCAAAACAAGGACCTTCCGCATGCGCGCCTGCAAGACCTTATATTTCCCGAGGGATTAGTTATAGCCCGCAAAGAAACTTCACGTCTCCTCATCGATTTCTTGAGAGAGACCGGTTTGATGGACATATGGTGAAATCCTTCAGCGGTATTGTGCGAGAAGCTCGGGCGTTGCAATTGCCGGCCTTGTTCGCCAGGCTAAACCCGCCTGTTGCTACACTTCACCACCACCACCACCACCACCGTTTGGAGGCGATCCCACCGCTCGCAACCAGTTTGTTGCGTACTCCAGGGTAGCGTACCGTACTGCTGCCGAGAAGTGGCGACGCCTGTCTATCGAAGCTCGACCGAAATTACTTATTGGGTAGCGTGGCGTTGTCGGCGGGCTGCAGGCATCCGGTAGACCATGGCGACCGAGCAAGGGCGAGACGATTTGCTAGTACGAAACTTGCACTGTTTATTCAAAGGTAGCTGAAAGAAAATAAGAAGAGCATGAAGTATATCACAAGTACAGCCTCGTCCACTCTTAGGGTGAACACGGCTTACCGTGGCCGCGCTCCGCGGGGCGCCAGTGCGTCCGGTGCGGTGGCGCATCGAAGTGAAGTGGCGCAGGCGCACACGGACCCAGGGGAGGTGCTTCGCGTCGTCTGCTACAGCGCTGGAGCGCGGCACCTCTTGCTTTGCTGTAAAGTACACTTCGCTACACCAAGGTCACTGAGTGCCCCAGGCGGCATTGCGGGAAGCCGCACTTCCCTAACTGGAGCATTTTCCAGCTGGTTACGTCTACAGCTTGTGAACAGCCTGCTTATTCAATAAGCCTGCTTATTCATAAGCAGAAACAAGCTTCTCACCACATAAATCACTTAGCATGTTTTTTATAAGTGATGAACTTAAAAATACAGTCATTTTTTTGCGCTGTTCATTAGGCTGGGGCCATTTTATTTTACTCTCACAGCAGTTGGTGTAGTGCGTACCAAGAAACCTATTAGGCGCGCTCTTGGATGGAGTCGTCATGTGATAAGCCTAGCGCGCCCTTTCGCGCATGTCTTGACGCTAGAACAAATGTGCTTAATTGACTTAAGAAAACGACCTAAACCCGCTATAAATTTTGCAGAAAGTTAGAGAGCGATTGTTCAATCACGCATCATCATGTTTGCCATGGATTTTACCATTAAGGAGGGCAATACTATTATTTCGACAGCAACTAAGAAGTGGTATCCGCTGATTCGCACTCTCTTATTGACGTGTTAATGTCGCTGGTAGGAGAGCATGGAGCGCTTTACGCGATGTACCAATGTGCTCTCCCCGGTATAGCAACTGATTTGGCGGCAATTTTATTTACTTCCCCTTTTCATCTTCCTACATCCTATAAAAGAACTAAATTCATTTTTGTTGTCACAGTTCGGGTAAAATCACCGAAGCGGTGCCGGTCTTCTGACGGCTACCTGACGCTAGAAGTCGCATTCTCATTTAGAGGAATCGTCGGTCAATTATTTGATTACGTTGATTAGGTGAAGTAAAACATGTAGTGCCGACGTCTTTTTTTGGGGGTTCTTTTTTTCTCCTTGGAGTCAATTCACGCCGCATGCGAATGCTGTTTCCGTCGGTTTCGAATAGGTAATTGGAGTGGAAAATCTATAATCTACATGTCTGTTTTCTAGCTTAAAATTACGTCTTGCCGGGTAATTAGGCCGTTATTCGCTTCTATTTCATTTCAGTACTTCCTCGGAATGGGTCATATGCAAATTATCACTAACATATAATAATTTGTTAATTGTGCGGTATACGTCCCGAAGCGACATATGGCATCTGAGTTACGCCATAGAGGTGGGCATCGGATAAATTTGGAGATTAGGAGGAATTTATTTCTTCCTTTTTTAGGGGGTAAGCGGGGGTGGGCTAGGCTGAGTGGGTAAAACCCAAATATGAATACGGCACAGGAACCCTTGCCGCGAACAAGCGATGCTGTTGCCGTCGTGGGGAAGTGGCCGGTCTATGTATTGGACGAACGCGGCCAAGATATTTAAACCGGTGGTCATGATGCCGGCCCGGTGTCGTCTGCCCACCGCATGCCGGTGGTCTGCAAACGGCCTCGCCATTTGTAAGAGCTATGCCTGGCCCAAACCAGATTGCTGTGGTCGAGCCAGTCCACTTTTTAACTAACTATGGGCGTCAGCCCGATCAACCGCCGTGCCCCCCCCCTTTTTTTTTTGCTTAGGTCATGCTACCCCATCTTAGCTTAATATGATGATGCGGTGCAGCCAACGACTACTCAACTGAGTGACTGGCCGCTCCGGAGTTAAAGATTCTGGGATGACTCGCCAAATCGAAAGACACCAGAGGTGTTTCCATTAAACGCATTTCCGTCGACTTGCATGATGAATTGCATTTTGTTCGGTTGCTGGTTGCCATGGCACTTCGGCGATAAAAACGCTGTAACAGTGCAGGATAATTTCATTTCCCCGGCGCACTTTGGAAACTAGCCATGTCGCGGGTACTGGAAAAAGAAAGACGCCGCATCGTAGATCTATGCCTACAAAACTATGCTCAACGCGTTATATCGGAGATGACAAAACGGCCACTGAAAACTGTAAATAGAATCGTCCGGGCTTACAAGAAGCATGGAGCAATTGCGGATGCTCCCCGTAAAGCCGGGCAAAGAGTGACCATTGTTGCGGCGGCTGCTGCAAACCCAACCTGCACCGTTCGAGAAATTAAGAACAGCCTCAGGCTGGGTGACGTCCCTGACACGACTATCAAGCGTCTCCTCTACATCCCAGCCTAATAAAGAGCGCGAAAGAAATGACTATTTTTACCCTCATCACTTATAAAAAACATGCTAAGTGATTTATGTGATGAGAAGCTTGTTTCTGTTTATGTATATTGATTAAGGAGGCTGTTCACACGCTGTAGACGGAACCAGCTGGACAATGCTCCAGTTAGTGAAGTGCGGCTTCCCGCAATGCCGCCTCGGGCACTCAGTCACCTGGGTGTAGCGAAGTGTACTTTACAGCAAAGCAAGAGGCGACGCGCTCCAGCGCTGTAGCAGACGACGCGAAGCACCTCCCCTGGGTCCGTGTGCGCCTGCGCCGCTTCACTTCGATGCGCCGCCGCGCCGGACGCACTGGTACCGTTGTCAGATGGGAAGAGGACTTGGCAACCAGAGGCGCCGCGTCCCAGAGCTTTCATGTACTCATCAACCCAGCATCATTCGATACATTGACCCCGGTACTCCCCCACAACCCGGGCTGACTGGGTGGGGGGACTTGGTTCGGGCCAACGGTCCTTCCCGGACAAGGGGGCTGTTGCGGTGCAGTCCAACTGAGGGACTGCACTCAACACACAAACAGCCATGTCGGTCTTGCAGGGCACAAGCCTGACTGACCCTCGGACTGCCCTGACGCAAAAGAGGTCAAGGCATACAACCATGGAGACCACCAAAGCCGTCCGCAGAGCAGCGCGACCACTTGAGGGTGCACCACCACCGGTTCCAGCTCTGGGTTCCACTGAGCCAAACAAAACCCCGTAGATCGACTGGCGCACACGGCCGAGTCGTGCGACCTTTGGAGCATGCATCATAACTTAATGGATAGCTTTCCACCTGACTCGTCAAAAATCACGGCAGGACGAGCCCACACTTCGAGAAACTTCTTCTCGCCCAAGCGGTGCCGCTCCCGGGTGAGGTGGAACCAGACCTCCTTCCGTGCTTTCGCAAGCACTTCGTGAAGGCCCGGTGCCCGACCCCCGAAAATTGCATCGCAGCGTGCCAGCCAAACTTGGTATGAGCACTCGGCGAGGAGAAGCACGAACTGGTTGATCGCCTGATTGGGCAAAGGGTGCAAAAATCGGACTGTCTCATAAGGAACGCCTGGGAGCCTAAATAGACTAGCAACTCTTTGGAGAAGAGCTGCAGGAAGCAAACACTGCGTAAAGATATGAACTGAGTCCTCACGAGCGCCACAGAAAGGACACACTCCACGAGCCGGGATGGCTGTGAAGGGCCTGTAGCTCAACGGCAGGCACCCTCGCGCCAGGCGGTACATAAAGGTGGCTCGCCTGGCGTCGAGGAAACCGGCCGTAATGAGCTTCCAGTTTGGCCTGTGAATCGACAGGTCGTACCTTTGGCAATGTGGGGGGAGTCCTGGGGTGAGGATATCCACTAACTCTTGGAGTGGAGCTGAAACTACGTCGATGCCTGGGTGAACCTTGCGGAGGCTTACCAAAGAGTTGGCAGCCGCCGCATAAATGGTGGACGGGGTACCTGAACGAGGAACACAGTGGGAAAATGTGCTCTGCGAGAACAAGCGGAGTCGGGTGCTAAGAAAGAAGGAAGTTAAGCTTCGAGTTAGGAGCATATCCGAGTTAAGAGCGACCTGGGTCCACCTGACGTGTAGTGCAGTAGCCACGATGCCCAGGTCGGGAATTCCGAGTCCTCCCTTGTCCCTGGGCAACTTGAGCACCCGCCTAGCTACACAACCAGTTGTACCCTTCCAGAGGAAGCGAAACAAGACCCTCTCCAAGATAAGCTTGGTTCGGGTTGGAATAGGAGACACACACCCCACATACGTCAGAAAGGAAAACAGAAGTGAGCGAAGGATTGTCGCTCGAGCAGTCAAAGGGCATGACAACGCGCTGAATTCCTGAACCCTGGCTTCAAGCTTCTCCTTAGCCTGTTGCCAGTTTTCGGGAGAGAGACCATCTGGTTCGAACTGGAAGCCTAGAATCCGCAGCCGCGTTTTCACGGGGAGACCATGAACGGGCTGCGGACTGGAAGGAGTGGAGTTCAAGTACATTGCTGCACTTTTCGACCTATTCAACCTTGCACCGTTCGCCCCGCAGTAACTGTCCATGACCTCCAGGACGCCGCAAGCTGATGCTTCGTCCGGGACGACAATGGACAAGTCGTCTGCATAGGCAAAGAGTGCAACCGGGGGGGAACCTGGTGGAAGTAGGAACCTGCCAATTCTGCTGTCACAAGACAACCTCTGCAGAAGCGGTTCAAAAGCGAGTACGTAGAGGGCAGGTGAGAGCGGGTCCCCCTGTCGCACACCACGTCCCACAATGAACGCCTCCGAGAGGCGGTCTCGTATGAGAACAGCAGAAGTCGGTCGAGAATACAAAGCTTGGATCATCTGTCTAAAACCCACACTAAAACCAGCCTCTTCCAAAACACGGAAAAGGTACCTATGGCTAATGATATCGAAAGCCTTCTCCTGATCGAAGGAGCAAAGAATACCTGGAAGTTTCCTGGTATTTGCCCACAGGAGAAGGTCCCTTAGTGCTATACCGTGAAGCTGAGTAGAGCGCCCCTGGACACAACATGCCTGGTATGGACCCAAAACAGTGCTGAGCACTGGCGTGAGTCGCATACACAGGCACTTTGCTATGAGCTTATAATCGCAGTTCAGAAGTGTGATTGGACGCCATGCTCTCAGATCGGAGCTCCTCGACTCGTCCTTACAAAGGAGAGTGATTAACCCCTCTCGTTGAGACGCTGACAAAGTCCCTTCACTGAGTAGCCGGTTCACCAGTGATGTGAATGACGCACTGGCGCCCCGCGGAGCGCGGCCACGGTGAGCCGTGTTCACCCTAAGAGTGGACGAGGCTGTACATTTCAGAGCCCCTTAAATAGGCTCTCTACAAGTGTGGGCGGGATCTTGCTTCCGTCGATGACACGTGACAGGCACAGAGAGAGGGCCCCTCCTCCTGCATTACCGAGCACGGGATGGAGAAGTCGATCCTCTTTTCGACGAATCCGGGGAGAAGGTCGGGTGAATGACCTCTTCGGCACCGTGGGGTCCGGCCAAGTAGAGGGTAGGGGGATGACGTATCGCCCATGGTGTCCGACCAAGTACAAGGTAGGGGGATGACGTATCGCCCGTTGTGTCCGGCCATACCTAACACCCTACCACTGCGCGGCGCACTTCGGTGCGCGTTCGGTTTTCTCTGGCCGAGTGGATTTTCGCCTTCGAGAATTTTGAACGCTTTCTGGCTAGCAGACTAGAAAAAGAAACAACGGTCGCTCGCCGCCATCACTGTGGGGACTCGACGGATTGCAACGCGTTCGCCTGAGCACAACCTCTCCGGAATATTTTGTTTCGCCGGTGTAGGATACAGAGCAGCATGCGTACGCTTCTTTGTGGGCCAAGCGTCTCACGTTTTCTTCGATATTGACACGTGTACTTGTCTTTATCGGGCGACACGTTTTGCCGCCTAACAAATGTTATCGCACAGCGCGGGACGCGCCTGCATGTATCCGAAGTTTCTGGAAAGTTATCGATGCTTCTATCCGCTGTCTGTTGTCGACGAACCTTGTGTTATCTGATTTCATCGCTTGACACGAATGGTGTAGAACTTTGTAGAAGGCATGCGGGTCCCAACGGTTAATCTGGAACATTCGATGACTGATCTATAAAAGCCGACGCGCTTGACCCGCTGATCAGATTTTCGACGATCGCCGAGCGTGTTCGCCGCTATCGTTGTGCTATAAGTGTAGCCTGTTTTGTGGGCACAGGTTCGCCCAACAAAAGTTAGTTTTGTCGTTCACAGTATTGCTACTGTGTTATTCAACGTCACCACCACGTGACTATATTCTTTCGGTAGCCACATTAGGTGCCCAAAGTAGGCATTCGACTGTGGCCTACATGCTTTCCTTTGCGTTTGTTCATTTCGGTGGCCCCGCCTCTCAAAAGGAAGAAAAAAAAATACATTCTTGCGACGCAGCAAATTTCTGCATGGTAAAAGTTCGATTTTGTTACTTCTTTTACGGAAAGTAATGGGCCACGGGACGCTTGAGTTGCCGGATACTCTTATATACTCTTATGAAACAGGGTGCTTTTCCATTAAGCACCCTGTTTTACTGTACAAGTTATATAAATATGGCATTAGAGGAACGGCTCTCACATTAATAAAGAATTACCTCCTAAATCGCCACCAGTACACGAATATTACGAATGCAAAATCCAGTTTAGGTCAGCTACATTATGGAGTTCCACAAGGATCTATTCTTGGGCCGCTGTTATTTCTGCTCTATATAAATGATATAATTAACGTGCCCTCTACACCAGAAATAATAATGTACGCTGATGATACCAATGTATTCTTCTGCGGACAAGACCTAAAAGTCCTCCAAGTAGAAACCAATGTATGGCTGAAAAATTTGTCCACGTGGCTCTACGGTAATGAATTAGAGTTAAACACTAAAAAAACTAAGTACATTATATTCCGCGCTCGTAACAAGTGTATAAAACAAGAAATAGTTATCCAATTTCGCGATGAATTTATCGAACGTGTACCAACACATAAATTTCTTGGTGTCATCTTTCACGAGCATCTTGACTGGTCACCTCACATTGAAAAAGTTCGCACTGGTATATCTAGGTCCATTGGTACCATGCATAAAATAAAGAGCCTTTTGCCTATCTGGCTAAAGAAACAACTATACTACACACTGGTACATTCGCGTTTCCACTATTGTCTTCTTGTCTGGGGCACAGCACCTAAAACAAGCATAGAAAACATATATTTATTACAAAAGAAATTTTTGCGCCTAATAGATAATGCACCATACCTTAGCCACACTGCCCCACTGTTTAGAAAACATCAACTGCTTACACTGTGGAATGTTATAAACAAAAAGATAGCGTTAGCTAGTTACCTACAAATGCATTCCGATCCTACGGCTTTTTTTCAACAATATCTAACGAAAGCACACACCTACAACACCCGGCACATATGTTACAATAAGGAAAAAATACGTACAAACTACGGCACCCAGAAACTTAGCTACAGAATTTCCAGTTTTTTAAACGATCACCATCCGGCTGTAAACATTATCCAAGAAAGTAAATCATTCAAAGCTTTAAAATATAGCATCACTATGTATCTATTGTCACTGCAGGCATAACCACTCCTTTCTTTTTTTTTTCTGTTGTCTCTTACAGCAATTTTCCCAATTGTACATACATATTCAATATGAAATAACTCTCGTCTCAATGTTACCAACCACTCTGTATTTCGATCATGTTTAGTGCTGATTTTATGCGCTGAATGTCTTGTGCTCTCGAATGGGAGCAAGGGCACAGACTCCTTGTCAGGCAACCACTTGCCTTTTGGTCTGCGCCCTAGGCAACTGTACCACGTTGTCTGAATAAACTCTTTGAATCTTTGAATCTTTGAATATTGCAATAGCAATTATATGGTCACTCCAAGCGCATTCCTGCCATCGCCGTCGCCCTTGTGTTTCGTATGAAGTCCAAGGGTGATAACACCGTGACCGCATGGTGTGTGTGCGAGGGAAAGCGCATGGTGTATGTGCAAGGAGGAAAGCGGGGAGCAAGCGCCCCGCCTTCCGGCGCGCGCTATACATCGGGGGAAAGGGAAGGAGGGTGGACGGGCCTTAGGATTTTGTGATCTGTGAATCTGTGATTGCGCAACGTGTTTATTTGCCTTGTTTGACACATTATAACAGTGGCTTTTTCTTAGATGCGTAGATTTAGTGGACACTTATATGTATATTTAAATATCTTGTTCCGAGGTTTTGTGTATACGTGCATGAGCTTTGTTTCCAGTGACACTTTGTTGCCCTTTATCAAGCTGTATCTTCGCATTTGTATATTCCATTGTATCCTCGCATTTCTAATGTACGAGGGCGCGTCAAATGAAAGTGAGCCTGCCTATCCCGCACAATAATGGTTCCGTTCATTATCTGCGAGGCATGCGCGTAGCACACAGGCATCTCCCATTTACAAAAGTGACACGCATGTGTGAGGATAAATGTTCTTTATTACTCTCATGCATTGGGTTGAACATGGTTGCGTGACGTAATGGACGCTCCAGAAGTTGAGCAGCGTGGTGTTGTGAGGTTTTTGACTGCTGAAGGTATTTCGTAAAAAGAAATTAGTTGCCGTAGGGCTGCCGTGTACGCTGAGCATCGGATTTCATTGGCCACTATGAAGCGTTGGAGCGAACGGTTCAAAGAAGAACGTGAAAGTTCCAAAGATGATCCAAGACCGGGCCAAAGTCACCGTGGAATCACCCCCAACACAATTGCAGAGGTTGATGAGCTGATTAGACAAGAACGGAGGATAAGCACTGATGAACTGGCAGAGCGTGCGAACATCAGCCACGCTTTTGTTCCCACCATAATTCATGAACATCTCGGTTCTTGTGTGCGCAATGGATGCCCAAGATGTTGAACTCCCGCCAGAAGACGGAGAATTTGGGCACTCCCTTGACTCATCTGATCTGGTATGACAATGAGGATGAAGACTTCTTGTCTGCAATATTCATCGGGGACGAACCATGGTGCCACTACTACGAGCCTGAAACACGACGGCAAAGCTTACAGTGGAAACATTCGAATTCACCACCCCCAAAGAAAGCAAAGGCCGTCATTTCCGCCCACGTCGCTGATGTGGTTAATACAAAGCTGGCAAAGTTCAAGTGGGAAACGCTTCAACATCCGCCATACAGCTCAGACCTGTCGCCTTGCCACTTCCACATTTTGGGGCAACTGGAAAAACAGCTCAAGGGAACCAGATTCGTGTAGGACGATGATGTGCAAGAGTCAGTTGCAGACTTTTTGAAGCCGCAACCCAAGGAGTTTTATGAGACAGGAATCACGCAACTCGTTAGTCAATAGGACAAATGTCTAATTGTTCATACAGACTAATCTTAAACAAAGTACCCCGTTTGCCATATGTTCGCATTGGCTCACTTTCATTTGACTGGCCCTCATATATTTTGCAAAACTTCTGGTTTTTATACGTGCTCTCTGTTGCGACTATAATTTCGGTGCAATTACGATACACGACCGGTGACACCTGTTCCTGCGTAATATATTGGAGCGAAGGACAGCGTTATTGAGATATTTCATTGGCCGTTGCATATGTACAAGAATGTAAACAAGGTTCTTGAATGACAAAGTTTCGTTAACATATTTGTCCTCAACATGTTCATTTCATGGCCTTTACATTTTTCATATCAGTGGCATACACTCCTTTGCTGGTTTCGAACTGATATATTTCTAAAGTTCGTGTGATATTTTCTTTTATTTAATAAATAAACAAACAAATATCATAAAAATATATCAGCATCTTTGGCAATGACAATGCAGTATGTATTTGATTCATGAATTCATGTATTTGATCCCTCGACAAATTGTTTAAGAGGAAGCTTTAGCTCGGGCCCAGTTCCGGCGCGGTCTATTCAAATACATGTAAAACGCAGAAACGCTATTCTGAGATAACCCCTGGATCGCTTTTAATGAAATTTGTTGCATTTGAGAGAGAAAGTTGAATTCTAGTGTCTGTTGTAAACGGAATTTCGATATAGGGTCTGAATTTTGTTTGATATATTTTGAAAAATTTGAAATTTCGAAAAAAGTTGAAGCACGACGTTTACAAATTAATTGCTCTGCATCAAGAACAGATATTGCGGTTCTGTGAACGGCATCTGTTAAAACACTCAAAGCGGACAAATTTCATATGTCATTTTACATCTTACGTGAATTTGTTACGTTGTGTACAAGGATTCTGCAAAAACCGTATTTACATAATATTAAATTTTTTTAGAATAATGTATAACAAAATAATTTTGTCCGCTATAGATATACTATTAGATACAATTCACAGAATTTTGATATCATTTTTCGTTATTGAGTTACAGTTTTAAACTTCATAGTTTAGCGTTTTGAAAATTTGCGATTTATGCCAATTTTTGATAAATAAGTGACTGCCTAAATAAAAAATCCAGAACGAACAATCACTAGAATTTAAGTCTTTCTTATAATTGCAAGAAACCTCGTCAAATTTGGTGCAGTGGTTGCCGAGAAAAACGAATTCTCCTTCTACATGTATTTGATACGAACATCCGAGCTAAAGCTTCCTCTTAAGGAGGAGGCTGAGCTGCAAAGTGAGACCCCCCCGAACGAAATTTCTGGCTACGCCACTGGCTGTGGCCACTAGAGCTCAGGATAGTGCATGAAAGGCACCCTCCTGCTCAGGAACCCAGCTCCATCGTGCCGATTTTTTCAACAGCGCGGTCAAGGGCGCTAGGAGAGCTGCGCAATTCGGGATGAACTGTATAATAGTTAACCATTCCCAAAACGCGCCTAAGGCCCTGAATGTTCGCCGGCGTTGGGTATTCGAGGATAGCTCGCGCACGAGCACACGACCCCTGTCGATGGTAAAGCCCAATAGGGGAATGCGAGTCTCAGCTATTTAGGCTTCGGGTTTAGAGTCAACCCGGCGGCACGCAACCTTTCGAGGACGTCCTCCAAAGGGCGGAGGGGTTCCTCGAACGTTCGAAAGAAGGTGACAACGTCACCGAGGTACGCCAGCACATAGCGTTACTTAGCATCCCCCAGAATGCGGTCAATCAATCTGGAACGTAACTGCAGCTCCAGAGCAGCCAAATGGCATACGGATAAACTGGTAAAGGCCTCGGCGAGAGGTGAACGCAGTTTTCTCCGCATCAGCCGGCTCCATCTGAACCTGCAGGCAGCTTAGCATCCAGGGTGGTGAAGTAGCACGTATTGCCTAGATTAGCCACGACTGAGCTCACGTTAGGCATAGGGAAAACATCCTTCCTCGTGGCCTCGTTCAGCCGGCGCTAGTCCACACAGTCGACAAGAGCCGTCTCTTTTGGGGACCACTACCACCGGTGAACTCCAGGAACCGTTTGAGCGTTCGACGATACCGGTCTCAATACGCTCATCCAATGCCTGGTCGATTGTCTTCCTTCTGGCCGCAGTAACGGGGTGAGGATTGCATTTCCACGGCAGTGCGTCGTCTATGTCGATCCGATGTCGCACAAGAGATGTGCAAAAAAAAATTATGGGGTTTTACGTGCCAAAACCACTTTCTGATTATGAGGCACGCCGTAGTGGGGGACTCCGGAAATTTCGACCACCTGGGGTTCTTTAACGTGCACCTAAATCTAAGCACACGGATGTTTTCGCATTTCGCCCCCATCGAAATGCGGCCGCCGTGGCCGGGATTCGATCCCGCGACCTCGTGCTCAGCAGCCCAACACCATAGCCACTGAGCAACGACGGCGGGTAAGAGAGGTGCAATCCGGTCGTTCAGTGAACATCGCGCTGAACAGAGTCAGCAGCGATGACAGGCGTGCCTTCTCCTGCACCGTCAAGCTGTCAAAGGCGGCAGCGAGCAGTCCAAGCTGCTGCTTAACGAGATGGTCGCCTGGGTAGCCGGCACCTGACCGCCGTAGCAGCGCAATGCTCGTGAGAAAGTGGTTCACACCGACCGTTTTCGCCGTGCCGGCCAATGGACCAGTATTGGCGGCGGAGTGATGGACACGAGCCAAAGGGGCAGCGCTAGGTATCCTCCTTCTCGCGCGTGGCATCCGGCGTCAGAGGGGCAGCCGCGGCCAGCGGGAGTGTAGCAAAGGGTTGCAGGGGGTCAGAAGGGCTTGCCCTATAGCCTCCGCTTGCGACGTCAATCACGATACCTATGCGTGCGAGGAAGTCGCGTCCAAGAATCACGGGCACGGAAAGACCCGGGAGATGCACAAAGCGCTGACGGCGCACGCGATTCCCCCAGTGCACAGAACCGCACGAGGTAGCAGTGCCGCTCACGAGGTGGAAGGCGGTGTCGCAGGCTCTCATGTGTACAGAATGCCGGTGCAAATGAACCATAACCTCTTCGCTGAAAAGTAAGACCAAAGCCCCGCTATCCGGCAGCGCCACAAACTGCCAACCAGCGATCTTAAGGACGATGAAAGGCGCAGGCGTGGGGGAAGAGTCAGTTCCAGCGCGACACGCCATTGGAGCCCTCCTGCTGTCGCCGCCGGCGAGGGGGAAACTCACTGGCCGGTCATGCCGTTTCCCGGCTGGCGAGGAGGCTCTTGCGTGGGCGGCGCGCTTTGCATGTTCGAGCAGTATGGCCGCGTTCAGGATAACGGTATTGGCCTCGAGCTCCACCACTGGAAAAGCTGGCGCCACCGTCGGCGTGACGTGCTAGCTGCGTCAAGCTTGGCTCGCGAAACATAAAACCGGAAACAGTCATCGGCTACAACTCGGATATGCAGCAAGCACAGACGCGAGGAAAATTTCTGCTGCGGCGCCCGGTCTGCGATGTTCTGAAAACGCGCACTGAGAGGCTCGCCCGAGTCTGCTGCACGACTAATGTTATGACGGTTTGGTCTATCAACTTGTCGATGCTATAGATACTGGCAAGTTCAGTGGAGTGGAAAGGCAGCGGTAAAAAGCACATTAAAAAAAAGCAGGGCATATGGTCATGTTTGTGTTATGAATTAATGCGCTGGATTACAAAAAAGGAGCAGCGGGAAATTGCACGCTGAGAACACCAATAAACATACAGTGCGACGCAACTCGAAAAATAATATTGAAAAGTCAAAGAATTTAGAAGAAAAAAAAAGATTGAATCGTCGCGACGGCACATCATAGTCCCTGTAGGCGTCGAAGTCTCTACAATGAAGTTATTTTTGAACAGCTCTGATAGCTCCCACGTAACAATGGTTGCTTGTATACTGTCAAATGCTCATATTCTGCGGCATAAAGCTCATGGAACGGTGCGAGAACGCGCGCGCGGAGAAAGCGAAACAATGCGCGGACAAGCATGCAGACGCGCAGTCTGTCGCTGCGAATCTCCGCGATCGCTGCATTGAGGCTTCTTGCTATTACGCTTCATTTAGTTAAACAAACACTATAAGAACATATTTCACATAGTTTACTCTCAGCGTTTACCTACCTTTCACGCAAGAAGCCGGTTCGGGAGACTCCATCGCGGCGACCGCGCGCAGTGGCGTGCACTGTACGTATTCGGTAAAGAGAGCGTCTGTAAACGATTGTGTGCTTTCAGTTTGCCCAAGATTATTATTTAGACAGTAAACAACTTCTCTCGTTTCGAAAGTACTCACAGAAATGTCCGGGAGAGCTCGCGCGTGGTGTTTTCAGTGAGCGCTGACAGCAAAACCTATGAGGAGCGCGCCGCGTGATCCCTCATACTACGCCAGCGAGGCGCTTCCGATAGATGGCGACTCCGTAACTCCTCGCCGCCAATAGCAGACATACCTTGATAATTTGAAAGTAGCGACACTCTCCTCCTCACGGCGCTATCCTCCTCGATTCCCCTCGCCCGCCGGCTGCGCACGGCACGCTTTTCCTCCTGGGCTCCCGCAGACGGGCCGCAGGATTCTATGGAGGCGTGTTATTTTGGGCCAGTTGCGCGCCACGGTGAGGTTGAAAATTTTAAGAAATGCTAATAACAGCATCGATAATGCTGGAGGAACGTTTATGAGGAGGTTGGTTTTTTCTTAAAGCCGTATGAACGGAATATACCGAGGTAAAGGGAGCTTTGAGGCGAGTTGTATACTCCAGACATTTTTTTCAGCTACATGATCAGATGCTTTACTTCATGCGTCTGATCTAGTATTGCTTGTGACACATCCCTTTGTGTGTGGCTTATTAAGCGAAAGCCTTAGACCTCTGTTTCAAGGTCCCGTTGTGAGCTACAGAAAATATCACGTGACCGAAGGAAGGCCGGAAGCGAACCAAAGCATGTCCAGCCGTGTACAAGAGATTATTAATGATTAGTAAAGTTGATTGGTTTAAGGTGGATGAGGGAATATTAAAGTGGATTAGGGCAAATTAAGGTGGATAACATCACTCTAAGAACAGTTTACACCCTTTGGCTTGCCCCTTCTGCCACACAAAGATAATCGTCATCTGCCGTGATGCGTTTCCTTTCTTTATCGCTGCGAGCCCAGAACTTTCCAGTAACGAATGGCACGCGCGTTATCAGCATAGAACAGTTTACACCCTTTGGAGTGCCCCTTCTGATAACGCGCGTGCCGTTCGTCACTGGAAAGTTCCGGGCTTGCAGCGATAAAGAAAGGAAACGCATCAAGGCAGATGACGATTATTTTTGGGTGGCAGAAGGGGCAAGCCAAAGGGTGTAAACTGTTCTTAGAGTGATGTTATCCACCTTAATTTGCCCTAATCCTCTTTAATTTTCCCTCATCCACCTTAATCCAATCAACTTTGCTAATCATTAATAATCTCTTGTACACGGCTGGACATGCTTTGGTTCGCTTCCGGCCTTCCTTGGGCCATGTGATATTTTCTGTCCCTCACAGCGCGACCTTGAAACAGAGATCTACGGCTTTCGCCTTAATAAGGAGGAAACTTACGACAACGAAGAAGGCCGAATGTTGTCACGTGCCCGAACGCAAATGCTTCACGTGCATAAGGAATGCCAAGACTTTCATGTGACCAGGCGTTCGTTTTTTATTGCTCCTTCTGTACTTAATTTTAGTGTTCATGCATAAAAAGAGTCAACGAGATTAACGGGATGCAATTGCGGGAGCCGGAAAGACGTCATACAGGGCAATTACGCGGTGTATAAATACGCAAATACGCGGTGTCCAAACTATGTATATAACGAGTTTTGGGCTGATAAAATCGCTTTCGCCGCATTCAACCCGCAAAAAGATCGCCTTTAAGATCCGCTTATAATATCCAGACGCGCTTGGCGGCCCAATGATCCAATCAAAAGGGGAAAGCCGAATCGACATAGACATCCTGCTGGCGTCAACAGACGTAACGTTAACGTTCCGTGGAACGCGGGAACTGCATATTCTATGCTTGCATCGCCCGACAGCTTTGACTTTGAGATCTTTGAGCAAAAAGAGGTCGCAAGTACCGTCACCCTTGCGCGATGTCACGTGCTGTGAGTACCGACACATCTACACCTACGACATCTACACTCTCCAACAGTCCGAGCCCAGTGACCATGTCGCAGGCGTCAGACGCCGGCGGATCCAAATCGCAGGACAGTTCCGGGTCCCAGGATGCCACGCCAGGGTGGAACCTGCGCCACGCGTACCGCACTGTCATTGACAAACAGGTGGATGAGGAAGAGAAGCTTCCGGCCAATGATGCTCTGCTGGCGGCGGAGGACCTCTTCGATGACGTCACCCACGCACCGGAGGCCGTGCTGGACTCTGAGATCGTCAGCGTTGCGGCATCCGTGGGACTTCAACAGGCCGCCTCGTTGCCATTGAACCTGCGCAAGTTCGACCCGGAACATTTCGCAGCACGGGTCCGCGACTTCGTGTCGGACACGTCCGACTCGCCGACTGATCCGCTGACAGAGAAGGCGTGGGCGAAGCTTGGGAAGCTCGCCGAAGGAACCACGAAGACGAGCTATCCCTTCTGGTACGTGTACGGCTCGGCAGACGATGCACCGGTAAAGACGAAGCAGGCGCCGGTCGAACGCACGGTGGAAGACACTCCTGACAGGGCGCCGACCGTCCCTAAGCAGGTAACGCGCGCAGTGCCGTCCCGAGAAATGACCGGTTTGCGAAGCTTTTTTTTTTTTTTTTTGGTCTTAGCAATGGAAATGAATGAGCTGGTTGATTATCCTTACAACGCACGAACTGGCGCTGCCGAAGAAGGGTGCAGCAGACAGAAGCGCCCACACCCTTCTTCGCCATCCTCCAGTTTTGTTCTGTAGTCTTCTAGTCAATGTTCCTATATGGTATAATACAGACTTCAGCAAAGTTTATGGTTACAGTCTGCGACTTCTATTGCAAGCTGGCTTTTGATTAAGTGTTGGCTTGGCTGACCCTGTGTAAAAGCATCATGCAAGAATGAAAACAGCTAGCTGCAGATGTCCACATTTCTTAGAGCACTTCGCTACAAAGAATGCAATAACAAAGCAGGCTAGAGTCAAGGTATCAAACAGAATACTGTGCAGCTTGTGCAACCTGTGCCTTGTGCATTTCATGAGCATTCTCTCTTAAATGGGCCAGCAACGCACAGACAGCAATTTCTTACAGCGAAGCTGTTAAGGGCTACTTTCCCCACTATAGTGTCCGTGGTAGTGCAATTGCTGGCCAACCCGTGCCGGAGGTGATGCAGGCTTTAAGCATTCCCCAAACGTGGCAACATTTAACAAACAAACTCTCTCGAATCAGGCTAGCTAAGCAGGCCTCTTCGAGGAACTATCTAGCATTGTTTGGGATATCATTGGCCTTAGTGAGGTTAGAAGAACTGGTGAGGCTTATACAGTGCTGACTAATGGCCAAGTACTCCGCTATAGAGGACTTCCAGATAAGAACCAGTACGGAGTAGGATATCTAATCCATAAGGACACAGTGGGCAACATTGACGAATTCTATAGCATTAATGAGAGGGTAGCAGTAGTCGTAATCAAACTTAATAATGGGTATAGATTAAAGGTAGTACAAGCCTAAGCTCCAACATCCAGTCATGATGATGATGAAGTAGATCAGTTTTATGAAGAAGTGGAGTTAGCGATGAGAAAAGTGCAAACTCAGTATACTGTAGTAATGGGCGACTTCAATGCAAAAGTGGGGAAAAAGCAGGTTGGTGGACAAGCAATTGGCAATACGGCATCAATTGTAGGAATGCTAGAGGAGGGATGGTGGTAGAATTCGCAGAAAGGAATAAGCTTTGAATAATGAACACCTTTTTCAGGAAGCGTAGCAACAGAAAGTGGACCTGGAAAAGCCCTAATGGTGAAACAAGAAATGAAATTGACTTCATACCATCTGCTGATCCCAGCATCCCAGTTGGTAAAAAAAACCAAGCAGATTGAGAAACCTCTCAATAAATTGTTTAAAGGTTAGAACAAAATTACATTTTTAAAGAAAATATAGTTGTCATACCTTTTCAGTCTAAATTGATTGTTTTTTAGTGTCCCTTTAAAAGAGCTTGCACTAACCAAGGTTGTTTTAATATTTCCACGATGAATTTGCAATGTACTTGTTACGTGTGCTTGTCTTTGTGGCATTGTTTTGAAAGTGTTCTCATAGCCTACACTTCCTTTCATGTGATTTCAGGTGAGCTCAGTGGAGCAGACAAACCAAGAAACAACAACAGGCCGTGTCGGTGTGATCCACCAGCTTCTGAAGGACTTGTATAATCAGACTAGAGAGCCAATACCATATTTTGAATTTGTACTCCACCCGCAGTCATTTGCCAAGACATGTGAAAATATATTTCACCTGTCGTTCCTAGTCAACGAGGGCCACGCCCGTATAAAGCCCGATGAGGTTTACCAGGTGGTGGTGGAGCCTGTGTTTGGAAACATTAGTGCTGAGCGTGAGGCCAACAAAAGTGGAGTGTTCTTGATGACGATGACCATGAAGAAATGGCAAGATGCTGTCAGGGCGTTGAATCTCACAGAGCCTGTGATTCCAGATTAGTTGTATTGAGCAGGTGTCCGTGTCCAGGAATGGTGCCTGGTAGTTCGGAACTGGTCCTCTGTGGGCGTTCTTGGTTGCATGGCTCACCGCATTAAAAAGGAGATGCTCCTCGAAGCAATTTTTTTTTACTACTTGTATTAGAAGATTCAAAATTCAGTCAAGTATAGAGTTTTCTGTGCATATTTCAAATATGGCACTACTTTTTGTGTAGCTGTTAATAGTTTTAGAGTTATGTGATGCACAGTGCCAAAATATAGTCATGTTTATGGGCACTTTTATTATGTAATAAATTTTCACAGAAAGCACCGTGCTGTAGCTTGTTTAGCTCTCTGTAGATCGCAAAGTGCCAATATCTAGCCGAACAGTGTGTACAATTACTGAAACCATGCAAAAGAAAATTATAATATTTTAACAAAATTTGTTTCTCAATTCTCTGAAAGGTAACCGTGTACTTTCGCAACTTACTGCTCGGAGATATTGCAATTTCAAGTAGATATATATTCGCACTGTACCTATCTTCAACAGTATGTATGCTAAATTTCGTTACTATAAGGCAATTGTAAGTGTACAAGGCTATTTTCATGTGATTGTGAAAAAAAATTAGTAAAAGTGCCCTAGTATTGTTTTTAGTTCCAGTAATTGTACACGCTGTTTGTATAGATATAGGCAGTTTATGGTCTACAAAGAGCTAAATAAGCTACAGCACAAAGCGTTTTGAAAAAATTTATTGCACAATAAAGTGCCCGCAAAATAACTCTATTTTGCCATTGTATAGGACTTGACTCAAGGACTGTAGCAGCTGCACAGAAACTAATGACATATTTGAAATCTGCTTGAAATGCTCGATAAGTGGTTCGATTTGCAAATCTCTAGTAAAAATATTAAAGAAATGTTTCAGTTTTCATGTACAGGCCATTTGTAATCTTTGCGATGCCATGCCTGTCGGTGCCAGAAGCCAGGTGCCACGTGAGAATACTGACGTGTATTTCTCATGCTTCTTTTTTACAATTTTCACAAGCGCCTAGTGAATGCTAGTAGCCTCGTTCTTGTTCATAGCCTTGTTCTTGTTCGCAGCCTCATTCCTGCAAGTTTACTTTGTTCTACCTCCCAGCTCAAGGAGCCCCAAATGATTTCCAATTCAGTTCAGTCATTGCTGTTTTATATTTACTTCATTGTTCTGCATATATTGTCCTCATTTCAAATAAAGTTAAATGTGTTGTTTATTCCTTGTACTGAATGGGAACATCGAATAATGAAACATGTTTCAAGAACAATTTTTCTCTACATATGGCAGCAAAGCAAGTGTAAAGTACCAAATAATGCATACACATGCCGAAAGCCTGTAGTAGGCACTGAAATAAGAAAATGCATATGACTTGTTCACGGTAAGCAATCCGAAGAAAACTGTGATGGATTCATTCTCTAGAGCTTTGCAGTTGTTTTTGAATGATTTTGAAGTGTGGCTTAATGGACTACACATCTCTCAATGTCAACAAAAGTGCACTCCTTGCATTTCCTTTAGCTTTTTCTGTTTGAATCTCTTTAACATTTGGTCAAGAGATAACTTCTTCATAGGAATTGCTAAAATACCTGTGTGTGATTTATACAGAACAGATTAATTCGTATTCACACAATGAGTATATCATGTGTAAAGAAGCAAATGCAGTTTGATTCTTTCAAAGAGTTAGCAGCAGTCATTTCGGAATGCAAAGAGGACTCTGGTGATTTATTGCTCGTATGCCTGCCCCATTTTTGTAGTTCTGTTGCAGGTTACTCTCAAGTGTCCTGCTTGCAAATTACGACCTCTTATTTTAGAACACGAGGCATTACAATTGTCTTGGCTGTCCAAAATTTGTAGTTATTTGCATTCGTTTTCGTATACTGACAGTCCAAACATTTCTGAACATCTCTGCTTTTCTCCAGAGAGTCTCCTAATTGATTGTGTTCATTCGTAAGCTGGCTGCATTTTTTTTGTGTGTCGGTGGTCTCGACTACACTGTCACCAGGTAATTCTTGTGCAGAAGCTCTTAGAACCATTAACTACAAGTAATGATCCATGATGTGGTTATCCCAAATGTATTGCCTCCTACAGTTAGCATTGAATTTGATGTTTCCAAAAATGCTTCACTGCTTAACTTCTAATAAGCTATTTAATAATTAGCTTGTTAGAAGACTACCTTGAGAGCCTTCAAATAAATGCAGTGATAGCCACAGGTATTTCTGTCAATGAAGAGAAGGCAGGAGGAGGCATTTTTTCACTACTGAATTGGTCATTTTCTCTTCGACTGTCTGACTCCTCACCGATATTCCAGGTAGAGTTATTGGAGACTACTCTAGCACTACAAGAACTTCCCACGTCCGTTTCTTCAGCTGTTATCATGAACAACTGCCTGTCCGTTTGTTCTGTTCTGTCAATGCCAAATTTGTCTGCCATTCTCAGAGAATTTTATTCATCTATTCCCAACACTTACGTGTTGTCCGTTTGGTATGGACGCCAGGTCACACAGGCTTAAACGAGTCAGCAGGTGCACAGGCAGCGGCATCCCTTATAGTACCGGTCCCGAGGGTTCTGCAAACTTCCGATATATACCGCTGCTGCAAGATTGAGAAAATTTCTGTTCATAAGAACATGCAGAATTATCCGTCCTAAACAACAGTGATTGTCAGCACTTTAATTCCTACTGGCACAGTGGATGCTGCTGCACAAGAAAATTTTCAAGTTACCCTTACTAGACTGTGTTGGCTAATGCCACTGCTTAATTGTTATTTGCACTGGTCTGGTTTGGCTCCTTCCCTTGCATTTTATTGCAATGCGGAGCATTTCCTTGAAGAATGTAAGTTTTCAAGTCAAAGCAAACAACTTCTAGAAGGTCCCATTTGCCCGCTTGGAGTGCCAGGACTAGGTTATTGCAATAGGAACATATGTGATGCCTTATTTAATTTTACAAGTGAAACAGAGACTGCCATGCTAATTTTCTCTATTTTTTTTCGCACCATAAATGCCCTAAAGTTCACATTGCAAACGATTATTATACCTTTAATATCTTTACAAAATCAGCCTATAGTTTTTTTTTACCCTACTACCACTCAATTCATGGCCTATTAGCGGTGAGAAGTTGGAGTGGCACCCTCTTGTGAGCCAGGACACTGATAGCTCTAGCTCACTCAGCTGACACGCACACACGTTTCGTGCATTTTAGAAACTGCACTGACACAAGCCATGCCCCCTATGAAGGATGCTTCGGCTGCTTGTTGCTGTCACACCTGAAGTGCAATTTGATTTTTCCCAAAACCGTGCGACTGGCTTACTTATTGGAAGCTACAGAGTAGAAGGGGTATACTGTTCTTGCAATGCAGAGGGGCGTTGTGCAAGTATGTAGATAAGCGTTCTTGAAGTAACTGCAAATTCAATGTGTAAACATTTGTACGATATCTGTTTCAAAACGTGAAGATTCCTTATACTACATAATTGAAGGCAGGCACCTAATTTCATATGGTACAGCAACCTTACCATTTGGTGTGAACGTTGCAAATGCGCACGTCAGAAAGATACTTCCTGCAAACCTTCCATCAAGATTCTGTTGGTCTGATGAGCTGTTCTAGTCAAATGTTGGCAACATTAATGTATAAAAAGTAGAGCTACACATGCATTCTTAAGTTACTTGCTACTACTGTCTCAGTTCTCAACAGCACCTTGGAATGATTGCTTAGGGCTCTTTGTGCAAATAAAAGCTTTCTGTTCTAAGAGGAAGCTTTAGCTCGAGGCCAAGTCCTATTTAGGTATTCAAAGACATGTAAAATGCAGAAAAGTTTTCGTGAGACAAGCACTGGACTTATTCAAACGAAATTTGTTCCATTTGGGAAAATTTTGGGAAAGATAGAAGCATAAAGATTACAAATCCATAACCCGGCACCAAAGTAGGATATCGCGGTTCTGTAAATTGCATACGTTAGATTATCTCAAGCTTGCAAATTTTATACATAAATTTATAGCATACATGTAATTGTCGCAGTGCTCATGAGGGTATTGGAAAAGTCCTACTTGCAAATTAGCCGTATATTTCAGAGTGGCATAGGATACATAACTTTTGTAAGCTTTAGATGTATTAAGTTCAGTTTACGCAATTGTGATGTTTTTTTTATTGCTGAGTTAGAGTTGTTAACTTGATGCTTACTAATGATGCCTTTTGAAACTCAATGCTCTTTAGATTTGCTGCTAGCTACCAGCATTTAATAATGGCCTGCTATAGAGGTCTGCCAGATAAGAAGCAATACAGGGTAGGATTCCTAATCCATAAGGATATGGTGGGCAACATTGACGAATTCTACAGCATCAATGAGAGGGTAGCTATAGTCGTAATCAAACTTAAGAGGTATAGATTAAAGGTAGTACAAGCCTACGCTCCAACATCCACACATTATGATGAGCAAGTAGATTAGTTTTATGAAGATGCTGAATTAGCGATGAGAAAAATGCAAACTCAGTATACTATAGTAATGGACGACTTCAATGCAAAAGTGGGGAAAAAGCAGGTTGGTGGACAAGCAATTGGCAACTATGGCATCAATTCTAGGAAGGCTAGAGGAGAGATGCTGGTAGAATTCGCAGAAAGGAATAAGCTTCAAATAATGAACACCTTTTTCAGGAAGTTTAGCAAGAGAAAGTGCACCTGGAAAAGCCCTAATGTTGAAACAAGAAATGAAATTGACTTCATACTTTCTGCTGATCCCAGCATAATGCAGGATGTAGAAGTGATAGGTATTTATTTATTTCAGAATACTGCAGGCCCTCGTCGGGACCATGCAGGAGTGGTTACAACATGGAATACAGTACCGAAAAAAAAAAAAGAGTAAAAGTGAAACTATTGTATCCCAAACAAAAAGCATTAACACGCACAAAAATGAACATACTCAATAAATACATACTCTGCTTAAATGAGCGGTTCGTGAAGCAGGAAAAACAATGTTTACCATAAGTATGGATCGACAAGAGGCTGCATATGAAATACAGGTAACTGCAGTTACTTATCACCATTCAAATTCCATATTCTCAATAATGTCAATAAATGCGTTGGCAGATGGGCAGTTTACGGCTCTAGAGGGTAGCATGTTCCAATGGGAAATAGCGTGTGGGAATAAAGAGTACTTGTGAGTGTTATTATGGCTGGGATTGTGCTGTATTGATTTATTGATTCGTTCAGGCAGAAAGTCTGAGTGGCGCTTGAATGTATGTTGCTTGTGGTATTCGATAGGGGCTGTGATAAAGCAAAAATAGAAATTTTAATCTCGAAATCATTCTATGTTGAGCCAGTGGTTGAATGTTAACCTTGACACGCAGGTTCGTAATGCTCGTTTGACGCGAATATTGTGAATACACAAATCTCAATGCTAAGTTCTGTATGCGTTCTAGTTTGTCGGTTAAATACTTCTGGTGCGGGGCCCAAATAATATCAGCACACTCTAAAGCAGGTCTGATGAGGGTTCTGTATGCATTTAATTTAACACTCGGAGATGTGTTTCTAAGTTTTCTTCTCAAGAAATGTAGTTTACCTAGTGCCTTGTCATATATGTTATTTATATGAGCTTCCCAATTTAATTTCGTTGTAAGAGTGACACATCCCAGATGAGTGACCTCATCGAATTTTCTTAGTGGTATATTGTTTATTGGGTATGTAAACTGAAGCGCATTTTTCTAGTGTGTGAAGGAGATACTGGTAGTTTTTGTTGCATTCAGTTTCATCCCCCATTTGTTGCACCAATTTTGTATTGCAGCTAACAAATCGTTTAGTTTTACCTGATGCTCTCTGGTATTCACTGTTATGTACACTATGCAATCATCGGTGAATAGGCGCATTTGAATAGGCGGCTGAATGCATGAACGAATATCATTATGTAGATCAGAAATAGGAGGGGCGCAAGAACCGAACCTTGTGGTACACCAGAAAAAACAATGTAATCAGACATAATATCATTCATAGCTATGCATTGCTTTCTGTTTTAGAGATAGTTCTTGATCCATGATACTGTTTTCTCGTGCATACCAATGGCAGTTCGTTTAGTAACGAGATCTGGATGAGGAACAACATCAAAGGCCTTTGAAAAATCTAAGAAAATGGCATTATTTGACTTCTGTTATTTATTGCGGTAGCTATATCATGGGTTATCTCAGCTAACTGAGTAATAGTACTTACACCTGAATGGAATCCGTGTTGCCGGCTGTATAGTAGGTTATTATTTTCTAAGTGCAATATTATGGCCTTATAAATAATATGTTCGAACAATTTACTGGATGCACATGTTAATGAAACAGGTCTATAGTTACGTCGAGTTTAGAGCCAGATTTGTGCACAGTATTACTTTGGCCATTTGCCAGTCGTCAGGTATCACTGAAGTTTCCAAAGGTCGCCTGTAAATTATGTATAAGTATTTTGGCGTCCAAACTGCATGTTTTTGCAAGAATCTAATATAAGATCAGGGCCACAGGGTTTCTTTACATCCAGCTTTTGCAAGAGTCGAAAAATACCTTCTTGGTCGATATCTATTTCAGGCATTGGATTGTCGAACTGATACCGTGGAAAGGGGCCGTTAAAGGTAGTTCTGTTAAATACAGATTGAAAAAATTCATTAAGTTTGCTTGCTATGACGTCAGGCTGAACAACAGTCTCGTTTGAAACAATTATCTGCGATACGGTGTGCCGCTCCCGCGATAGGTAGCGCCAGAATTTTTGTGGTTTATTCGTCACGTAAGAAGGCAGAGTAACAGTGAAAAAACGCTCCTTGGCCGTGTGGACCTTATCTTGTAGGAAGCATACAAGATCTTGAAGGTCACGTGTGGTTTTCTTTCTGTGCTTCGCTTCGTTTTACTTTTTCGTTTTAAATGTATTATTTCGCGCAATACCCAAGGATGTTCTCTGTTCACTCGTTTCTTTCTGGGGGGAATGTAGTTTTCTTCAGAAAAATGTACAATATCCTTAATACGTAACCATAATCCATTTACGTCAAGAAGTAATGAAAACTGCAAAAAACAGGCGTTAAAATATTCTGAGATAGCATTGTCATCCGCTCTTGAGTAATTTATGATAACAGCAATCAATGGCTTAACACGTTCACGGTTTCCTAAAATTGGGCAGGAGAATACAATAATTTTATAGTCCAAAATGCCATTTTCAACGTTTAATGTGTTATTTTGAAATAGGCTGCTTATGAACATCAGATAAAGCACAGAACATGACGGATCAGCTATTCTAGTCAGTTCGGAAACTAGTTGGTCTAGAGAGAACGTAAATGAAATAAACAATAGTGATTCAGCACTTTTCGCGTCAGAGCTGTGGTGCGAAAGATTAGTCCAATTGATTCCTGGTAAATTGAAATCACCTGCGATGATAATATTGGCAGGTGAGTTAGTGTGTTGTGCAACGTAATCGTGCATAACATCTAGATATTCAGGGGGCGCATTCAGAGGTCGGTACACACCACCCAGAAATATGCTTTTTCCATTAAATATAAGTTTACACCATACGCTTTCATGGTCAGGTATGCTGTTCAAAACTGTGAATTTTATGTTAGATTTAATTGCGACAGCTACACCTCCCCCCTGCGATTCTCTGTCTTTCAGTATGAGCCGATAAGAAGGTGGAAACAATTCGGAATCTTGGACGCCTTCGTGAAGCCAGGTTTCTGTGACGACTATGATGTGCGATGATGGGCTGCAACTATGCTTTCAAGTAGGCTAAACTTATTGACTACGCTGGGTGCATTCAGCGATAAGACTCTGATACATTTAGTATGTTGTCATCACGTGCCATCACAAGCTGCCGGGCCAGCGTGTGCAGAAGTTATCGGTTTAGATAGTTCAATTCTTCGGTCCTCATACTCATTCCATATAAAGGTTTTGCCATTTATTTTTAGTTTACCAAATGCCAGTGATACCTTTGCCCCTTTCGCTTTGGCACTTACTGCAGAACGCCATAACTTAGCCATGTGTGTCGCATACTTTCTTTGCGAAATCGTCAGATATTGAAATCTGGGCGTTTTTCAGCTTGGAAGCAGCTTAATAATATTTTGTTTTTTTCAGCGAAGTTAAATAACCTGATAATAACAGGGCGTGTCCTTTGGCTTCGCTTTGTACTGATTCTGTGAACTCGTTCTATTGAGTTAATTTCTATTCCTAGAATCGTCTTAAATATACCGTCTCGCACTTTTGCTTCAAGTGTTTTAACATCTTCATCAGAGCTCTCACTTAATCTACAAATTACTAGGTTATTCCACGGATATGACTAATAATAATCGAGCCCCTCGGTTAACCCCCTTTCTACTCGTTTAGGTTATTCCACCTACTTCTATTTTCTAAATCATCGACCTTTGATGCCAGAAATTCTACTTGTGTCATGGTAGATTTACACAATTCCTCACAGTGTACTATCTTGTCTTCGCATTCTTTCCATAATCCCCTTTCCTTCTCAATAACTGTCATTCTTTCTTGCAAATCTGCAACTATTGTCTCCATGTGCTTGATATTTGAAGACAGTTGTTTCAGTGTTTTGTTTGTTTCCCTTTGTTCTCTTAGAATGCGTTTCATTAGTTCCTGCTGCGAACATTCATCCGAATCAGAGTCGGGGCCTGGATTCTGTTCGTCTCCGGATGTTAGTAACATTAAGCAGACAACATTAAAACAATCCCACAAAATAGCAACACAGCATTGTGGACTTGGGAGCACCGTCAATGTTACGCTGTTGTCTCTAACTGAAGAGACTAAATGCTTGTCACTAACCTGTCCGATCAGAAAAAATTTGATCAGCATCCGTGCTCATTCGGTGCTTCCAAGTCCACTGAAGGGTATGTCGAAAAGGCTGCTGCTTTTATCCGAGTGCCATGATGTCTCCATCGACGTCACCGTGCTGGTCAGGTGGTCCCAAAGCAGTGCACGTGGTATAGATTCTTGAGACGTGTTTCCTCCGATGAAGCCAGCAGGGCAGACAGCCGGATGTATCAGCAGATAGGCCTGATGCAGCGCAAGCTCAGACCCTGCGTTGACGAATCCAGTCCTTGACAGCACGATCTGTGCGATCAGAAAAAATTTGATCAGCATCCATGCTCGTTCGGTGCTTCAAAGTCCACTGAAGGGTATGTCGAAAAGGCTGCTGCTTTTATCCGAGTGCCGTGATGTCTCCGTCGACATCACCGTGCTGGTCAGGTGGTCCCAGTGCAGTGCACATGGTACAGATTCCTGCGACGTGTTTCGTCTGATGAAGCCAGCAGGGCAGACAGCTGGAGGTAGCAGCAGATAGGCCTGATGCAGCACATGCTCAGACCCTGCGTTGACGAATCCGGTTCTCGACAGCACGATCTGTGCGATCAGAAAAAATTTGATCAGCATCCGTGCTCGTTCGGTGCTTCCAAGTCCACAGGGTAGGGTAAAGTACAGTGATCATAGGTTAGTGAGGGTTAGGATTCACCTCAATTTGAAGAGAGAAAGAGCAAAATTGGTCAAGAAGATGGAGCTGGGCGGGTCATGTAACGCACCGGTTAGATAACCGTTGCACCATTAGGGTTACAGAATGGGTACCACGAGAAGGGAAATGCAGTTGAGAATGGCAGAAAACTAGATGGAGTGATGAAATTAGGAAATTCGCGGGCGCTAGTTGGAATCGGTTGGTGCAGGGCAGGGGTAATTGGAGATCGCAGGGAGCGGCCTTCGTGCTGCAGTCGACATAAAACAGGCTGATGATGATGATGACTAGCTTTTAATGTTTTCTTGTAAATGCTATGAACGTTATTAAAATGTGTGCATGTATTTCCTTAAAAAATTATTTTTTCGTTCCCATACATTGCAGCTCCCGAGCTAACGCTTCCATTTAGGACCAAGAGCCCAGAAATACAAGGTGATGGGACTGCTTGCCATGAAGCAATCCTGCACAGTGGCATTCAGAGTGCCTAGGAGAGCTTTACGCAGCAGAGCATTAGTGTGTTGCATTAAAGAGAAAAACTAATGTACCTTGTGCAGCACAAAGTTTTGAGCCATCTTCCTTTATGTACAAGCAGAACTGTTCATTTCCTCGGTCCGCAAAGCACCTCCACATAAATAAGACGGCACCAGCCTTATGTGTGTGTTTGATTTTGAACACCTCAGTGAACTATTATAATTTGACTGCGTTCCGCACAGCTAAAGAGGCTTCCATTTCTAGTTGACTGCAACCTTATGTCTTGAAGGCATATCTAGCCCAAAGGGTTGTGCCAAGCAGCTATGTCGGCTTTGAAAAATGTGTCGTATCTGTTCTTCACACAATATTAATTCCCAAATTACTGACAAGAGTTGAACACGAAGCATTAAAAGGGAACAAGTACTGATCACTGTCTTTTCGTATACTGACAACAATTGACAGTCTCTGTTTGATTCACTTTAATTCTGTTATAACCAGCATCAAACAACCTACTTTTGGCAAGCAGTTCACAGAGCAAACTGCGCCAACAAAATCTCAATTCCAGTGTTCACTCCTTAAGCTGCTGCTGGACGTTGCAATCAACAAATCTGAAAAATGGGTGCTTTACCACGTTACAGAACATTTCTACCAGTTACGCAAGCATTTTTAATTAAGTTACTTGCTACTACTGTCTCTGTGGTCCGCAACAGTCACTTGGAAACAGCTCACAGCTCTTGAAACAAGGAACTGGTCGTGACAAAGAAAGTTTTAATGAATTAAAATCAAGGTAAATTTTGTAGAAGTCATATGTAACAAGCATTTGTTGCATACTTGTTAGACCACAGCAAATATTTTCTGATCTTTTAGTCAGATGTTCAATCCCATTTTTAAAGGGCCACTAAAGAGAAAAAATTATTTCTTATGCATCAGTAAATTACCTTTCTACGGCACTAAAATCACTACTCTTACCACAATCAGATGCTTGGCAGGCCAGAAAAAGCAAAAGAACGAAAGACGGGTGGCGATGCCTCGCTGAAGTTCCTGCACCTGGTCACTGTGACGTCACGGATTTTTATGGCATCTTCTAGGGCCTACTTACTTATATAGAGGTACAGATGCACTAAATTGTGTTTTAAAGGAACCAAATAATAAACATAGCAAGTTTCGGGAATTTTTACTCAACAAACACAGCCCAAATGCGAAAACATATTTTGGAATCTCTGACGTCACACTGACGTACCGGCCATCGGGGCTTCGGCGTAAAATTCAAATACTGATACTTCGACCTTCATTTTCACATCTAATAATCAACCTATTATTTTGAAATGACTGCCTGTAGGGTTCTCAAACAACGCTTTATTAGTCTAAATTGATTTATTGTTTCGCTTTAGTGCCCCTTTAACGCCTATGCTTTACTCTCCGCAGTGGCTTAGTCGCTATGGTTCCACTGTGCTAAGCACAGTCACAGGCAGAAATCCTGGCCTCGGTGGCAGCATTTCGATGGAGGTGAAATGCAAAAATCCTTATGTCCTGTGCATTAAGGGCACCTTAAATATGCTCTGGTGGTCAAAATTAATCCGGTCCCCCACTACAGCGCGCCTCGTAAGCAAATCGTGGTTTTGGCACGTAAAACCCCAGAATTCATTCATTTAACATTTATGCTTCGATTATCCACCTCAACTGCAGCTCCAAAAAGCTTGGAATGCGCTGGACAGAGCTCCATTGACCCACACCACAAATGCTATCTTTGAGAAATACCATGTGTGCTAGCTAATGTGGGCCAAACTGTTAAAAAAAGAAAAGGGCTTCAAGGTACGATGATGGGACCTACGGCATTTTGTTAGCAGTCACCTAGCGCACAGTGGTAAATTTGTGTTATCACTAATTAGCTAGTTACTCAAAGCTTATTGACTAAATTTGTATTCGCTTGCATAATTACGTAAGCTCAATGTCAAATTGTCTATTGCATTAGAAAACATGATATTCAACAGCTCACAACTGGCTTCAGTTCCCCAGTTACTAAGAATTAACACTACTGAATGGCCAACTTCGTGCCTGCAAAAATTTGACAAGGCAACAGTATATATAGTTGCTGATTGCTGCTAGTAGTAGCAGGAAGCTATGCCCGGAATGCTGGAGATGCCAAATACAATCCCTGGACCAATACTTGGTTAACGGCAATCTTCCTTTCTGCAGGTGTCGCCTTTGTAGCTTTTTGTAGCTACAAGGTTGACACCAGGTTTTCCTTTCACACCATATGCGCTACTGTACAGCAGGAGAAGGAGAACATGCTTTATTCAAGCTCACAAAAAAAGACATGGAATCTTGGCTCAGGACATGTTTATTCAACAAATGTTCTTGTACTTGCAGAGTCTTGCAAAGTTTCTGATTGACTGGCACTCATTCTTACTCCTGCAAGAACTTGAGCTCACTATGGTCTCGTTGATGAGCTTATGCAATTCAATAGACTCATACAGGAATCCCCTATCCACGACAGTTCCTTAAGAGCGCAGCTTTTAGGTGCCTGTTCCTGTGTCGGTGTAACCGAGCTAACGAGCACAGCGAAGGATGAAAGACGTGAGGAGGAGGGTATGGCGAAAGTGGGAAATGAAAAGCGTAGTGCGGCAACGATGACTGAGATTGCACCAGAGTAGCGCGCAACGTCTGGGAGGTCTGTTTGCGGCGGCTGCAGCAAATTGTGCCCACATGTCACCCACGCACTGCCTCTCACGACCTCCACATTAGCGAGGCAGTCGTGCCAGCAAATATACCGCGAAATGAAAGCACGTTTAGAGCTGCGCTCAAATTTCGCATTAGGCAGTATCGACATCGTCAGTGAATTTTGTGTGTGTGTGTTGAGAAGGATTTTCCGCAAGGCATAAGGAATATAGGAAAGTTGAACACTTCCAACTCTGCCTTGTTTAAGAATTGCAGCAGTGTCTTTGGAAACTATTTGTTGTCCATCACCTAACGGTCACAGTTTCCAGGTAGGTCTGACTTCAGTCCAGCCTTTCTTCAATTCTCAAGTATGATCGCCCGTGTTCCAGGACACACCTAAAGCATGTATTGAGCGTCTGGTTTTCACTGGAGCCAAGCACTTGGGGCACATTCCTTGGTCTCCTTTGATGGCCACCCTTTTCCCAATATCTTTGTGGAACACCTCAAATGCACGAGAACAGAGCTGGACTAACGACACTAACAACTACAAGACCAGCAGGAGTGCAGAGAAATGAATACACAACCATTACAATCCACCTATTATACTTGGGCCTGAAAATATACAAATTTGACGGTGAGAGCATGTGCAAGAGGTTGCAATACTTCTTATATCCTAATAGCATATAATAGCCACGATACCTCCATTCGAAGCAGTAATGAACAGGTTGCAGAGATACCTTCTATAACAAGCGATGAGGGTAGAAGGGCCTTGCAAGACATGAAACTGGGAAAAGCGACAGCAGAAGATGGAATAACGGTCAATTTAATCAAAGATGAAGGAGACATAATGCTTGAAAAACTGGCGGCTCTCTATACGAAGTGTCTATCGACTTTAAGGGTCCCAGAGAACTGGAAGAATGCAAACATTATTCTAGTCCATAAAAACAGAGACATTAAAGGATTGAAAAATTATAGGCCCATTAGCTTACTTCCAATATTATATAAAATATTCTCCAAGATAATTTCCAATAGAATACGGGCAACATTGGACTTTAGCCGACCATGGAAACAGGCTGCCTTCACGAATGGATACCTTACAATCACATCCATGTCACTAATCAGGTAATCTAGAAATCCGCAGAGTACAATCAGCCTCTCTTTATGGCTTTCATAGATTAGGAAAAGGCACTTGATTCATCAGAGATACCAGCAGTCATAGAGGCTTTACGTAATCAAGGAACACAGGCCAGTTACGTAAATATCTTGGAAAATATCTACAGATATTCCACAGCTACCTTAATTCCACACAAGGAAAGTAGGAAGATACTTATAAAGACAGGGTTCAGACAAGGAGGCAATCTCTCCAATGCTATTCACTGCATGCTTGGAAGAAGTACTCAAGCTATTAAACTGGGAAGGCTTAGGAGTAAGGATCCACGGCGAATACCCCAGTAACCTTCGGTTTGCAGATGACATTGTCCTGCTCAGCAACACTGGAGGTGAGTTACAGTAAATGATTGAGGACCTTAACAGTATAAGAGTGGGGTTGAAGATTAATATGCAGGAAACAGATAAGGATGAATACCCAGGCAAGAGAACAGGATCGCCAGTTAGCCTCTAGAGTCTGTGAAGGAGTATGTGAGAAGGAAATTCACACAAAAATAAAAATGGGTTGGAGCGCATACGGCAGACATTGTCAGCTCCTGACTGGAAGCTTACCATTATCATTAAAAAGAAAGGTGTACAATCAGTGCATTCTACCAGTGCTACAATATGGGGCAGAAACTTGGAGACTGACAAAGAAGCTTGAGAACAAGTTAAGGACTGCACAAAGAGCGATGTAACAAAGAATGCTAGGCATAACATTAAGAGACAGAGAGCGGTTTGGATCACAGAGCAAACGGGTATAGCCGATATTTTAATTGACATGAAGAGAAAAAAAATTGAGCTGGGCAGGTCATGTAATGCGTAGGTTAGATAACTGGTGGACCATTAGTGTTACAGAATAGGTGCCAAGAGAAGGGAAGTGCAGTCGAGGACAGAAGACTAGGTGGGGTGATGAAATTAGGAAATTCGTGGGCACTAGTAATCGGCTCGCACAGCCTTCGTCCTGCAGTTTGGTTCCTATGGATATGGCTCAACCAGCTACAGGAGATCGGCCATGAATCGGGCGGCAATAGGTGTGAAAGGATGAATACTTCTATAGAATTTCGTAATTTATAAATGATATTAGATGAATACTAATCGTTATCATCTATTTTCAGGCTGTATTATTTTAAAATTTGAAGTTAACATTTTTGTGTTCATATAGAGGAAAGTAAAACAACTAACATGGCAGTCTCTTTGTTTCACTTACAGAATTGAATATGGCCCCAAGAGACAGTATCACAGGGAACGTAATGCGCAATCCAAGTTGGCGACGGGGACCTTCTAGAAGTTTTCTGTGCACGTCGAACCTACGACACTCTATAAAGAAATGTTCTATAGTTTCACATTCATTGCAATAAAAACAATGAGGGGAAGGTGCTAAACCAGACCTGTGGGAATAAAAATTAAGCACTGGTATTCGGCAACACATTCTGGTGAATGAAACTTCACATTTTCTTGAACGCCACCTGCTATATGCCAAGGGAATCTAACATGCTGGAAATCAGTGTTATTTAATAAATATGATTTATTTTGTGTTCTTCTTGAACACGAAATTTTCTAAATCTTGCAGCCGTGATGCACGCCGAAAGTTTCAGGATCCTCAGTACTGGGCCTCTAAGAGATGCTGCCGGTAGTGCGCCTGCTGACTCATTTAAAGTGAGTCCCATGTGTCCTGGTACTCATACCAAAAGGATGAAGCGTAAATGTTGGGGGATAGATGAATAAAATTCTCAGAGAATGGTAGATGAATTTGGCACTGTTAGAGCAGAAAAAACAGATAAGGAGTTCATTATGATTACAGCAGAATAAATAGATGACGGAAGTTTTCGTAGAGTTAGAATGTTAGCCAATTACTCTGCATGAAATACTGGTGTAAAGTCGGGCCGTCGAAGAGAGAAAGACCAATTTAATGATGGCAAAAATATGCCACTCCTGCCTCCTCTCCACTCACAGAAGCATTTGTGGCTATTACTGTATATATAGGGAGGTTCTCAAGGCGGTCATATAACAAGCCTTTTAGGTACCTATTAGGAAAAAGCTTGACGTTATTAGGAAATATATTATTGAATTCAACATTTACTGTTGCAGTAGGTAAATTTGGAAAAACCATACCATGGATTGATACTTGCAATGGTTCTAATAGCTTCTGCACCAAAATTACCTGGGGATGATGGAGTTGAGACCGCTGATTCGTGAAGAATACAGTCGGCTCTCAAATGAACACACAGGAGGAGCGTCTCTGGGGAGAAGCACAGATATTCAGTAATGTCTCAACTGTCAGTATCCGAAATCGAGTTTGAAGAGAAGGCAGGCGAGTTTCATGATAAATATTCGCTAGAAATTTTGGAAGGTCAAGACATAGACGTAATGATTCGCGTTGTAAAGGAATGAGAGGGTGTAACTTATAAGCAGGACCTCTAGAAAATTATACACAACGGAACTCTAAAATGTGGCAGACTTACATACAGCAAATCATCAGCAGAGTCTCCCTGCACATTCCAAAATGACTGTTGCTGACTCTTCGTAATAAACCAACAGCGCGTGCTCCTTTAGATGTGATGTATTCTATGTGTGTCCGCCAATTAAGCTTTTCTGTAGTATGTCATTCCCAGATATTTTCATGATTGTACCTGTGGAATTATCTCCTGATCATACATCAGTGTTATCTGGATGGGAAAAGTTAAGGGGAAAACTATGACGGCATTTTTGTTAACACATTTGTATTCCCTTAAGCCACATTTCAATCTGATTCAAATACGACTATGATGTTTTACAAAGTCTATGTATATCGCTTGACACCAAAAAAAATTCGATATCAGTGTATACGTATACCTGCAAATCATGGTATGTAGGAATGACTTTGTAAAATATTAAATAGAATGGGGGAAAGTACTGCGCCTTGAGGAACACCCATTGCCTGTTTGCAACATTGAGAAGAAACACAGTTTTGATAGCAATAAAACGAACCTCCGCTCAAGAAATTACGTATACAGTTATGTACTGTGGGAGACTCATACTTACAAGTCTGCCGATCAAGAGGGTGTGCTCAACACTGTCATACACCTTCGCAATGTCTAATGCCACTAAGGCCGCATACTGGTTGTTGCAGCGAGCGAGTTGAATTCGACTCTCCAAGTCAACATGAGCACACCAAATTGAGCACCCAGGCCTGAATCCTACTTGAGAGTCACTTAATATTAAGCTGTTTTTTATCCACCTTTCAATATGACCATACAATACTCTCTTGATTAACTTCACAAGACGAAGTCATAGAAATAGGCCTAATGTTATCTATTGTGTATCCATCACCCTGATTTTTAAGTAGAATTACTTTGGCAACTTTCTAATCTGGATATATCTATGTATTCTGAATTGAAAAATTTATGAATTTGAGCAAATCCTGGGGAGACAATTCGAATATTATTTTTATCATTGCTGTGGTTATGCCATTAGGAGCCCCGATTCTTCTAATGCGACTGCTGTGAATTCATCAGCTTGTTCCGGTGCCGGCATACGATAGGGTAGAAGTGACATAAATTGACTCTCTAGGCCTTTTGCCATCTCCTCCAGTGACTGCACCAATTACGTGAAAGTTAAACTAACAGATTCTACATTTGTTGGGGCTGAAAAATCTTTTTAGGCCAACAAACCTAAATAGAGCTTTTTTATTGCTTGACTGTGATAAATAGCTGTAATTTTTGCGTTATAATTTTCTTCGCTTCGTCAACTGTCTGCCTGAATGTAGCTGCAACAAATTTATAGTCATTCCAATTATGTGGACACTGGTTCTACAGTAACTTCTCCACGCTGCTTTTCGTCTTCTACATTCGCATTCACGATTCCACCAAGGGGAATAAGTACCACCTTTGGTATACTGCATACTGAATCTGGATTTTGTATAACTGCCACTTTTCACGTGACACAAATTAAGCGCCTTTACTTTGTCACTTAGTCCTCCCTGCTTATTTAAATTTGATTAATATATATATATATATATATATATATATATATATATATATATATATATATATATATATATATAGGTGCTTATTGACCAAATTTGGCACGCGATTTCAATAATTATTGGAAGGCCGAGGTGACAGCAGACCAGGACAAAATGACACAAATTGAAATGGAAAAAGTCAGGTCGAGCACCAAATGCGATTTCCGGGATACATAGGTCGGGGTTCTCGAATTTACACAATCAAGGTAATTTGATGAAGTCAAATCTAACAATCGTTTGCCAGAAGAATCGGACCGATAGCCCCATGATACATGGTGAGACTTATTTATTTACTTCAATCCCTACAGCGCCCAATGTTGGACATTAGAGTAGGGGAAAGGAATATTATACATATGTTCAAATACAGATGATTGATGGTACAAAAGGATACATCTAATACATAATACAACACAATATTAATACGGAAAAATACAGTACTTAATATAACATTACACCTAAGGTTATTATGAAATACAATATAAATACAATTTAGTACATAGTACAACACAATATTAATAATGATATAATAATGGAATAAAATAGCGATTAAGGCAAGATTACACTTGAAGTTAATAAAAGCCGTGCACAGGAAAGGTTAATCTCCTATTCTGTCTGAAGCAAAACAGATTTTTGAACTAAACATACAAATGTTTCCACAAATTTTCAAACACAGATGGCGTTGCTGTGACAATATCAGGTGGCAGTTTATTCCAATCATGTACAGTTTTTGGAAAGAAGGAATGCTTATATAGATTGATACGGCATTTGTACTCTTGTACTTTTAGCGGATGATCTGTTCTGGGTGATATGTAACTTGGGTTCTTCCTGTATATGTCCCTGCACAAACCAGTCTTGCCTGTATAACCATTGAAGAAAAGTTTGTCGTAAATATTCCCGTCGGTTCTCAAGAAGTGGCCATCCCAAGTTAACATGTATTTGTGATGAGCTCCGAGTGAAATCATAGTTGGCGGTAACGAACTGGGTGGCACATTTTTGTGTTCGTTCCAGTTGATTAATGGCTGTGTTTGTCTCTGGCTCCCAGGCAGAGCAGCCGTACTCCAACATCGGACAAACACTTGTTAAATAAAGCGCTTCCTTTACCTTATGGGGGGCTCTCCAGAAATTACGTTTTCAAAAATTTAACATACGACTAGCCTTAGATGCCACGCTTTCTATAAGGTCATTCCAAGAATGATTATTTTTGAAGACAATGCCTAAGTACTTGTAACTGCTTACCTTGATCAATGTTTCAGTGTGTAGAAAGTAATTTTTAACAAGCGGTACCCTCTTGTTAGTGAATGACATTGCACTTGGCAGAGTTTAATTTCATGCTCCAGCTGTCGCACCACGTGGGCATGTCATTTTGTAAGATACTTGAATTGGCAGGGGACATAATGGCGTGATATATGCAACAATCATAAGTATACAGGCGTATGCGACTGGAAAGATGCATTCCTATGTCATTTATGAATATCAGAAGTAACAGGGGGCCCAAGACGGACCCCTGTAGAACGCCCGATAAGACTTCAGTCTCCGATGAGGTCAGTCCCTCAAGGACAACACGCTGCTTTCTACCAGTCAGATACGCCTCGAACACATTTCATCAGTGATGCTAGAATTTTGATGGCAGACAATTTTGTCAGTAGAAGGTTATGTGCAACAGAGTCAAAAGCTTTCTGAAAATTCAGAAATATGCTGTGAACCTGGGGTCCGTTATTTATTGATGATGCGATATCATGGGTGAATTCGATTAGCTGAGTGCCACACAAGAACCCCCGTTGAAACTCATGTTGCGTGGGGCAAAATAATCCTTTGCTCTGTAAGTGACTCATTGAGTTGGTATAAATTATATGCTCCGGTAGCTTACATGGGACACTAATTAGTGAAATAGGTCTGCAATTTTTTGTATTTGTCTTGTCGCCGCCTTTCAATACAGGTACTATGTTACCACTTTTTTAATCTTTAGGCAGGGACCCCTCTACGATGGACATTTTAAAAAGAATTACTAGAAATGGGGCGACAGATGCAGCACAGTTCTTCAAGACACAGTTTGGAATATAATCAGGACCAGATGTGGAACTTAACATTTTTGAGCAGTGAAGCAATTCCCTGTTCCGCTATTGCTATGTTTTCCATTGTTCGAAGTCGATAGAAATTGGTAAGTCTTTCACAATAGCAGCAGTGCCAGAAAATATTGAATAAAGTGCTCAGTGTTGCTGGTTATGTCATCGCCATAATTTACATCATCTATAGTATCAGGCACAGCTACTTTATCGTTCTTTTTACTTTTGACATACTTCCAGAGATCT